>NC_091994.1:47022427-47686018 GCF_044704955.1 Pristiophorus japonicus | reverse complement strand
TTTTTTTCTGTTGCCTCCACCCTTCGACCAATCTTTAAAATGGCGTCCGAAGTGCCCATTTCCTTCTGTAAAGCCTGGGAAAAGCAGCTATTTCTCAGCGATGTTTTTGGCCTTCCATCAGCCCAGCAAAGTGCCGACTATATGCCGACAGTTGGGATAGGTCTTGTGTGGGCGATCAGTTCGGCGATCATTTTGGCGAAGTGAGCCAAAACTTGGGGGCCTATTTTTCCAGCGATGTTTTGGGCCTAGTTTCCAATTTTTGGTGAAAATGGGCGATAGAGGTCCGTTTTGAGCAATATATGGGCCATAGATGGGCGATGTGAAGTGTAAAGTCGAGTGGTAACTATTTGTGCTGCACTTTTCTTTGACAGACAGGCATCTGTCCAGCCACGCCTCGGTCAAGCTCCACCCACCGTCCCCTCCCAGGCCCCAAATCATTCTGTCCACATGGTGCCGAGAGGCACAAGCTGAGCCCCGAGACTCCGCTGCTTCCCACTTCCCTCATCGACCTCTCACCCCCGTCCCCACCCCCCGGCACTAGCTAGGCCGACCGGTCCTCCCGAGAACAGTGAACCACGAGTCCCGAGCAGCGGCCAGGGGTGGGGGTTGAGGGTGTTGGAGGGCCTTGGGGCTGCGAGTGACAGAGGCTGTTGGAGAGCGGCTGGCGGCGGCAAGGCGGGCGGGTGGGGATCAGGGAGGAGAGAGGGAGCTCAGGGAAGACGGATCACATTTTTCCAACCCCCGATAAGGGACATCGTTGGAGTGGATGATACCCAGAAGTCACAACACTGTTACTATTCACTTCATACCCAATAAACCTGTTAACAATCCATACACAATGCCCCATCTATGGGGGAGGGGGGGGGGATGCACGTGCTTGGGTAAGGCACTTTGGCTGGGGTAGGCATGCACTTGGACTGGGATAAGGCACCAGCTGGGATAGGCATGCACTGGCGCTGGGGTACGTGACTTTGACTAGGGGAGGCATACACTTGGACTGGGGTAAGGCAGTTTGGCTGGTGGAGGTATGCACTTGGATCGGGGTAAGGGACTTTGCGGGTGGGGAGGCATGCACTTATAGTGGGATAAGACACCAGCTGGGGGAGGCATACACAGACTGGGGGGAGGCACTTTCGCTGGTGGAGGCACACACAGACTGGGGGGAGGCACTTTAGCTGGGGGAGGCATACACTTGGACTGGGTTAAGGCTCTTTCACTGGTGGAGGCACACACAGACTGGGGGGAGGCACTTGGGCTGGGGGAGGCATACACTTGGACTGGGGTGAAGCACTTTGGCTAGGGGAGGGAAGCAGTTGGACTGATGTAAGGCACTTCGGCTGGGGCAACATGTACTTGGACTGGGGTTAGAGACTTTAGCTGGAGGAGGCATGCACGTGGACTGGGGTAAGGCACTTTGGCAGTGGGAGGGAAGTAGTTTGACTGGGTAAGGCACTTTGACTGGGGGAGGGAAGTATTTGGAACAGGGTAACGCACTTTGGCTGGGGAAGGCATGCACTTGGACTGGGGTAAGGCACTTCGGCTGGGGGAGGCATGAAATTCGACTGGGGTAAGGCTCTTTGGCTGGGGGAAGGAAGTACTTGGACTGCGATAAGGCACTTCAGCTGGGGGAGTCGTGCACTTCGGCTGGGGGAGGGAAGTACTTGGACTGGGGTAAGGCACTGTGGGGCAGGTTTGCACTTCCGCTGGGTAAGGCACTTTGTCTAGGGGAGGGAAGTAGATGGACTGGGGTGAGGCATTATCGCTGGGGGAGGCATACATTTGGACTGAGGTAAGGCACTTCGGATGGGGTAGGCATGCATTTGTGCTGGGGTAAGGCAATTTGGCTGGGGCAGTCATGCAATTGTGCTAGGGTACGGGACCTTGGCTGGAGGAGGCATACACTTGGACTGTGGTAAGGCATTTTGGCTGGGGGAGGGAAGTAATTGGACTGGGGTATGTGACTTTGCCTGCGGGAGGTAAGCACTTGAGCTGAGGTAAGACACTTTCGCTTGGGGAGGCACGTATTTGGACTGGGTGGGGTCAGGCATTTTGGCTGGGAGAGGCATCTGCTTGGACTGGGGTAAGGCACTTTGGGTGGTTCTTGCTTTCTGTTGGGGAGCTCTGTCCTCTGTCGCTTCAAGAATTCAAAGTGGATCGAGTTACAATTTGCAAAGTCAGAGGTGTAATCAGACAACAACGACACCGAGACAAAGACGATATTCGGAGGGGTGGCTGAAAACTTGGTCAAAGAGGGGGTTTTAAGGAAGGTCTTCAAGTCAGTGAAGGAGATGGAGAGAGAGAAGGGTTTCGGGTGGGAATTCCAAAGCATGAGGCCTAGACGGCTGAAGGCACGGCCACCAATTGTGGGACAAAAGAAGGGCAGAATGCAAAAAATGCTCGACACAGGAACGGTGAGTTCAGAGAAGGGGGGGAAGGTTGTAGGACTGGAGGAGGTTACAGAGATAGGGAGGCGTGAGGCAATGAAGGTTGAACAGTGACTAGTGTCAGCCGTGGCTCAGTGGGTAGCACTCTCACCTCTGTCAGAAGGCTGTGCGTTCAAGTCCCATTCCAGAGACTTGAGCACAAAAAACTAGGGAGACACACCAGTGCAGTACTGCGGAGCTGCTGCCTTTTGGATGAGACTATAAACAGGAGCGTAATCAGATACAAATCTGACAGCAAGCCACATAAAGCGATATAGGACATGTGACCTTAAGCTTGCTCCAAAAGGTAGGTGTTAATGGTATCTTGAAGGAGGAGAGAGATGTAGAGAGGTGGAGAGTATTAGCAAGGAAATCCCAGAGTTTGGAGCCTAGGCTGCTGAAGGCATGGTGCCAATGATGGTGCGATGTGCATGATGCCAGAATTGGAGGAGTGCAGAGATATTGGAGGGTCGTGGGGCTGGAGGACGTTACAGAGGTGGGGAGGGGCGAGACCATAGAGTTATTTGAAAGAAAGGATGAAAATTTTAGAATCTAATCATTGCCCACTCAAAAGCCATTGTAAGTACGGTAGCATAGTGGTTATGTTAGTGAACTACTAATCCACCGTGCTAAATGGGATAGATACAGAACAGATCTTGCAGCTCAAAACTGGGCTTCCATGAGGTGCTGTGGGCCATCAGCAGCAGCAGAACTGTATTCCACCACAATCTATAACATCATGGCCCAGTATATCCCTCAAGCCAGGGACCAGGATACAAAGATGGGTGGGAAAGCAAATTCTGCAAAGGGATATAGACAGGCTAAGTGAGTGGGCAAAAATTTGGCAGGTGGGGTACAATGTGGGAAAATGTGAGCTTATCCACTTTAGCAGAAAAAATAGAAAAGCAAATTCTAATTTAAATGGAGAAAAATTACAAAGTGCTGCAGTACAGAGGGACCTGGGGGTCCTTGTGCATGAAACACAAAAAGTTAGTATGCAGATACAGCAAGTAATCAGGAAGGCAAATGTAATATTGGCCTTTATTGCAAGGGGAATAAAGTTTAAAAAGAGAGATGTCCTGCTGCAACTGTACATGGTATTGGTGAGGCCACATCTCGAACACTGTGTACAGTTTTGGTCTCTGTATTTAAGGAAGGATATACTTGCATTGCAGACTGTTCAGAGAAGTTTCACTAGGTTCATTCCAGGGATGAGGGATTGTCTTATGAAGATAAGTTGAGTAGTTTGCGCCTATACTCACTGGAGTTCAGAAGAATAAGAGGTGGTCTTATTGAAACATGTAGGATAATGAGCGAGCTCGACAAGGTGGATGCAAAGAGGATATTTCCAATCATAGGGGAAACTAAAACTAGGGGGCATAGCCTTATAATAAGGGGCCGCCCATTTAAAACTGAGATGAGGAGGAATTTCTTCTTTCAGATGGTTGTAAATTTTGTGGAATTCTCTGCCCCAGAGAACAGCGGAGGCTGGGTCATTGAATATATTTAAGGTGGCAATAGACAGATTTTTGAGCAATAAGGGAATAAAGGGTTATGGGGAATGGGCAGGGAAATGGAGCTGAGTCCATGATCAGATCAGCCTTGATCTTATTAAATGGCGGAGCAGGCCGGAGAGGTCAAATGGCCGACTCCTGTTCGTATTTCTGATGTTTTTATGTAACTGGTTCAATGCAGAGTGTAGAGGAGCGTGCCAGGAGCAGCACCTCAAAAATGAGGTGCCAACCTGGGGATCCTGCAACACAGGACTACTTACATAGAAACATAGAAATGTAGAAAATAGGTGCAGAAGTAGGCCATTCGGCCCTTCAAGCCTGCACCGCCATTCAATAAGATCATGGCTGATCATTCCTTCAGTACTCCTTTCCTGCTTTCTCTCCATACCCCTTGATCCTCTTAACCGTAAGGGCCATATCTAACTCCCTCTTGAATATATCCAATGAACTGGCATCAACAACTCTCTGCGGCAGGGAATTCCACAGGTCAACAATTCTCTGAGTGAAGAAGTTTCTCCTCATCTCAGTCATAAATGGCCTACCACTTATCCGAAGACTATGTCCCCTGGTTCTGGACTTCCCCAACATCGAGAACATTCTTCCCGCAACTAACCAGTCCAGTCCCGTCACAATCCTACATGTTTCCATGAGCTCCCATCTCATCCTTCCAAACGCCAGTGAATAAAGGCCCAGTTGATCCAGTCTCTCCTCATATGACAGCCCAGCCATCCCTGGAATCAGTCTGGTGAACCTTTGCTGCACTCCTTCAATCGCAAGAATGTCCTTCCTCAGACTAGGAGACCAAAACTGAACACAATATTCCAGGTGAGGCCTCACCAAGCCCTGTACAACTGCTCCTCCCTGCTCCTATATTCCACTCCCCTAGCTATGAAGGCCAACATACCATTTGCCTTCTTTACCGCCTGCTGTACCTGCATGGCCACTTTCAGTGACTGATGAACCGTGACACCCAGGTCTCGTTGCACTTCCCCTTTTTCTAGTCTGCCGCCATTCAGATAGTATTCTGCCTTCGTGTTTTTGCCCCCAAAATGGATAACCTCACATTTATCCACATTATACTGCATCTGCCATGTATTTGCCCATTCACCTAATCTGTCCAAGTCACCCTGCAGCCTCTTAGCATCCTCCTCACAGTTCACACCGCCACCCAGTTTAGTGTCATCCTCAAACTTGGAGATACTACACTCTATTCCTTCATCCAAATTGTTAATGTATACTGTAAAGAGCTGGGGTCCCAGCACTGAGCCCTGCAGCACCCCACTAGTAACTGCCTGCCATTCTGAAAAGGACCCGTTTATCCCGACTCTCTGCTTCCTGTCTGCCAACCAGTACTCTACCCCCAATACCATGCGCTTTGATTTTGTACACCAATCTCTTGTGCGGGACCTTGTCAAAAGCCTTTTGAAAGTCCAAATACACCACATTCACTGGTTCTCCCTTGTCCACTCTACTAGTTACATCCTCAAAAAATTCCAGAAGATTCGTCAAGCATGATTTCCCTTTCATAAATCCATGGTGACTCGGTCCGATCCTGTCACTGCTTTCCAAATGGGCTGCTATTTCATCTTTAATAATTGATTCCAACATTTTCCCCACTACTCATGTCAGGCTAACTGGTCTATAATTATCCGCTTTCTCTCTCCCTCCTTTTTTAAAAAGTGGCATTACATTAGCTACCCTCCAGTCCACAGGAACTGATCCAGAGTCGATAGATTGTTGGAAAATGATCACCAATGCATCCACTATTTCTATGGCCACTTCCTTAAGTACTCTGGGATGCAGACTATCAGGACCCGGGGATTTTTCGGCCTTTAATCCTATCAATTTCTCTAACACAATTTCCCGCCTAATAAGGATATCTTTCAGTTCCTCATTCTCACTCGACCCACTGTCCCCTAGTACATTCAGAAGGTTATTTGTATCTTCCTTTGTGAAGACAGAAACGAAGTATTGGTTCAATTGGTCTGCCATTTTTTTGTTCCCCATTATAAATTCACCTGAATCCGACTGCAAGGGACCTACGTTTGCCTTTACTAATCTTTTTCTCTTCACATATTTATAGAAGCTTTTGCAGTCAGTTTTTATGTCCCCTGCAAGCTTCCTCTCGTATTCTATTTTCCCCTTCTTAATTAGTCCTCCTCTGTTGAATTCTAAATTTCAACCAGTCCTCAGGTTTGTTGCTTTTTCGAGCCAATTTATATGCCTTTTCCTTGGTTTTAACACTATCCTTAAATCCTTAATTTCCCTTGTTAGCCATGCTTGAGCCACCTTCCCAGTTTTATTTTTACTCTAGACAGGGATGTACAATTGCTGAAGTTCATCCATGTGATCTTTAAATGTTTGCCATTGCTTATGCACCATCAACCCTTTAAGTATCCTCTGCCAGTCTATTCTAGCCAATTCACACCTCATACCATCGAAGTTACCATTCCTTAAGTTCAAGACCCTAGTTTCTGAATTAACGTTTGTCACTCTCCATCTTAATAAGGAATTCTACCATATTATGGTCACTTTTCCCCAAAGGGCCTCGCACAAAAAGATTGCTAATTAATCCCTTCTCATTACACATCACCCAGTCTAGGATGGCCAGCTGCCTGCTTGATTCCTTGACATTGGTCTTGAAAACCATCCCTAATACACTCCAGGAAATCCTCCTCCACCGCTACCAGTTAGGTTAGCCCAATCTATATGTAGATTAAAGTCGCCCATGATTACTGCTGTATCTTTATTGCACACATCTCTTATTTCTTGTTTGATGCTGTCCCCAACCTCACTACTACTATTTGGTGGTCTATACACAATTGCCAGTAACATTTTATGCCCTTTGGAATTCCGCAGCTCCACCCATACCGATTCCACATCATCTAGGCTAATGTCCCTCCTTACAATTGCATTGATTTCCACTTTAACCAGCAATGCCACCCCACCTCCTTTTCCTTTCTGTCTATCCTTCCTAAATGCTGAATACCCTTGGATGTTGAGTTCCCAGCCTTGGTCACCCTGGAGCCATGTCTCCGTGATGCCAATCACATCGTATCCGTTAACTGCTATCTGCGCAGTTAATTCATCCACCTTATTCCGAATACTCCTCGCATTGAGGCACAGAGCCTTCAGGCTTGTCTTTTTGACACACTTTGCCCCTTTAGAATCTTGCTGTCATGTGGCCCTTTTTGCTTTTTGCCTTGGGTTTCTCTGCCATCCACTTTTACTATTCTCCTTTCTATCTTTTGCTTCTGCCCCCTTTCTATTTCCCTCTGTCTCCCTGCATAGATTCCCATCCCCCTGCCATATTAGTTTAACTCCTCCCCAACAGCACTAGCAAACACTCCCCCTAGGACATTGGTTCCGATCCTGCCCGGTTTGTACTGGTCTCACCTCCCCCAGAACCGGTTCCAATGTCCCAGGAATTTTAATCACTCCTCAAGCCACATATTCATCTGAGCTATCCTGCAATTCCTACTCTGACTAGCACATGGCACTGGTAGCAATCCTGAGATTACTACTTTTGAGGTCCTACTTTTTAATTTAACTCCTAGCTCCCTAAATTCATCTCGTAAGACCTCATCCCGTTTTTTACCTATATCATTGGTACCTATATGCATTACGACAACTGGCTGTTCACCCTCCCTTTTCAGAATGTCCTGCACCCACTCCGAGACATCCTTGACTCTTGCACCAGGGAGGCAACATACCATCCTGGAATCTCGGTTGCGGCCGCAGAAACGCCTGTCTATTCCCCTTACAATTGAATCCCCTATCACTATCGCTCTCCCACTCTTTTTCCTGTCCTCCTGTGCAGCAGAGCCAGCCACGGTGCCATGAACTTGGCTGCTGCTGCTCTCCCCTGATGAGTCATCCCCCTCAACAGTACCCAAAGCAGTGCATCTGTTTTGCAGGGGGATGACCGCAGGGGACCCCTGCATTACCTTCCCTGCACTGCTCTTCCTGTTGGTCTTCAATTCCCTATCTGGCTGTCTACCCTTTACCTGTGGTAAGACCAACTCACTAAACATGCTATTCACGTCATTCTCAGCATTGTGCATGCTCCAGAGTAAATCCACCCGTAGCTCCAGCTCCGCAAAGCGGTCTGTCAGGAGCTGGAGGCGGTCACACTTCCTGCACATGTAGTCGTCAGGGACACCGGAAGTGTTCCTGACTTCCCACATAGTACAGGAGGAGCATAACATGTGTCTGAGCTCTCCTGCCATGACTTAACTCTTAGATACACTTAAATTGGCAACAATGCTAAAAGTTAATTGCTGATATATATTAGGATGGGAGAGTGGAGAGCACCAGTTCCAACTGTTGCAGGAGAGAGAGTGGAGAGCACCAGTTCCAACTGTCGCAGTTACATGCTAAACAACAGAAGCAGCATGCTACAGACAAAGCTAAATGATCCCAAGACCAAAGCTCTGCAGTCATGTCACATCCAGCCGTGAATGGTGGTGGACCATTAAACAACTAACGGGAGGAGGAGGCTCCATGAAAATCCCAATCCTCAATGATGGAGGAGCCCAGCACGTGTGTTCAAAAGACAAGGCTGAAGCGTTGTCAACCATCTTCGCCCGAAATGCCAAGCGGATGATCCAAAAAAATGGCTAGTATTTAAGCCCTTAGAGCTCAACTGCCTTCTCCCAAAAAAAATATTATACATAATTCTAAAATGGCAGTCTTCAGCTCTTGAAGCTGAATTTCCATCTGCGCATAAAGAAGAGGAAGAAGAGGGAGAGGAAGAGGAGAAAGAAGATGAGGAAGAGGACGAGGATGAGAAGCAGGAGGTGGATGGAGGGAGGTGGGAGGAAGAGGGAGAAGGAAAAAGAGGAAGCAAAAGAATGAGAAGGAGGAACATGAAGAGGAAGGAGGAGGAGGAGGGAGGAGGAGGAAGAAGAGGGAGGGGGGAGGAGAGAAGGAGGGAGGAGGAGGAGGGAGAAGAAGAAGATTTGACACTCCCAGCCACCAGCTCCTAGAGGGTGACATACAAGGCCATCTGCAGTGTCCCCCACTGAAAGTCAGCAGCCTCCCACCAGCCATGCTGCAGACACTGGGGTAGTACTGAGTGACATCATTAGGACAGGTAAAGGCACACACAAGACAGTCACTAAGGGAATGCATAAGGGTGATTAGTTGATTTCTGGTCATGTTGGATGAATAGATGCATAAAGTTGGATTGGAACATTTGCATTGTAGTGGGTTTTATTTCAGCATTGTGGCCAAGCGAACGCTGTGATGGTCAGTAACAGAGGGAAGGTAAGGTGGGGACAAATGTTGAAAGGGGAATTGGGGTTGTGCTCACTGGTACTGCAGGCGAATGATTCCATCCCGGATCTCCCGGCCAGAAAGGGACTGTCTGCATTGCATCCTCCCATCAGCTTCCTCCTCTTCTGCTTCTATCTCTCTGTGTCTTCCTCCTCTGCGCCTTCTCCTTCCCTCTGCTAGCAGATGCTGGAAATCGCAAATAAAAACAGAAAATGCTGGAAGTCTGAAAATATGCAGAAATTTCTGGAAATACTCAGCAGGTCAGGCAACGGATCGACCTGAGATGTGAACTCTGTTTCTCTCTCCACAGATGCTGCCTTACCTGTTAAGTATTTCCAGCATTTTTTGTCATCATAGAGGCCTTCCTTTATCATCCAAAGCCTTGCACGCATCCAGGAGCACTCCCTACACAAACTTTTAAAATCTATTGCACCAAGCCACAACTTCAATAAAATATAAAAAAGCAGTCCAAAAGATTTGGAATGTTTAATTCATTGTAAAATCGCTTACATAAAGAAAAATAAACTATATTTCTGTCTTGAAATTAATTAAAATTGTAGGTTAGCTTGAAAGATATGACCTTTCAGTGTGAGGTTATTCGAGAGATCATGAAAGATAATGCATCCCATAAGATTTTCAGTCTTAAACCAACCCCAACCAAACATGCTGCCTCCCATTCACTTCATGCATAAAGGCTAAGTTTCAATTCAGAATGGGCTCAGGCCACTGCTAATTGTTGTGTATTTAACCCCTTGTAACCTGCATCATACCTGACCACCAGAGGGCCCACCTGTTGGAGTCCCAAGGGATCCCAGCATCCCTTGGGAGCACAGTATATAAGCAGGCCACGCACGAGGTACCTGCACTCTGGAATCTTAATAAAGGGGTTAAGATCACACTTGCTCATTACACACAGTACTCAGTCTGACGATTTATTATGAGTGTAACAATTGGCAACGAGGTAACGAACAACCGCGCGAAAATGCAAAGAACAGTCGGCATCCTGGAGAAGTTCTCAGAAGGGGATAATTGGGAGGCCTTCGTGGAGAGACTCGACCAATATTTCATGGCCAATGAGCTGGAAGGGGACAAGAACACTACCAAACGAAGGGTGATCCACCTAACTGTGGGGCAACAAACCTCATGAAGAATCTCCTGGCCCCAGCAAAACCAACAGAGAAATCCTATGAAGAATTCTGTACGCTGCTCCGGGAGCACCTAAATCCTAATAAAAGCGTTTTGATGGCGCGATATCGGTTCTACACGTGTCAACGGTCGGAGGGCCAGAAAGTGCCGAGCTACGTCGCCGAACTAAGGCGCCTTGCAGGACATTGTGAGTTTGAGGGATTCCTAGAACAAATGCTGAGAGACTTTTTTGTACTGGTTATTGGACATGAGATAATCCTTTGCAAACTGTTGACTGTAGAAACTCCGAGTCTGAGTAAAGCCATAACGATAGCCCAGGCATTTATGTCCACCAGTAACAACACCAAGCAGATTTTATAGAGCAAAGAAGTTTCGGCCAGTACTGTGCATAAAGTGACCAGTTTTGAGCAGAAATGTACAGGGCAGAACAGACATGCCGGCTGCTGTCGCCCAACCTCAATTGACCCAGAGTCAGCCATCATCTGTTAATGTGAGGCAGTTAACACCTGTTGGTGCTGCGGGGGTGATCATCGGCCCCATCAATGTTGCTTTAAGCTCTATGCATGTAATGGCTGCAGAACAATGGGAAACCTCCAACGAATGTGCAGACGAGCTGCAAATCCTGCAAACCACCACGTTGCAGAGGAAGATCGATCCACAATGGATCAGATGGAATTGGAAGCTCGTACTGAGGAGGCAAAGGAGTACAGGGTACACATGTTCACGATGAAATGCCCACCGATAATGTTGAAAGTTGAACTGAACGGCATTCCAGTGTCTATGGAGCTGGACACGGGGGCAAGACAGTGCATAATGAGTAAAACGGCCTTCGACAGGTTGTGGGGAAAGAAGACACACAGGCCCAAGCTCAGCCCCATTCACACCAAACTAAGGACGTATGCCAAGGAACTAATCCCTGTATTTGGCAGTGCTGAAGGCAAAGTCTCCTATGATGGAGCAGTATACGAACTCCCACTGTGGATTATGCCAGGGGATGGCCCCACGTTGTTTGGCAGAAGCTGGCTAGGGAAAATCCACTGGAACTGGGACGACATTCGAGTGCTTTTGTCCGTCGACAACACCGCATGTACCTAGATTCTAAGCAAGTGCCCTTCGTTGTTCGGGCCAGGCATTGGAAGCTTTTCGGGGCGAAAGTGCACATCCATTTGGATCCCGGTATGTGACCCATCCACCACAAGGCTCGGGCGGTACCGCACATGATGCGTGAAAAACTGGAAATCGAGCTGGACAGGTTGCAACGTGAAGGCATCATCGCGCCGGTGGAATTCAACGACTGGGCCAGTCCGATTGTTCTGGTACTCAAGGAGGACAGTATGGTTAGAATTTGCAGGGACTATAAAGTAACGATTAACCGTTTTTCGCTGTAGGATCAGTATCCACTACCCAAGGCAGACAACCTATCCGCGACCCTGGTTGGAGGGAAGACATTCATCAAGCTGGGCCTACATGACGCAGAAGCGGGAGGAGTCTTTGAAAGGCCTCACCTGCATCAACACACACAAAGGTCTGTTTATCTACGACCGTTGCCCGTTCGGGATTCGGTCGGCCGCAGCGATCTTCCAGCGGAACATGGAGAGCCTGCTACAGTCGGCTTGCACTGTGGTCTTCCAGGACGACATATTGGTTACAGGTTGGGACACCATGGAGCACTTGAAGAATCTGGAGGAGGTTTTTAGTTGGTTGGATCATGTGGGGCTCAGGTTGAAACGCTCGAAGTGTGTTTTTCTGGCAAAAGTCGTCGAATTCTTAGGCAGGAGAATCACCGCAAATGGCATCAGACCCACTGACGCCAAGACGGAGGCCATCAAGAACGTGCCACGACCACAGAACGTGACGGAGCTGCGGTCATTCCTGGGGCTCCTTAACTATTTCGGTAATTTCCTACCTGGGTTAAGCACCCAGCTGGAACCCCTACATGTGCTGCTACGCAAGGGAGACGACTGGGTATGGGGGAATTCACAAGAGGCTGCCTTTAAGAAAGCCAGAAATCTGTTGTGTTCAAACAAACTGCTTGTCCTGTATAACCCATGTAAATGATTAATGTTAGCTTGCGATGTGTCGTCATATGGGGTCAGGTGTGTGTTACAACAGGCTAATGAATCGGGAATTTTGCAACCGGTTGCGTATGCATCCCGAAGTTTGTCCAAGGCCAAAAGGGCCTACAGCATGGTTGAAAAAGAGGCTCTGACGTGCATTTTTTGGGTAAAAAAAATGCACCAGTACTTGTTTAGGCTCAAGTTCGAGCTTGAAACTGACCACAAGCCGTTCATATCGCTATTCTCGGAGAGCAAAGGGATTAATACCAATGCCTTTGCCCGCATCCAAAGATGGGCGCTCACGCTGTCGACATACAACTATGTAATCCACCACAGACCGGGCACAGAGAACTGCACAGAAGCTCTCAGTCGGCTACAATTTCCCACCACCGGGGTGGAAATGGCACAGCCAGCGGACTTGCTCATGGTCATAGAAGCAGTTGAGAACGAGAAGTCCCCCGTTATGGCCCACCAGACCAGGATCTGGACCAGCCAGGATCCTTTACTGACCTTAGTAAAAATCTGTGTCCTCCTTGGGAGCTAGTCTAGTGTCCCAGTGGAGAAGCAGGAAATGATGAAGCCATTCCACAGACGCAAAGACGAGTTGTCCCTGCAGGCAGACTGTCTTTTGTAGGGCAATCGCGTAGTCTTGCCCAAGAAAGGCAGAGAGACATTTATTTACGAACTGCACAACACCCACCCAGGCATCGTAATGATGAAAGCCATAGCCAGACCCCACGTGTGGTGGCCTGGCATCGACTCAGATTTAGGGTCATGCATGCGCCACTGCAACACTTGCTCTCAGTTGAGCATTACACCCAGAGAGTGACCGCTAAGTTTGTGGTCATGGCCATCCAAACTGTGGTCGAGGATCCATTTAGACTATGCGGGCCCATTCCTCGGCAAAATGTTTTTGGTTGTCGTGGATGCTTACTCAAAATGGATTGAATGTGCAATAATATCTGTAAGCACATCCAAGGCCACCATTGAAAGCCTACTCGCCATGTTTGCCATACACAGCTTGCCTGATGTCCTAGTCAGCTACAATGGGCCGTACTTCACCAGTGCTGAATTCAAGGAACTCATGACCCGCAAACGGATCAAACATTTCACATTTGCACCGTTCAAGCCCGCATCCAATGGCCAGACCCCACTCACTCACCGTCATTCCCCCAGCTGAGCTGCTCATGAAAAGGGCGCTTAAAACAAGGCTTTCTCTTATCCACCTTGATCTACAGGATCACGTGGAGAACAAGCAGCATCAACAAAGTGTGTACCATGACCGTGCAAAATTGTCATGCGATATTGAGATCAATGATCCTGTGTTTGTGCTCAATTATGGACATGGTCCCAAATGGCTCACTGGCATGGTCACCGGCAAAGAGGGGAGTAGGGTGTTTCAGGTCAAACTGAACAATGGACAAACGCACAGAAAACACTTCGACCAAATCAAATTGAAGTTTACCAACAGCTACGAACAACCTGAAGAGGACACCACCAACTTTGACCCTCCAACACACACACACACACGTGGAAACTGACATCATAGTTGACCACAAAACCAAACTCATCATCCCCAGCAGCCCGGCAAGGCCGGCTGCCTAACAGCCCACTGAAGGACTGACCAACCCACCCACACCAGCGTTTGTAACAAGACGATCGACAAGGGAGCACAAAGCCCCAGATCGTCTCACCTTGTAAATAAGTGTACTGTTAACTTCACGGGGGAGTGATGTTATGTATTTAGCCCCTTGTAACCTGCATCACACCTGACCACCAGAGGGCCTACCTGTTGGAGTCCCAAGGGATCCCAGCATCCCTTGGGAGCACAGTATATAAGCAGGTCACCCACAAGATACCCGCACTCTGGAATCTTAATAAAGGAGCTAAGGTCACACTTGCTCATTACACACAGTACTCAGTCTGACCATTTATTATGAGTGTAACACTAATCATGTTGAGTAAAAAGTGTTGGGAGAAGTTGGGACATGTGTCAGTACACTCGACCACACAATGCACTCCCTCCGTGACCACGCATAGAACCATAGAATCTGACAGCACAGAACGGGGCCATCTGACCTGTGCACCTGTGCTGATGCTTTGAAAGACCCAGCCACTTGGTTCCATTTCAAATGCCCTTTTCAATATTATTTTGCAAATTCATATTCACTTCCCCTTTAAAACCTGATGCATTGTTTCCCCCACTGGTTCTGATCAGGCATTCCATGTCATAAGAACATAAGAACATAAGAAATAGGAGCCGGAATAGGCCATACGGCCCCTCGAGCCTGCTCCGCCATTTAATAATCTTAAACGCTTCAATAAGATCACCTCTCATTCTTCAGAATTCCAATGAGTAGAGGCCCAACCTCCTCAACCTTTCCTCATACGTCAACACCCTCAACTCCAGAATCAACCAAAGTGAACCTTCTCTGAACTGCCTCCAAAGGAAGTATATCCTTTCGTAATTATGGAAACCAAACTGTACGCAGTATTCCAGGTGTGGCCTCAATAATACCCTGTGTAACTATAGCAAGACTTCCCTGCTTTTACACAATATCCCCTTTGCAATAAAGGCCAAGATTCAATTGGCCTTCCTGATCAATTGTTGTACCTGCATAGTAACCTTTTGTGTTTCATGCACAAGTACCCGCAGGTCCCGCTGTACTGCAGCTCTTTGCAATTATTCCCCATTTAAATAATAGAAACATAGAAACATAGAAAATAGGTGCAGGAGTAGGCCATTCGGCCCTTCAAGCCTGCACCGCCATTCAATAAGATCATGGCTGATCATTCCCTCAGTTCCCCATTCCTGTTTTCTCTCCATACCCCTTGATATCTTTTGCCGTAAGGGCCATATCTAACTACCTCTTGAATATATCCAATGAACTGACATCAACAACTCTCTGCGGCAGGGAATTCCACAGGTTAACAACTCTGAGTGAAGAAGTTTCTCCTCATCTCATTCCTAAATGGCCTAGCCCTTATCCTAAGACTATGTCCCCTGGTTCTGGACTTCGCCAACATTGGGAACATTTTTCCTGTCCAGTCCCGTCAGAATCTTATACGTTGCTATGAGATCCTCTCTCATCCTTCTAAACTCCAGTGAATAAAGGCCCAGTTGATCCAGTCTTTCCTCATGTTAGTCCAGCCATCAATGAAATCAGTCTGATGAACTTTCGCTGCACTCCCTCAATAGCAAGAAAGTCCTTCATCAGATTAGAAGACCAAAACTGAACACAATATTCCAAGTGAGGCCTCACCAAGGCCCTGTACAACTGCAGTAAGACCTCCCTGCTCTTATATTCAAATCCCCTAGCTATGAAGGCCAACATACCATTCGCCTGCTGTACCTGCATGCCAACTTTCAATGATGTACCATGACACCCAGGTCTCATTGCACCTCCCCTTTTCCTAATCTGCCGCCGTTGAGATAATATTCTGCCTTTGTGTTTTTGCCCCCAAAATGGATAATCTCACATTTATCCATATTATACTGCATCTGCCATGCATTTGCCCACTCACCTAATCTGTCCAAGTCACTCTTAGCATCCTCCTCACAGCTCACACCGCCACCCAGTTTAGTGTCTCTGCAAACTTGGAGACATTACACTCAATTCCTTCATCTAATTCGTTAATGTATATTGTAAATAGCTGGGGTCCCAGCACTGAGCCCTGCGGCACTCCATTAGTCACTGCCTGCCATTCTGAAAAGGACCCGTTTATCCGGACTCTCTGCTTCCTGTCTGCCAACCAGTTCTCTATCCACGTCAGTACATTACCTCCAATGCCATGTGCTTTGATCTTGCACACCAATCTCTTGTGTGGGACCTTGTCAAAAGCCTTTTGAAAGTCCAAATACACCACATCCATTGGTTCTCCCTTGTCCACTCTGCTAGTTACATCCTCAAAAAATTCCAGAATATTCGTCAAGCATGATTTCCCTTTCATAAATCCATGCTGACTTGGACCGATCCTGTCACTGCTTTCCACATGCGCTGCTATTTCACCCTTAATGATTGATTCCAACATTTTCCCCACTACTGATGTCAGGCTAACCGGTCTATAATTACCCGTTTTCTCTCTCCCTCCTTTTTTTAAAAGTGGTTTTACATTAGCTACCCTCCAGTCCATAGGAACTGATCCAGAGTCGATATACTGTTGGAAAATGATCACCAATGCATCCACTATTCCTAGGGCCACTTCCTTAAGTACTCTGGGATGCAGACTATCAGGCCCCGGGGATTTAGCAGCCTTCAATCCCATCAATTTCCCTAACACAATTTCCCGCCTAATAAGGATATCCTTCAGTTCCTCCTTCCCACTAGACCCACTGTGCCCTAGTACATCCGAAAGGTTATTTGTGTCTTCCTTCATGAAGAAGAACCGAAGTATTTGTTCAATTGGTCTGCCATTTCTTTGTTCCCCATTATAAATTCACCTGAATCCGACTGCAAGGAACCTACGTTTGTCTTCACTAATCTTTTTCTCTTCAGATATTTATAGAAGCTTTTGCAGACAGTTTTTATGTTCCCTGCAAACTTCCCCTCATACTCTATTTTCCCCCTCTTAATTAAACCCTTAGTCCTCCTCTGTTGAATTCTAAATATCTCCCAGTCCTCAGGTTTGTTGCTTTTTCTAGCCAATTTATATGCCTTTTCCTTGGTTTTAATACTATCCTTAATTTCCCTTGTTAGTCACGGTTGAGCCACCTTCCCCATTTTATTTTTACTCCAGACAGGGATGTACAATTGCTGCAGTTCATCCATGTGATCTTTAAATGTTTGCCATTGCTTATCCACCATCAACCCTTTAAGTATCCTTTGCTAGTCTATTCTAGCCAATTCAAGCTCATACCGTCGAAGTTACCTTTCCTTAAGTTTAGGACCCTAGTTTCCAAATTAACTGTGTCACTCGCCATCTTAATAAAGAATTCTACCATATTATGGTCACTCTTCCCCAAGGGGCCTCGCACAACAAGATTGCTAATTAGTCCCTTCTCATTACACATCACCCAGTCTAGGATGGCCAGCTCTCGAGTTGGTTCCTCGACATATTGGTCTAGAAAACCATCCCTAATACACTCCAGGAAATCCTCCTCCACCGCATTGCTACCAGTTTAGTTAGCCCAATCAATATGTAGATTAAAGTCACCCATGATAACTGCTGTACTTTTATTGCACACATCCCTTATTTTTTGTTTGATGCTGTCCCCAACCTCACTACTACTGTTTGGTGGTCTGTACACAACTCCCACTGGCGTTTTCTGCCCTTTGCTATTCCGTAGCTCCACCCATACCGATTCCACATCATGCTGGCTAATGTCCCGGCTTACTATTGCATTAATTTCCTCTTTAACCAGCAACGCCACACCGCCTCCTTTTCCTCTCTATCTATCCTTCCTAAATGTTGAATACCCCTGGATGTTGAGTTCCCAGCCTTGGTCACCCTGGAGCCATGTCTCCGTGATGTCAATTACATCATATCCATTAACTGCTATCTGCGCAGTTAATTCATCCACCTTATTCCGAATACTCCTCGCATTGAGGCACAGAGCCTTCAGGCCTCTCTTTTTAGCACACTTTGCCCCTGTAGAATTTTGCTGTAATGTGGCCCTTTTTGTTTTTTGCCTTGGGTTTCTCTGCCCTGCACTTTTATTATTCTCCGTTCTATCTTTTGCTTCTGCCTCCATTTTATTTCCCTCTGTCTCCTTGCATAGCTTCCCATCCCCCTGCCATGTTAGTTTAACTGCTCCCCAACAGCGTTGGCAAACACTCCCCCGAGGACATTGGTTCCGGTCCTGCCCAGTCAATCCGATTTGTACTGGTCCCAACTCCCCCAGAGCCGGTTCCAATGTCCCAGGAATTTGAAACCCTCCCTTCTGCACCACTCCTCAAGCCACGTATTCATCTGAGCTATCTTGCGATTCCTACTCTCACGTGGCACTGGTAGTAATCCTGAGATTACTACTTTTGAAGTCCTACTTTTTAAATTTAGCTCCTAGCTCCCTAAATTCGTCTCGTAGGACCTCATCCCATTTTTACCTATATCGTTGGTACCTATATGCACCATGACAACTGGCTGTTTACCCTCCCTTTTCAGAATGTCCTGCAACCGCTCCGAGACATCCTTGACCCTTGCACCAAATGTCTGCCTTCTCGAGGAAGATGTAAAATATCTTGTGGCACTATGTTGAAGAGCAGTGGTTATCCACAGGTGTTCGGTCAATATTTATCCATCGATCAACATCATTGGTTATTATCAAATTGCTGTTTGTGGGACTTGCTGGGTGTAATTTAGCTGCTGTGTTTTCTACATTACATAAGTGACTATTTTTAAAGTACATCATTGTCTGTAAAGCCCTTTGGGACATCATGAAAGGTGCTATATAAATGCAAGTGTCTCTTTCTATTACATCAAAACATTGAAAAAGAAATTGCGTTTATGTAGCACCTTTTTAAAAGAATCTAGGGAAGAGATAGCAGACGTATTACTACACATATTTAATAATTAGTTAGAAAACAGTGTAGTGCCAGAGGACTGATGAAAGCTTAATGTTCTATCCCCCTTAAATATAGGTATTGCATGTCCAATTAGCTTAACATCGGTGGTAGGAAAAATAATGGAATCTCTCCACTAAAGGAGAAAATAAGATCTGGAGACTAAAAATATAATGAATGGTCAGCATGGATTTCAAAAGGGAAATTCTTGCTTGACCAACCTTATTGAAATTTTTGAAGATATAACAGAGGGAGTGAACAATGGTAATGAAGGAGATGTAATTTATCTAGATTTTCAAAAGGCCTTGGATAAGGTAGCCCATAATAGACTGATGAGCAAGGTCAGAGAATATGGAGTGAGGGGACAAGTAGCGGAATGGATCATTATCTGGCTTCAGGACAGAAAGCAGAGAGTAGGAGTAAAGGGTAGCTATTCACAGTGGCAGAAGGTGGGTAGTGGTGTCCCACAAGGATCAGTGCTGGGGCCACTGCTGTTCACAATTTACATCAACTGATTTAGACTTTGGAATTAAAAACACAATTTCTAAATTTGTGGATGGTGCCAAATTGTGAGGCGTGAGTGAATAGTCAATACCAAGGAGTGCTGCAACAAATTACAGGAGGACATTAATAAACTTGCAGAATGGGCATTTCACTGGCAAAATGAAGTTCAGCACAGATAAATGTGAGGTATTACATTTTGGTAGGAAGAATAGGGAGGTCACGTATTACTTGGAGGGTGCGAGTCTCGGTGGGGTAGAGGAACAAAGGGATCTGAGTACAATTCACAAATCGGTAAAAGTTGTGACACAGGTTAGCAAGGCAATAAAAAAAGCAAACCAAGCACTGGGGTTTAGTTCTAGAGGTATAGAATTGAAAAGTAGGGAAGTTATGCTAAACCTGTGTTGAACCTTGGTTAGACCACATTTGCACCGTGTACGACAACTGGCTGTTCACCCTCCCTTTTCAGAATGTCCTGCACCCGCTCCGAGACATCCTTAACCCTTGCACCAGGGAAGCAACATACCATCCTGGAGTCTCGATTGCGGCCGCAGAAACGCCTATCTATTCCCCTTACAATCGAATCCCCTATCACTATAGCTCTCCCACTCTTTTTCCTGCCCTCCTGTGCATCAGGGCCACCCACGGTGCCATGAACTTGGCTGCTGCTGCTCTCTTCTGATGAGTCATCCCCTTCAACAGTACCCAAAGCGGTGTATCTGTTTTGCAGGGGGGTGACCGCAGGGGACCCCTGCACTACCTTCCTTGCACTGCTCTTCCTGTTGGTCACCCATCCCCTATCTAGCTGTGTACCCTTTACCTGCGGTGTGACCAATTCGCTAAACATGCTATTCACGTCATTCTCAGCATCATGGATGCTCCAGAGTGAATCCACCCACAGCTCCAGTGCCGCAATGCGGTCCGTCAGGAGCTGGAGGCGGATACACTTCCCGCACACGTAGTTGTCAGGGACACCGGAAGCGTCCCTGACTTCTCACATATTACAGGAGGAGCATAACACATGTCTGAGCTCTCCTGCCATGTCTCAACCCTTAGATTAACTTAATTTGGCAACAACAATGCTACAGGTTACTTACTGATAAAGAAAAGAAAAAAGAAAAGCTACTCACCAATCACCAGCCAATCACTTACCCCCTTGGCTGTGACGTCACCTTTCAATTTCTTTCTACTTCTTTTTTGCCTCCCTGGTGCAGCTGCACCGGCTGGCCTCTTGTAGGCCTCCCGACTCGACGCTGCTCCTCCTCCTCGTTCTCCCGCTCACCGACTGCTCTTTGATTTTTTGATGCTTTCCAACATTATACTCCATCTGCCAAATTTTTACCAATTCATTTAGCCTGACTATGTACTTTTGCAGATTTTGTGTGTCCTCCTCACACATTGCTTTTCCTCCCATCTTTGTATCGTCAGCAAACTTGGCTATGTTACACTCGGTCCCCTTCTTCCAAGTCGTTAATATAGATTGTTAATAGTTAGGGTCCCAGTACTGATCCCTGCGGCACCCACTAGTTACTGATTGCCAACCAGAGAATGAACCATTTATCCCGACTCTCTGTTTTCTGTTAGTTAGCCAATCCTCTATCCATGCTAATATATTACCCCAACCCCGTGAACTTTTATCTTGTGCTGTAACCTTTTATGTTGCACCTTGTCAAATGCCTTCTGGAAGTCCAAATACATCACATCCACTGGCTCCTCTTTGTCATGTATTCAACTATCATTGTAACCATGTATAAGCTGACTTAAGTTGTATGCCTTGAGAACATTGACCACAAGGGGGTGAACTTATGCGAGACACTCCTAACTTGGACTTTCAGGTATAAAAAGAGAAGCTCCACCCTACTTCATCACTTGAGGTCTTGGTAATAAAGGTAACTGATCACAGAGTGACCTTCTCTCAAGTATGGGCCTTGTGTGCATTTATACTGTATAGTAAGGACATATCATTGGCGACGAGAAACTGGGATTCTAACGACACGAGCATGGCCACTAGCAGCACAGAAGAGAGATACTGTGTTGGTGATGATTGGGACGACTTCATTGAGAGGTTACAGCAAAGTTTTGTCACTAAGGAATGGTTGGGACAGGATTCGGCCGACAAACGCAGGGCTCATCTCCTGACGGTTTGTGGATCCAGAACGTACTCCCTGATGAAGGACATTCTAGCGCCAGAGAAGCCAGTGGACAAGACGTTCGAAGAGCTCAGTAAGTTGATCGGGGAACACCTTAAACCAGCGAGCAGCATGCACATGGCGAGACACTGGTTTTACATGCACTGGCGGCGAGAAGGACAAAGCGTTCCAGACTTCGTGGCAGATCTCCGGTGACTGGCGAGCCTATGTAAGTTCCCAGATTCATGCAGAGCGGAGATGCTGCGAGACTTTTTTATTGAGGGCATCGGGCATGCTGGGGTTTTCAGGAAACTGATTGAGACTAAAGACTTGACCTTGGAAGCTGCGGCTCTGATAGCCCAGACATTTATCTCAGGGGAGGAAGAGACCAGAATGATGTATGACAAAAATCTTGGCTCAAATGTGGAAAACGACCAGGGAGTCAACATTGTTAACGCGGCACACAGTTCTCCAGGCAGACAAGGGCAATTGGACATGCCTCAGCATGTAGTCAAACCCAAAGGGGGAATTCAACAGAGACAATGGCTAGCTGAACGGCGATTCATCCCATCGCAATGGACAATGCGGCCAGTAATGGGGCCATCAACACCTGTTAATGGTGCGCTTAAGGACAGTTACAGAAACAGTCAGAGACAATCGACTGGTAATGGACCTTTTGTTTCCAACAACGGGGCCTCCTGCTCATGCTGAAGATGTGGAGGCAAACACCCAGCCAGAGCTTGCAGGTATCAGCAATATACCTGAAGAAACTGCAACGTCAGCGGTCACTTGGCGCATATGTGCAGGAAGCTTGCAGCCAGGTTGATGTATGAAGGAGGACGGGCCCGATGTAAGGCCTACAAGGCCAAATGAATATTGGAGGAAATCGCTGGAAGCTGAAGTTCAGCGAGTTCATGTGGAGCACATATACAGTTCATATAACAGGACGCCACCGATAATGATGAAAGTGCTCCTCAATGGCATCCCAGTATCAATGGAGCTAGACACGGGCGCCAGCCAGTCCCTGATGAGTATCAAACAGTTCGAAAGGTTGTGGGTGTCCAAGGCCAGGAGGCCAAAATTATTGCCGATTGACGCACACCTACGGACATATACAAAGGAGACCTTTCTGGTGCTAGGCAGCACCATGGTAATCGTGACCCACAAAGATTCGGAGAACAGGTTGCCACTCTGGATTGTTCCGGGGGATGGTCCCACATTACTGGAGAGGAGATGGCTTGCTGTCATGAACTGGGACTGGGGCGATGTCAATGCAATTTCTTCTGTGGAGCAAGTATCATGCTCACAGGTCCTGGACAAATTTGACTCGTTATTTCAACCCGGCATCGGCACTTTCATGGGGGCCAAGTTAGTGATTCACATAAACCCGGACGCCAGGCCCGTACACCACAAGGCCACAGCGGTGCCGTATGTGATGTGGGAAAAGATAGAATGCGAATTGGACTGCCTGCTGAGGGAAGGCATCATCTCGCCAGTTGAATTCAGTGACTGGGCGAGTCCGATCGTGCCGGTGCTCAAGGCGGATAGGTCGGTCAGGATATGTGGCGATTACAAGGCCACCATCAATCGGGTGTCACTCCAAGACCAGTACCCGCTACCGAGAGCGGAGGACCTCTTTTTTCAAAATTGGACCTGACCTCAGCTTACATGACCCAGGAGCTGGTGAGTAAGTCGAAGAAGCTGACCACCATCACGACACACAAGAGGTTGTTTGAGTATAACAAATGTCTGTTTGGGATTCGTTTGGCCGCCGCGATCTTTCAGCGAAATATGGAAAGCCTTCTCAAGTCGATTCCAAGGACAGTGGTTTTTCAAGATGACATCCTCATCACGGGTTGTGATACCGAAGAACACCTCCACAACCTGGAGGTGGTGCAACACAGACTGGACCGGGTAGGGCTGCGACTGAAAAAGGCGAAGTATGTCTTCTTAGCTCCAGAGGTAGAATTCCTGGGGATGAGGGTAGCAGCAGATGGGATCAGACCTACTGCGTCCAAAACAGAAGCAATCCAGAGAGCACCCAGACCCCGTAACACAACGGAGCTGCGTTCGTTCCTGGGGCTCCTGAACTATTTTGTTAACTTTCTTCCCAAATTGAGCATGCTGTTAGAGCCGCTACACGTGCTCCTACGCAAAGGTCGCGATTGGGTCTGGGGGGATAGCCAGGAAAGGGCTTTTGATAGAGCACGCAATATGTTATGCTCCAACAAACTGCTAACGTTATATGACCCATGTAAGAAACTTGTTTTAACGTGCGTTGCGTCGTCCTATGGTGTCGGGTGTGTGTTGCAGCATGTTAATGCCAATGGTCAGTTACAGCCGGTAGGTTATGCCTCCAGAAGTCTGTCCCAGGCAGAAAGGGGCTACGGGATGGTAGAAAAGGAAGCGCTAGCATGTGTATATGCAGTAAAAAAAATGCACCAATACCTGTTTTGCAGGAAATTTGAGCTGGAGACAGATCACAAACCCCTACCGTCCCTTTTGGCCGACAACAAGGCCATAAATGCGAATGCATTTTCCGCATACAGAGGTGGGCACTCACATTAGCTGCCTATGACTACACAATTCGGCACAGACCAGGCACTGAAAACTGCGCCGATGCACTCAGCAGGCTCCCACTAGCCACCACTGAGGGGGCAACTGAGCATGATGCTGAGATGGTCATGGCTGTTGAAGCTTTCGAAAGCGAAGGCTCATCTGTGACAGCCCATCAGATTAAAGTCTGGACAAATAAAGACCCGCTACTGTCTTTAGTTAAGAAATGTGTCCTGAAAAGGGACTTGGCAGCCACGTACGGGGCATGCCCTGACGAATTTAAACCGTTTCATAGGCGCAAGGATGAAATCTCGATTCAGGCCGATTGCCTACTGTGGGGAAACCGAGTAGTCATGCCCCAGATGGGCAGAGAGGTGTTTATCAGAGAACTTCACAATGAGCACCCGGGCATTGTCATGATGAAGGCAATTGCCAGGTCACACGTTTGGTGGCCAGCGATAGATGCAGACCTGGAACTTTGTGTTCGCAGGTGCAACACGTGTGCTCAGCTGGGCAACGCACCCAGGGAAGCCCCCCTTAGCCCCTGGTCCTGGCCCGCCAAGCCATGGTCACGCATTCATGTGGACTACGCAGGTCCTTTCATGGGAAAAATGTTTTTGGTTGTAGTAGACGCCTACTCCAAATGGATTGAGTGTGCCATTTTAAATTCAAGCACATCCTCTGCCACGGTAGAAAGTCTACGGGCAATGTTCGCTGCCCATGGTCTACTGGATGTCTTGGTCAGCGACAATGGCCTGTGCTTCACAAGCACTGAATTCCAGGACTTCATGGCAGGCAATGGAATCAACCATGTCAGAACGGCACCGTTCAAGCCGGCCTCAAACGGCTAGGCGGAACGAGCAGTGCAGATAATCAAACAATGGATGCTCAGAATCCAAGGGGATTCCCTACAAAGCCGCTTATCACGCCTCCTGTTGGCCAATAGATCCCGACCACACTCGCTCACAGGGGTTCCACCCGCAGAGCTGCTAATGAAAAGGATGCTCAAAACCTGGTTATCCCTTATACACCCACTATGAAAGAAAATGTTGAGAGCAGGCGTCAGTCACAATGTGACTACCATGACAGGAATACAAGGGTGCAATGTATTGATGTCAATGACCCTGTTTTTGTCCTTAATTACGCTGCACGGCCCAAATGGCTTGCAGGCACTGTGATTGCCAAAAAGGGAAATAGGGTTTTGGTAGTTAAACTTACCAATGGACAAATCTGCCGCAAACACGTGGATCAAACTAAAAGGAGGTTCAGCAACCCCATAGAAGAAGCAGAGGAAGAACACGACGTAGAGTTTACTCCACCACAGGTGACCGAACACTGGAACCAAGTGGAGGAGAGCCCAGTCACTGTGGGTAGTCCGGACAGGCCTGAGGCACCGCAAACATCAGACACTCAGGCCAGCGTCCAACAACCGGAGCCCCAACTCAGGCGCTCTACAAGGGAGCGTAAACCACCAGAGAGACTTAACCTGTGATCCCAATAAGATTTTGGGGGGGGAGGTGATGTCATGTATTCAACTATCATTGTAACCAATGTATAAGCTGACCTAAGTTGTACACCTTGAGAACATTGACCACAAGGGGGTGAACTCGTGGGAGATACTCCTAACCTGGACTTTCAGGTATAAAAGGGGAAGCTCTACCACCTTCATCACTTGAGGTCTTGGTAATAAAGGTAACTGGTCACAGAGTGACCTTCTCTCAAGTATGGGCCTCGTGTGCATAGTAAGGACATATCACCCTTCATCCACCCAGTCCTAACTCCCCTCCACAACATAAACATTCACCAGCCCTTTCCTTTCATTCGTTCGGTGATGATCTCATATTTATTCCCTCTAGTTACTAATTCACCAACCACTGGAAATAGATTTACCCGATTTACCTTACCAAAAGTTCTGAGCAACTGTATTAGATCTTTTCTTAACCTTCCTTGATCTGCAAAAGTCCTCAATTACTCTCAACCCTCCTCATATCTAAAGCCTCTCATCCCAGATATATCTTCTATCTCCGTCCAACAATTCCCCCTAGTTTTATCAACAAACCTCTAATGTTGCAGGTTATCAAACCCCTTTTTGAAACTCCATATTGTTATGTCTTGATGCTTGGGGTCACCAGACACCAGGGGGCGCCACTGTCGGAGGTCATCGGGCTGTACGTGCGTGTGCGCGGTCACTGATATATAAGAGCGGGTACTATGTCACGCAGGTACTTTGAGTGCAAATAAAGTTGAATCAGGTTTACGCCTGAGGCCATTTACAGTAACAAGACTCTTGAGTCATTACATTTGGCGACTTAAGAACCTTCGCATGAACAATGGGCACTGTTGAAATTCTGGAGAGATTTGCGGAAAGCGAGGATTGGGAGGATTTTATCGACCGCCTGGATCAGTATTTTGTGGCCAACAAAATGGAGGGAGAGGCTGATGCATTTCGGCATATGGCGGTTTCCCTCACCATTTGTGATCCGAAAATTTACGGCCTTATGAAGAATCTTCTCTCGCCTTTACATCCAATGGACAAAGAATACAAGGATTTGTGTGCTTTGGTGTGTGACCATCTTAAGCCAAAAGAGGGGATCATTATCTCACGCTATCGTTTCTAAACGCATGTTTGTGCTGAGGACCAAGCTGTGTCGGGATTCATCGCTGACCTTTGACATTTTGCTGAGCCGTGTAAGTTTGGGAACGTGTTGGAAGACACGTTGCGAGATTTCTTCGTGATAGGCATCAACCATGATATAATTCTTCGGAAGTTTTTGGCCGAAGAGAAGCTGTATTTGAGAAAGGCCACGCGACTGCCCAGGCATGCATAACGACTGATATAATTTGAGGCAGATATCAATGAAGAATCGGAGCACCACGGCAGCTACTGTAAACAAGATTGTGTCGTCTTCTGGCAGAGCTGCTTATGGCAAGGCCTACTCGACTGCTTATGTGAAACCTATAGCTGCTCAGAGTCTGCCAACTGGTACAAATTTTGATTTCACCCTGTTGGCATTGTGGGGGCAATCATTGGCCTCATCAGTGTTAGTTTAAACAATACGCCTGTAATGGCTGTTCGAAAGTGGGGCATCTTCAGAGAATGTGCCCAAAACTGAACAACCGTGCTGCCACTCATTACATTGTTGATGATGATCAGTCCAGTGCTGGCCCGGATACACAAGCCGGGTAGGAAGTGTATGGTCTATATTCATTCTAGGGAAAGAGCCAGCCGATAATTGTTAATGTGAAGCTGACAGGTGCGAGTCAGTCGATATTGAGCCAAAGGACATTCGACAAGCTGTGGGACACTGAGGCTGTGCAGCCTAAGCTGAGTCCAGTCAATGCCAAGTTGCGTACTTACACTAAGGAACTCATACCGGTGATTGGCAGTGCAGTAGTCAAGATGTCATATGATGGTGTAGTTCATGATTTTAGCATTATGGATCATCCCAGCTGTTTATCCGAACGTGGTTCAGCAGGAATTGGCTCGAGAAAATCAAGTGGAACTGGAATGATGTCAAAGCATTGTCCTCGGTGGATGACACTTCGCGTGCTCAAGTGTTGAAGAAGTTTCCTGCTTTGTTTGAACGGGGCATTGGTAATCTTTCTGGAGCCAAGGTGCAGATTCAGCTAGATTCTGATGCAAAGCCTGTCTATCATAAAGCTCGGTCTGTTCCTTTCATGATGAAGGAGAAGGTTGAAATTGAGCTTGGCAGACACCAACGTGAAGGGATCATATCACCGGTCGAATTTAACGAGTGTGCCAGTCCCATTGTTCCTGCATTGAAGAGTGATGTCACTGTCAGGATTTGTAGTGACTACAAGGTTATGATTAACCGATTTTTGAAACAGGATCAGTATACGTTACCGAAGGCTGATGACCTGCTCGCCATGCTAGCTGGTGGTAGGTCGTTCACTAAACTAAATCTGACGTCGGCTTATATGACACAGGAGCTTGTTGGCACTTCGAAGAAACTCACCTGCATCAACATCCATAAAGGACTGTTTGTCTACAACAGGTGTCTTTTTGGAATTCGTTCGGCTGCAGCCATATTTCAGAGGAATATGGAGAGTCTGCTGAAATCTGTTCCGAGAACTGTCGTGTTTCAAGATGACATTCTGGTTACAGGTCGCGACACTGCTGAACATCTGAATAATCTTGAAGAAGTCCGACATCGTCTGGACAAAGTGGGACTCAGGCTGAAACGTTCAAAGTTTGTCTTCATGGTATCTGAAGTTGAATTCCTGGGGAGGAAGATTGCTGCTGATGACATCAGGCTTACTGATTCGAAAACTAAGGCCATCAAAAATGCACCCAGGCCTCAGAATGTGACAGAGCTGCATTCATTCCTTGGACTACTCAACTACTTCAGTAGTTTCTTACCCAGATTGAGCACTTTATTAGAGCCACTGCACATGCTACTCAGAAAAGGCGACAACAGGATCTGGGGTGTGTCTCAAGATAGAGCCTTTGAGAAAGCTAAGAATCTGCTCTGTTCAAACAAGTTACTTGTTCATTATGATCCGTGTAAGCGTCTTGTATTGGCCTGTGATGCTTCAGCATATGGGGTTGGATGTGTACTCCAACAAGCAAATGAGTCGGGTAAGCTACAACCTGTTGCGTATGCTTCGAGAAGTTTGTCAAAGGCGGAAAGAGCTTACAGCATGGTAGAAAAAGAAGCTTTGGCCTGTGGGTATGGGGTCAAAAAGATGCATTAGTACCTGTTTGGTCTTCCTTTGAGCTCGGAATGCATCACAAGCCACTTATTTAATTGTTTTCGGAAAACAAAGGTATTAATATCAATGCATCGTCCCGTATCCAGAGGTGGGCGTTGATGCTGTATGCCTATGATTATGTTATTTGTCACAGACCGGGCACTGAGAATTGTGCCGGTGCACTGAGTCGTCTGCCTTTGCCCACACCTGATATGGAGACGCCTCAACCTGCAGATCTACTGTTAGTAATGGAGGCTTTTGAGAGTGAAGGAACTCCTGTCACTGCTCAACAAGTTAGGATCTGGATCAGCAATGACCCTATTTTATCGGTTGTGAAACGTTGTGCCCCCAGTGGTGATTGGTCTGCAATACATATGGAGATGTGTGATGAGACCAAACCTTACAACCGTCACAAAGTTGAGCTGTCCAGTCAGTCAGATTGTTTACTTTGGGGTAATTGTGTCATTATGCCTAAGAAAGGTAGAGAAAAATATTTACGTAAACTACATAACACTCATCCCGGTATTGTCCTGATGAAAACCATTGCTAAGTCTCATGTATGTTGGCCTGGAATTGACTCTGATCTGGAATCATGTGTGCATCAGTGCAATACTTGCATGCAGCTATGTAAAATACCAGCACAATTTCCGCTGAGTCTTTGGTCGTGGACATCTAAACCATGGTCGAAGATCCATATCGATTTTGCGAGCCCTTTCATGGGAAAGATGTTTTTTGTTGTGGTGGATGCATATTCAAAGTGGATAGAGTGTATTATTATGTCATCCAGTACATCTACAGCTAATATTGAGAGCCTTCGTGTCATGTTTGCTACTTATGGTTTGCCTGACATTATTGAGTGACAACGGATCTTGCTTCACAAGTCTTGAGTTTCAGGAGTTCATGAAACTCAATGGTTAGACATCTGAGGTCAGCTCCATTCAAACCTGCTTCTAATGGTCAAGCAGAGCATGCTGTTCAAATGATCAAGGAGATTATGAAACGTGTAACTCAGGATTCACTGCAGACTCGTTTGTCATGTATATTGTTCAGTTACAGGACAAGACCTCATACGCTTACTGGGGTTTCCCCTGCTGAACAGCAAACTCAAGACCAAGCTTTCTCTTGTTTATCCTGATCTGAATGATCACGTTGAAAACAGACGTCAAAGTCAGCAATGGTATCATGATCATGGTGGTGCATCACGTGACATCTGTGTCAACGATTCAGTTTATGTACTGAACTATGGTGAAGGTCCAAAGTGGATCACCGGTACTGTTACAGCCAAGGAGGATAACAGTGTTTATTGTCTTGCTCAAGAATGGGCAAACATGCTGATCAGGTTAAACTGCAGCACACGCATGAACTGGAACCATTTGAGAAAGATGCAGTCAGTGACCAACCAACCCATGTTCATTCATCAAAGGACTTTGCTGTCATTACTGAACCTGGACCTTCAGTCTCTGATGTGGTCATTACCATTCCCAGATCAGTTACTCAGCCTTCAGTCACAACTAACTCAGAACGCTCGCCGAGAACTAAAGTTGAACTGAGATGATCAACTCATGAGAGGAAAATCCCAAACCGTCTTAATTTGTAAAGAGACTGATATTAACATCTTGAAAGGGGATGTTATGTATTGATGCTTGGGGTCACCAGACACCACTACTGTCGCAGGTCATCGGGCTGTACGGGCGTGCGTACGGTCACTGGTATATAAGAGCGGGTACTATGAGCACAAATAAAGTTGGATCAGGTTTACACCAGAGGCCGTTTACAGTAACAAGACTCGAGTCATTACATAATATATATATATATATATATATATATATATATACACACACACACACAACATCTGCTACATTTCACCCATCAATAACCTCGCTCCTCAAAGAGTTCTATTAAATGCCACAGGTGAAACCTTGCTTGCTCTTAATGAGCCCATGTCTCTAGGTGAGTATTAATTCATCCTGTATTGTGACCAAGAAGAATACTATTGCGACTGTTAATCTGACTGGTTTATCGTTAGCTAGTTCATTCCTTAAAAACAATGTGTTACAGTGACAACCCTCCACAGATCTGACCCAACTTCCATATCCAAGGATCTTTGAAAGATGGTGGTCAGATCCACTGCAATTTCCTCTCTGACGAATTAGTCCATAGCATTGATTTAGACTTTTTTGTCGGGGGCATGATTAAGAGGTTTGTTGACACAAAAAGTGGCTTTACGGTTGATAGTGACAAAGAAAGCTGTAGACTGCAAGAAAATATCAATGGACTGGTCAGGTGGACAGAAAAGTGACAAATGAACTTTGATCATGAGAAATGAGGTAATGCATTTAGGGAGGGATAACCAGGCATGGAATGCACAATAAATGGTAGGATACTAGGAGCTGTAGAGGAACAGAGGGATCTTGCAGTGCATGTCCACAGAATGTAACAGGACAAAGAGATAATGCAGTTAACGACAAAGGGGATACTTTACTTTATTAGCCGCAGATTGAAATACAAGAGGGGATTTTATTCCTGAACTGCATAAAACATTAGTTATTCCACAGCTAGAATACTGCATACAATTCTGGTCACCACATTACAGGAAGCATGTGATTGTATGAGAAGGTACAGTGGAGATTCACGAGGATATTGCCAGGACTGGAGAATGTTAACTATGAGGAAAGATTGGATAGATTGGGGTTGTTTTCTTTGGAACAGGAGGCTGAGGGGAGATTTAATTCAGGTGTATAAAATTGAGACCCCTGGATAAATCCCTTAGCAGTGAGGTCAATAACCAGAGGCACAGATTTACAAAGATTGAACAGGGGGAGTTGAGGAGAAATGTTTTCACCCAGAGTGTGGTGCGGGTCTGTAATTCACTGCCTGAAAGGATGGTAGAGATAGAAACAATCACATTTAAAAAGTACCTGTATATGCACTTAAAATGCTGTAACCTGCCAAGCTACGAAACAAGAGCTGGAAAGTGGGATTAGGCTGATAGCTGCTTTACAGCCGGCACAAACACGATGGGCCGAATGGCCTCCTCCAGCGCAATAAATTTCTACCATTCCATGGCTTCCCTCAACATTCTTGGTTGCATGGAGACAGAACCAGAATTGTAGCAAAGTGTTGGGTCCCTTCACATCTAGACCACTTGGTGGTGTCAGGGCTGGGGAGGGTACACATGGTGACAAAACAAATATTTCCTGCACAGATTCTCTTCATTGGAAGTTAGATCAGTCACAGTCAGTCATTGTCAGCCTGGTGCTGTTAGCAGATCATAAACTATCTTCATTAAATCCTTCAGGTGTTGTTGAACAAACTATCAATTTCAAATGAATTCTGATTCTAGACCAGTACCTGGTCACTGTAACCCTTGTGCAGCCTCTTAATAGGAGAAGCTGAACAAACCTGCCTCGGGTACAAACATTTCAAATGATACAGCAGAACCACACAATGCAAAACAGAAGCACAACATGCAGCAGAGACCAAGGGGAGAGGGTGGAGAATGGGGTAGGGGAAAGAAGATGGGGTTGGTGAGGGATACAGGGTGGATAATGGGGCAAGTGACACGCCCAATAATCAGGCAGCATACGCGAGTGAAGCTTCGATCTATTTAACAGTTGGATTGTGCGACTGTAGCGGATGTTTTCGAAGCTGTCCCTTGTTGAACTATATAGGAGTACACCTTCCCACTGCTCCAGTCTGTACCGGGGACCGTCAGGTAGCTGCTGAGACTGAAGGTGTTGTCCGTGTTCCGCGACACCGCGCTGGTTTGGACCTCACTGCTCGTCGGACTCCCATCGACTGTCCAGCTGACCGCAGCGAAGCCCATGGACAGTTTGCTGACCAGGCAAACTAACGTGCCTGCTCCTTTAGCGCTCATCTCCTCGGCTGAAGGCCCGAGTACTTTTAGGTGAAGGCTCAGGGAGTTGCTGAGCTGCAATAGGAACCAGAGAAGGAGTGTTTGAATAAAGTTATAGAAATGTTTAACATATTTCAGAGTTTAATAGAAACAGATTTTAAAGGTTGCAGCTTCCTATAGTGGGCCCCAGAAGTTCACAGTGAGTGCATTGTCCCTTCAAGGTTGAACATGGTTTATCGAAACAGAAAGAACTACAATTTCTTGACATACAATTATTGTTTCGGACCCTCCTGGTGACTGGGTGGATTAGAGCATCACTCGCTCTGGGACTTCACCTCCTGCTCCCAGGATCCATCCCCGGTCTGTGCCAAGTTAGCTGATCTAGGGCGAGTGCACCAGGGACCCTTCACTTGGCCTCAGTATCCCTGGTTAGGGAGAGGAGTGATCCAAGACCTCACCCTGACCACGAACCAGTGACCTCTGCAAGTAGAGATTTCAAGTTGAAAATCTGCCCCAGCGGTGGTGTTTTGGCACAGAGTCATTAAGGGACTTGGGAGACACACTGCCAGTGTAAAGTGGCCCACACCCTGTCCTACTGGTAGCACATTCCCCTTCTACAATTTGCCCCTTACCACCCATCACTAATGCCCCTGTGGTGCCACCCACTGCCACAGGAAGGATAAAGAGATCTCAAACCCTCCCCTGTGCCAGTGGGTGAAGGCACCATGTGTGATCCTGAGCTCCACAGACCAGTCAAGTGATAGGTTGGTCCATGGGACGTGATGATGCACATTACCCAGAGATTGGGAGAGGAGAAACAAAATGCCAACATCTCCTTTTCCTGGTTGATATCCAATGACCCTTTTTCCACTTCCCACTCCCCCACTGGGAAGGTGCGCTGTTGTGGGTGTGAGGCGAGGACAGGACAAGGCCATTGACAGGTGAATGACCCGCAGACACTCACTGTCCCGGCCAATCTATGAAGAATGGTCAATTGGGGCAAGGCTCACAACTCCCATGGACAGGATCCTGAGGGAATGGGAGGGACGATTCTCAATATCCAAGTGTACATGGTCGGAAATAGGAAGTTGCAAAGTGTTTTGTTTAAACAAAAAAGGAAAATATACAATTGCTGATGTGGGGTAGCCGGTGATGTTAACGATGCAGCAACACTAACCCACCGGCACGGCAAACGACAGAATTTAGTGAGCCAGTGGTGTGGGCCCAGTCCGGGTGTTAGCGGTCAATACCAAACATCAGCACAAACCATCCAGCCTTTTCACAGCAGTGTCGGTCTGACTGGAGTCCAGTTACAGACAGATTATGGTCCCCACACCCCAAGGGGGGGGGGGGGGTAATTGTACCCAGAACCAGAGCTCCAGCCTTCATGTGCAGCAACCAGAATCATTTAGCAACAGGACACAAAGGAGCAGTGCCGAGGGAAATGGATGACTACGAAGGGAAGAGGGAAGGGAGTAGTGGCTGGGAGCAGTGCTTTTTTGGATGAGAGTCAGAAGGGGAGTTCCAGCATGAACTGTGAGGAATGGAGAGAGTGTACGGAGTTGGATGGGGTACAGTGTCCGAGAGTACGTGGGAGTAGAGAATTGGATGGGGTTCGGCATCTCTGAACTGGCTCAAAAGGCAATGTCAAGGACCTCAACTGGCACAGGGAGGGAGTAACTGTTGGGGAGGTGATGATCAGGATGAAATCGGTGCAGACAAATGTGAATTAGAGCGCAACGCATCACAATTCAAATCAGAATATGGGGGAATGTTGGGGATGGGTAAGAATGACAGAATAATGAACACGGAGCTACATCTATGGCAATAAACAGATCCAGAACGACCGATCGTGATCAGTCTAATTGGGAAGGAGAAATATATGGAATCGGGAACTATGTCTCGGCCAACATGTCAGTGCAGTCATGCATTCAGGTGCGCTATCTTTCTGAAAAAGACGCTACAAGTTACATTCTTCCCTACAAGTGGAAACATTCTCTCCATCGACTATCAAAACCCTTCATAGTTTAAAAGACCTCTAATCGGTCACTCCTCAGCCACCTTTGTTCAAGATAAGAGACCCAGCCTGTTCATCCTTTCCTGATATGTATACCCTCACTTCAGGCATCATCCTTGTAAATCTTCTCCACGCCCTCTCCAGTGCCTCTATTCTTTTTATAATAATATGGCAACCAGAACTGTACAGTGCAAGTGTGGTCGAACCAAGGTTCAATACAAGTTTAGCATAACTTCCCTACTTTTCAATTCTATACCTCTAGAAATAAACCCCAGTGCTTGGTTTGCTTTTTTTTTGTAATGGCCTTGCTAACCTGTGTCACAACCTTTACAGATATGAATTTGTACTCAGATCCCTTTGTTCCTCTACCCACCTAGACTCACACCCTCCAAGTAATACAGGACCTCCCTGTTTTTCCTACCAAAATGAAAACCCTCACAATTATTTGTGTTGAACTTCATCTGCCAATGATATGGCCATTCTGCAAGTTTATTAATGTCCTCCTGTAATTTATTGCAGTACTCCTTGGTATCGACCACTCACCTCTCCCTTATTTGGTGCCAAATGCAAATTTAGAAAATTGTGTTTTTAATTCCAAAGTCTAAATCGGTTGAATGAACAGTGGTCCCAGCACTGATCCTTGTGGGGCACCACTACCCACCTTCTGCCACTGTGAATAGCTACCCTTTACTCCTACTCTCCACTTTCTGTCCTGAAGCCAGATAATGATCCATTCCGCTAGTTGTCCCCTCACTCCGTGTTCTCTGACCTTGCTCATCAGTCTATTATGGGGTATCTTATCCAAGCCCTTTTGAAAATCTAGATAAATTACATCTACTTCATTACCATTGTTCACTCCCTCTGTTATATCTTCAAAAATTTCAATAAGGTTGGTCAAGCAAGAATTTCCCTTTTGAAATCCATGCTGACTTCATTATATTTTTTAGTTTAGATTTTTTTCTCCTTTAGTAGAGATTCAATTATTTTTCCTACCACCGATGTTAAGCTGATTGGTCTATACTTCCCAGGACATGTTCTATCCCCCTTCTTGAATATAGATATTACTATAGTTATCTGACCTCAGTACTACACAATTTTATAACTAATTATTAAAAAGGTGTAGTAATACCAGATATCTCTGCCCTAGATTCATTTAAAAGGTGCTACATCAATGCAATTTATTTTTCAATGTTTTAATGTAATAGAAACACTTGCATTTATATAGCACCTTTCATGATGTTCCAAAGGGCTTTATAGCCAATTATGTACTTTAAAAAGAGAGTAGTCACTTTTGTAATGTAGAAAACATGGTAGCTAAATTACACACAGCAAGTCCCACAAACAGCAATTTGATAACCAATGATGTTGATCGATGGATAAATATTGACCGAACACCATGGATAACCTCTGCTCTCAACATAGTGCCACGAGATATTTTACATCTACCCGAGGAAGCAGACATCTTTCAGACATCTCAGCCAAAGATGTCCTCTGACAGTTCAGCATTCCCTCTATATGGAACTGGAGTGTCAGCCTAGTATGGAGTGGAACAAACTTGATTCAGTAGCAATAACCAAACCACATATGTCTTCAGTATAATCCATCCCAATCCAGCTAATGTTGAAAACATTCCTACCATTGTTAACTAAAGCAGCTCAACCATGGGAGGAGTGGGGTGGGGTTGAGGGGAAAATCATTTAACCCTTTCTCCAGCACTGCCCTCCATCCAGGTTTGGAATAAACTGCACCAGACACCGTGACCCAGATTCTATCTGCATCAACTGTTTAACAATTAATCTTCAGATAATTTTGGGAAACAATTCAATTAGAATTCAAAAATTACACAGCACTAATTAACAGAGCTAGTACTAGACACTAAACAGGATTGTACTGCAATCAGCATTTTCACTCAAATTAATGTCTAACAAATAGTAGAAATAATAGTTTAAATTATTAATGAATGTCTAAATGTTCAAACACAGAGTCCTTGCAGGAGGGATTTCCCAGCCACTTACCTGCTACAAAGAGCTTGGTCCCTTTGCCGAACACCCCCACAGTGAGATGTTCTAGGGTTCAGTCCATACAATTACCCAGGACCCTGGAATCAGACAGAAAACACATTCAGAAGCTCCAGTGCCAGCATTAATCAGACTCCATGTATTGCGAGTGTCCCAGCTGGTGTGGGACAGGAAGGAATGAACTCTCAGCAACATCCACACACTGACATTAAAGGTCAGCAACACCCAATACTGGGCAGTGAGACTCAATGCTCCCAAGTCTGAAATGGGATAAATTGAAAAATATTGTATAAAAAAAAAACATTAAAGTGATTTTATGAAATGTAAAACATTAGAATGTTTTCAGATGCAAAATGTTAAGTGTATAACATTTGCTACTCCCAGTTTTTGTTACCTTCTGTCACTGTGATACATAAGCACTGCTTGCTGAAAACCATTTTTCACAGTAATAGACGGCAGCGTCATTCACCTCCACGGACTTTATGATTAACTGGTAAATGTTGTGGCCGCTGTTGACATTCGATGTGAAACGGTCGCTGGTAAACCCCGAACCACAGGTTGGGGCACTGAGAGAGTGATGGTAATAGAGGATCCATTGAGGAACTGCTCCTGGTGTCTGCTTGTACCAATAAACATTATTGCTATCAACCGTTCCAATGTTACAGTCGAGTGTGGCCGTGTCCCCTAGTTTCACGGTCAGGGCTGGAGGCTGAGTCAGAGTCTGAGACTAAGACTGTCCGCCTGTAAAAGAGCAGGGATTAAACATTACACATTGACTCTTTAAAAGTGACCCCAAGCGCCCCATATGCTGCTGCGGGAGGAGCAGAGTTCAGTGTCTGTACTGACAGCCCAGCCACAGACCAGAAAAAGCACAGCGTCTGCATCGTTCCTGCCACTAAGCTGCCTGCCTTCCCTGAGTGTATCTGTGGCAGCAGCTGCCCATTGAGTCGTTATAGACCCATTCACACCAGGCAGAAAATCCATGCAAACTAGAGCCATTCACACTGACCAACCAGGGCAAGGATCGGAAATCCGCCCATTCAGCGTCAGAGACCGTCAGATTGAGGCAGAGACACCTCAGCACTGTTAGCAACTGACTGACATCTTAATCAGAAGATAGTTTATTGCCTGATATTTCTCAGTTTCTGCTTCATCTGTCCTGGGCTGGAGTTTAAATTGCAGGTTACTCCTCCAATAACAAGAACTCTCCGCCATACCTCAGTCTGATGCAGTACTCTCAGCTTGTGGCTCTCTTATTAATACAGACACCTTATAAAGCTGGAGGACTGGGACACTTTCTGCACCACACACTGATACAGCGCATGTTACTGGCAGCTCCCTCCCAGAGAAACCATCTGAAACATTCTCCATACAGCAAGCTCCTCACCCTGGGACACTTACTGTGTGACTCCCACATAGAGTCCTGACTCAATCTGTCGGTGAACCCCCTCAGTTAGTGTTTAGACAATTTTGCTGTGTGTGTATTACCAGTGCTCCAACATGAGTGAACATGCTTAACAGGGAAGGGACTGAAGTTATAACTAGTTACCGAAGTACTAACGTGCCAGCCAGCTGACTATCATATTCTAACCGGCTGTCAACCAGCAGCTGACCAGTATGACTATAAATTCTACTCAACTAACTGCTAAATACAATGTATTATCTGAGTCGCTGCAGTTTTCACAGAATCAAGTCATTGAGAGCCAATTGCACCTCATTTAAATACCAAAGGAGATTGGTTGAAGCTCAACTGCGCGGTTGGTGGCTTCGGCCAATCAGCTTCCAATATTTGAAGGAGGTTTGGTGACGCCCAAACCAGCTGCCCCGGGTGGGAGTGAGACTGACACACACCTGGGATCCGGGCAGGAACTGTGCTCTGTTATTTTAAGGAGAGGGACTGTCCAGAACAGAGTCCAACCCTCTAGGTCTGTAGTTTATAGCCACATTACACAAATATCTTGGTTTCTGTTCCATCTGACATGTTCCTTTCAGTAACTGAATGATCAGCCATGATCTTATTGAATGATGGTGCAGGCTCGAAGAGCTGAATGGCCTACTCCTGCACCTATTTTCTATGTTTCTATGTTTCTATGTTTCTACCTCGCTGTTTAAAGGGAGAATGGCCCAGAAATTGGATACGGCCACAAAATGCACAGTGTCCTGGCCCAACGATGTTAAGCTGCATCAGGTCAAAATGGTCTAGGTAGCTTGCAAAATTCGTGCTTAGTCCTCATTATGTAAGGGGTTCTCACTCCCAACTCAGGGAGTGTTGTTGTGCCTTGGGTGTCTATCTCTGGGCTTCTGCCCTCACAGCTTATGCCTAGCCTGTGAGGCAACTGTGAGTGTTAAACACTCTTAACCCCTTCTTCCCTAGCCTGTGACACACAGTTGAGCGTTTTCGATCTCTCTGGGCTTCTGCCCTTACAGCTTATGCCTGGCCTGTGAGGTACCCTGAGTGCTGCAAGAGCACCCCTGGAAAGACTGTGTCCACAGCTTATGAAGGGGGTTTTTGAGACTTGTGCACCCCCACAGCTTATGCCTAGCCTGTGAGGCACTTGTGAGTGTCAAACACTCCTAACCCCTTCTTCCCTAGCCTGTGACACACAGTTGAGCATTTTCGAGGTGCTCCTAGCTTCCCTTACACTGTTCTGACATACGACTCACGATCAGGAGTCTTACAATAGAACTGAGACAAGGTGATTCCAAGAGGAACTTCAGCTTCCAATTTATTTGACAAGGTATATCTCAACAAACAGCAATACACCAACAAAACAATCCCCCTAAATCCCACTAAATGAACACAACGAAAATCTTTACACAAGTTTAGCAGTACAATGCCCAACCTCCCACCTTTCCTGGCCTAACTGAGTTGGGAGTTCTGGGAACCGGAGGTTATATCACTACTGTTCCTTCTGCAGTCTGGTGGTTTGTTTCTTCTATCTTCGGTGTCAGGAAGGTTGTTGGATCACAAGAGCAGGGAACCACACACAATGCATTAGAAACCCCTTTTTATAGCCAAATTATCCAGTCCGCCTCTCCTGCTGAAATCGATCCTTCCCATTGGTGGGCTTTGTGATTTTGAAAAATGCAGCAGTTTTAGATTATTGCGGGTTTTTTCCACTGATGTTAACCTACTCAAGGTTTGAGTGGGTGTTGATTGCGTTGGCCTCCTGTAGCCATTGTGTAGGCCCTTGGGTTGTTTTGGGTTCCCTAGTTTTCTGAAGGTCTGCATAATTTCCCTCCAATTCAGTTTTCTCTAACCTACTCAAGGTTTGAGTAGGGCTTGATTGGGTTGGCCTCCTGTAGCCATTGTGTAGGCCCTTGGTTTGTTTTGGGATCCCTAGTTTTCTGAACGTCTGCATAATTTCCTTCCATAGTGTAAACATGGGGAAGACAATAGCCCGATAATAGCGATGAGTCAGTCCCACAGTTTCCGAGCAAGTGCTCTCCCATTGGCTTGAAAGCCCTATGCTTCGGGCTGATTCTGTCCCACCATTGGCCCTCCGGTGTCCTCCCCCGTCCAATCAATGCTCTGCCAAGGTCAAACCGTCTCGGTTTCAATTTCACATTGTAGCACAGACAGATCCCACAGCCCTTTTCCTTCTGGGTAAAATGAGGGGGTTTTCATCCTCCCCTACAATTATCATGATCATAGTCTTGATTTCACGCTAAAACTGCTGCTCATTGACTTAACGCTCAAGATGGGCCAATATTGGGTCCAGTCTAATTCCCAGTCATGTTTGCTACAGGCTTTATTCAGTACTTAAAGGGGAGATGCACTAATGCTGCAGCACCTCATTGTCAAGCCCCTCACAACTGCAACTGGAAGAAGACGTTAGTGCAAACCCATGGCGGAGTATCAGCACAGGGAGAGCCCGCAGATTCTTGGAAGTGGTTCTTGAGCCACTGGTCATGGCCGTGGAGAGGAGGCGGGCTGTCCACTTCCCCCACACTGGCAGGAAGCTCTCGTCACACTCCTCGCGAAATCTCTGGCAGGACAGAGACGCCCACGTCATGGCCAACACTGCGGTCCCAAGGTCAGCCATCCAGTGTCAGCTGAAGTTTAATGACCTCACACGGGTGGTCAAGGACAGCAAATGCCATATCCCACCATCTGCACCACAAGCCTCACACACTGCTCCATGTACCACACCCCCAGCACACACCTACCAAAAATCTCTACCCATCACTACTCACACCTTACAATCAGAGCTTCACTTCACCCTCACAACCTTACCACTGCTGCAACATCACACCCACATCTCTCACCTTGCGCACACTGACAGCTATTCAACTATGGCAGGCACATCACCCAAACACATTGCGCCACACTCACTCACGCACTTCTCTTTCTCTTGCAGGCAAAGGTCGCGCATCATCGGAGGGAGCAGCGGCAGACAGGTGGGGGGTAGGCTGACAACTATGACCTCAGCCTGCTGGAAGAGAGAGTGCTGGACATCATTGGGGGGCAGGTCATAGCGGCCGTGATAACCAGCGAGGTTGAATCCCTTGGGGACAACAACGGTATGCTCATTCCTAATTCTCCTCACATCCCACTTCCCCCTCATCCCACAATCTCTTCTCCTGTTCAAGCTGCTGATGCTGTATGCATGCGTATCCTGCTTCATGCCCCCCCTCCCCTCACCATACCCCGATTCTTCTGCATTTCTGCTTGCAGATAATCAGCAACAAGCACCTGAGAAGCCTGTCCCTGAGGCAATGCACGAGAGTGAGGGGAGAGAAGAAGAAGATGCTGCTGCATCTGTCACTCACAGAAAGTAGCTCAGAAACTGGCACTGCACATATTTTAGAGGCTAGCATAGAAACGGGATCTGCACAGAGTGAGGCACCGGGCACAAGTGGGCTGCAGCAAGGCCAGGGGTGAAAGGGAACTCGGGTCAGCTTCCCGGAGAGCGAGTTCGCACATGGTTTCTGCTGCACAAGACTCAGTTAAGGACCTTGATGGGTCGGTCTTCAGCAGAAAGGTGATTGGCATGCAGACCGAAGTGCTAGGTGCAATGGCTAGCCTGCCAGGGAGCCTATTGGCAATGTCAAGGAACATGGAGGAGTCCACCACCAAGGTCTATCAAGGCAAGGGAATACACATTAAATGGTACAACACTGAAAAGTGTAGAGGAACAAAGGGACCTTGTAATGCAGGTCCACAAATCCCTAAAGATAGCAGGCCAGGTAGATAAGGTGCTTAAGAAGGGTTATGCAATACTTGCCTTTATAAGTCGAGGCATGGAATATAAGAGCAAGGAGGTTATGCTTGATCTGTATGCTGGAGTAGTGTGTGCAGTTCTGATCACCAGTGAGATTTACAAGAATGTTGCCTGGACTGAAGAATTTTGGCTATGAGGAAAGATTGGAGATGCTGGGTCTGTTTTCTTTGGAACAGAGGAGGCTAAGGGCATTCCTGATTGAGGTGTATACAATTATGAGGGGCCTGGATAGAGTGGATAGGAAGGACCTGTTTCCCTTGGCAGAGGGGGTCAACAACCAGGGGACATAGATTTAAAATAATTCAGGGGAGGTTTAGAGGAGGTATGGGGAGAAATTTCTTCTCCCAGGGGGTAGTGGGGGTCTGGAACTCACTGCCTGAAAGGGTGGTAGAGGCAGAAACCCTCATCACATTTAAAAAATACTTGGATATACACTTAAAGTGCCATTAGCTACAGGGCTACGGTCCAAGAGCTGGAAAGTGGGATTAGGCATGAGGGGCCAAAATGGCCTCTTCCGTGCTGTAAATTTCTATGATTCTATGAATATTGTACGGTGCTCTGCACACAGTTTGGAGCCCAGGATTACCGGTCTGGAAATGATGGATGACTCCCGAAGAGCCCGTGTCGACCTGAACATGATGGAGTGTGTGACTTTTTTTTAATTTCAAAATATACTTTATTCATATAAAAAATGTGCACAATACATTGGTAGACAGTTCAGTACATTTGGATGCGGTCAGCAATTCCATGCAATACATTTGCTTGCTTTACATTTTGAGGTACATTTCAGTACAATCCAGGATACATTGTAATACAGTCATCAAACTAATTTACTCGTGGCACTATATGGTACATGGAATGAGTGAGGGTACAGTTACATTTCTTTTCAACATATATTACCAAACAGAACTTGCATTATACATGGCACTACATAGTTTTTTTCAGATCACGGTGCTCTATGTATACAAAAAGTTTACAAGTACAGCCCGAGGGGAGTTTTATACTGATTCCAGCCCCTGGGTTTATCGTGGCAGAAGGGCTTTAAACTGTGGCTCTTCCCCACCGTATGATGGAGATGGAGTGTGTGAAGGGCGATGTCACAGCTGCCATTGCTGCAGGGGACTAGCTATTTGTGCTGCACTTTTCTTTGACTGACAGGCGACAAGCCCCGCCCCCTGTCAAGCTCTGCCCACCGCCCCTCCCGGGCCCCGAATCATTCTGTCCACGTGGTGCCGAGAGGCGGGAGTTGCGCCCCGAGAGTCAGCTGCTTTCCTCACAGCCTGCCCGGCTTCGCCCTGGGACTCGCTAGGCCCACCTCCCACCCGCCCCGGGACTCGCTACGCCCACCCCCCCGGAACTCTCTAGGCTGACCGGGCCTTCCGTGAGCCACGAGTCCCGAGCGTCGGTGGCGGCATTAGAGCAGCGGGAGGGAGTTGGTGGGCTGGTGGTGAGTCGGACAGCCTTGGGCTGCGAGTGAGAGAGGCTGTTGGAGAGCGGCTGGCGGCGGCGGGGATTGGAGAGGAGAGAGGGCACTCGGGAAAGGCGGATCACATTCTTCCAACCCCCTACAAGGGACATCGTTGGAGTAGATGATATCCAGAAGTCACGACACTGTCACTATTCACTTCATACCCAATAAACCTGTTAACAATCCATACACAATGCCCAATCTATGGGGGCGCGGGAAGGATGCATGTGTTTGGGTAAGGCACTTCGGCTGGGGGAGGGAAGTAGTTGGACTGGGGTAAGGCTATTTGGCTGGGGGAGGGAATTTGTTGGACTGAGGAAAGGCACTTTGGCTGGTGGAGGCATACACTTGGACTGGGGCCGTTGTAAGGCACTTTGGCTGGGGGAGGGAACTAGCTGGAATCGGATAAAGCAGTTTTGCTGGGGGAGGCATACGTTTGGACTGGGGTACAGCACTTAGGCTGGTGGAGGTATGCACTTGTCCTAGGGTAAGGCACTTCGGCTAGGGGAGACATGCAATTGGACTGGGGTAAGGCACTTAGGCAGGGGCAGGCATGCACTTGCACTGGGGTACGGGAGTTTGGCTAGGGGAGGCATGCTATTGGATTGGGGTAAGGCACTTCGGCTGGTGGAGGGAAGTACTTGGACTGGGGTAAGACACTTCGGCTGGGGGAGGCATACACGGACTGGGATAAGGCACTTTGGCTGGGGGAGGCATGCTATTGGATTGGGGTAAGGCACTTCGGCTGGTGGAGGGAAGTACTTGGACTGGGGTAAGGCACTTCGGCTGGGGGCGGTATACACTTGAACTGGGGTAAGGCACTTTAGCTGCTGGAGGCATGAACTTGCACTGGGATATGGGACTTTGGCTGGGGGAGACATACACTTGGATTGGGGTTGGGCACTTTGGCTGGGGGAGGCATGCAATTGGACTAGGGTAAGGCACTTTGGCAGGGGGACGTAATTAGTTGGACTGGGGTAAGGCAATTTCGCTGGGGGCGGCATGCACTTGGACTGGGGTAAGGCACTTCGGCTGGGGGAGGCTTGCAATTGGACAGGGGTAAAGCACTTTGGCTGGGGACTGGCTTGCAATTGGACTGGGGTAAGGAAATTTGGCAGGGAGAGGCATGCACTTTGGCTGGGGCAAGGCACTTTGGCTGGGACAGGCTTGCACTTGCGCTGAGTCACAGCAATTTGGCACGGAGAGGCATACAGTTGAACTGGGGTAAGGCACTTTGGCTGGGGCAGGCATGCCTTTGCGCTGGGTAAGGCACTTTGGCTGGGGGCGGCATGCAATTGGACTGGGGTAAGGCAATTCGGCTGGGGAAAGGAAGTACTTGGACTGGGGTAAGGCACTTCAGCTGGGGGAGGCATGCATTTGGACTTCGGTAAGGCCCATTGGCTGGGGGAGTCATGCACTTGAACTGGGATAAGGCATTTCGGCTAGGGGAGGCATACAGTTGCACTGAGGGACGGGACCTTGGCTGGGGAAGGCATACACGTACTGGGGTAAGGTACATTGGCTGGGGGAGGAAACATAACAACATAGAAAATAGGTGCAGGAGTAGGTCATTCGGCCCTTCGAGCCTGCACCGCCATTCAATAAGATCATGGCTGATCATTCCTTCAGTATCCCTTTCCTGCTTTCTCTCCATACCCCTTGATCCCCTTAACCGTAAGGGCCATATCTAACTCCTTCTTGAAGATATCCAGTGAACTGGCATCAACAACTCTCTGCGGCAGGGAATCCCACAGGTTAACAAATCTCTGAGTGAAGAAGTTTCTCCTCATCTCAGTCCTAAATGGCCTACCCCTTATCCTATGACTGTCCCCTGGTTCTGGACTTCCCCAACATCGGGAACATTCTTCCCGCATCTATCATGTCCAGTCCCGTCAGAATCTTATACGTTTCTATGAGATCCCCTCTCATCCTTCTAAACTCCAGTGAATAAAGGCCCAGTTGATCCAGTCTCTCCTCATATGACAGCCCAGCCATCCCTGGAATCAGTCTGGTGAACCTTCGCTGCACTCAATAGCAAGAACGTCTTTCCTCAAACTAGGAGACCAAAACTGAACACAATATTTCAGGCGAGGCCTCACGAAGACCCTGTACAACTGCATTAAGACCTCCCTGCTTCTATACTCAAATCCCCTAGCTATGAAGGCCAACATACCATTTGCCTTCTTTACCGCCTGCTGTACCTGCATGCCCACTTTCAGTGACTGATGAACCATGACACCCAGGTCTCGTTGCACCTCCCCTTTTCCTAGTCTGCCGCCAGTCAGATAATATTCTGCCTTCGTGTTTTTGCCCCCAAAATGGATAACCTCACATTTATCCACATTATACTGCATCTGCCATGTATTTGCCCACTCACCAAACCTGTCCAAGTCACCCTGCAGCCTCTTAGCGTCCTCCTCACAGCTCACACCGCCACCCAGTTTAGTGTCATCCGCAAACTTGGAGATATTACACTCTATTCCTTTATCTAATTCGTTAATGTACATTATAACGTACTTGGATTGGAGTAACGCACATTGGTAGGGGCAGGCATGCATTGTGCTGGGGTACAGCACTTCGGCTGCGGTTTGGCATGCACTTCGACTGGGGTAAGGCACTTCGGCTGCGGGAAGCATAAACTTGAACTGAGGTAAGGCAATTTGGCTGGGGCAGGCATTCACTTCTGCTGGGGTAAGGCACTTTGGCTGGAGGAGGGATATAGTTGGACTGAGGTAAGGCATTTTTGCTGGGGAGGCATGCACTTGGACTGGGGTAAGGCACTTCGGCTGGGGGAGTGAAGTACTTGGACTGGGGTAAGGCACTTTGGCTGGGGGAGGCAGGCACTTTGGCTGGGGGAGGCATACACTTGGACTGGGGTAAGGCATATTGGCTGGGGGAGGCATGCACAGATTGGGTGGGGTAAGGCACTTCAGCTGGGGGAGGCATGCACTTGGACTGGGTGGGGTAAGGCACTTTGGCTGGGGGAGGCATGTACTTGGACTGCGGTAAGGAACTTCGGCTGGGGGAGGCATGCACTTGGACTGGGGTAAGGCACTTTGGGTGGTCCTTGCTGTCTGCTGGGGAGCTCTGTCCTCTGTCGCTTCAAGAATTCAAAGTGGATCGAGTTACAATTTGCAAAGTCAGGTGTAATCAGACAACAAGAACACCAAGACAAAGACGATATTCGGAGGGGTGACTGAAAGCTTGGTCAAAGAGGGGGTTTTTAAGGAAGGTCTTCAAGTCAGTGAAGGAGGTGGAGGGAAAGAAGGGTTTCGGGAGGGAATTCCAGAGCATGAGGCCTAGACGACTGAAGGCACGGCCACCAATGGTGAGACAAAGGAAGGGCAGAATGCAAAAAATGCCCGAGTCACAGGAACAGTGAATTCAGAGAGGGGGGGGAGGGTTGTAGGACTGGAGGAGGTTACAGAGATAGGGAGACGTGAGGCAATGAAGGATGAGCAGTGACTAGTGTCAGCCCTGGCTCAGTGGGTAGCACTCTTGCATCTGAGTCCCATTCCAGAGTTCAAGTCCCATTCCAGAGATTTCAGCACAAAAATCTAGGGAGACACTCCAGTGCAGTACTTCGGAGCTGCTGCCTTTTGGATGAGACTATAAACAGGAGCGTAATCAGACACAAATCTGACAGCAAGCCACATAAAGCGATATTAGGACAGATGACCTTAAGCTTGTTCCAAAAGGTAGGTGTTAATGGTATCTTGAAGGAGGAGAGAGATGTAGAGAGGCGGAGAGTATTAGCAAGGAAATCCCAGAGTTTGGGGCCTAGGCGCTGAAGGCATGGTGCCAATGATGGTGCGATGTGCATGATGCCAGAATTGGAGGAGTGCAGAGATATTGGAGGGTCGTAGGGCTGGAGGACGTTACAGAGGTGGGGAGGGGTGAGATCATAGAGTTATTTGAAAGAAAGGATGAGAAATTTAGAAGCTAAGCATTGCCCACTCAAAAGCCATTGTAAGTATGGTATCATACTGGTTATGTTAGTGAACTACAAATCCACCGTGCTAAATGGGATAGATACAGAATAGACCTTTCAGCTCAAAACTGGGCTTCCATGAGGTGCTGTGGGCCATCAGCAGCAGCAGAACTGTATTCCACCACAATCTGTAACATCATGGCCCAGTATATCCCTCACTCCACCATTACCATCAAGCCAGGGACCAGGATACAAAGATGGGTGGGAAAGCAACTTCTGCAAGGGGATATAGACAGGCTAAGTGAGTGGGCAAAAATTTGGCAGGTGGGGTACAATGTGGGAAAATGTGAGCTTATCTACTTTAGCAGAAAAAATAGAAAAGCAAATTCTAATTTAAATGGAGAAAATTTGCAAAGTGCTGCAGTACAGAGGGACCTGGGGGTCCTTGTGCATGAAGCACAAAAAGTTAGTATGCAGATACAGCAAGTAATCAGGAAGGCAAATGGAATGTTGGCCCTGATTGCAATGGGGATGAAGTATAAAAGCAGAGAAGTCCTGCTGCAACTGTACATGGTGAAGCCACATCTCGAGCACCGTGTACAGTTTTGCTCTCTGTATTTAAGGAAGAATATACTTGCATTGCAGACTGTTTAGAGAAGGTTCACCAGGTTCATTCTGGGGATGAGAGATTGTCTTATGAAGATAAGTTGAGTAGTTTGGGCCTATACCCATTGGAGTTCAGAAGAATGAGAGGTGATCTTATTGAAACATATAAGATAATAAGCGGGCTCGACAAGAGAGCATATTTCCACTCATAGGGGAAACTAAAACTAGGGAGCATAGTCTCAGAATAAGGGGCCGCCAATTTAAAACTGAGACCAGGAGGAATTTCTTCTCTCAGAGTGTTGTAAATTTGTGGAATTCTCTGCCCCAGAGAGCAGTGGAGGCTGGATCATTGAATATATTTAAGGCGGAGATAGACAGACTTTTGAGCAATAAGGGAATAAAGGGTTATGGGGAGTGGGCAGGGAAGTGGAGTTGAGTGCATGATCAGATCAGCCATGATCTTATTAAATGGCGGAGCAGGCCCTGTTCGTATTTCTTATGTTCTTATGTTCTTATGTAACTGGTTCAATGCAGAGTGTATAGGAGCACGTCAGGAGCAGCACCAGGCACACCTAAAAATGAGGTGTCAACCTGGGGATACTGCAACACAGGACCACATACATGCTAAACAACAGAAGCAGCATGCTACAGACAAAGCTAAACGATCCCACGACCAAAGGATCAGATCAAAACTCTGCAGTCATGTCACATCCAGCCGTGAATAGTGGTGGACCATTAAACAACTAACGGGAGGAGGAGGCTCCATGAAAATCCCAATCCTGAATGATGGAGGAGCCCAGCACGTGAGTTCAAAAGACAAGGCTGAACCATTTTCACCCATCTTCGCCCGAAATGCCAATGGATGATCCAAACAAATAGCTAGTATTTAAGCCCTTAGAACGTAACTGCCTTCTCCAAAAAAATAATTCTAAAATGGCAGTCTTCAGCTCTTCAAGCTGAATTTCCTTCTGCGCATAAAGAAGAAGAGGAAAAATAGGAGGAAGAAGAGGAGAAAGAAGATGATGAAGACGACGAGGAAGAGGATGAGGAAGGAGGAGGTGGAAGGAGCGATGTGGGAGGAGGGAGGAGGAAAAAGAGGAAGCAGAAGAATGAGAAGGAGGAACAGGAAGACGAAGAGTGGAGGGAGGAGGAGGAACAGGAGTGGGAGGGGGAGAAGGAGGAGGGGGAGGGAGGAGGAGGAAGTGGAGGGAGCAGAAGGGAGAGGAGGAGGAGGGAGGAAGAGGAGGAGGAGGGAGAAGAAGATTTGACACTCCCAGCCATCAGCTCCTAGAGGGTGACATACAAGGCCATCTGCAGTGTCCCCCACTGAAAGTCAGCAGCCTCCCACCAGCCATGTTGCAGATATTGGGGTAGCACTGAGTGACATCATTAGGACAGGTAAAGGCACATACAAGACGGTCACTAAGGGAATGCATAAGGGTGATTAGTTGATTTCTCGTTATGTTGGATGAATAGATATATAAATTTGGATTGGAATGCTTGCATTGTGGTGGGTTTTATTTCAGCATTGTGGCCAAGTGAATGCTGTGATGGTCAGTAACAGAGGGAAGGCAAGGTGGGGACAAATGTTGAAAGGGGAATTGGGGTTGTGCTCACTGATACTGCAGGTGAATGATTCCATCCCGGATCTCCCGGCCAGAAAGGGACTGTCTGCATTGCATCCTCCCATCAGCTTCCTCCTCTTCTGCTTCTATCTCTCTGTGTCTTCCTCCTCTGTGCCTTCTCCTTCCCTCTGCTAGCAGATGCTGGAAATCGAAAATTAAAAACGGAAAATGCTGGAAGTCTGAAATAAATGCAGAAATTTCTGGAAATACTCAGCAGGTCAGGCAGCGGATCGACCTGAGATGTGAACTCTGTTTCTCTTTCCACAGATGCTGCCTTACCTGTTGAGTATTTCCAGCATTTCCTGTCTTGACAGAGGCCTTCCTTTACCATCCAAAGCCTTGCATGCATCCAGCAGCACTCCCTACACAAACTTTTAAAATCTATTCCACCAAGCCACGACTTCAATAAAATATAAAAAAGCAGTCCAAAAGATTTGGAATGTTTAATTCATTGTAAAATCACTTACAGAAAGAGAAATAAACTATATTTCTGTCTTGAACTTAATAAAAAATTGCATGTTAGCTTGAAAGATATGACCTTTCATTGTGGGGTTATTCGAGAGATCATGGAATATAATGCATCCCATAAGATTTCCAGCCTTAACCCAACCCCAACCAAACATGCTGCCTCCCAATTCACTTCATGCATAAGGTTAAGTTTCAATTCAGAATGGGCTCGGGCCATTCCTAATTATTATGTATTTAACCCCTTGTAACCTGCATCACACCTGACCACTAGAGGGCACACCTGTTGGAGTTCCAAGGGATCCCAGCAACCCTTGGGAGCACAGTAGGGAACCCTTGGCCACCCACGAGGTACCTGCACTCTGGAATCTTAATAAAGGAGCTAAGATCACACTTGCTCATTACACATAGTACTCAATCTGACCATTTATTATGAGTGCAACAATTGGCGACGAGGTAACAAACAACCACGCGAAAATGCAAAGAACAGTCGGCATCCTGGTGAAGTTCTCAGAAGGGGACGATTGGGAGGCCTTCGTGGAGAGACTCGACCAACACTTCATGGCCAATGAGCTGGAAGGGGACGAGAACGCTACCAAACGAAGGGCGATCCTCCTAACTGTCTGTGGGGCAATAACCTATGACCTCATGAAGAATCCCCTGGCCCCAGCAAAACCAACAGCGAAATCCCTCGAAGAATTGTGTATGCTGGTCCGGGAGCAACTAAACCCTAAAGGAAAGTGTTTTGATGGCGAGATATCGGTTCTACACGTGTCAACGATCGGAGGGCCAGGAAGTGGCGAGCTATGTCGCTGAACTAAGGTGCCTTGCAGGACATTGTGAGTTTGAGGGATTCCTAGAACAAATGCTCAGAGACTTTTTTCTACTGGGCTTTGGACATGAGACAATCCTTCACAAACTGTTGACTGTAGAAACTCCGAGTCTGAGTAAAGCCATAACGATAGCCCAGGCATTTATGTCCACCAATGACAACACCAAGCAGATTTCGCAGAACAAAGAAGTTTCAGCCAGTACAGTGCATAAAGTAACATCGATTTTGAGCAGAAATGTACGTGGCAGAAAGTACACGCCGGCTGCTGTGGTTCAACCTCAATTGACCCAGAGTCAGCCATCATCTGTTAATGCGAGGCAGTTAACACCATGTTGGTGCTGCGGACGTGATCATCGGCCCCATCAATGCCGCTTTAAGCACTATTCGTGTAATGGCTGCAGAACAATGGGACACCTCCAGCGAATGTGGAGGCGAGCTGCAAATCCTGCAAACCACCACGTTGCAGAGGAAGATCGATCCACAGTGGATCAGATGGAATTGGAAACTCGTATTGAGGAGGCAGAAGTGTACGGGGTACATACGTTCACGATTAAATGCCCACCAATAATGTTGAAAGTTGAACTGAATGGCATTCCAGTGTCTATGGAGTTGGACACAGGGGCAAGTCAGTCCATAATGAGTAAAGCGGCCTTCGACAGGTCGTGGGGAAAGAAGACACACAGGTCCAAGCTCAGCCCCATTCACACCAAACTAAGGACATGTACCAAGGAACTAACTAATCCCTGTAATTGGCAGTCAAAGTCTCCTATGATGTAGCAGTACACGAACTCCCACTGTGGATTGCGCCAGGGGATAGCCCCACTTTGTTTGGTTGAAGCTGGCTGGGGAAAATCCGTTGCAACTGGGACAAAATCTGAGCGCTTTCATCCGTCAACGACACCGCATGTACCCAGGTTCGAAGCAAGTTCCCTTCATTGTTTGAGCCAGGCATTGGAAGCTTTTCGAGAGCGAAAGTGCACATCCATTTGGTTCCCGGTACGCGACCCAATCACCACAAGGCTCGTGCGGTACCGTACATGATGCGTGAAAAAGTGGAAATCGTGCTGGACAGGCTGCAACGTGAAGGCATCATCGCGCCAGTGGAATTCAATGACTGGGCCAGTCCGATTGTTCCGGTACTCAAGGAGGACAGTACGGTTAAAATTTGCATGGACTACAAAGTAACGATTAACCATTTTTCGCTGCAGGACCAGTACCCACTACCCAAGGCAGATGACCTATTTGCGACCCTGGTTGGAGGGAAGACATTCACCAAGCTGGACCAGACCTCGGCCTTCATGACGCAGGAGCTGGAGGAGTCTTTGAAAGCATCACCTACATCAACACACACAAAGGTCTGTTTATCTACAACCGGTGCCCGTTCGGGATTCGGTCGGCCGCAGCGATCTTCCAGCGGAACATGGAAAGCCTGCTACAGTCGGTTTCTTGCACAGTGGTCTTCCAGGACGAAATATTGGTTACAGGTCGGGACGCCATGGAGCACTTGAAGAATCTGGAGGAGGTTCTTAGTCGGTTGGATCGCATGGGGCTCAGGTTGAAACGCTCGAAGTGTGTTTTCCTGGCACAGGGCGTCGAATTCTTAGGAAGGAGAATCGCAGCAGACAGCATCGGACCCACCAACGCCAAGATGGAGGCCATCAAAAACGCACCGCGACCACAGAATGTGATGGAGCTGCGGTCGTTCCTGGGGCTCCTTAACTATTTCAGTAATTACCTACCTGGGTTAAGCACCCTGCTAGAACCCCTACATGCGCTACTGCGCAAGGGAGACGACTGGGTATGGGGGAATTCACAAGAGGCTGCCTTTAAGAAAGCCAGAAACATATTATGTTCTAATAAACTGCTTGTCCTGTATAACCCATGTAAACGATTAGTGTTAGCTTGCGATGCGTCGTCATATGGGGTCGGGTGTGTGTTACAACAGACTAATGAATCGGGAATTTTGCAAACGGTTGTGTCTGCATCCAGGAGTTTGTCCAAGACCAAAAGGGTTGAAAAAGAGGCTGTGGCGTGTGCTTACGGGGTAAAAAAAATGCACCAGTACTTATTTGGCTGCAAATTTGAGCTCGAAACTGACCACAAGCCGCTCATATCGCTATTCTCGGAGAGCAAAGGGATTAATACCAATGTCCCTGCTCGCATCCAAAGATGGGCACTCATGCTGTCGGCATACAACTATGTAATCCGCCGCAGACCGGGCACAGAGAACTGCGCAGAAGCTCTCAGTCGGCTACCATTGCCCACCACCGGGGTGGAAAATTCACAGCCAGCAGACTTGCTCATGGTCATGGAGGCATTTGAGAACGAGAAGTCCGTCATTATGGCCCACTAGATCAGGACCTGGACCAGCCAGGATCCTTTACTGTCTTTTGTACAAATCTGTGTCCTCCATGGGAGCTGGTCCAGTGTCCCAGTGGAGATGCAGGAAGTGATTAAGCCATTCTACAGATGCAAAGACGAGTTGTTCCTGCAGGTGGATTGTCTTTTGTGGGGCAATCGCGTAGTCTTGCCCAAGAAAGGCAGAGAGACATTTATTTGCGAACTGCACAACACCCACCCAGGCATCATAATGATGAAAGCCATAGCCAGACCCCACGTGTGGTGGCCTTGCATCGACTCAGATTTAGAGTCATGCATGCGCCACTGCAACACTTGCTCTCAGTTGAGCAATGCACCCAGAGAGGCACTGCTAAGTTTGTGGTCATGGCCATCCAAACCGTGGTCGAGGATGCATGTCGACTATGCGGGCCCATTCCTAGGCAAAATGTTTTTGGTTGTCGTGGACGCTTATTCAAAATGGATTGAATGTGCAATAATGTCTGTAAGCACTTCCAAAGCCACCATTGAAAGCCTACGAGCCATGTTTGCCAAGCACGGCTTGCCTGATGTCCGTGTCAGCGACAATGGGCCGTGCTTCACCAGTGTTGAATTCAAGGAATTCATGACACGCAACCGGATCAAACATTTCACACCTGCCCCGTTCAAGCCCGCACCAAATGGCCATGCAGAACGGGTAGTTGAGACCATCAAGCAGAGCTTGAAACGCGTGTCGGAAGACTCCCTGCAGACCCGGTTGTCCCGAGTACTGCTCAGCTATTGCACCAGACCCGACTCACTCACCATCATTCCCCCAGCTGAGCTGCTCATGAAAAGAGCGCTTAAAACAAGGCTCTGTCATATCCACCCTGATCTCCATGATCAAGCGGCATCAACAAAGTGTGTACCATGACTGCGCAAAAATGTCACGCGATATTGAGATCAATGATCCTGTGTTTGTGTTCAATAATGGACATGGTCCCAAATGACTCGCTGGCACGGTCACAGCCAAAGAGTGGTGTTTCAGGTCAAACTGACCAATGGACAAACGCACAGAAAACAATTGGACCAAATCAAATTGAGGTTCACCAACAGCTACGAACAACCTGAAGAAGATACCACCAACTTTACACTCCAACACACACACACATACACACAAGTGGCAACTGACATCATAGTTGACCACGAAATCGAACTCACCATCCCCAGCAGCCCGGCAAGGCTGGCAACTCAACAGCCCAGTGAAGAACTGACCAACCCACCCACACCAGCATTTGTACCGAGACGATCGACAAGGGACCGCAAAGCCCCAGATCGTCTCACCTTGTAAATAAGTGTACTGTTGACTTCACGGGGGAGTGATATTATGTATTTAACCCCTTGCAACTTGCATCACACCTGACCACCAGAGGGCCTACCTGTTGGAGTCCCAAGGAATCCCAGCATCCCTTGGGAGCCAAGTATATAAGCAGGCCACCCACGAGGTACCTGCACTCTGGAATCTTAATAAAGGAGCTAAGGTCACACTTGCTCATTATACACAGTACTCAGTCTGACCATTTATTATGAGTGTAACACTAATCATGTTGAGTAAAAAGTGTTGGGAGAAGTTGGGACATGTGTCTGTACACGAGACCACACAATGCACTCCCTCCGTGACCACACATAGAACCATAGAATCTGACAGCACAGAATGGGGCCATCCGACCCATGCACCTGTGCTGATGCTTTGAAAGACCCAGCCATTTGGTTCAATTTCAAATGCCCTTTTTAATATTATTTTGCAAATTCATATTCACTTCCTCATTAAAACCTGTTCGCATTGTTTCCCCCACTATTTCTGATCGGGCATTCCATGTCATAAGAACATAAGAAATAGGAGCCGGAATAGGCCATACGGCCCCTCGAGCCTGCTCAGCCATTTAATAATCTTAAACGTTTCGATAAGATCACCTCTCATTCTTCAGCATTCCAATGAGTAGAGGCCTGACCTCCTCAAGCTTTTCTCATGTCAACCCCCTCATCTCCGGAATCAACCAAAGTGAACCTTCTCTGAACTGCTTCCTAAGCAAGTATATCCTTTCGTAAATATGGAAACCAAAACTATATGCCGTATTCCAGGTGTGACCTCATTAATACCCTGTATAACTGTAGCAAGACTTCCCTGTTTTTATACAATATCCCCTTTGCAATAAAGGCCAAGATTCCATTGACCTTCCTGATCACTTGCTGTACCTGCATACTAACCTTTTGTGTTTCATGCACAAGTACCCCCAGGTCCCGCTGTACTGCAGCACTTTGCAATTTTTCTCCATTTAAATAATAACTTGCTCTTTGATTTTTTGATGCTGAAGTGCATGACCTCACACTTTCCAACATTATACTCCATCTGCCAAATTTTTACCAACTCACTTAGCCTGACTATATCCTTTTGCAGATTTTTTATGTCCTCCTCACACATTGCTTTCCTCCCATCTTTGTATCGTCAGCAAACTTGGCTACGTTACATTCGGTCCCCTTCTTCCAAGTCGTTAATATAGATTGTTAATAGTTAGGGTCCCAGCACTGATCCCTGTGGCACCCACTAGTTACTGATTTCCAACCCGAGAATGAACCATTTATCCCGACTCTCTGTTTTCTTTTAGTTAGCAATTCTCTATCAATGCTAATATATTACCCTCAACCCCGTGAACTTTTATTTTGTGCTGTAACCTTTTATGTGGCACCTTGTCAAATGCCTTCTGGAAGTCCAAATACACCATATCCACAGGTTCCCCTTCATCCACCCAGTCCTAACTCCCCTCCACAACATAAACATTCACCAGCCCTTTCCTGTCATTCGTTCAGTGATGATCTTACAATTATTCCCTCTAGTTACTAACTCACCAACCACTGGAAAAAGTTTTTACCCGATTTACCTTACCAAAAGTTCTGAGCAACTGTATTAGTTCTTTTCTTAACCATCCTTGATCTGCAAAAGTCCTCAATTACTCTTGTCCCTCCTCATAATTGAAGCCCCTTATCCCTGATATATCTTCTATCTCCGTTCAACAATTCCACACTCCCCCTAGTTTTATCAACAAACCTCCAATGTTGCAGGTTATCAAACCCCTTTTTGAAACTCCATATTGTTATGTATTGATGCTTGGGGTCACCAGACACCAGGGGGCGCCAGTGTCGGAGGTCATCGGGCTGTACGCGCGTGTGTGCGGTCACTGATATATAAGAGCGGGTACTATGTCACGCAGGTACTTTGAGCGCAAATAAAGTTGGATCAGGAATACGCCTGAGGCCGATTACAGTAACAAGGCTCTTGAGACATTACATTTGGCGGCGAGGTAACTTAAGAACCTTCGCATGTACAATGGGCACTACTGGAATTCTGGAGAGATTTGCGGAGAGCGAGGATTGAGCGGATTTTATCGACCGCCTGGATCAGTGTTTTGTGGCCAACAAAATGGAGGGAGAGGCTGATGCAATTAGGCGCATGGCGGTTTTCCTCACCATTTGTCATCCGAAAATTTACAGCCTTATGAAGAATCTTCTCTCGCCTTTACGTCCAATGGACAAAGAGTATGAGTCTTTGAGAAAGCTAAGAATCTGCTCTGTTCAAACAAGTTGCTTGTTCATTATGATCCGTGGAAGCATCTTGTATTGGCCTGTGCTGCTTCATCATATGGGGTTGGATGTGTACTCCAACAAGGAAATGAGTCGGGTAAGCAACAACCTGTTGCGTATGCTTCGAGGATTTTGTAAGCCAAAAGAGGGGATCATCATCTCACACTATTGCTTCTATACACATGTTTGTGCTGAGGATCAGGCTGTGTCGGGATTCATCGCCGACCTATGACGTCTTGCTGAGCCGCGTAAGTTCGGGAACGTGTTGGAAGACATGTTGCGAGATTTCTTCGTGATAGGCATCAACCATAATGTGATTCTTCGGAAGTTTTTGGCCAAAGAGAAGCTGGATTTGAGAAAGGCCATCGCGACTGCCCAGGCATGCATGATATCTGATGATAGCTTGAGGCAGATATCAACGAAGAATCGGAGCTCCACGACAGCTACTGTAAACAAGATTGTGTCGTCTTCTGGCAGACCTGCTCATGGAAAGGCCTACTCGATTGCTTATGTGAAACCTATAGCTGCTCAGAGTCCACCAACTGGTACGAATCTGATTTCACCCTGTTGGCATTGTGGGGGCAATCATCGGCCTCATCAGTGTTGGTTTAAACAATACCGCCTGTAATGGCTGTTCGAAAGTGGGGCATCTTCAGAGAATGTGCCCACAACTGAACAACCGTGCTGCCACTCATCACATTTTTGATGATGATCAGTCCAGTGCTGGCCCGGATACACAAGCCGGTGAGGAAGTGTATGGTCTGTATTCGTTCTTGGGAAAGAGCCAGCCAATAATCGTTAATGTGACGCTGACAGGTGTGAGTCAGTCGATAATGAGCCAAAGGGCATTCAACAAGCTGTGGGACACTGAGGCTGTGAAGCCTAAGCTGAGTCCAGTCAATGCCAAGTTGCGTACTTAGACTAAGGAACTCATACCGGTGATTGGCAGTATAGTAGTCAAGGTGTCATATGATGGCGTGGTTCATGATCTACCATTATGGATCATCCCAGGTGTTTATCCGAACGCTGTTCGGTAGGAATTGGCTTGAGAAAATCAAGTGGAACTGGAATGATGTCAAAGCATTGTCCTCGATGAATGACACTTCATGTGCTCAAGTGTTGAAGAAGTTTCCTTCTTTGTTTGAACCGGGCATTGGTAATTTTCCTGGCGCCAAGGTGCAGGTTCACCTAGATTCTGATGCAAAGCCTGTCTATCATAAAGCTCGGTCTGTTCCTTCCATGATGAGGGAGAAGGTTAAAATTGAGCTTGACAGACTCCAACGAGAAGGGATCATATCACCGGTCGAGTTTAACGAGTGGGCCAGCCCCATTGTTACTGTGTTGAAGATTGATGTCACTGTCAGGATTTGTGGTGACTACAAGGTTACGATTAACTGATTTTCGAAACAGGATCAGTATCCGTTACTGAAAGCTGATGACCTGTTCGCCATGCTAGCTGGTGGCAGGTCATTCACTAAACTAGATCTGACATCGGCCTATATGACACAGGAGCTTGTCGGCACTTCGAAGAAACTCACCTGCATCAACACCCATAAAGGACTGTTTGTCTACAACAGGTGTTCTTTTGGAATTCGTTCAGCTGCAGCCATATTTCAGAGGAATATGCAGAGTCTACTGAAGTCTGTTCCTAGAACTGTCGTGTTTCAAAATGACATTCTGGTCACAGGTCGTGACATTGCTGAACATCTGAACAATCTTGAAGAAGTCCTACATTGTCTGGACAAAGTGGGACTCAGGCTGAAATGTTCGAAGTGTGTCTTCATGGTATCTGAAGTTGAATTCCTGGGGAGGAAGATTGCTGCTGATGGCATCAGGCCTGCTGATTTGAAAACTAAGGCCATCAAAAATGCATCCAGGCCTCAGAATGTGACAGAGCTGCGTTCATTCCTTGGGCTACTCAACTACTTCGGTGATTTCTTAACCAAATTGAGCACTTTATTAGAGCCACTACATATGCTACTCAGAAAAGGCAACATCTGGGTCTGGGGTGTGTCTCAAGATAGAGTCTTTGAGAAAGCTAAGAATCTGCTCTGTTCAAACAAGTTGCTTGTTCATTATGATCCGTGTAAGCATCTGTATTGGCCTGTGCTGCTTCATCATATGGGGTTGGATGTGTACTCCAACAAGCAAATGAGTCGGGTAAGCTACAACCTGTTGCGTATGCTTCGAGAAGTTTGTCAAAGGCGGAAAGAGCTTACAGCATGATAGAAAAAGAAGCTTTGGCCTGTTGTTATGGGGTCAAAAAGATGCATCAGTACCTGTTTGGTCTTCATTTTGAGATCGAAACGGATCACAAGCCACTCATTTCATTGTTTTCGGAAAACAAAGATATTAATACCAATGCATCATCCCGTATCCAGAGATGGGCGTTGACATCATCTGTTGTTGTGCCTTGGGTGTCTCTCTCTGGGCTTTTGCCCTCACAGCTTATGCCTGGCCTGTGAGAGACCCTGAGTGCTGCAAGAGCACCCCTGGAGAGACTCTGTCCACAGCTTATGAAGGGGGTTTTGAGACTCGTGCGTCCCCACAGCTTATGCCTAGCCTGTGAGGCACCTATGAGTGTCAAACACTCCTAACCCCTTCTTCCCTAACCTGTGACACACAGTTGAGCATTTGCGAGGCACTCCTAGCTTCCCTTACACTGTTCTGACATAAGACTCACGATCAGGAGATGTAATACAATAGAACTGAGACAAGGTGATTCCAAGAGGAACTTAGGCTTCCAATTTATTTGACAAGGTGTATCTCAACAAACAGCAATACACCAACAAAACAATGCCCCTAAATCCCACTAAACGGACACAACGAAAATCTTTACACAAGTTCAGCAGTACAATGCCCAACCTCCCACCTTTCCTGACCTAACTGAGTTGGGAGTTCCGGGGACCAGAGGTTATACTCACTACTGTGCCTTCTGCAAGTCTGGTGGTTTGTTTCTTCTATCTTCGGTGTCTTCGGACACTGGTTTTCCTTCAGTGTCGAGAGGCTTGCTGGTTGTTGGATCACAAGAGCAGGGAACCACCCACACTACATCAGAAACCCCTTTTTATAGCCAGATTATCTAGTCCGCCTCTCCTGCTAAAATCGATTCTTCCCATTGGTGGGCTTCGTGATTTTGAAAAATGCAGCCGTTTTAGATTATTGCGGGTTTTTTCCACTGATGTTAACCTACTCAAGGTTTGAGTGGGTATTGATTGCGTTGGCCTCCTGTAGCCATTGTGTAGGCCCTTGGGTTGTTTTGGGTTCCCTGGTTTCTGAAGGTCTGCATAATTTTCCTCCAATTCAGTTTTTCTAACCTACTCAAGGTTTGAGTAGGTGTTAATTGGGTTGGCCTCCTGTAGCCATTGTGTAGACCCTTGGTTTGTTTTGGGTTCCCTAGTTTTCTGAAGGTCTGCATAATTTCCTTCCATAGTGTAAACATGGGGAAGACAATAGCCCGATAATGGCTATAAGTCCCACAGTTTTCGAGCAAGTGCTCTCCCATTGGCTTGAAAGCCCCGTGCTTTGGGCTGACTCTGTCCCACCATTGGCCCTCCGGTGTCCTCCCCCGTCCAATCACTGCTCTGCCAAGGTCAAACCGTCTTGGTTTCAATTCACAGCACAGAACGATCCCACAGCCCTTTTCCTTCCTCCCCGAAATAATCCCCCATCTGACACAGTCAGACACCACTTAAGTGTGTCAAAGTTCAGGGTGGTGAGGAAACCCTAGGTCTCCCCAATTGCCTAACTTTCCCCAGTTTAACTCTAAACTGATCCCGTCGATATATATCGTAATTCCTTTTAACGCGGTACAAAACACAGATTCCAACAGGTTACAATTATCGACAGCAATATACATATATGTACTTAAGGTTACAGCAGTAATTGTACATTGAGTCTCATTTCAGTCTTAACCGTAAAACAAAGAAACCTGCCCTGCAAACTCCCCAGGGGCCATGTATGAAAACGCAGTCATCCCTGGGAATAACAAAAACCGCCTAAGTGTCGCGGTCAAGCTTTGTTTACACGCCTTGAGTGTTTAGCAATGGCTCTCCTGTCTGTGTAGTAGCCTGAGGAACTGCTTTCTTTTTCTTTTTCTCCTGAGCTTACAGCTTGTAACTAGCAGATATGCTACAATCAGGAGTTGGCCGATTACTAAAGCATGCGATCCCACCCGGATCCACGCAGCTATGTCTGCCCGTATCCCCAAATCCCACCATGCTGGGGGTTTAATCTGGGCAATCTCCCCTGCTAGAATTTCAGTTTTCTGCTTCATGGTGTAAAAATGTTTTTGAGACAAATCCACTGCCTGGAGGAGGGCTGTAAGTTTCTCAGGTTGTGGGGCAATGGGATAGCCAAAATGGGCGACATATTGTTGTAGGTAGCTGAGGTTGATTTGTACCGTGAGGTGAATCGTGGAAGGTTCAGGGATGGGTGTGATTCTAGTGTGTGCCACCTGAACCTCTGCCCTGGGTTTAAAGCAAAAGCTGCTGTACGGTATTGGACACCACCTTCCCGGTCCGTGTTCATACCGTTGGGCACTTGTGGTGACACAATATGTCCCACCGCCTACATATGCTCCTGTGGAGGCATGTTGTTAGGGGCCATTACCTCCATTGTGCAATTGATAGGCTCTGCCCCGGCAGTGCTGAACCCGCATTGTGACCTTGCAAAAGCGTTCAAGTGTTGGGTGCACAGGATTACCTGTGTTCCCCTGCTCCGACATCCCGAGAGGTCTGTACTTGTCACAGTGTGCTCCCACATTGTGACATAAGGTGGGACCTCTTGGAATCGAACATGCACCCCTCCACGAATGACTCCCACATTCTCCACTTGGTACAGAGGTTTTGAGGACGCCCCCATCACAGATATCCTGACCACCACCTATAGAAAGCAATGGAGACCCCCTCTGAACACACGCGAGTGGATCCCCACATACACAAATAAATTCCTTGGTCGTATGCCCACCATTTCTCCACGCACACTGTGACCCCGCCAGATGACACCATGATGGTTCGGTAGGTATCATTATCCAGACGTTCCCAGTCCGAGTATCGGTCTCCCACGTCCCTCTTGAGCTTTCTGAGCCACCACCACCGTCCCAGAGGTATGTCCCCTTGGCAAGTTAGGTACACCTTCCTGCCTTCTGTCACTCTCACTCTGGAAATGGCTACAGTGATCTCCGGGCAGGGGATGGAGGCCTCTCCGTAGGTAAAGTCCTTATGGTTGGAGTACTTGGTGGAGTTCGATCTCAACCACCCAGGCCATCTCCCCTCGTGGGAGTAGGTGACCCGGCCATCCGCCGCCGGAGTCCCTTCTCCTGTGGTCACTGTCGGCGCTCTGCCCCCAGAGCATCCGAAAACCAGGGAGTCCTCAGTGTCCCCTCGGTGCCCGGTGCAGATCCTTAGCGATACCAGCATCACTAACGTCCAGTAGGGAGGTGTTGACATCTGAAAGGCAAGAAGAACATGGTCTTGCCTTGAGAGACCTCTCCAGGCTCGGCCCACTTAACATGTTCCGAACATAAAATGCTGAACCCAACCGTCACTGCCTTACCTAAACACATCTGCACACAACACAAAGTAACAAAACAGGAAGGCAAAATAAATACACCGCCACCCGTCCCCGGGTGGCCAGGCTACATCCTGTCACTGTACAGGCGTCGTCGACCACTCAGCTGACCGTACCCTGGGGACTAGGATGCCCTCCGCTGAGGGGCTCGTATAGTCCCCCTTAATAGATCTGGTGCTGCCCTCCAAGGCCCTCCCGAGCCCCGGATAATCGGTGGGAGATCCTTTCTAACGCAACAGAGCACCCTCCCTGTTGTCTTTCGCCTTCTCGGTCTGGGGCGGGGAGCTAAGTAAACAGTGTGCCATGGCGCCCTGGCTGTGGCACTCTGTTACTCCTCCTTACTGTCGGTGCAGAGTCCCACGTTATGGGCTGCAATGCTATCTCCTCCACCTCTTGGGCTAGCCCCAGCTGATCCACCATGGGAGGTTCAGCTTCCCCTTGGACCTTGCTAATGGTAGAGCCTTTCTCCCTCCTTCTGTTAGTGGGCTGGGAACCTCTACCCAGTGGTGGGATAGCCTTACTGGAGCAATGAACCAGCCCCGGCTGTAGAGCTTCGGGGCCCGCTGCCTACTGCGGAGCCTCCAAATCCACCGGGGCCTGTTCTTCTCCCAGTGCCTGATTCCCTTCCCTTGCTCGTCCCCTCTGTTTTTTATCTCTTTTGGGGTCAAACAATTTACACTGATGAATGTGATACCACTTCACCCGGCGAGGCAATTGAACCGCATAGACCATAGGGCTAGCCTTGTCGACTATGCTGTATGGTCCCATATACAGTGGTTCAAATACCCCGACCCAGGCGAAGCTTCTCACCATCACCTGGTCGCCCACCTCCCAATCATGGTGACTGCAGGGTTCCAGCAGCAGCCGATTGGCACGGTGCTGTTTACCCATGTTGTTGGCCGCCTGCCAGTGAATCTGTTGAAGCTGTTCAAACAGATTCCTGACGAAGTGGTCCCGGTTCACCTCTCGAAGCTGCCCTTCGGTGAGAACCGGCGCCAACACATGCACTGAGGTTCTCATGATCCGGCCCATCATCAGCTCATGGGGTGAGTACCCTGTGCTCTTTAACTGACTGGCCCGGATTCCCATGAGGACCAACAGTAAGACCTCCACCCACTTGTTCGTTGAGTCTCCCGTCTCCTTGCGCAGCCTTTCCTTTAGGGTCCAGTTCAGGCGTTCTACGGGGCCTGAGGACTGAGGATTGTAGGCAACATGCCATTTGGTTCCTATCTCCAGCACCTTTAGGGTGGCCTGCATCACCTGGCCGGTGAAGTGGCTTCCCCGGTCGGACTCCACGATTTGAGGTAGACCCCACCAAGAGAACACCTCCCTCACCAGGATTTTTGCAGTCCCCACCGTGGTAGCTGTTCGGCAAGGGAAGGCTTCCACCCACTTGGAAAACCCACCAGGACGAGGCAGTATTTATAACCTCCCTGGGCGGCCGATAGGGGTCCGATGTAGTCGATCTGGATCGACTGCCACGGTCCCTCCACCCGCCTGACGTGTCCCATAGACACCTTCCTTTTCTGAGGGTCTGGGTTGTTTGCAGCGCAAACCAGACAGCCCGCACAGAAGTTGCGGACATCTTCCTGGAGGCCTGGCCACCAACCTGCCTTTTCTATCTGTTGCCAGGTAGATTCCGGCCCAGGTTTCCCGCACTTGGACCCTCATGGGCCAGCTGAAGGAATTCCCTCCGGTGTTGTGATGGCACTATCCATTTGTTCCCTTTAAACAGCATGCCTTCCCGCACAGCAATATCTGCAGCACTGTATGGGCCCTCCGCCTTTTCCCCCTTTTTGATAGCAGCCAAGGCAGCCTTCAGGACCGGATCCTGCATCTGGACTACTTTAAGATCCGAGGCCGCAGCCGCCCCTACGCTCCCTTGTATCCCTGGCTTGCTTCTTGCTGCTGTTATCCTGCCTACCTCGTATGGGTCCCATGGGCGACCTGAACGAGCACCTTCACTTGCCAGCAGGTCTGCCTGCTGGTTACCTTCCCCCCGTGGCTCAGTTTTGGAGTGGGCCTTTACCTTATGGATATATACATCCCCACTTTCTCCCACTGCAGCCACAATCTTTTCTAGCAGGGGTTTGGTCACAAGGGGCTTCCCATCCGCAGAGGTGTACCCCCGGCGTGACCAAATCGCCAGATATGCTGTACACGAATTGCAAGTGAACATGCTGTCCGAGCAAATCGTGTATGGAGTAGGGAATTCCTCGGGGTGTGTGACCACATACATCACCGCCGAGAGTTCCGCCTGCTGGGCGCTCAGGGTGCATGGAAGTTTAAGAGCCAAGGCAATCCCTGCCTTGGGATCCCAAACTCCGCAGCCCATGAGTCTTGTACCCGCGGACACTGAACTGGAGCCATCAACGTAGATCTCGCGGCCTGTGGGGTGTATCCCTGCACGAAATCTAAAGTTGATGTCCCATACCCCCTCCACAGAGCATCAATGCGGCTGCCCTGGATAGATTAAATTTGCTGCGAGCCTGGGCTCGCAGAGGCCCTTGACCTTTAAAGTCATTTGAGAGAGGAGGAGGGTCCAGCGAGTGATTCTAGCACTGCTTACTGTCCCGTCCTTAATCCTCCCGTCCAACAGCATCTGCGACGGGGTATGATGGGTGAGGAGTGTAATGGGGGATATTCCGGTAAAGATCTGAGCTCTCTTTACTGCCCAATGGGTGGCAAGAAAGTGCCTCTCACAATTGGACTATCCCTTTTCTACCTCCGTGAGGACCCTGGAGGAGTACACCACTGGTCTCAGCTGACCGTTTCGCTCCTGGAGCAACACTGCACTTAAGCTGTCGCCACTGGCTGCCACCTCCAGGAAGAATTCCTCCCCCCCATCAATTGCCCGTAGGGCTGGTGCTACCTGCAGGTCTCTCTTAAGATGGACAAATGCTGCCTCACAGCCCTCGCCCCATTCCCACTCGACCTCCTTATGTAGGAGTCTGAGCAGAGGGGCGGCAGTGGCTGCATAGTCCTCGATGAAGTCCCTACAGTAGCCAGTGATTCCCAGGAAAGACCTTACTCCCAACACATCCCTTGGAACAGGGAATTCCTGCACTGCCTTTCTTCTAGCCTCATCAATGGCCCTTTCTCCTTCCCTTATCGTCAGGCCCAGTAATTTTACCTCTCCTAGACCTATCTGGGCTTTCTTGGGGTTAACTTTAAAACCCCCTTCCTTCAGTAAGACCAGCAGTTCGGCCAGCAGTGGACCGTGTTCCTCACTGCTGTCTGTGAACAACAACAGGTCGTCCACATACTGGATCAGCTGGTGTGGTTGGCTGAAGCCTTTTAAGCAGTTCGCCATGCATTGGTGAAAGATGCTGGGACTATTATGAAAGCCCTGTGGGAGGCAGCTCCATGTATACTGCTGTTCCCGGAAGGTGAAGGCAAACTTGTACTGGTCTTCCCTCCATACAGAGATAGACCAGAACCCGTTGGATATGTCCAACACTATGAACGTGGTTGCGGATGCAGGGATTTCCCCTATCAGATCCGCAACCGCCGCTACTGTGGGAGCACAAGCTGGGATGTTTTTATTGAGCAACCTATAATCCACCGTAGCCCTCCAAGAATTGTCCGGTTTCCTAACCGGCCAAAGCGGGGAGTTGACATGGGTGGCTATGGGTCTCAAAACACCCTGCTCGACAAGTGAGCTTAAAGCTGTCTCCAAGTCTGCTTCTGCCTCTCGGGGAAAGCCATACTGCTTTTGCGGGCGGGACATGGGATCCCCATCTATTCTAACCTCCACTCCTGTGACTCTCCCACAATCGTGTTTATGGGTGGCAAATGCTGCAAGATTTGCTTGCACATAGGCCCGGTACTCGGCCGGCGTGTTACCAACCAGAACCTCCAGGTCGTAACCCACTTTTGGCTTCATTGTACACAGAGTCCCTTTTCCCTGTTTCTTATCAATAACCATGACTTCTCCCTCTGCTCCCGTGCCCACTGTGCCCCATAGACAGTGATTCCTCAAGTCTACTAGGATCTGGCGAGCAATGATGAAATCAGCCCCCAAGATCCCTTTTCCCACCTGCTCCCAGTTCATCAGGACGCACTTCCATTGTGTTTGGAATGCTCCTAAACGAACTGCGAGCGGGACTGAGAAAAACCCAGCCTTCTTATTTCCTGTCAACCCAACTAGTTGATACGGCACCCCGTTTGATAGAGGTGAGGTTGCGGGGTCCTCCGAATGGACTATCGTGCTGGAAGCACCAGTGTCCAAAAGGTAAGTACCCAATACACCCTCAACCTCCATCTTGACCCAGGGTCGTCCCCAGGGGTCGTATTCTAGTGGGCACAGGTATGCAGGCTGGGTCTGGGCTAGTCACGGCAGGATTGCTGGTGCTTCCCTGCCTGTTGCCGTGGCTACCTTCCCAGTCCCCTCCAGCGCTGTCCTCACTGCAGCTACTATCTCGTCAAGGATCGTGAGGAGCTCGCTCCACTTCCCCCACTCTGGGCGGCTCCTAAAGGACTTCTCCCCCCATATCTCTTTACTGGGCTCCTGCAATCCCTTTTAAAATGCCCAGCTTTCCCACACCCATAGCACACTCCCTCCTTATCAATCGAGCAGCCGCCCTCCTGGTGCCATTCCCTTTTGGGAATCGAGTTGGGTTTTACTTCATTTACCCGACCTTTGGAGGTTTTCTCCTCCTCCCCTCCTCCATTCTGTTGGGCCAGTGCCAGTTGCCTGACCAGTGCTTCCTCGGTGAGGTTGGGGTCCTGGGAATCGAACCACAGTTCTGCCCTGGCCTTGAGCATCCTCAGCCAGCGGCCAGTCTGTACCACGGAAAGATTCACCCGGTCGAGGAGCTCCCCACAGGCTGCGTGGTATACCACCCACAGCCTGTCCGCAAACGCCTGCGGGGTTTCCCCTGCGAGCTGCCTTGTCCTTTCGACCCGTTCGAAAGGACTGCCGTCATCGAAGCCCATAGCCTCAAGGACGGCCCTCTGGACCTCAGTAAATGTGCGCTGCCCCCTCCGACATTCTGCTGGCAGGGCCTGGTACAATTTGCTGTCCAGAGAGAAGAGCAGCAGCTTGGCTGTCTCTTCCTCGTCGCACCCATTAATTTCCCCTGCCTGCATCACCTCCATGAAGTGGTCCCCGCTGCGAGTGACTTTGGCCAAATGGGCCACCATAGCCCTGAGTGATTGAACTCCATGGGAAATAATAAAGTAGCTCTCCAGCGCTCCCTGACCTTGACCACCTCCCTGTGGAGGACCGTACTTGCGCTGCCTGACCGGGCACATCCGCCCTGGTTCAGGATCTTTCTGCGCTGGCCCCTCTACCTCCGGCTGTCCCACCATACCCGGTGCAGCAGACAGTGCCTAGTCGCCTGATCCAGCCCTTAACTGACCCTCGGCGGGAGCCTCACATCCCTGCTGCCGAGCGGGACACATTGGTCCTGCCCCCAGCCCTGGGTATGCTACTATCTGCGAGCCCCGCTCCTCCTGGTACCCCACCGGACAAACCACCGGTGCCTCAGGAGGTGGTCAGGCGTCTCTTGCCTTTGGATTCTCCTCTACCCCCCAATACTCTCCTTTGTCCCCTGTGGACCCTCCAGGTCCTATCAGGGCATCCATTCCCTTTGCCTGGGATAGAGCATGGGTGAGAGTTTTAATCCTCTCCTGGCAGGGACCGTCATCTGCAAACTCACTGCTACTGGCCACTTTATAGGCTGCCTGTACGTCTTTTAATTTATTCTCTGGTTCCCAAATTTTCTGGGTGTACCGAGAGTTCTGTTCCCAGATGGACCCCTCACTACCCTTGGCCTCAGTGACCTGACACTGAAGATAGTCCCGGCTATTTCGGAAGGTCTCCTCCAACTGCCTCTTCCCTTGCTGCTCCACAGCTAATTCGGCCAGCAGGTTGTCCCCAACCGCAGCCCGGATAGCAGAGAGCTCCTCTGATTTCTGAAGACTCTGTTCCAAGTCCTTCACCCGCTGGTCGAGCTTTCGGACTTGGCGGGTGAAGCAGATAAGCCAGATGGCCTTTTCCACCCTGCAGTTGTGGTCCTTCCCTGCTGTCCACTGGGCAGAAGCATCCACTGGGCGCTCTGCCCGTGTGAGGGCTTGCACCCAAGGTTTGGTGAGGTTCACCTTGCCAAAAATGTATGAGGAAATTCTCTCCTCCATTTTAGTTTCCTCTCTTATCACCTCATCTGTTATATTAACATCTCCTGTTTGCTTATGTCCTGCGGCGTTCACCATGTTCTGTAAGGGGTTCTCAGCGAGTGTTGTTGTGCCTTGGGTGTCTCTCTCTGGGCTTCTGCCCTCACAGCTTATGCCTGGCCTGTGAGAGACCCTGAGTGCTGCAAGAGCACCCCTGGAGAGACTGTGTCCACAGCTTATGAAGGGGGTTTTGAGACTCGTGCATCCCCACAGCTTATGCCTAGCCTGTGAGGCACCTGTGAGTGTCAAACACTCCTAACCCCTTCTTCCCGAGCCTGTGACACACAGTTGAGCATTTTCGAGGCACTCCTAGCTTCCCTTACACTGTTCTGACATAAGACTCACGATCAGGAGATGTAATACAATATAACTGAGACAAGGTGATTCCAAGAGGAACTTAGGCTTCCAATTTATTTGACAAGGTGTATCTCAACAAACAGCAATACACCAACAAAACAATCCCCCAAATCCCACTAAACGGACACAACAAAAATCTTTACACAAGTTTAGCAGTACAATGCCCAACCTCCCACCTTTCCTGGCCTAACTGAGTTGGGAGTTCCGGGGACCAGAGGTTATACTCACTACTGTGCCTTCTGCAGTCTGGTGGTTTGTTTCTTCTATCTTCGGTGTCTTCGGACACTGGTTTTCCTTGAGTGTCGAGAGGCTTGCTGGTTGTTGGATCATGAGAGCAGGGAACTACCCACAATACGTCAGAAACCACTTTTTATAGCCAGATTATCCAGTCCGCCTCTCCTGCTGAAATCGATTCTTCCCATTGGTGGGCTTTGTGATTTTGAAAAAGCAGCCCTTTTAGATTATTGCGGGTTTTTTCCACTGATGTTAACCTACTCAAGGTTTGAGTGGGTATTGATTGTGCTGGCCTCCTGTAGCCATTGTGTAGGCCCTTGGGTTGTTTTGGGTTCCCTGGTTTCTGAAGGTCTGCATAATTTTCCTCCAATTCAGTTTTTCTAACCTACTCAAGGTTTGAGTAGGTGTTAATTGGGTTGGCCTCCTGTAGCCATTGTGTAGGCCTTTGGTTTGTTTTGGGTTCCCTAGTTTTCTGAAGGACTGCATAATTTACTTCCATAATGTAAACATGGGGAAGACAATAGCCCGATAATGGCTATGAGTCCCACAGTTTTCAAGCAACTGCTCTCCCATTGGATTGAAAGCCGCATGCTTCGGGCTGACTCTGTCCCACCATTGGCCCTCCGGTGTCCTTCCCTGTCCAATCACTGCTCTGCCAAGGTCAAACCGTCTTGGTTTCAATTCACAGCACAGACCGATCCCACAACCCTTTTCCTTCTTGGTAAAATGACCGGTTTTCATCCTCCCCTACAGCCGGTGCACTGAGTCGTCTGCCTTTGCCCACACCTGATATGGAGACGCTTCAACCTGCAGATCTACTGTTATTAATGGATGCTTTTGAGAGTGAAGGAACTCCTGTCACTGCTCAACAAGTTAGGAGCTGGACCAGCCATGACCCTATTTTATCGATTGTGAAATGTTGTGTCCTCAGTGGTCATTGGTCTGCAATACCTATGGAGATGTGTGATGAGACCAACCATCACACAGATGAGCTGTCCAGTCAGTCAGATTGTTTACTGTTGGGTAATCAAGTCATTATGCCTAAGAAAGATAGAGGAAAATTTGTACGTGAAGTACATAGCACTCATCCCGGTATTGTCCTGATGAAAGCCATTGCTAGGTCTCATGTATGGTGGCCTGGAATTGACTCTGATCTGGAATGTGTGAATCAGTGCAATACTTGCATGCAGCTACAAAAAGTACCAGCGGAATCCCGCTGAGTCTTTGGTCGTGGCCATCTAAACCATGGTCGAGGATCCACATCGATTTTGTGGGCCCTTTCATGGGCAAAATGTTTTTTGTTGTGTTGGATGCATATTCAAAGTGGATAGAGTATAGTATTATGTCATCCAGTACATCTACAGCTATGATTGAGAATGGGCAAACATGCAGGAAACATGTTGATCAGGTAAGACCATGGCACACGGATGAACTGGAACCATTTGCGGAATATGCAGGCAGTGGCCAACCAACCAACCAATGTTCATTCATCAAAGGACTTTGCTGTCATTACTGAACCTGGACCTTCAGCCTCTGATGTGGTCATTACCACTCCCATCAGATCGGTTACTCAGCCTTCAGTCACAACTGACTCAGAACGCTCGCCTAGAACTAAAGTTGAACTGAGACGATCAACTTGTGAGAGGAAAATCCCAGAACATCTTAATTTGTAATGAGACTGATATTAAGGTCTTGAAAGGGAACGTTATGTATTGATGCTTGGGGTCACCACTGTCGCAGGTCATCGGGCTGTACGGGCTTGCGCACGGTCACTGGTATATAAAAGTGGGTACTATGTCACACGGGTACTTTGAGCGTGAATAAAGTTGGATCAGGTTTACACCCAAGGCCGTTTACAGTAACAAGACTCGAGTTATTATACATATATACATCTGCTGCATTTCATTCATCAATAGCCTCTCTCTTAAAAGGGAGTTCTATTAAATGCCACATATGAAACCTTGCTTGCTCTTCTTAGAGCTCATGTCTCCAGGTGAGTATTAATTGATCCTCTATTGTGGCCTCTCGAATACCATTGCTGCTGTTAATCTGACTGGTCTACTGTTAGCTAGTTCATTCCTTAAAAACAATGTGTTACAGTGGCATCCCTCCACAGATCTGACCCAACTTCCATATCCAAGGATCTTTGAAAGATGGTGGTCAGATCTGCTGCAATTTCCTCTGACTAATCAGTCCGTGGAATTAATTTAGACTTTTTTGCAGGGGGCATGATTAAGAGGTTTGCTGAGGATACGAAAATTGGCCTTGCAGTTGATAGTGAGGAAGAAAGTTGTAGACTGCAGCAAAATATCAATGGACTGGCCAGGTGGACAGCAAAGTGACAAATGAACTTTAATCATGAGAAATGTGAGGTAATGCATTTGGGGAAGGATAACCAGGCACAGAATGTACAATAAATGGTAGGATACTAGGAGTTGTAGAGGAACAGAGGGATCTTGCAGTGCATGTCCACAGAATGTAACAGGACAAAAAGATAATGCGGTTAAGGACAAAGGGGATACTTTACTTTATTAGCCGCAGATTGATAGAAGAGGAGGAGGGGGTTGTATTCTTGTACTATATAAAACACTAGTTATGCCACAGCTGGAGTACTGCATACAGTTCTGATCACCATATTACAGAAAGGATGTGATTGCACGAGAGAAGGTACAGTGGAGATTTACGAGGATATTAACTACGAGGAAAGATTGGAGAGGTTGGGGTTGTTTTCTTTGGAACACCTGAGTGGAGATTTAACTTGGGTGTATAAGATTTTGAAACCCCTTGATCAATCCCTTAGCAGAGGGGTCAATCAGCAGGGGCATGGATTTACATAGATTAGCGGGGGTGTTGAGAAATGTTTTCACCCAGAGTGTGCTAGGGGTCTGGAATTCACTGCCTGAAAGGATGGTAGAGGTAGAAACAATCACTTAAAATAGTACCTGTATATGCACTTAAAATGCCGTAACCTGCCAAGCTATGAACCAAGAGCTGGAAAGTGGGATTAGGCAGATAGCTGTTTTACAGCCGGCACAAACACGATGGGCCAAATGGCCTCCTTCAGTGCAAAAAATTTCTACAATTCCATGGCTTCCCTCAACATTCTTGGTTTAATGGAGACAGAATCAGAATTGGAGCAAAGTGTTGGGTCCCTTCACATCTAGCCCACTTGGTGGTGTCAGGGCTGGGGAGGGCACACAAGGTGACAAAGCACGCAAATATTTCCTACACAGATTCTCTTTATTGGAAGTTAGATCAGTCACAGACCATCATTGTCAGCCTGATGCTGTTGGCAGATCATAAACAATCTTCATTAATCATTTTCATTAAATCCTTCAGGTGTTGTTGAACAAACTACCAATTTCAAATGAACTTTCTGACTCTAGACCAGTATCTGGTCACTGTAACCCTTGTGCAGCCTCTTAATAGGAGAAGCTGAACAAACCTGCCTCGGGTACAAACACTTCAAATGTTACAGCAGAACCACACAATGCAAACCAGAAGCACAAAATGCAGCAGAGACCAAGGGGAGAGGGTGGAGAATGGGGTAGGGGAAAGAAGATGGGGTTGCTGAGGGATACAGGGTGGATAATGGGGCAAGTGACACTGCCCCAATAATCAGGCAGCATACGCGAGTGAAGCTTCGATCTATTTAACAGTCGGATTGTGCGACTGTAGCGGATGTTTTCGAAGCTGTCCCTTGTTGAACTGTACAGGAGTACACCTTCCCACTGCTCCAGTCTGTGCCGGGGACCGTCAGGTAGCTGCTGAGACTGAAGGTGTTGTCCGTGTTCCGCGACACCGCGCTGGTTTGGACCTCACTGCTCGTCGGACTCCCATCAACTGTCCAGCTGACCACAGCGAAGCCCATGGACAGTTTGTTGACCAGGCAAACTAACGTGCCTGCTCCTTTAGCGCTCATCTCCTCGGCCGAAGGCCCGAGCACTTTTAGTGAAGGTTCAGGGAGTTGCTGAGCTGCAATAGGAACCAGAGAAGGAGTGTTTGAATAAAGTTATTGAAATGTTTAACATATTTCAGAGTTTAATAGAAGCAGATTTTAACGGTTGCATCTTCCGAAAGTGGGCCCCAGAAGTTCACAGTGAGTGCATTGCCCCTTTAAGGTTGAACATGGTTTGTCAAAACAAAGGACGACAATTTCTTGACGTACAATTATTGTTTTCGTATCCTCCTGGTGACTGGGTGGATTAGAGCATCACTCGCTCTGGGACTTCACCTCCTGCTCCCAGGATCCATCCCCGGTCTGTGCCAAGGTGGCTGATCTAGGGCGAGTGCACCAGGGACCCTTCACTTGGCCTCAGTATCCCTGGTTAGGGAGAGGAGTGACCCTGGATCTCTGACCACAAACCAGTGACCTCTACAACCTTTGATTGCAAGTTAAAAATCTGCCCCAAAGAGTGATGTGTTTTGGCACTGAGCCATTAAAGGACTTGGAGACACACTGCCAGTGTAAAGTGGTATCATACCCGTGTAATGTGCCCACACCCTGTCCTACCGGCTGCACATTCCACCTCTACAATTCACCCCTTCCCACCCATCACTAATGCCCCTGCGTTGCCACCCACTGCCACAGGAAGGATAAAAAGATCTCAAACCCTCCCCTGTGCCAGTGGGTAAGGGTACTGTGTGGTCCCGAGCTCCACAGACCAGTCGGTCCATGGGCAGCGATGTTGCTCCAATTGGCACATTACCCAGAGGTTGGGAGAGGGGAACAAAACGCCAACGTCCCCTTTTCCCACCTGCCACTCCCCAACTGGGAAGGTGCGCTGTTGTGGGTGTGAGGCGAGGACAAGACAAGGCCATTGACAGGTGAATGATCCACTAACACTCACTGTCCCGGCCAATCTATGAAGAATGGTCATTTAGGGCAAGATGGGGCTGGCTCACAACTCCCATGGACAGGATCCTGAGGGAATGGGAGGTACGATCCTCAATATCCAAGTGTACATGGTCAGAAATAGGAAGTTGCAAAGTGTTTTGTTTAAACAAAAAAGGAAAATGTACAAGTGCTGATGTGGGGCAGCCGGAGATGTTCACGATGCAGCAACACTAACCCACCGGCACAGGCTCAGTGTCGACACGGCAAACGACAGAATTCAGTGAGCCAGTGGTGTGGGCCCAGTCCGGGTGTTAGCGGTCAATGCCAAACATCAGCACAAACCATCCAGCCTTTTCACAGCAGTGTCGTTCTGACTGGAGTCCAGCTACAGATAGATTATGGTCCCCACACCCCACCGGCGGTGGGGGGGCGGAAATTGTACCCAGAACTTGTACCCAGCTCCAGCCTTAATGTGCAGCAACCAGAATCATTTAGCAACAGGACACAAAGGAGCAGTGCCGAGGGAAATGGATGGCTATGAAGGGAAGAGGGAAGGGAGTAGAGGCTGGGAGCAGTGCTTTTTTGGATGAGAGTCAGAAGGGGAATTCCAGCATGAACTGTGAGGAATTGAGAGAGTGTAGGGTGTTGGATGGGGTATAGTGTCTGAGAGTATGGGGGTAGAGAATTGGATGGGGTTCGGCATCTCTGAACTGGCTCAAAATGCAGTGTTGAGTACCTCAACTGGCGCAGGGAGGGAGTAAATTTTGGGAAATTGATGATCAGGATGAAATCGGTGCAGACAAATGTGAATTAAAGCGCAACGCATCATAATTCAAATCAGAATATTGGGGAATGTTGGGGATGGGTAAGAATGACAGAATAATGAACACTCGGCATCATCTATGGTAATAAACAGATCCAGACCGACAGATCGTGAGCAGTCTAATTGGGAAGGAGAAATATATGGACTATGTCTCAGCCAACATTTCAGTGCAGTACTCACAAGTACAGTAATGCATTATTAGTGGTGCTATCTTTCTGAAAAAGACACTAGTTAAGCTCTTCCCTGCAAGTGGAAACATTCTCTCTATCGACTCTATGAAAATCTTTCATAATTTAAAAGACCTGTAATAGGTCACTCCTAAGCCACCTTTGTTCAAGAGAGGAGACCCAGCCTGTTCATCCTTTCCTGATATGTATACCCTCACATTTCAGGCATCATCTTTGTAAATCTTCTCTGCACCCTCTCCAGTGCCCCTACATGCTTTTTATAATATGGCGACCAGAACTGGACACAGTGCAAGTGTGGTCTAACCAAGGTTCAACACAGGTTTAGCATAACTTCCCTACTTTTCAATTCTATACCTCTAGAACTAAACCCCAGTGCTTGGTTTGCTTTTTTTATTGCCTTGCTAACCTGTGTCACAACTTTTACCGATTTGTGAATTGTACTCAGATCCCTTTGTTCCTCTACCCCACCGAGACTCGCACCCTCCAAGTAATACGTGACCTCCCTATTCTTCCTATCAAAATGTAACACCTCACATTTATCTGTTTTGAACTTCATTTTGCCAGTGAAATGCCCATTCTGCAAGTTTATTAATGTCCTCCTGTAATTTGTTGCAGTACTCCTTGGTATTGACTATTCACTCACTCCTCACAATTTGGCACCATCCACAAATTTAGAAATTGTGTTTTTAATTCCAACGTCTAAATCAATTGATGTAAATTGTGAACAGCAGTGGCCCCAGCACTGATCCTTGTGGGACACCACTACCCACCTTCTGCCACTGTGAATAGCTACCCTTTACTCCTACTCTCTGCTTTCTGTCCTGAAGCCAGATAATGATCCATTCCGCTACTTGTCCCCTCACTCCACATTCTCTGACCTTGCTCATCAGTCTATTATGGGCTACCTTATCCAAGGCCTTTTGAAAATCTAGATAAATTACATCTCCTTCATTACCATTGTTCACTCCCTCTGTTATATCTTCAAAAATTTCAATAAGGTTGGTCAAGCAAGAATTTCCCTTTTGAAATCCATGCTGACCATTCATTATATTTTTAGTCTCCAGATCTTATTTTCTCCTTTAGTAGAGAGATTCCATTATTTTTCCTACCACCGATGTTAAGCTAATTGGACATGCAATACCTATATTTAAGGGGGATAGAACATTAAGCTTTCATCAGTCCTCTGGCAGTACACTGTTTTCTAATTAATTATTCAATATGTGTAGTAATACGTCTGCTATCTCTTCCATGGATTCTTTTAAAAAGGTGCTACATAAATGCAATTTTTTTTTCAATGTTTTAATGTAATAGAAAGAGACACTTGCATTTATATAGCACCTTTCATGATGTCCCAAAGGGCTTTACAGACAATTATGTACTTTAAAAATAGTCACTTTTGTAATGTAGAAAACACAGCAGCTAAATTACACACAGCAAGTCCGACAAACAGCAATTTGATAATATCAAGTGATGTTGATCGATGGATAAATATTGACCGAACACCCGTGGATAACCACTGCTCTTCAACATAGTGCCACAAGATATTTTACATCTACCTCGAGAAGGCAGACATTTGGTGCAAGGGTCAAGGATGTCTGGGAGCGGGTGCAGGACATTCTGAAAAGGGAGGGTAAACAGTCAGTTGTCATGGTGCATATAGGCACCAACGATATAGGTAAAAATGGGATGAGGTCCTACGAGACGAATTTAGGGAGCTAGGAGATAAATTAAAAGTAGGACCTCAAAAGTAGTATGCTCAAGATTGCTACCAGTGCCACGTGCTAGTCAGAGTAGGAATCGCAGGATAGCTCAGATGAATACGTGGCTTGAGGAGTGATTAAAATTCCTGGGACATTGGAACCGGCTCTGGGGGAGGTGGGACCAGTACAAACCGGACGGTCTGCACCTGGGCAGGACCGGAACCAATGTGCTCGGGGGAGTGTTTGCTAGTGCTGTTGGGGAGGAGTTAAACTAATATGGCAGGGAAGTGGGAGCCTATGCAGGGAGACAGAGGGAAGTAGAATGGGGGTAGAAGCAAAAGATGGAAAGAAGAAAAGTAAAAGTGGAGGGCAGAGAAACCCAAGGCAAAAAGCCAAAAGGGCCACATTACACCAAAATTCTAAAAGGGGCAAAGTGTGTTAGAAAGACAAGCGTGAAGGCTCTGTGCCTCAATGCGAGGAGTATTCGGAATAAGGTGGACGAATTAACTGCGCAGATAGCAGTTGACAGATAACATGTCATTGGCATCACGGAGACATGACTCCAGGGTGACCAAGGCTGGGAATTCAACATTTAGGAGCCCCTTGGGGAACAATGACCATAACATGGTAGAATTCTTTATTTAGATAGAGTGTGACAGTTAATTCAGAAACTAGGGTCCTGAACTTAAGGAAAGGTAACTTCGATGGTTTGAGGCATGAATTGCCTAGAATAGACTGGCGAGTGATACTTAAAGGGTTGACGGTGGATAAGCAATGGCAAACATTTAAAGATCACATGGATGAACTTCAGCAATTGTACACCCCGGTCTGGAGTAAAAGAAAAGCAGGGTTGGTGGCTCAAACGTGGCTAACAAGGGAAATTAAGGATAGTGTTAAATCCAAGGAAGAGGCATATAAATTGGCCAGGAAAAAACAAACCCAAGAACTGTGAGAAATTTAGAATACAGCAGAGGAGGACAAAGGGTTTAATTAAGAGGGCTAAAAATAGAGCACGAATGCAAGCTTGCCGGGAACATAAAAACTGACTGCAAAAGCTTCCATAGATACGTGAAGAGAAAAAGATTAGTGAAGACAAATGTAGGTCCCTTGCAGTCAGATTCAGGTGAATTTATAATGGGGAACAAAGAATTGGATGACCAATTGAACAAATACTTTGGTTCTGTCTTCACGAAGGAAAACACAAATAACGTTCCTGAAATACTAGGGGACCAAGGCTCTAGTGAGAAGGAGGAACTGAAGGGTATCCTTATTAGGCAGGAAATTGTTAAGGAAATTGATGGTATTGAAGGTCAATAAATTCCCAGGTCCTGATAGTCTGCATCCCAGAGTCCTTAAGGAAGTGGCCTTAGAAAAAGTGGATGCATTGGTGATCATTTTCCAACAGTCTGTCGACTCTGGATCAGTTCCAATGGACTGGAGGGTAGCTGATGTAACACCACTTTTTAAAAAAAGGGAGGAAGAGAGAAAGCAGGTAATTATAGACCGGTTAGCCTGACATCAGTAGTGGGGAAAATGTTGGAATCAATTATTATGAATTAGCAGCGCATTTGGAAAGCAGTGACAGGATCAGTCCAAGTCAGCATGGATTTATGAAGGGGAAATCATGCTTGACAAATCTTCTAGTTACACGCTCAAAAGAATTCCAGTAAAGTGGACAAGGGAGACCTAGTGGATGTGGTGTATTTGGACTTTCAAAAGGCTTTTAACAAGGTCCCACACAAGAGATTGGTGTGCAAAATCAAAGCACATGGTATTGGGGTTAATATACTGAAGTGGATAGAGAACTGGTTGGCAGACAGGAAGCAGTGAGTCGGGATAAACGAGTCCTTTTCAGAATGGCAGGCAGTGATGTGGAGTGCCGCAGGGCTCAGTGCTGGGAAGCCCAGCTCTTTACAATATATTTTAATGATGTGGATGAAGGAATTGGGTGTAATATCTCCAAGTTTGCAGATGACACTAAACTGGGTGGCAGTGAGAGCGGTGAGGGGGACACTAAGAGGCTGCAGGGTGACTTGGACAGGTTAGGTGAGTGGGAAAATGCATGGCAGATGCAGTATAATGTGGATAAATGTAAAGTTATCCACTTTGGGAATAAAAACACGAAGACAGATTATCTGAATGACGGCAGATTGGGAAAAGGGTAGGTGCAACGAGACCTGGGTGTCATGGTTCATCAGTCTTTGAAAGTTGGCACACAGGTACAGCAGGCAGTGAAGGCAGAAAATGGTATGTTGGCCTTCATAGCTAAGGGATTTGAGTATGGGAGCAGAGAGGTCTTACTGCAGTTGTACAGGGCCTTGGTGAGGCCTCACCTGGAATATTGTGTTCAGTTTTGGTCTCCTAATCAGAGGAAGGATATTCTTGCTATTGAGAGAGTGCAGCGAAGGTTCAGCAGACTGATTCCCAGGATGGCAGGACTGACATATGAGGAGACACTGGATCAACAAGGCCTTTATACACATTGGAGTTTAAAAGGATGAGAGGGGATCTCGTCGAAACATGTAAGATTCTTACAGGATGGGACGGGACAGGTGAGATGCAGGTAGAATGTTCCAGATGTTGGGAAAATCCAGAACCAGGGACACAGTCTTAAGATAAGGGGTAGGCCATTTCGGACTGAGATGAAGAGAAACTTCTTCACTGAGTTGTTAACCTGTGGAATTCCCTGCAGCAGAGTTGCTGATGCCAGTTCATTGGATATATTCAAGAGGGAGTTAGATATGGCCCATACGGTTAAGGGGATCAAGGGTTATGGAGAGAAAGTAGGAAACGGGTACTCAGGGAATGATCAGCCATGATCTTATTGAATGGTGGTGCAGGCTCAAAGGGCCAAATGGCCTACTCATGCAACTATTTTCTATGTTTCTATGTTTCAGACATCTCAGCCAAAAGACAGCACCTCTGACAGTGCAGCATTCCCTCAGTATGGCACTGGAGTGTCAGCCTAGTCTGGAGTGGAACAAACTTCTGACTCAGGGGCAAGAGTACTATTAACCAAACCACATATGCCTTCAGTATAATCCATCCCAATCTAGCTAATGGTGAAAACATTCCCACCATTGTTAAATAAAACAGCTCAACCATGGGAGGAGTGGGGGTGGGGGTGGGGGTGGGGTTGAGGGAAATCATGTAACACTTTTTCCAGCACTGCCTTCCATCCAGGTTTGGAGTAAGCTGCATCAGACACTGTGACCCAGACACTATCTGCATCAACTGTTTAAAAAGCAATCTGCAGATAATTTCAGGAAACAATTCAATTAGAATTCAAAAATTACACAGCACTAATTAACAGAGTTAGTATTAGACACTAAACAGGATTGTACTGCAATCAGCATTTTCACTCAAATTAATGTCGAACAAATAGTAGAAATAATAGTTTAAATTATTAATGAACGTCTAAATGTTCAAACCCAGAGAGTCCCTGCAGGAGGGATTTCCCAGCCACTTACCTGCTACAAAGAGCTTGGTCCCTTTGCCGAACACCCCCACAGTGAGATGTTCTAGGGTTCAGTCCATACAATTACCCAGGACCCTGGAATCAGACAGAAAACACATTCAGAAGCTCCAGTGCCAGCATTAATCAGACACCATGTATTGCGAGTGTACCAGCTGGTGTGGGACAGGAAGGAATGAACTCTCAGCAACATCCACACACTGACATTAAAGGTCAGCAACACCCAATACTGGGCAGTGAGACTCAATGCTCCCAAGTCTGAAATGGGATAAATTAGAAAATATTGTATAAAAAAAAAGACAACATTGAAGTGATTTTATGAAATGTAAAACATTAGAATGTTTTCAGATGCAAAATGTTGTTAAGTGTATAACATTTGCTGCTCCCAGTTTTTGTGTTACCTTCTGTCACTGTGACACATAAGCACTGCTTGCTGAAAACCATTTTTCACAGTAATAGACGGCAGCGTCATTCACCTCCACGGACTTTATGATTAACTGGTAAATGTTGTGGCCGCTGTTGGCTTTCGATGTGAAACGGTTGCTGGTAAACCCCGAACCATAGGTTGGGGCACTGTGAGAGTGATGGTAATAGAGGATCCATTGAGGAACTGCTCCTGGTGTCTGCTTGTACCAGTTGACAGGATAGCTATCAACCGTTCCAATGTTACAGTCGAGTGTGACCGTGTCCCCTGGTTTCACGGTCAGGGCTGGAGGCTGAGTCAGAGTCTGAGACTGTCCACCTGTAAAAGAGCAGGGATTAAACATTACACATTGACTCTTTAAAAGTGACCCCAAGCGCCCAATGTGCTGCTGCGGGAGGAGCAGAGTTCAGTGTCTGTACTTACAGCCCAGCCACAGTGCCAGAGACCAGAAAAAGCACAGCGTCTGCATCGTTCCTGCCACTGAGCTTGCTTCCTGCCTGCCTTCCCCGAGTGTATCTGTGACAGACTGTGGCAGCAGCTGCCCATTGAGCCCAGTTATAGACCCATTCACACCAGGCAGGAAATCCATGCAAATTAGAGCCATTCACACTGACCAACCAGGGCAATGATCGGAAACCCGCCCATTCAGCGTCAGAGACCGTCAGATTGAGGCAGAGACACCTCAGCACTGTTAGCAACTGACTGACATCTTAATCAGAAGATCGTTTATTGCCTGATATTTCTCAGTTTCTGCTTCATCTGTCCTGGGCTGGAGTTTAAATTGCAGATTACCTCTCCAATAACAAGAACTCTCCGCCATACCACAGTCTGATGCAGTACTCTCAGCTTGTGGCTCTCTCATTAATACAGACACCTTATAAAGCTGGAGGACTGGGACACTTTCTACACCACACACTGATACAGCGCACGTTACTGGCAGCTCCCTCCCAGAGAAACCATCTGAAACATTCTCCATACAGCAAGCTCCTCACCCTGGGACACTTACTGTGTGACTCCCACATAGAGTCCTGACTCAATCTGTCGGTGAACCCCCTCAGTTAGTGTTTAGACAATTTTGCTGTGTGTGTGTTGCCAGTGCTTCAACATGAGTGAACATGCTTAACAGGGAAGGGACTGAAGTTATAACTAGTTACCGAAGTACTAACTTGCCAGCCAGCTGACTATCATATTCTAACCTGCTGTCAACCAGCAGCTGACCAGTATGACTATGAACTCCATTCTACTAACTGCTAAATACAACTCTTTTTACGGAGACAAAATTAACAGTTAGATCAAGTGCCCCCCGATCTGGGGGACACTCCAGACGCTTTTCAAATGCCTTTTTTTTTTGTTTTTTTTTGTTTTTGAGTTTTTTTTGGGGGGGGCTTTAAAATTATATATTTTACAAGTGCCCCCTATAAAAGGGGAGGGGGACAGTAAACTGCTAAATAAAACTCTTTTGGGGGATAAAATTAACAGTTAGATCAAGTGCCCCCCGATCTGGAGGACACTCCAAACATTTTTCAACTGCCCCTTTTTTAAATTTTTTTTTTGTTTGTTTTTTTGTGGGGCTTTTTTGTGATTTTTGGGCATTAAAATAAAATATTTTACAAGTGCCTCCTATAAAAGGGGAGGGGGACACTAAACTGCTAAATACAACTCTTTTAGATGAAACAAAAGAAAACATTTAAATCAAGTACCCCCCAATCTGGGGGGTACATTTTCCAATGCCCTTTTTTTTTGTATTTTTGTAGGTTTTTTTGTGCGTTTTTTGTGGGGGTTTTTTGTGATTTTTGGGCATTAAAATAATATATTTTACAAGTGCCCCCTATAAAAGGGGAGGGGGACACTAAACTACTCAATACTACTCTTTTGATTGGAGAAAAAAATAAACGTTAATTCAAGTGCCCCCTGATCTGGGGGACACTCCAAACACTTTTAAACAAGTGCCCTTTTTTGGGGGTTTTTTTGTGGGTTTTTTTTCTTTTTGGGCACTAAAAGCATAAATTTACAAGTACCCCCTATAAAAGGGGAGGGGGACACTAAAACCGGCAATTAAAATAAATTAGACTTTAAAACATATAAAATCAAATTAAAATTTGGTCCAACAGCTCTACAACTGTTTTGGGGGGGGGAGAACAAAATAAACATTAGATCAAGTGCCCCCCGCAACAGCTCTACAACTCTTTTGGGGGAGGGACAAAATAAACATTAGACCGAGTGCCCCCCGGTCTGGGGGACACTCCAGACACTTTTAACTGCTCTCTTTTTTAATATTTTTTGTATTTTTTGTGTTTTTTTTAATTTTTGAGGGCATTAAAATAATATATTTTACAAGTACCCCCTATAAAAGGGGAGGGGGACAGTAAACTGCTAAATACAATCTATTTTCTGAGTCTCTGCTTTCACAGAATCAGGACATTGAGAGCCAATTACACCTCATTTAAATACCAAAGGGGATTGGTTGAAGCTAAACTGTCGATTGGTGGCTTCAGCCAATCATCTTCCAGTATTTGAAGGCGGTTTGGTGTCGCCCAAACCAGTTGCCCCGGGTGGGCGTGAGACTGACACACACCAGGGGTCCGGGCAGGAACTGTGCTCTGTTATTTTAAGGAGAGGGACTGTCCAGAACAGAGTCCAACCCTCTTGGTCTGTAGTTTATAGCCACATTACACAAATAGCTTGGTTTCTGTTCCATCTGACATGTTCCTTTCAGTAACTGTGAGACACCTCGCTGTTTAAAGGGATAATGGCCTAGAAATTAGAAATGGCCACGAAACGGACAGTGTCCTGGCCCAACGATGTTAAGCTGCACCAGGTCCAAAAGATCTAGGTAGCATGCAAAATTCGTGCTCAGTCCTCATTATCATGATTATAGTCTTGATTTCACGCTGAAACTGCTGCTCATTGGCTTAACGCTCAAGATGGGCCAATATTGGGTCCAGTCTAATTCCCAGTCATGTTTGCCACAGGCTTTATTCAGTACTTAAAGGGGAGATGCACTGATGCTGCTGCACCTCATTGTCAAGCCCCTCACAAGTGCAGCTGGAAGAAGACATTAGTGCAAACCCATGGCGGAGCCTCGGCACAGGGAGAGCCTGCAGATTCTCCAAAGCGGTTTTTGAGCCACTGCTCGTGGCCATGGAGAGGAGGCAGGCTGTCCACTTCCCCCACACTGGCAGGAAGCTCTCGTCACACTCCTCGTGAAATCTCTGGCAGGACATAGTCACCCACATCACGGCCAGCATGGCGGTCCCAAGGTCGGCCATCCAGTGTCAGATGAAGTTTAATGACCTCACACGACCGGTCAAGGTCAGTAAATGCTTCAGCAACTGCCATATCCCACCATCTGCACCACAAGCCTCACACACTGCTCAATGTACCACACCCCCAGCACACACCTACCAACAATCTCTACCCATCACCACTCACCCCTTATAATCAGAGCTTCACTTCACCCTCACAGCCTTACCACTGCTGCAACACTCACACCCACATCTCTCACTTTGCACATACTGACAGCTATTCAACCATGGCAAGCACATCACCCAAACACATTGCACCACACTCACTCACACACTTCTCTTTCTCTTGCAGGCAAAGGTCGCGCATCATCAGAGGGAGCAGCGGCAGACAGGCGGGGGCAGACTGACAACCATGACCTCAGCCTGCTGGAGGAGAAAGCGGTGGACATCATTGGGCAGCAGATCATAGAGGCAGGCCTCAAACCAGCGAGGTTGAACCCCTTGGGGACATCAACGGTATGTTCATTCCTAATTCTCCTCACACCGCACTTCCCCCTCATCCCACAATCTCTTCTCACGTTCAAGCTGCTGATGCTGTATGCATGCGTATCCTGCTTCATGCCCCCCTCCCCTCATCATAACCCAACTCTTCTGCATTTCTGCTTGCAGATAATCAGCAACAAGCACCTGAGAAGCCGGTCCCTGAGGCAATGCACGAGAGCGAGGGGGGAGAAGAAGACAACGCAGCGTTGCTGCATTTGTCACTCGCAGAAAGTAGCTCAGAAACTGGCACTGCGCATATTTGAGGCTAGAGTAGAAGTGGGATCTGCACAGGTGAGGCACCGGGCACAAGTGGGAGTGGGCTGCAGCAAGTCCGGGGGGGAAAGGGTAGCTCGGGGTCAGCTTCCCGGAGAGTGAGTTCGCACACGGGTTCTGCTGCACAAGACTCAGATAAGGACCTTGATGGGTCGGTCTTCAGCAGAAGGGTGATGGACATGCAGACCAAAGTGCTGGGTGCAATGGCTAGCCTGCCAGAGAGAGTATTGGCAATGTCAAGGAACATGGAGGAGTCCATCTCCAATATTGTACGGGGCTCTGCACACAGCTTGGAGCCCAGGATTACCGGTCTGGAAATGATGGAAGATTCCCGAAGAACCCGTGTCGACCTGAACATGATGGAGTGTGTGACGGGCGATGTCACAGCTACCATTGCTGCAGGGGACTACGCATTACCCTGCCATCTCTTCGCTTGATCCTTTCAGAAACCAGCGTGTGAGCAGTTACAAGTAATGGCAGAGAAAGCATAGGCCCCATCACTATCAATAATTACTTTCACTAAATTAAACTAATCTCTCTACTCTCTCTATACTGTATACCAGTCAGTCTAATAGACCTCAACAATATCAATAATTCTTTTCACTATCTACAAAACACTTTTCGCAAAAAAATGCCTCTACAATAGCTACTCTCAATATATATACCATAATATCATATTCTGAGTTGATCTATCTATAAATAACTCTCTAAATAACTCACAACTATTTAGCTCGTTTTTTCTGTTGCCCCCACCCGTCGTCCAATCTTCAAAATGGCGTCCGTAGTGCCCATTTCCTTCTGTAAAGCCCGGGAAAAGCAGCTATTTCTCAGCGATGTTTTCGGCCTTCCATCAGCCCAGTGAAGTGCTGACTCTGTGCCGAAAGTGGAATGGGCCTTGTTTTGGTCGATCAGTTCGGCGATCATTTTGGCAAAGTGAGCCAAAACTTGAGGGCCTATTTTTCCAGCGATGTTTTGGGCCTAGTTTCCACTTTTTGGTGAAAATGGGCGATAAAGGTCCGTTTTGAGCGATTAGATGGGCGATGTAAAGTGTAAAGTCTAAGGCTAACTATTTGTGCTGCACTTTTCTTGGACAGACAGGCGTCCGTCCAGCCCCCCCGCCCCGCACTGCACTTTTTTGACCAACAGACGACAAGCCCCGCCCCTGTCAAGCTCCGCCCACCGCCCCCTCCCAGGCCCCGAATCATTCGGCTCACGTGGTGCCGAGAGGCAGGAGCTGAGCCCTGAGACTCCGCCGCCCCCCTCCCCTGCTCCCGGGACTCGCTAGGCCCACCGACTCCCCCTCCCTGGGACTCGCAAGGCCCACCAATTACCCCACACGTCCCGAGCGGCGGCCGGTGGAGGCGGTTGAGGGTGTCGGAGGGCCTTGGGGCCGCGAGTGAGAGAGGCTGTTGGAGAGCGGCTGGCAGCGGCATGGCGGGCGGGTGGGATCGGAGAGGAGAGCGGGAACTCAGGAAAAACGGATCACGTTCTTCCAAACCCCAAGAAGGGACATCGTTGGAGTGGATGATAAACAGAAGTCACAAAATTGGCATGATTCACTTCATACCCAATTAACCTGTTAACAATCCATACACAATGCCCCATCCAGGTGCTTGGGTAAGGCACTTCAGCTGGTAGAGGGATCCACTTGGACTGGGATAAGGCACTTCGGCTGCACCAGGCATGCACTTGCGCTGGGCTGTGGGACTTTGGCTGGGCTAGGCATACACTTTGAATGGGGTAAGGCACTTTGACTGGGATAAGGCACTTTGGCTGGGGGTGGGAAGTAGATGGACTTGGGTATGAGACTTTGGCTGGGGGAGGCATACACTTGTGCTGGGGTAAGGCGCTTTAGTTGGGGGAGGGAATTCGTTGGATTGTGTAAGGCACTTTGGCTGAGGGAGGGAATTCGTTGGATTGTGTAAGGCACTTTGGCTGAGGGAGGGAAGTACTTGGACTGGGGTAAGGCCCTTGGCTGTGGGAGGACAGTACACTTGGACTGGGGTAAGGCACTTTGGCTGGGGGACGCATACACTTGTGCTGGGGGAAGGCACTTTGGCTGGGGCGGGAAGTACTTGGACTGGTTTAAGGCATTTCGGCTGGGGCAGGCAAACACTTGGAATGGGGTAAGCACTTTGGCTGAACATAAGAACATAAGAATTAGGAACAGGAGTAGGCCATCTAGCCCCTCGAGCCTGCTCCACCATCATAGCTGTTCTGGCCGTGGACTCAGCTCCACTTACCCGCCCGCTCCCCATAACCCTTAATTCCCTTATTGGTTAAAAATCTATCTACCTGTGATTTGAATACATTCAATGAGCTAGCTTCAACTGCTTCCTTGGGCAGAGAATTCCACAGATTCACAACCCTCTAGGAGAAGAAATTCCTTCTCAACTCAGTTTTAAATTGGCTCCCCCGTATTTTGAGGCTGTGCCTCCTAGTTCTAGTCTCCCCGACCAATGGAAACAACCTCTCTGCCTCTATCTTGTCTGTCTCTATCTTGTCTATCCCTTTCATTATTTTAAATGTTTCTATAAGATCACCCCTCATCCTTCTGAACTCCAACGAGTAAAGACCCAGTCTACTCAATCTATCATCATAAGGTAACCCCCTCATCTCCGGAATCAGCCTAGTGAATCGTCTCGGTACCCCCTCCAAAGCTAGTATATCCTTCCTTAAGTAAGGTGACTAAAACTGCACGCAGTACTCCAGGTGCGGCCTCACCCATACCCTGTACAGTTGCAGCAGGATCTCCCTGCTTTTGTACTCCATCCCTCTCGCAATGAAGGCCAACATTCCTTTCGCCTTCCTGATTACCTGCTGCACCTGCAAACTAACTTTTTGGAATTCATGCACAAGGACCTCCAGGTCCCTCTGCACCGCAGCATGTTGTAATTTCTCCCCATTCAAATAATATTCCCTTTTACTGTTTTTTTTTCCAAGGTGGATGACCTCACATTTTCTGACATTGTATTCCATCTGCCAAACCTTAGCCCATTCGCTTAACCTTTCTAAATCTTTTGCAGCCTCTCTGTATCCTCTACACAACCCGCTTTCCCACTAATCTTTATGTCATCTGCAAATATTGTTACACTACACTCCGTCCCCTCTTCCAGGTCATCTATGTATATTGTAAACAGTTGTGGTCCCAGCACCGATCCCTGTGGCACATCACTAACCACCGATTTCCAACCCGAAAAGGACCCATTTATCCCGACTCTCTGCTTTCTGTTAGCCAGCCAATTCTCGATCCATGCTAATACATTTCCTCTGACTCCGCGTACCTTTATCCTCTGCAGTAACCTTTTGTGTGGCACCTTATCGAATGCCTTTTGGAAATCTAAATACACCACATCCATCGGTACACCTCTATCCACCATGCTCATTATATACTCAAAGAAATCCAGTAAATTAGTTAAACATGATTTCCCCTTCATGAATCCATGTTGCGTCTGCTTGATTGCACTATTCATATCTAGCTGTCCCGCTATTTCTTCCTTAATGATAGCTTCAAGCATTTTCCCCACTACAGATGTTAAACTAACCGGCCTATAGTTACCTGCCTTTTGTCTGCCCCCGTTTTTAAACAGAGGCGTTACATTAGCTGCTTTCCAATCCGATGGTACCTCCCCAGAGTCCAGAGAATTTTGGTAGATTCTAACGAATGCATCTGTTATAACTTCCGCCATCTCTTTTAATACCCTGGGATGCATTTCATCAGGACTAGGGGACTTGTCTACCTTGAGTGCCATTAGCCTGTCCAGCACTATCCCCCTAGTGATAGTGATAGTCTCAAGGTCCTCCCTTCCCACATTCCCGTGACCAGCAATTTTTGGCATGGTTTTTGTGTCTTCCACTGTGAAGACGGAAGCAAAATAATTGTTTAAGGTCTCAGCCATTTCCACATTTCCCATTATTAAATCCCTCTTCTCATCTTCTAAGGGACCAACATTTACTTTAGTCACTCTCTTCCGTTTTATATATCGATAAAAGCTTTTACTATCTGTTTTTATGTTTTGTGCAATTTTACTTTCGTAATCAATCTTTCCTTTCTTTATCGCTTTCTTAGTCATTCTTTGCTATCATTTAAAATTTTCCCAATCTTCTACTTTCCCACTAACCTTGGCCACCTTATACGCATTGGTTTTTAATTTGGTACTCTCCTTTATTTCCTAGGTTATCCACGGCTGGTTATCCCTTCTCTTACCGCCATTCTTTTTCACTGGAATATATTTTTGTTGAGCACTATGAAACAGCTCCTTAAAAGTACTCCACTGTTCCTCAATTGTGCCACTGTTTAGTCTGTGTTCCCAGTCTACTTTAGCCAACTCTGCCCTCATCCCACTGTAGTCCCCTTTGTTTAAGCATAGTACGCTCGTTTGAGACACTACTTCCTCACCCTCAATCTGTATTACAAATTCAACCATACTGTGATCACTCATTCCAAGAGGCTCTTTACTAGGAGATCGTTTATTATTCCTGTCTCATTACACAGGACCAGATCTAAGATAGCTTGCTCCTTACGCCCACCAGTGACTTTTTCCCCTTACTATCTCGAATCTCCACCCACAATGATTCAACATTTTGTTCATTAGAGCCAATATCGTCTCTCACAACTGCCCTGATATCATCCTTTATTAACAGAGCTACCCCACCTCCTTTCCCTTCTTGTCTATCTTTCCGAATTGTCAGATACCCCTGTATATTTAATTCCCAGTTTTGGCCACCCTGCAACCACGTTTCTGTAATGGCCACCAAATCATACCCATTTGTAATGATTTGTGCCGTCAACTCATTTACTTTATTTCGAATGCTGCGTGCGTTTAGGTAGAGTGTTTTAATACTAGTTTTTAAACCATGATTTTTAGTTTTGACCCCTCCTGCAGCCCCTTTATATTCATACATATTGTCCCTTCCTATCACCTTGTGGTTTACACTTACCCCAGTGCTACTCTGCTCTGTTGCCTCCTGCCCTTTGCATTCTATCTTGGGGTCCTGTTCATCTAAGCTCTCACCCACTCTAACTAGCTCAGAGCCCTTTCCTGTGTTCCAAATACTCCTCGCATTGAGGCACCAAGCTTTCAGGCTTGCCTTTTTATTAGACTTTGACCTTTTAGAATTTTGCTGTACAGTGGCCCTTTTAGTTTTTTGCCTTGGGTTTTTCTGCCCTCCACATTTACTCATCTCCTTTTTGTCTTTTGCTTCTGTCTCCATTTTGTTTCCCTCTGTCTCCCTGCATAGGTTCCCATCCCCCTGCCATATTAGTTTAACTCCTCCCCAACAGCACTAGCAAACACTCCCCCTAGGACATTGGTTCCGGTCCTGCCCAGGTGCAGACCATCCGGTTTGTACTGGTCCCACCTCCCACAGAACCGGATCCAATGCCCCAGGAATTTGAATCTCTCCCTGCTGCACCACTGCTCAAGCCACGTATTCATCTGAGCTATCCTGCGATTCCTACTCTGACTAGCACGTGGCACTGGTAGCAATCCAGAGATTACTACTTTTGAGGTCCTATGTTTTAATTTAGCTTCTAGCTCCTTAAATTCATCTCGTAGGACCTCATCCCTTTTTTTTACCTATATCGTTGGTACCAATGTGCACCACGACAACTGGCTGTTCACCCTCCCTTTTCAGAATGTCCGGCACCCGCTCCAAGACATCCTTGACCCTTGCACCAGGGAGGCAACATACCATCCTGGAGTCTCGGTTGCAGCCGCAGAAACACCTATCTATTCCCCTTACAATTGAATCCCTTATCACTATCGCTCTCCCACTCTTTTTCCTGCCCTCCTGTGCAGCAGAGCCAGCCACGGTGCCATGAACTTGGCTGCTGCTGCCCTCCCCTGATGAGTCATCCCCCTCAACAGTACTCAAAGCGGCCTATCTGTTTTGCAGGAGGATGACCGCAGGGGACCTCTGCACTGCTCTTCCTGCTGGCCTTCCATTCCCTATCTGGCTGTGGACCCTTTACCCGCGGTAAGAAAAACTCGCTACACGTGCTACTCACGTTATTCTCAGCATTGTGGATGCTCCAGAGTGAATCCACCCTCAGCTCCAGTTTCGCAACGCGGACGGCCAGGAGCTGGAGGCGGATACACTTCCCAACAAACATAGTCGTCAGGGACACCGGAAGTGTCCTTGAGTTCCCACATGGTACAGGAGGAGCATATCACATGACCAAGCTCTCCTGCCATGACTTAACCCTTAGATACACTTAAATTGGCAACAACAATGTTAAAGTTTACTCACTGTTATTGAAGAGAACAAAGAAAAACTACTCACCAATCACCAGCCAACCACTTACCACCTTGGCTGTGACGTCACCTTTCTATTTCTTTCGAGTTCTTTTTTGCCTTCCCCCTGCAGCTTCACAAGCCCCGCCTCTCGCCGAACTCGCGCTGCTCCTGGTCTCACTGACCTTTTGTAGGCCTCTCCGATCCCCGGAACCCCCACCTCTCGTGGAACTCGCGCTGCTCCTGGTCTCACTGGCCTTTTGTAGGCCTCTCCAATCCCCAGAACCCCCGCCTCTCGTGGAACTCGCGCAGCTCCTGGTTTCACTGGCCTTTTGTAGGCCTCTCCGATCCCCGGAACTCTCGCCTCTCGCCGAACTCGCGCTGCTCCTGGTCTCACTGCCTTTTGTAGGCCTCTCCGATCCCCGGAACCGCCGCCTCTCGTGGAACTCGCGCTGCTCCTGGTCTCACTGCCTTTTGTAGGCCTCTCCGATCCCCGGAACTCCCGCCTCTCGCCGAACTCGCGCTGCTCCCGGTCTCACTGGCCATTTGTAGGCCTCTCCGATCCCTGGAACTCTCGCCTCTCGCCGAACTCCTGGGGGAGAGAAGTAGTTTTACTGGGGTAAGGCACTTCGGCTGGGGCAGGCATGCACTTGCACTGGGGTAAGGCACTTTGGCTGGAGAGCCTTACACTTGGACTGGGGTAAGGCATTTCACTGGGGTAGGGAAGTCGTTGGATTGGGTAAGGCACTTTGGCTGGGGGAGGCACTTTGGCTGGAGGAGGCATGCACTTGGTCTGGGGTACAGGACTTTAGCTGGGGGAGTGATGTACTTGGACAGGGGCACGGGACTTTGGGTGGTCCTTGCTGTCTGCTGAGGAGCTCTGCCCTCTGTCGCTTCAAGAAGTCAAAATGGATCGAGTTACAATTTGCAAAGTCAGTAAGTTCTTGGGTTGCGCGGATCAAGGCCGTTTTATACTGTCGGTTCACACCCTCCAGGAGGTGATTATCAACAATGTGCTGAGTGCTGCAGCATGAATTAGGAGCTCCGTCCCACTACAGTTGACACTTTCCTTTATTTTCTTCATCCAGCAATTTGTCGCAAATCAATAAGGTGCCGGTCAGCCCTACATGGCTCCCAAAGAAGGGAATCAGGAGCCCAAAACCAGGCCACATCCCCCACCATTCCCAGCAGCAACAACCTGCCTTTACATAGTAGAAAGCCCACGGCGACTCACAGAGGTGTAATCAGACAACAAGGACATCGAGACAAAGACGATATTCGGAGGGGTGACTGAAAGCTTGGTCAAAGAGGGGGTTTTATGGAAGGTCTTCAAGTCAGTGAAGGAGGTGGAGAGAGAGAAGGATTTAGGGAGGGAATTCCAGAGCATGAGGCCTAGACGGCTGAAGGCATGGCCCCCAATGGTGAGACAAAGGAAGGGCAGAATGTAAAAAATGCCCGAGTCACAGGAACGGTGAGTTCAGAGAAGGAGGGGAGGGGGGGGGGGTGGGTTCTAGGATTGGAGGAGGTTACAGAGATAGGGAGGCATGAGGCGATGAAGGATGAGCAGTGACTAGTGTCAGCCGTGGCTCAGTGGGTAGTTCAGTTTATGAAGTTAAGATAGTCAAACAGCCCACTCAATGAGGCAGTAAATTACAAATGTACACACAAATAGGACGGATGTGCCTGGGCTTCTAATGCTCGAATACAGTCTGGCCCATGGCCTATAGCTTTGCATTACATATACAGAACAAAAGCTTTACATTACATATCTCAACAGCAACTTGCATTTATCTAGCTCATTTAAAATAGAAAATGCCCCAAGGAGATTCGGAGGAGCGCAATGAGACACAAATCTGACAGCAAGCCACATAAAGCGATATTAGGACAGGTGACCTTCAGCTTGATCCAAGAGGTAGGTGTTAATGGCGTCTTGAAGGAGGAGAGAGATGTAGAGAGGCGGAGAGGATTAGCAAGGAAATCCCAAAGTTTGGAGCCTAAGCTGCTGAAGGCATAGTGCCAATGATAGAGCGATGTGCAGAATTGGAGCAGTGCAGAGATATTGGAGGGTCGTAGGACTAGAGGACGTTACAGAAGTAGGAAGGGGCGAGACCATAGAGTTATTTGAAAGAAAGGATGAGAATTTTAGAATCTAAGCATTGCCCACTCAAACGCCAATGTAAGTACAGTAGCACAGTGGTTATGTTAGTGAACTACTAATCCAGAGGCCTGGACTAATGATCCAGAGAAGTGAATTCAAATCCCACCACAACAGCTGCGTAATTTAAATTCAATTAATTGAATAAATCTGGAATATAAAGCTAGTATCAGTCATGGTGACCATGCAACTACAGGACTGTCATAAAACCAATCTGGTTCACTGATGTCCTCCTAGGGAAGGAAATCTGCCGTCCTTACCTGGTCTGGCCTATACGTGACTCCAGTCACACAACAATGTATTTGACTCCTAACTGCCTTCTGAAAGGGCCGAGCAAGCCACTCAGTTGTACAAAACGCTACGGAAAACAATAATAAGAATAAAACCGGAGAGAACATCCAGCATTGATATCGGCACCGGCTTCGGACACGACAACTGCACACCCAGCCCAGTCGACCCTGCAAAGTCCTTCTCACCAACATCTGGGGCTTGTGCCAAAATTGAGAGAGCTGCAGCCTGACATAGTCATCCTCACAAAATCATACTATTCAGCCAATGTCCTAGTCTCCTCCATCACCATTACTGGGTATGTCCTGACTCACCGGCAGGACGGATCCACCAGAGGGGGCGGCACAGTGGAATACAGTCAGTAGGTAGTGGCCCTGGGAGTTCTCAACACTGATTCCGAACCCCACAAAGTCTCATGGTTTCAGGTTAAGCATGAGCAAGGAAACCTCCTGCTGATTACCACTTACCACCCTTCCTCAGCTGATGAATTATTACTCCTCCATGGCCAACACCACTTGGAAGAAGCACGAAGGGTATCAAGGGCACAGAATGTACTGTGGGTGGATTACTTCAATGTGCATCAACAAGAGTGGCTCGGTAGCACCACTACTGACTGAGCTGGCAGTTCCTGAAGAACAAAGCTGCCAGATTGGGCCTGCGGCAGGTCATGAACCAACACGTGGGAATAAATATATGACCTCGACTCACCAATCTACCTGTCGCAGATGCATCGGCCCATGTCAGTATTGGTAGCAATGACCAGAGCACAGTCCATGTGGAGACGAAGTCTCGTCTTCAAACTGAGGACACCCTCCATCGTGTTGTGTGGCACTACCACCGTGGTAAATGGGATAGCTCAAACTGGCCTTCCATGAGGCACTGTGGGCCATCAGCAGCAGCAGAACTGTATTCCACCACAACCTGTAACATCATGGCCCAGTATATCCCTCACTCCGCCATTATCATTAAGCCAGAAACCAGGATACAAAGATGGGTGGAAAAGCAAATTCTGAGGAGGACACAAAAAATCTGCAAAGGGAAACATAGACAGGCTAAGTGAGTGGGCAAAAATTTGGCAGGTGGAGTACAATGTGGGAAAATGTTAGGTTAGCCACTTTAGCAGAAAAAATAGAAAAGCAAATTATAATTTAAATGGACAAAAATTGCAACATGCTGCAGTACAGAGGGACCAAGGGGTCCTTGTGCATGAAACACAAAAAGTTAGTATGCAGGTACAGCAAGTAATCAGGAAGGCAAATGGAATATTGGCCTTTATTGCAAGGGGAATGGAATCTAAAAGCAGAGATGCCCTGCTACAACTGTACATGGTATTGGTGAGGCCACAGCTAGAGTCCAGCATACAGTTTTGGTCTCCGTATTTAAGGAAGGATATACTTATATTGGAGGCTGTTCAGAGAAGTTTCACTAGGTTCATTCCGGAGATAAGGGGGTTGTCTTATGAAGATAAGTTGAGTAGATTGCATGAACTCATTTGAGTTCAGAAGAATGTAAGATGATCTTGTTGAAACATATAACATAATGAGGGAGTTCGACAAGATGGATGCAGACAAGATATTTCCACTCATAGGAGAAACTAAAACTAGGGACATAGTCTCACAATAAGGGGCTGCCCATTTAAAACTGAGATGAGGAGGAATTTCTTCTCTCAGAGGGTTGTAAATCTGTGAAATTCTTTGCCCCAGAGAGCAGTGGAGGCTGGGTCATTGAATATATTTAAGGCAGAGATAGACAGATTTTTGAGCAATAAGGGAATAAAGGGTTATGGGGAGTGGGCAGGGAAGTGGAGCTGAGTCCATGATCAGATCAGCCATGATCTTGTTAAATGGCGGAGCAGGCTCGAGTGGTCAAGTGGCCTACTCCTGTTTGTATTTCTTATGTTATGTTCTTATGTAACTGGTTCAATGCAGAGTGTACAGGAGCACGTCAGGAGCAGCACCAGGCACACCTAAAAATGAGGTGCCAACCTGAGGATACTGCAACACAGGACCACATACATGCTAAGCAACAGAAGCAGAATGCTACAGGCAATGCTAAATGATCCCACGACCAAAAGATCAGATCAAAGCTCTGCAGTCATGTCACATCCAGTCGTGAATGGTGGTGGACCATTAAACAACTAAAGGGAGGAGGAGGCTCCATGAAAATCCCAATCCTCAATGATGGAGGAGCCCAGCACGTGACTGCAAAAGACAAGGCTGAAGGGTTTTCAACCATCTTCTGCCTGAAATGTCAAGTGGATGATCCTGAAAAATAGTTAGAATTTATGCCCTTAGAGATCAACTGTCTTCTCCAAAATAAATAATTCTAAAATGGCAGACTTCAGTTCTTAAAGCTGAACTTCCTTCTGGGCATTACGAAGAAGAGGAAAAAGAGGAGGAAGAGGAGGAGGAAGATGAAGATGAAGAAGAAAAATGAGACGAGAAAGGAGGAGGAGGGAGATGGGAGGAGGGAGGAAGAGGGAGGAAGGAGGAGAAGCAGGGAGGACGAGGAGGTGGAGAGAGCAGGAGGAGGAGGGAGAAGGGAGGAGGAGGAGGGTTGAGGAGGAGGGAGAAGAAGAAGATTTGACACTCCCAGCCACCAGCTCCTAGAGGGCGACGAACAAGGCCATCTGCAGTGCCCCCCACTGAAAGTCAGCAGCCTCCCACCAGCCATGCTGCAGACACTTGGGTAGCACTGAGTGACATCATTAGGACAGGTAAATTCACACACAAGATGGTCACTAAGGGTATGCATAAGGGTGATTAGTTGATTTCTGGTCATGTTGGATGAATAGATGTATAAAGTTGGATTGGAACGTTTACATTGTGGTGGGTTTTATTTTAGCATTGTGGCCAAGCGAATACTGTGATGGTGAGTAACAGAGGGAAGGTAAGGTGGGGACAAATGTTGAAAGAGGAATTGGGAGGTCATGGAATATAATGTATCCCATATGATTTCCAGTCTTAACCCAACCCCAACCAAACATGCTGCCTCCCATTCACTTCATGCATAAGGTTAAGTTTCAATTCAGAATGGGCTCGGGCCATTCCTAATTATTATGTATTTAATCCCTTGTAACCTGCATCACACATGACCACCAGAGGGCACACCTGTTGAAGTCCCAAGGGATCCCAGCAACCCTTGGGAGCACAGTATATAAGCAGGTCACCCACGAGGTACCTGCACTCTGGAATCTTAATAAAGGAGCTAAGGTCACACTTGCTCATTACACACAATACTCAGTCTGACTATTTATTATGAGTGCAACAATTGGCGACGAGGTAACAAACAACCACGCGAAAATGCAAAGAACAGTCGGCATCCTGGAGAAGTTCTCAGAAGGGGATGATTGAGAGGCCTTCGTGGAGAGACTCGACCAATACTTCGTGGCCAATGAGCTGGAAGGGGACGAGACCGCTACCAAACGATGGGCGATCATCCTAACTGTCTGTGGGGCAACAGCCTATGACCTCATGAAGAATTCCTGGCACCGGCAAAACCAACAGAGAAATCCTATGAAGTATTCTGTACGCTGCTCCGGGAGCACCTAAATCCTAAGGAAAGCATTTTGATGGCGAGATATCGGTTCTACAAGTGTCAACAATCAGAGGGCCAGGAAGTGGCGAGCTATGTCGCCGAACTAAGGCGCCTTGCAGGACAGTGTGAGTTTGAGGGATTCCTAGAACAAATGCTCAGAGACTTTTTTGTACTGGTTATTGGACATGAGACAATCCTTCGCAAACTGTTGACTGTAGAAACTCCGAGTCTGATAGCCCAGGCATTTATGTCAACCAATGACAGCACCAAGCAGATTTCGCAGAACAAAGAAGTTTCAGCCAGTACAGTGCATAAAGTAACGTCGGTTTTGAGCAGAAATGTACGTGGCAGAAAGTACACGCCGGCTGCTGTGGTCCGACCTCAATTGACCCAGAGTCCGCCATCATCTGTTAATGTGAGGCAGTTAACACCATGTTGGTGCTGCGGACGTGATCATCGGCCCCATCAATGCCGCTTTAAGCACTATTCGTGTAATGGCTGCAGAACAATTGGTCACCTCCAGCAAATGTGGAGGTGAGCTGCAAACCCAGCAAACCACCACGTTGCAGAGGAAGATCGATCCACAGTGGATCAGATGGAATTGGAAACTCGTATTGAGGAGGCAGAAGTGTACGGGGTACATACGTTCACGATTAAATGCCCACCAATAATGTTGAAAGTTGAACTGAATGGCATTCCAGTGTCTATGGAGTTGGACACAGGGGCAAGTCAGTCCATAATGAGTAAAGCGGCCTTCAACAGGTTGTGGGGAAAGAAGACACACAGGTCCAAGCTCAGCCCCATTCACACCAAACTAAGGACGTATACCAAGGAACTAATCTCTGTAATTGGCAGTCAAAGTCTCCTATGATGGAGCAGTACACGAACTCCCACTGTGGATTGCGCCAGGGGATAGCCCCACTTTGTTTGGTTGAAGCTGGCTGGGGAAATTCCGCTGCAACTGGGACGAAATCTGAGCGCTTTCATCCATCAACGACACCGCATGTACCCAGGTTCGAAGCAAGTTCCCTTCGTTGTTTGAGCCAGGCATTGGAAGCTTTTCGAGAGCGAAAGTGCACATCCATTTGGTTCCCGGTACGCGACCCAATCACCACAAGGCTCGTGCGGTACCGTACATGATGCGTGAAAAAGTGGAAATCGTGCTGCAACGTGAAGGCATCATCGCGCCAGTGGAATTCAATGACTGGGCCAGTCCGATTGTTCCGGTACTCAAGGAGGACAGTACGGTTAAAATTTGCATGGACTACAAAGTAACGATTAACCATTTTTCGCTGCAGGACCAGTACCCGCTACCCAAGGCAGATGACCTATTTGCGACCCTGGCTGGAGGGAAGACATTCACCAAGCTGGACCAGACCTCGGCCTTCATGACGCAGGAGCTGGAGGAGTCTTTGAAAGCATCACCTGCATCAACACACACAAAGGTCTGTTTATCTACAACCGGTGCCCGTTCGGGATTCGGTCGGCGCAGCGATCTTCCAGCGGAACATGGAAAGCCTGCTACAGTCGGTTTCTTGCACAGTGGTCTTCCAGGACGAAATATTGGTTACAGGTCGGGACGCCATGGAGCACTTGAAGAATCTGGAGGAGGTTCTTAGTCGGTTGGATCGCGTGGGGCTCAAGTTGAAACGCTCGAAGTGTGTTTTCCTGGCACAGGGCGTCGAATTCTTAGGAAGGAGAATCGCAGCAGACAGCATCGGACCCACCAACGCCAAGATGGAGGCCATCAAGAACGCACCGCGACCACAGAATGTGACGGAGCTGCGGTCGTTCCTGGGGCTCCTTAACTATTTCAGTAATTACCTACCTGGGTTAAGCACCCTGCTAGAACCCCTACATGCGCTACTGCGCAAGGGAGACGACTGGGTATGGGGGAATTCACAAGAGGCTGCCTTTAAGAAAGCCAGAAACATATTATGTTCTAACAAACTGCTTGTCCTTTATAACCCATGTAAACGATTAGTGTTAGCTTGCGATGCGTGGTCATATGGGGTTGGGTGTGTGTTACAACAGACTAATGAATCGGGAATTTTGCAAACGGTTGTGTATGCATCCAGGAGTTTGTCCAAGGTCGAAAGGGCCCACAGCATGGTTGAAAAAGATGCTCTGGCGTGTGCTTACGGGGAAAAAAAAATGCACCAGTACTTATTTGGCCGTAAGTTTGAGCTTGAAACTGACCACAAGCCGCTCATATCGCTATCCTCGAAGAGCAAAGGGATTAATACCAATGCCCCTGCTCGCATCCAAAGATGGGCACTCATGCTGTCGGCATACAACTATGTAATCCGCCGCAGACCGGGCACAGAGAACTGCGAAGAAGCTCTCAGTCGGCTACCATTGCCCACCACCGGGGTGGAAAATTCACAGCCAGCAGACTTGCTCATGGTCATGGAGGCATTTGAGAATGAAGCCCACCAGATCAGGACCTGAACCAGCCAGGATTCTTTACTGTCCTTTGTACAAATCTGTGTCCTCCATGGGAGCTGGTCCAGTGTCCCAGTGGAGATGCAGGAAGTGATTAAGCCATTCCACAGATGCAAAGACGAGTTGTCCCTGCAGGTGGATTGTCTTTTGTGGGGCAATCGCGTAGTCTTGCCCAAGAAAGGCATAGAGACATTTATTTGCGAACTGCACAACATCCACCCAGGCATCGTAATGATGAAAGCCATAGCCAGACCCCATGTGTGGTGGCCTTGCATCGACTCAGATTTAGAGTCATGCATGCGCCACTGCAACACTTGCTCTCAGTTGAGCAATGCACCCAGAGAGGCACCGCTAAGTTTGTGGTCATGGCCATTCAAACCGTGGTCGAGGATCCATGTAGACTATGTGGGCCCATTCCTAGGCAAAATGTTTTTGGTTGTCGTGGACGCTTACTCAAAATGGATTGAATGGGCAATAATGTCTGTAAGCACTTCCAAAGCCACCATTGAAAGCCTACGAGCCATGTTTGCCACGCACGGCTTGCCTGATGACCTAGTAAGCGACAATGGGCCGTGCTTCACCAGTGCTGAATTCAAGGAAGTCATGACCCACAACCGGATCAAACATGTCACACCTGCCCCGTTCAAGCCCGCACCAAATGGCCATGCAGAACGGGCAGTTGAGACCATCAAGCAGAGCTTGAAATGCGTGTCGGAAGGCTCCCTGCAGACCCGGTTGTCCCGAGCACCGCTCAGCTATCGCACCAGACCCGAATCACTCACCATCATTCCCCCAGCTGAGCTGCTCATGAAAAGAACGCTTAAAACAAGGCTCTGTCACGTGGAGGGCAAGCAGCATCAACAAAGTGTGTACCATGACTGCGCAAAATTGTCACTCGATATTGTGCTCAATTATGGACATGGTCCCAAATGACTCGCTGGCACGGTCACAGCCAAAGAGGGGAGCAGGGTATTTCAGGTCAAACTGGCCAATGGACAAATGCACAGAAAACATTTGGACCAAATCAAATTGAGGTTCACCAACAGCTCCGAACAACCTGAAGAAGACACCACCAACTTTACACTCCAACACACACACACACAAGTGGAAACTGACATCATAGTTGACCACGAAACCGAACTCACCATCCCCAGCAGCCCGGCAAGGCTGGCAAATCAACAGCCCAGTGAAGAACTGACCAACCCACCCACACCAGCATTTGTACCGAGACGATCGACAAGGGACCGCAAAGCCCCAGATCGTCTCACCTTGTAAATAAGTGTACTGTTGACTTCACGGGGGAGTGATATTATGTATTTAACCCCTTGCAACCTGCATCACACCTGACCACCAGAGGGCCTACCTGTTGGAGTCCCAAGGAATCCCAGCATCCCTTTTGGAGCCAAGTATACAAGCAGGTCACCCACGAGGTACCTGCACTCTGGAATCTTAATAAAGGAGCTGAGGTCACACTTGCTCATTATACACAGTACTCAGTTTGACCATTTATTATGAGTGTAACACTAATCATGTTGAGTAAAAAGTGTTGGGAGAAGCTGGGACATGTGTCTGTACACGAGACCACACAATGCACTCCCTCCATGACCACACATAGAACCATAGAATCTGACAGCACAGATTGGAGCCATCCGACCCATGCACCTGTGCTGATGCTTTGAAAGACCCAGCCATTTGGTTCAATTTCAAATGCCCTTTTTAATATTATTTTGCAAATTCATATTCACTTCCTCATTAAAACCTGTTTGCATTGTTTCCCCCACTATTTCTGATCGGGCATTCCATGTCATAAGAACATAAGAAATAGGAGCCGGAGTAGGCCATACGACCCCTCGAGCCTGCTCAGCCATTTAATAATCTTAAACGTTTCGATAAGATCACCTCTCATTCTTCAGCATTCCAATGAGTAGAGGCCTGACCTCCTCAAGCTTTCCTCATGTCAACCCCCTCATCTCCGGAATCAACCAAAGTGAACCTTCTCTGAACTGCTTCCAAAGCAAGTATATCCTTTCGTAAATATGGAAACCAAAACTGTATGCCGTATTCCATGTGTGGCCTCATTAATACCCTGTATAATTGTAGCAAGACTTCCCTGTTTTTATACAATATCCCCTTTGCAATAAAGGCCAAGATTCCATTGACCTTCCTGATCACTTGCTGTACCTGCATACTAACCTTTTGTGTTTCATGCACAAGTACCCCCAGGTCCCGCTGTACTGCAGCACTTTGCAATTTTTCTCCATTTAAATAATAACTTGCTCTTTGATTTTTTGATGCTGAAGTGCATGACCTCACACTTTCCAACATTATACTCCATCTGCCAAATTTTTACCAACTCACTTAGCCTGACTATATCCTTTTGCAGATTTTTTATGTCCTCCTCACACATTGCTTTCCTCCCATCTTTGTATCGTCAGCAAACTTGGCTACGTTACACTCGGTCCCCTTCTTCCAAGTCGTTAATATAGATTGTTAATAGTTAGGGTCCCAGCACTGATCCCTGTGGCACCCACTAGTTACTGATTACCAACCCGAGAATGAACCATTTATCCCGACTCTCTGTTTTCTGTTAGTTAGCAATTCTCTATCCATGCTAATATATTACCCTCAACCCCGTGAACTTTTATCGTGCTGTAATCTTTTATGTGGCACCTTGTCAAATGCCTTCTGGAAGTCCAAATACACCACATCCACTGGTTCCCCTTCATCCACCCAGTCCTAACTCCCCTCCACAACATAAACATTCACCAGCCCTTTCCTTTCATTCGTTCAGTGATGATCTTACATTTATTTCCTCTAGTTACTAACTCACCAACCACTAGAAATAGTTTTTACCCGATTTACCTTACCAAAAGTTCTGAGCAACTGTATTAGATCTTTTCTTAACCATCCTTGATCTGCAAAAGTCCTCATTTACTCTCGTCCCTCCTCATAACTGAAGCCTCTCATCCCTGACATATCTTCTATCTCCGTTCAACAATTCCACACTCCCTCTAGTTTTATCAACAAACCTCTAATGTTGCAAGTTATCAAACCCCTTTTTGAAACTCCATATTGTTATGTATTGATGCTTGGGGTCACCAGACACCAGGGGGCGCCACTGTCGGAGGTCATCGGGCTGTACGCGCGTGTGCGCGGTCACTGACATATAAGAGCGGGTACTATGTCGCGCAAGTACTTTGAGCGCAAATAAAGTTGGATCAGGAATACGCCTGAGGCCGTTTACAGTAACAAGGCTCTTGAGACATTACATTTGGCGACGAGGTAACTTAAGAACCTTCGCATGTACAATGGGCACTACTGCAATTCTGGAGAGATTTGCGGAGAGCGAGGATTGAGCGGATTTTATCGACCGCCTGGATCAGTGTTTTGTGGCCAACAAAATGGAGGGAGAGGCTGATGCAATTAGGCGCATGGCGGTTTTCCTCACCATTTGTCATCCGAAAATTTACAACCTTATGAAGAATCTTCTCTCGCCTTTACGTCCAATGGACAAAGAGTATGAGTCTTTGAGAAAGCTAAGAATCTGCTCTGTTCAAACAAGTTGCTTGTTCATTATGATCCATGGAAGCATCTTGTATTGGCCTGTGCTGCTTCATCATATGGGGTTGGATGTGTACTCCAACAAGGAAATGAGTCGGGTAAGCAACAACCTGTTGCGTATGCTTCGAGGATTTTGTAAGCCAAAAGAGGGGATCATCATCTCACACTATTGCTTCTATACACATGTTTGTGCTGAGGATCAGGCTGTGTCGGGATTCATCGCCGACCTATGACGTCTTGCTGAGCCGCGTAAGTTCGGGAACGTGTTGGAAGACATGTTGCGAGATTTCTTCGTGATAGGCATCAACCATAATGTGATTCTTCGGAAGCTTTTGGCCAAAGAGAAGCTGGATTTGAGAAAGGCCATCGCGACTGCCCAGGCATGCATGATATCTGATGATAGCTTGAGGCAGATATCAACGAAGAATCGGAGCTCCACGACAGCTACTGTAAACAAGATTGTGTCGTCTTCTGGCGGACCTGCTCATGGCAAGGCCTACTCGACTGCTTATGTGAAACCTATAGCTGCTCAGAGTCCGCCAACTGGTACGAATCTGATTTCACCCTGTTGGCATTGTGGGGGCAATCATCGGCCTCATCAGTGTCGGTTTAAACAATACCGCCTGTAATGGCTGTTCAAAAGTGGGGCATCTTCAGAGAATGTGCCCACAACTGAACAACCGTGTTGCCACTCATCACATTTTTGATGATGATCAGTCCAGTGCTGGCCCGGATACACAAGCCGGTGAGGAAGTGTATGGTCTGTATTCGTTCTTGGGAAAGAGCCAGCCAATAATCGTTAATGTGAAGCTGACAGGTGTGAGTCAGTCGGTAATGAGCCAAAGGGCATTCAACAAGCTGTGGGACACTGAGGCTGTGAAGCCTAAGCTGAGTCCAGTCAATGCCAAGTTGCGTACTTAGACTAAGAAACTCATACCGGTGATTGGCAGTATAGTAGTCAAGGTGTCATATGATGGTGTGGTTCATGATCTACCATTATGGATCATCCCAGGTGTTTATCCGAACGCAGTTCAGTAGGAATTGGCTTGAGAAAATCAAGTGGAACTGGAATGATTGTCCTCGATGGATGACACTTCATGTGCTCAAGTGTTGAAGAAGTTTCCTTCTTTGTTTGAACCGGGCATTGGTAATTTTCTTGGAGCCAAGGTGCAGGTTCACCTAGATTCTGATGCAAAGCCTGTCTATCATAAAGCTTGGTCTGTTCCTTGCATGATGAGGGAGAAGGTTAAAATTGAGCTTGGCAGACTCCAACGAGAAGGGATCATATCACCGGTCGAGTTTAACGAGTGTGCCAGTCCCATTGTTACTGTGTTGAAGATTGATGTCACTGTCAGGATTTGTGGTGACTACAAGGTTACGAATAACTGATTTTCGAAACAGGATCAGTATCCGTTACCGGAAGGCTGATGACCTGTTCGCCATGCTAGCTGGTGGCAGGTCGTTCACTAAACTAGATCTGACATCGGCCTATATGACACAGGAGCTTGTCGGCACTTCGAAGAAACTCACCTGCATCAACACCCATAAAGGACTGTTTGTCTACAACAGGTGTTCTATTGGAATTCGTTCAGCTGCAGCCATATTTCAGAGGAATATGCAGAGTCTACTGAAGTCTGTTCCTAGAACTGTCGTGTTTCAAAATGACATTCTGGTCACAGGTCGTGACATTGCTGAACATCTGAACAATCTTGAAGAAGTCCTACATTGTCTGGACAAAGTGGGACTCAGGCTGAAATGTTCGAAGTATGTCTTCATGGTATCTGAAGTTGAATTCCTGGGGAGGAAGATTGCTGCTGATGACATCAGGCCTGCTGATTTGAAAACTAAGGCCATCAAAAATGCACCCAGGCCTCAGAATGTGACAGAGCTGCGTTCATTCCTTGGGCTACTCAACTACTTCGGTGATTTCTTACCCAAATTGAGCACTTTATTAGAGCCACTACATATGCTACTCAGAAAAGGCAACATCTGGGTCTGGGATGTATCTCAAGATAGAGCCTTTGAGAAAGCTAAGAATCTGCTCTGTTCAAACAAGTTGCTTGTTCATTATGATCCGTGTAAGCATCTTGTATTGGCCTGTGCTGCTTCATCATATGGGGTTGGATGTGTACTCCAACAAGCAAATGAGTCGGGTAAGCGACAACCTGTTGCGTATGCTTCGAGAAGTTTGTCAAAGGCGGAAAGAGCTTACAGCATGGTAGAAAAAGAAGCTTTGGCCTGTGGGTATGGGGTCAAAAAGATGCATCAGTACCTGTTTGGTCTTCATTTTGAGATCGAAACGGATCACAAGCCACTCATTTCTTTGTTTTCGGAAAACAAAGGTATTAATACCAATGCATCATCCCGTATCCAGAGATGGGCGTTGACATCATCTGTTGTTGTGCCTTGGGTGTCTCTCTCTGGGCTTTTGCCCTCACAGCTTATGCCTGGCCTGTGAGGTACCCTGAGTGCTGCAAGAGCACCCCTGGAGAGACTGTGTCCACAGCTTATGAAGGGGGTTTTGAGACGCGTGCGTCCCCACAGCTTATGGGCCTAGCCTGTGAGGCACCTGTGAGTGTCAAACACTCCTAACTCCTTCTTCCCTAGCCTGTGACACACAGTTGAGCGTTTTCGAGGCGCTCCTAGCTTCCCTTACACTGTTCTGACATAAGACTCACGATCAGGAGATGTAATACAATAGAACTGAGACAAGGTGATTCCAAGAGGAACTTAGGCTTCCAATTTATTTGACAAGGTATATCTCAACAAACAGCAATACACCAACAAAACAATCCCCCTAAATCCCACTAAACGGACACAACGAAAATCTTTACACAAGTTCAGCAGTACAATGCCCAACCTCCCACCTTTCCTGACCTAACTGAGTTGGGAGTTCCGGGGACCAGAGGTTATACTCACTACTGTGCCTTCTGCAAGTCTGGTGGTTTGTTTCTTCTATCTTCGGTGTCTTCGGACACTGGTTTTCCTTCAGTGTCGAGAGGCTTGCTGGTTGTTGGATCACGAGAGCAGGGAACCACCCACACTACATCAGAAACCACTTTTTATAGCCAGATTATCTAGTCCGCCTCTCCTGCTGAAATCGATTCTTCCCATTGGTGGGCTTTGTGATTTTGAAAAATGCAGCAGTTTTAGATTATTGCGGGTTTTTTCCACTGATGTTAACCTACTCAAGTTTTGAGTGTGTGCTGATTGCGTTGGCCTCCTGTAGCCATTTTGTAGGCCCTTGGGTTGTTTTGGGTTCCCTGGTTTCTGAACGTCTGCATAATTTTCCTCCAATTCAGTTTTTCTAACCTACTCAAGGTTTGAGTAGGGGTTGATTGGGTTGGCCTCCTGTAACCATTGTGTAGGCCCTTGGTTTGTTTTGGGTTCCCTAGTTTTCTGAAGGTCTGCATAATTTCCTTCCATAGTGTAAACATGGGGAAGACAATAGCCCGATAATGGCTATGAGTCCCACAGTTTTCGAGCAAGTGCTCTCCCATTGGCTTGAAAGCCCCGTGCTTTGGGCTGACTCTGTCCCACCATTGGCCCTCCGGTGTCCTCCCCCGTCCAATCACTGCTCTGCCAAGGTCAAACCGTCTTGGTTTCAATTCACAGCACAGACCGATCCCACAGCCCTTTTCCTTCCTCCCCGACATAATCCCCCATCTGACACAGTCAGACACCACTCAAGTGTGTCAAAGTTCAGGGTGTTGAGAAAACCCTAGGTCTCCCAAATTGCCTAACTTTCCCCAGTTTAACTCTAAACTGATCCCGTCGATATATATCGTAATTCCTTTTAACGTGGTGCAAAACACAGATTCCAACAGGTTACAATTATCGACAGCAATATACATATATGTACTTAAGGTTACAGCAGTAATTGTACATTGAGTCTCATTTCAGTCTTAACCGTAAAACAAAGAAACCTGCCCTGCAAACTCTCCAGGGGCCATGTATGAAAACGCAGTCATCCCTGGGAATAACAAAAACCGTCTAAGTGTCGCGGTCAAGCTTTGTTTACACGCCTTGAGTGTTTAGCAATGGCTCTCCTGTCTGTTTAGTAGCCTGAGGAACTGCTTTCTTTTTCTTTTTCTCCTGAGCTTACAGCTTGTAACTAGCAGATATGCTACAATCAGGAGTTGGCCGAATACTAAGGCATGCGATCCCACCCGGATCCACGCAGCTATGTCTGCCCGTATCCCCAAATCCCACCATGCTGGGGGTTTAATCTGGACAATCTCCCCTGCTAGAATTTCAGTTTTCTGCTTCATGGTGTAAAAATGTTTTTGAGACAAATCCACTGCCTGGAGGAGGGCTGTAAGTTTCTCAGGTTGTGGGGCAATGGGATAGCCAAAATGGGCGACATATTGCTGTAGGTAGCTGAGGTTGTTTTGTACCGTGAGGTGAATCGTGGAAGGTTCAGGGATGGGTGTGATTCTAGTGTGTGCCACTTGAACCTCTGCCCTGGGTTTAAAGCAAAAGCTGCTGTACGGTATTGGACACCACCTTCCCGGTCCGTGTTCATACCGTTGGGCACTTGTGGTGACACAATATGTCCCACCGCCTACATATGCTCCTGTGGAGGCATGTTGTTAGGGGCCATTACCTCCACTGTGCAATTGATAGGCTCTGCATTGTGGCCTTGCAAAAGCGTTCAAGTGTTGGGGGCACAGGATTACCTGTGCTCCCCTGCTCCGACATCCCGAGAGGTCTGTACCTGTCACAGTGTGCTCCCACATTGTGACATAAGGTGGGACCTCTTGGAATCGAACATGCACCCCTCCACGAATGACTCCCACATTCTCCACTCGGTACAGAGGTGCTGGTCGTGGGGACGCCCCCATCACGGGTATCCTGACCAACACCTATAGAAAGCAATGGAGACCCCCTCTGAACACACGCGAGTGGATCCCCACATACACAAATAAATTCCTTGGTCATACGCCCACCATTTCTCCCAGCACACCGTGACCCCGCCAGATGACCCCATGATGGTTCGGTAGGTATCATTATCCAGACGTTCCCAGTCCGAGTATCGGTCTCCCACGTCCCTCTTGAGCTTCCTGAGCCACCACCACCGTCCCAGAGGTATGTCCCCTTGGCAAGTTAGGCATACCTTCCTGCCTTCTGTCACTCTCACTCTGGAAGTGGCCACAGTGACCTCCGGGAAGGGGATGGAGGCCTCTCCGTAGGTAAAGTCCTTATGGTTGGAGTACTTGGTGGAATTCGATTCCAACCACCCAGGCCATCTCCCCTCGTGGGAGTAGGTGACCCGGCCATCTGCCCCCGGAGTCCCTTCTCCTGTGGTCACTGTCGGCGCTTTGCCCCCAGAGCATCCGAAAACCAGGGAGTCCTCGGTGTCCCCTCGGTGCCCGGTGCAGATCCTTAGCGATAACAGCATCACTAACGTCCAGTCGGGAGGTGTTGACATCCGAAAGGCCAGAAGAACATGGCCTTGCCTTGAGAGACCTCTCCAGGCTCGGCCCGCGTAACATGTTCCGAACATAAAATGCTGTACCCAACCGTCACTGCCTTACCTAAACACATCTGCACACAACACAAAGTAACAAAACAGAAAGGGAAAATATATACACCGCCACCGGTCCCCGGGTGGCCAGGCTACATCCTGTCACTGTACAGGGGTCGTTGACCACTCGGCTGACCGTACCCTGGGGACGAGGATGCCCTCCGCTGAGGGGCTCGTTTAGTCCCCCTTAATGGATCTGGTGCTGCCCTCCAAGGCCCTCCCGAGCCCCGGATAATCGGTGGGAGACCCTTGCTAGCGCAACAGAGCACCCTCCCTGTTGTCTTTCGCCTTCTCGGTCTGGGGCGGGGAGCTAAGTAAACAGGGGACCACGGCGCCCTGGGCTGTGGCACTCTGTTACTCCTCCTTACTGTCAGTGCAGAGTCCCACATTATGGGCTGCAATGCTATCTCCTCCACCTCTTGGGCTAGCCCCAGCTGATCCACCATGGGAGGTTCAGCTTCCCCTTGGACCTTGCTAATGGTAGAGCCTTTCTCCCTACTTCTGTTAGTGGGCTGGGAACCTCTACCCAATGGTGGGATAGCCTTACTGGAGCAATGAACCAGCCCCGGCTGTAGAGCTTCGGGGCCCGCTGCCTACTGCGGAGCCTCCAAATCCACCGGGGCCTGTTCTTCCCCCAGTGCCTGATTCCCTTCCCTTGCTCGTCCCCTCTGTTTTTTATCTCTTTTGGGGACAAACAATTTACACTGATGAATGTGATACCACTTCACCCGGCGAGGCAATTGAACCGCATAGACCATAGGGCTAGCCTTGTCGACTATGCTGTATGGTCCCATATACAGTGGTTCAAATACCCCGACCCGGGCGAAGCTTCTCACCATCACCTGGTCGCCCACCTCCCAATCATGGTGACTGCGGGGTTCCAGCAGCAGCCGATTGGCACGGTGCTGTTTACCCATGTTGTTGGCCGCCTGCCAGTGAATCTGTTGAAGCTGTTCAAACAGATTCCTGACGAAGCGGTCCCGGTTCACCTCTCGAAGCTGCCCTTCGGTGAGAACCGGCGCCAATACATGCACTGGGGTTCTCATGATCCGGCCCGTCCTCAGCTCATGGGGTGAGTACCCTGTGCTCTTTGACTGACTGGCCCGGATTCCCATGAGGACCAACGGTAAGACCTCCACCCACTTGTTCGTTGAGTCTCCCGTCTCCTTGCGCAGCCTTTCCTTTAGGGTCCGGTTCAGGCGTTCTACGGGGCCTGAGGACTGAGGATTGTAGGCAACATACCATTTGGTTCCTATCCCCAGTACCTTTAGGGTGACCTGCATCACCTGGCCGGTGAATTGGCTTCCCCGGTCGGACTCCACGATTTGAGGTAGACCCCACCGAGAGAACACCTCCCTCACCAGGATTTTTGCAGTCCCCACCGCGGTAGCTGTTCAGCAAGGGAAGGCTTCCACCCACTTGGAAAACCCACCAGGACGAGGCAGTATTTATAACCTCCCTGGGCGGCCGGTAGGGGTCCGATGTAGTCGATCTGGATCGACTGCCACGGTCCCTCTACCCGCCTGACGTGTCCCATAGACACCTTCCTTTTCTGAGGGTCTGGGTTGTTTGCAGCGCAAACCAGACAGCCCGCACAGAAGTTGCGGACATCTTCCCGGAGGCCTGGCCACCACCCTGCCTTTTCTATCTGTTGCCAGGTAGATTCCGGCCCAGATTTCCAGCACCTGGACCCTCATGGGCCAGCTGAAGGAATTCCCTCCGATGTTGTGGCGGCACTACCCATTTGTCCCCTTTAAACAACATGCCTTCCCGCACAGCAATATCTGCAGCACTGTATGGGCCCTCCGCCTTTTCCCTCTTTTTGATAGCAGCCAAGGCAGCCTTCAGGACCGGATCCTGCATCTGGACTACTTTAAGGTCCGAGGCCGCAGCCGCCCCTACGCTCCCTTGTGTCCCTGGCTTGCTTCTTGCTGCTGCTATCCTGCCTGCCTTGTATGGGTCCCATGGGCGACCTGAACGAGCACCTTCACTTGCCAGCAGGTCTGCCTGCTGGTTACCTTCCCCCCGTGGCTCAGTTTTGGAGTGGGCCTTTACCTTATGGATATATACATCCCCGGTTTCTCCCACTGCAGCCACAATCTTTTCTAGCAGGGGTTTGGTCACAAGGGGCTTCCCATCCGCACAGGTGTACCCCCGGCATGACCAAATCGCCAGATATGCTGTACACGAATTGCAAGTGAACATGCTGTCCGAGCAAATCGTGTATGGGGTAGGGAATTCCTCGGGGTGTGTGACCACATACATCACCGCCGAGAGTTCCGCCTGCTGGGCGCTCAGGGTGCATGGGAGTTTAAGAGCCAAGGCAATCCCTGCCTTGGGATCCCAAACTCCGCAGCCCATGAGTCTTGTACCCGCGGACACTGAACTGGAGCCATCAACGTAGATCTCGCGGCCTGTGGGGTGTATCCCTGCACGAAATCTAAAGTTGATGTCCCATACCCCCTCCACAGAGCATCAATGCGGCTGCCCTGGATAGATTAAATTTGCTGCGAGCCTGGGCTCGCAGAGGCCCTTGACCTTTAAAGTCATTTGAGAGAGGAGGAGGGTCCAGCGAGTGATTCTAGCACTGCTCACTGTCCCGTCCTTAATCCTCCCGTCCAACAGCATCTGCGTCGGGGTATGATGGGTGAGGAGTGTAATGGGGGATATTCCGGTAAAGATCTGAGCTCTCTCTACTGCCCAGTGGGTGGCAAGCAAGTGCCTCTCACAATTGGAATATCCCTTTTCTACCTCCGTGAGGACCCTGGAGGAGTACACCACTGGTCTCAGCTGACCGTTTCGCTCCTGGAGCAACACTGCACTTAAGCTGTCGCCACTGGCTGCCACCTCCAGGAAGAATTCCTCCCCCCCATCAATTGCCCCGAGGGCTGGTGCTACCTGCAGGTCTCTCTTAAGACGGACAAATGCTGCCTCACAGCCCTCGTCCCATTCCCACTCGACCCCCTTATGTAGGAGTCTGAGCAGAGGGGCGGCAGTGGCTGCATAGTCCTCGATGAAGTCCCTACAGTAGCTAGTGATTCCCAGGAAAGACCTTACTCCCAACACATCCCTCGGAACAGGGAGTTCCTGCACTGCCTTTCTTCTAGCCTCATCAATGGCCCTTTCTCCTTCCCTTATCGTCAGGCCCAGTAATTTTACCTCTCCTAGACCTATCTGGGCTTTCTTGGGGTTAACTTTAAAACCCCCTTCCTTCAGTAAGACCAGCAGTTCGGCCAGCAGTGGACCGTGTTCCTCACTGCTGTCTGTGAACAACAACAGGTCGTCCACATACTGGACCAGCTGGTGTGGTTGGCTGAAGCCTTTTAAGCAGTTCACCATGCATTGGTGAAAGATGCTGGGACTATTATGAAAGCCCTGTGGGAGGCAGCTCCATGTATACTGCTGTTCCCGGAAGGTGAAGGCAAACTTGTACTGGTCTTCCCTCCATACAGGGATAGACCAGAACCCGTTGGATATGTCCAACACTGTGAGCGTGGTTGCGGATGCAGGGATTTCCCCTATCAGATCCGCAACCGCCGCTACTGTGGGAGCACAAGCTGGGATGTTTTTATTGAGCAACCTATAATCCACCGTAGCCCTCCAAGAATTGTCCGGTTTCCTAACCGGCCAAAGCGGGGAGTTGACATGGGTGGCTATGGGTCTCAAAACACCCTGCTCGACAAGTGAGCTTAAAGCTGTCTCCAAGTCTGCTTCTGCCTCTCGGGGAAAGCCATACTGCTTTTGCGGGCGGGACATGGGATCCCCATCTATTCTAACCTCCACTCCTGTGACTCTCCCACAATCGTGTTTATGGGTGGCAAATGCTGCACGGCACGGCACGGCATAGACTCGGCCGGCGTGTTACCAACCAGAACCTCCAGGTCGTAGCCACCTTTTGGCTTCATTGTACACAGAGTCCCTTTTCCCTGTTTCTTATCAATAAACATGACTTCTCCCTCTGCTCCCGTGCCCACTATGCCCCATAGACAGTGATTCCTCAAGTCTACTAGGATCTGGCGAGCAATGATGAAATCAGCCCCCAAGATCCCTTTTCCCACCTGCTCCCAGTTCATCAGGACGCACTTCCATTGTGTTTGGAATGCTCCTAAACGAACTGCGAGCGGGACTGAGAAAAACCCAGCCTTCTTATTTCCTGTCAACCCAACTAGTTGATACGGCACCCCGTTTGATAGAGGTGAGGTTGCGGGGTCCTCCGAATGGACTATCGTGCTGGAAGCACCAGTGTCCAAAACGTAAGTACCCAATATACCCTCAACCTCCATCTTGACCCAGTGTCGTCCCCAGGGGTCGTATTCTAGTGGGCACAGGTATACAGGCTGGGTCTGGGCTAGTCACGGCAGGGTTGCTGGTGCTTCCCTGCCTGTTGCCGTGGCTACCTTCCCAGTCCCCTCTAGCGCTGTCCTCACTGCAGCTACTATCTCGTCAAGGATCGTGAGGAGCTCGCTCCACTTCCCCCACTCTGGGCGGCTCCTAAAGGACTTCTCCCCCCATATCTCTTTACTGGGCTCCTGCAATCCCTTTTAAAATGCCCAGCTTTCCCACACCCATAGCACACTCCCTCCTTATCAATCAAGCGGCCACCCTCCTGGTGCCATTCCCTTTTGGGGAATCGAGTTGGGTTTTACTTCATTTACCCGACCTTTGGAGGTTTTCTTCTCCTCCCCTCCTCCATTCTGTTGGACCAGTGCCAGTTGCCTGACCAGTGCTTCCTCGGTGAGGTTGGGTCCCGGGAATCGAACCACAGTTCTGCCCTGGCCTTGAGCATCCTCAGCCAGCGGCCAGTCTGTACCGCGGAAAGATTCGCCCGGTCGAGGAGCTCCCCACAGGCTGAGTCGTATACCACCCACAGCCTGTCCGCAAACGCCTGCGGGGTTTCCCCTGCGAGCTGCCTTGTCCTTTCGACCCGTTCGAAAGGACTGGGTCATTGAAGCCCATAGCCTCAAGGACGGCCCTCTGGACCTCAGTAAATGTACGCTGCCCCCTCCGGCATTCTGCTGGTAGGGCCTGGTACAATTTGGTGTCCAGAGAGAAGAGCAGCAGCTTGGCTGCCTCTTCCTCGTCGCACCCATTAATTTCCCCTGCCTGCATCACCTCCATGAAGTGGATAGACGGGTCCCCGCTGCGAGTGAGTTTGGCCAAATGGGCCTGAGTGATTGAACTCCATGGGGAATAATAAAGTCGCTCTCCAGCGCTCCCTGACCTTGGCCACCTCCCTGTGGAGGACAGTACTTGCGCTGCCTGACCGGGCACATCCACCCTGGTTCAGGATCTTTCTGCGCTGGCCCCTCTACCTCCGGCTGTCCCACCATACCCGTTGCAGCAGACAGTGCGTGGTCGCCTGATCCAGCCCTTAACTGACCCTCGGCGGGAGCCTCACATCCTTGCTGCCGAGCGGGACACATTGGTCCTGCCCCCAGCCCTGGGTATGCTACTATCTGCGAGCCCCGCTCCTCCTGGTACCCCACCGGACAAACCACCGGTGCCTCAGGAGGTGGTCGGGCGTCTCTTGCCTTTGGATTCTCCTCTACCCCCCAATACTCTCCTTTGTCCCCTGTGGACCCTCCGGGTCCTATCAGGGCATCCATCCCCTTTGCCTGGGATAGAGCATGGGTGAGAGTTTTAATCCTCTCCTGGCAGGGACCGTGATCTGCAAACTCACTGCTACTGGCCACTTTATAGGCTGCCTGTACTCCTTTTAATTTATTCTCTCATTCCCAAATTTTCTGGGTGTACCGAGAGTTCTGTTCCCGGAGGGACCCCTCACTACCCTTGGCCTCAGTGACCTGACACTGAAGATAGTCCCGGCTATTTCGGAAGGTCTCCTCCAACTGCCTCTTCCCTTGCTGCTCCACAGCTAATTCGGCCAGCAGGTTGTCCCCAACCGCAGCCCGGATAGCAGAGAGCTCCTCTGATTTCTGAAGACTCTGTTCCAAGTCCTTCACCCGCTGGTCGAGCTTTCGGACTTGGCGGGTGAAGCAGATAAGCCAGATGGCCTTTTCCACCTTGTGGTTGTGGTCCTTCCCTGCTGTCCACTGAGCAGCAGCATCCACTGGGCGCTCTGCCCGTGTGAGGGCTTGCACCCAAGGTTTGGTGAGGTTCACCTTGCCAAAAATGTATGAGGAAATTCTCTCCTCCATTTTAGTTTCCTCTCTTATTACCTCATCTGTTATATTAACATCTCCTGTTTGCTTATGTCCTGCGGCGATCACCATGTTCTGTAAGGGGTTCTCAGGGAGTGTTGTTGTGCCTTGGGTGTCTCTCTCTGGGCTTCTGCCCTCACAGCTTATGCTTGGCCTGTGAGGTACCCTGAGTGCTGCAAGAGCACCCCTGGAGATACTGTGTCCACAGCTTATGAAGGGGGTTTTGAGACTCGTGCATCCCCACAGCTTATGCCTAGCCTGTGAGGCACCTGTGAGTGTCAAACACTCCTAACCCCTTCTTCCCTAGCCTGTGACACACAGTTGAGCATTTTCGAGGCGCTTCTAGCTTCCCTTACACTGTTCTGACATAAGACTCACGATCAGGAGATGTAATACAATAGAACTGAGACAAGGTGATTCCAAGAGGAACTTAGGCTTCCAATTTATTTGACAAGGTGTATCTCAACAAACAGCAATACACCAACAAAACAATCCCCCTAAATCCCACTAAACAGACACAATGAAAATCTTTACACAAGTTTAGCAGTACACTGCCCAACCTCCCACCTTTCCTGGCCTAACTGAGTTGGGAGTTCCAGGGACCAGAGGTTATATTCACTACTGTGCCTTCTGCAAGTCTGGTGGTTTGTTTCTTCTATCTTCGGTGTCTTCGGACACTGGTTTTCCTTCAGTGTCGAGAGGCTTGCTGGTTGTTGGATCACGAGAGCAGGGAACCACCCACACTACGTCAGAAACCACTTTTTATAGCCAGATTATCCAGTCCGCCTCTCCTGCTGAAATCGATTCTTCCCATTGGTGGGCTTTGTGATTTTGAAAATGCAGCCGTTTTAGATTATTGCGGGTTTTTTTCCACTGATGTTAACCTACTCAAGGTTTGAGTAGGTGTTAATTGGGTTGGCCTCCTGTAGCCATTGTGTAGGCCTTTGGTTTGTTTTGGGTTCCCTAGTTTTCTGAAGGACTGCATAATTTCCTTCCATAATGTAAACATGGGGAAGACAATAGCCCGATAATGGCTGTGAGTCCCACAGTTTTCAAGTGCTCTCCCATTGGCTTGAAAGCCGCATGCTTCGGGCTGACTCTGTCCCACCATTGGCCGTCCGGTGTCCTCCCCCGTCCAATCACTGCTCTGCCAAGGTCAAACCGTCTTGGTTTCAATTCACAGCACAGACCGATCCCACAGCCCTTTTCCTTCTGGGTAAAATGAGTGGGTTTTCGTCCTCCCCTGCAGTCGGTGCACTGAGTCGTCTGCCTTTGCCCACACCTGATATGGAGACGCCTCAACCTGCAGATCTACTGTTATTAATGGATGCTTTTGAGAGTGAAGGAACTCCTGTCACTGCTCAACAAGTTAGGAGCTGGACCAGCCATGACCCTATTTTATCGGTTGTGAAACGTTGTGTCCTCAGTAGTCATTGGTCTGCAATACCTATGGAGATGTGTGATGAAACCAAACCTTACAACCATCACAAAGATGAGCTGTCCAGTCAGTCAGATTGTTTACTGTTGGGTAATCAAGTCATTATGCCTAAGAAAAGTAGAGAAAAATTTGTACGTGAAGTACATAGCACTCATCCCGGTATTGTCCTGATGAAAGCCATTGCTCGGTCTTATGTATGGTGGCCTGGAATTGACTCTGATCTGGAATGTGTGAATCAGTGCAATACTTGCATGCAGCTACGAAAAGTACCAGCGGAAGCCCGCTGAGTCTTTGGTCGTGGCCATCTAAACCATGGTCGAGGATCCACATCGATTTTGTGGGCCCTTTCATGGGCAAAATGTTTTTTGTTGTGTTGGATGCATATTCAAAATGGATAGAGTATAGTATTATGTCATCCAGTACATCTACAGCTATGATTGAGAATGGGCAAACATGCAGGAAACATGTTGATCAGGTAAGACCATGGCACACAGATGAACTGGAACCATTTGAGGAATATGCAGGCAGTGACCAACCAACCAACCAATGTTCATTCATCAAAGGACTTTGCTGTCATTACTGAACCTGGACCTTCAGCCTCTGATGTGGTCATTACCACTCCCATCAGATCGGTTACTCAGCCTTCAGTCACAACTGACTCAGAATGCTCGCCTAGAACTAAAGTTGAACTGAGACGATCAACTCATGAGAGGAAAATCCCAGACCATCTTAATTTGTAAAGAGACTGATATTAAGGTCTTGAAAGAGAACATTATGTATTGATGCTTGGGGTCACCAGACACCAGCGGGCACCACTGTCACAGGTCATCGGGCTGTACAGGCTTGCGCACGGTCACTGGTCTATAAAAGTGGGTACTATGTCACATGGGTACTTTGAGCGTGAATAAAGTTGGATCAGGTTTACACCCAAGGCCGTTTACAGTAACAAAACTCAAGTTATTATACATATATACAACATCTGCTGCATTTCATTCATCAATAGCCTCTCAAAAGGGAGTTCTATTAAATGCCACATGTGAAACCTTGCTTGCTCTTCTTAGAGCCCATGTCTCCAGGTGAGTATTAATTGATCCTCTATTGTGGCCTCTAGAATACCATTGCTGCTGTTAATCTGACTGGTTTACTGTTAGCTAGTTCATTCCTTAAAAACAATGTGTTACAGTGGCATCCCTCCACAGATCTGACCCAACTTCCATATCCAAGGATCTTTGAAAGATGGTGGTCAGATCTGCTGCAATTTCCTCTGACTAATCAGTCCGTGGAATTAATTTAGACTTTTTTTGCAGGTGGCATGATTAAGAGGTTTGCTGAGGATACGAAAATTGGCCTTGCAGTTGATAGTGAGGAAGAAAGTTGTAGACTGCAGCAAAATATCAATGGACTGGCCAGGTGGAAAGCAAAGTGACAAATGAACTTTAATCATGAGAAATGTGAGGTAATGCATTTGGGGAAGGATAACCAGGCACAGAATGTACAATAAATGGTAGGATACTAGGAGTTGTAGAGGAACAGAGGGATCTTGCAGTGCATGTCCACAGAATGTAACAGAACAAAAAGATAATGCGGTTAAGGACAAAGGGGATACTTTACTTTATTAGCCGCAGATTGATAGAAGAGAAGGGGGTGTTATTCTTGTACTATCTAAAACACTAGTTATGCTACAGCTGGAGTACTGCATACAGTTCTGATCACCATATTACAGAAAGGATGTGATTGCACGAGAGAAGGTACAGTGGAGATTTACAAGGATATTAACTACGAGGAAAGATTGGAGAGGCTGGGGTTGTTTTCTTTGGAACACCTGAGTGGAGATTTAACTTGGGTGTATAAGATTTTGAAACCCCTTGATCAATCCCTTAGCAGAGGGGTCAATCAGCAGGGGCATGGATTTACAAAGATTAGCGGGGGTGTTGAGAAATGTTTTCACCCAGAGTGTGCTAGGGGTCTGGAATTCAATGCCTGAAAGGATGGTAGAGGTAGAAACAATCATTTAAAATATGCACTTAAAATGCCGTAACCTGCCAAGCTATGAACCAAGAGCTGGAAAGTGGGATTAGGCTGGATAGCTGTTTTACAGCCGGCACAAACACGATGGGCCGAATGGCCTCCTTCAGTGCAAAATATTTCTACAATTCCATGGATTCCCTCAACATTCTTGGTTTCATGGCGACAGAATCAGAATTGGAGCAAAGTTTTGGGTCCCTTCACATCTAGCCCACTTGGTGGTGTCAGGACTGGGGAGGGCACACAAGGTGACAAAGCACGCAAATATTTCCTGCACAGATTCTCTTTATTGGAAGTTAGATCAGTCATAGACCATCATTGTCAGCCTGATGCTGTTGGCAGATCACAAACAATCTTCATTAATCATTTTCATTAAATCCTTCAGGTGTTGTTGAACAAACTATCAATTTCAAATGAACTTTCTGATTCTAGACCAGTACCTGGTCACTGTAACCCTTGTGCAGCCTCTTAATAGGAGAAGCTGAACAAAGCTGCCTCGGGTACAAACACTTCAAATGTTACAGCAGAACCACACAATGCAAAACAGAAGCACAAAATGCAGCAGAGACCAAGGGGAGAGGGTGGAGAATGGGGTAGGGGAAAGAAGATGGGGTTGCTGAGGGATACATGGTGGATAATGGGGCAAGTGACACTGCCCCAATAATCAGGCAGCATACGCGAGTGAAGCTTCGATCTATTTAACAGTCGGATTGTGCGACTGTAGCGGATGTTTTCGAAGCTGTCCCTTGTTGAACTGTACAGGAGTACACCTTCCCACTGCTCCAGTCTGTGCCGGGGACCATCAGGTAGCTGCTGAGACTGAAGGTGTTGTCCGTGTTCCGCGACACCGCGCTGGTTTGGACCTCACTGCTCGTCGGACTCCCATCGACTGTCCAGCTGACCGCAGCGAAGCCCATGGACAGTTTGCTGACCAGGCAAACTAACGTGCCTGCTCCTTTAGCGCTCATCTCCTCGGCCGAAGGCCCGAGCACTTTTAGTGAAGGTTCAGGGAGTTGCTGAGCTGCAATAGGAACCAGAGAAGAAGTGTTTGAATAAAGTTATTGAAATGTTTAACATATGTCAGAGTTTAAGCGAAGCAGATTTTAATGGTTGAATCTTCCGAAAGTGGGCCCCAGACGTTCACAGTGAGTGCATTGCCCCTTTAAGGTTGAACATGGTTTATCAAAACAAAGGACTACGATTTCTTGATGTACAATTATTGTTTTCGGATCCTCCTGGTGACTGGGTGGATTAGAGCATCACTCGCTCTGGGACCTCACCTCCTGCTCCCAGGATCCATTCCCGGTCTGTGCCAAGTTAGCTGATCTAGGGCGAGTGCACCAGGGACCCTTCACTTGGCCCCAGTATCCCTGGTTAGGGAGAGGAGTGATCCTGGATCCCACTCTGACCATAAACCAGTGACCTCTGCAACCTTGGATTTCAAGTTAAAAATCTGCCCCAAAAAGAGTGATGTGTTTTGGCACTGAGCCATTAAAGGACTTGGAGACACACTGCCAGTGTAAAGTGGTACCATACCCGTGTAATGTGCCCACACCCTGTCCTACCGGCTGCACATTCCACCTCTACAATTCACCCCTTCCCACCCATCACTAATGCCCCTGCGGTGCCACCCACTGCCACAGGAAGGATAAAAAGATCTCAAACCCTCCCCTGTGCCAGTGGGTAAGGGTACTGTGTGGTCCCGAGCTCCACAGACCAGTCGGTCCATGGGCAGCGATGTTGCTCCAATTGGCACATTATCCAGAGGTTGGGAGAGGGGAACAAAACGGCAACGTCCCCTTTTCCCACCTGCCACTCCCCAACTGGGAAGGTGCGCTGTTGTGGGTGTGAGGCGAGGACAAGACAAGGCCATTGACAGGTGAATGATCCACTAACACTCACTGTCCCGGCCAATCTATGAAGAATGGTCATTTAGGGCAAGATGGGGCTGGCTCACAACTCCCATGGACAGGAGCCTGAGGGAATGGGAGGTACGATCCTCAATATCCAAGTGTACATGGTCAGAAATAGGAAGTTGCAAAGTGTTTTGTTTAAACAAAAAAGGAAAATGTACAAGTGCTGATGTGGGGCAGCCGGAGATGTTCACGATGCAGCAACACTAACCCACCGGCACAGGCTCAGTGTCGACACGGCAAACGACAGAATTCAGTGAGCCAGTGGTGTGGGCCCAGTCCGGGTGTTAGCGGTCAATGCCAAACATCAGCACAAACCATCCAGCCTTTTCACAGCAATGTCGGTCTGACTGGAGTCCAGCTACAGATAGATTATGGTCCCCACACCCCACCGGCAGTGGGGGGGCGGAAATTGTACCCAGAACTTGTACCCAGCTCCAGCCTTAATGTGCAGCAACCAGAATCATTTAGCAACAGGACTCAAAAGGAGCAGTGCCGAGGGAAATGGATGGCTATGAAGGGAAGAGGGAAGGGAGTAGAGGCTGGGAGCAGTGCTTTTTTGGATGAGAGTCAGAAGGGGAATTCCAGCATGAACTGTGAGAAATTGAGAGAGTGTAGGGTGTTGGATGGGGTATAGTGTCTGAGAGTATGGGGGTAGAGAATTGGATTGGGTTCAGCATCTCTGAACTGACTCAAAATGCAGTGTTGAGTACCTCAACTGGCGCAGGGAGGGAGTAACTGTTGGGAAATTGATGATCAGGATGAAATCGGTGCAGACAAATGTGAATTAAAGCGCAACGCATCATAATTCAAATCAGAATATTGGGGATGGGTAAGAATGACAGAATAATGAACACTCGGCATCATCTATGGTAATAAACAGATCCAGACCGACCGATCGTGAGCAGTCTAATTGGGAAGGAGAAATATATGGACTATGTCTCAGCCAACATTTCAGTGCAGTACTCACAAGTACAGTAATGCATTATTAGTGGTGCTATCTTTCTGAAAAAGACACTAGTTAAGCTCTTCCCTGCAAGTGGAAACATTCTCTCTATCGACTCTATGAAAACCTTTCATAATTTAAAAAGACCTGTAATAGGTCACTCCCAAGCCACCTTTGTTCAAGAGAGGAGACCCAGCCTGTTCATCCTTTCCTGATATGTATACCCTCACATTTCAGGCATCATCCTTGTAAATTTTCTCTGCACCCTCTCCAGTGCCTCTACATGCTTTTTATAATATGGCAACCAGATCTGGACACAGTGCAAATGCGGTCTAACCAAGGTTCAACACAGGTTGAGCATAACTTCCCTACTTTTCAATTCTATATCTCTAGAAATAAACCCCAGTGCTTGGTTTGCTTTTTTTATTGCCTTGCTAACCTGTGTCACAACTTTTACCGATTTGTGAATTTGTACTCAGATCCCTTTGTTCCTCTACCCCAACGAGACTCGCACCCTCCAAGTAATACGTGACCTCCCTATTCTTCCTACCAAAATGTAACACCTCACATTTATCTGTGTTGAACTTCATTTTGCCAGTGAAATGCCCATTCTGCAAGATTATTAATGTCCTCCTGTAATTTGTTGCAGTACTCCTTGGTATTGACTATTCATTCACCCCTCACAATTTGGCACCATCCACAAATTTAGAAATTGTGTTTTTAATTTCAAAGTCTAAATCAGTTGATGTAAATTGTGAACAGCAGTGGCCCTAGCACTGATCCTTGTGGGACACCACTACCCACATTCTGCCACTGTGAATAGCTACCCTTTACTCCTACTCTCTGCTTTCTGTCCTGAAGCCAGATAATGATCCATTCCGCTACTTGTCCCCTCACTCCACATTCTCTGACCTTGCTCATCAGTCTATTATGGGCTACCTTATCCAAGGCCTTTTGAAAATCTAGATAAATTACATCTACTTCATTACCATTGTTCACTCCCTCTGTTATATCTTCAAAAATTTCAATAAGGTTGGTCAAGCAAGAATTTCCCTTTTGAAATCCATGCTGACCATTCATTATATTTTTAGTCTCCAGATCTTATTTTCTCCTTTAGTAGAGAGATTCCATTATTTTTCCTACCACCGATGTTAAGCTAATTGGACATGCAATACCTATATTTAAGGGGGATAGAACATTAAGCTTTCATCAGTCCTCTGGCACTACACTGTTTTCTAACTAATTATTAAATATGTGTAGCAATACCTCTGCTATCTCTTCCCTAGATTCTTTTTAAAAGGTGCTACATCAATGCAATTTCTTTTTCAATGTTTTAATGTAATAGAAAGAGACACTTGCATTTATATAGCACCTTTCATGGTGTCCCAAAGGGCTTTACAGACAATTATGTACTTTAAAAATAGTCACTTTTGTAATGTAGAAAACACAGCAGCTAAATTACACCCAGCAAGTCCCACAAACAGCAATTTGATAATAACCAGTGATGTTGATCGATGGATAAATATTGACCGAACACCTGTGGATAATCACTGCTTTTCAACATAGTGCCACAAGATATTTTACATCTACCTCGAAGGCAGACATTTGGTGCAAGGGTCAAGGATGTCTCGGAGCGGGTGCAGGACATTCTGAAAAGGGAGGGTAAACAGCCAGTTGTCATGGTGCATATAGGTACCAAAATGGGATGAGGTCCTACGAGACAAATTTTGGGAGCTAGGAGATAAATTAAAAGTAGGACCTCAAAAGTGGTATGCTCAAGATTGCTACCAGTGCCACGTGATAGTCAGAGTAGGAATTGCAGGATAGCTCAGATGAATACGTGGCTTGAGGAGTGATTAAAATTCCTGGGACATTGGAACTGGCTCTGGGGGAGGTGGGAGCAGTACAAACCGGACGGTCTGCACCTGGGCAGGACCGGAACCAATGTCCTCGGGGGAGTGTTTGCTAGTGCTGTTGGGGAGGAGTTAAACTAATATGGCAGGGGGGGTGGGAACCTATGCAGGGAGACAGAGGGAAGTAGAATGGGGGCAGAAGCAAAAGATGGAAAGAAGAAAAGTAAAAGTGGAGGGCAGAGAAACCCAAGGCAAAAAGCCAAAAGGACCAAAATTCTAAAAAGGGGCAAAGTGTGTTAGAAAGACAAGTGTGAAGGCTCTGTGCCTCAATGCGAGGAGTATTCGGAATAAGATAGCAGTTAACAGATAGGATGTAATTGGCATCACAGAGACATGGCTCCAGTGTGACCAAGGCTGGGAATTCAACATTTTGGAAGGATAGACAGAAAGGAAAAGGAGGCAGGGTTAAAGAGGAAATTCATGCAATAGTAAGGAAGGATATTAGCTTGGATGATGTGGAATCGATATGGGTGGAGCAACGGAATATCAAGGGGCAGAAAATATTAGTGGGAGTTGTGTACAGACCACCAAACAGTAGTAGTAAGGTTGGGGACAGCATCAAAGAAATTAGGGATGCATGCAATAAAGGTACAGCAGTTATCAAGGGTGACTTTAATCTACATATTGATTGGGCGAACCAAACTGGTAGCAATGCGGTGGAGGTGGATTTCCTGGAGTGTATTAATTAGCAATCCTGTTGTGCGAGGCCCCTTGGGGAAGAATGACCATAACATGGTAGAATTCTTTATTTAGATAGAGAGAGAGTGACAGTTAATTCAGAAACTAGGGTCCTGAACTTAAGGAAAGGTAACTTCGATGGTTTGAGGCATGAATTGCCTAGAATAGACTGGCGAGTGATAATTAAAGGGTTGACGGTGGATAGGCAATGGCAAACATTTAAAGATCACATGGATGAACTTCAGCAATTGTACACCCCTGTCTGGAGTTAAAAAAAAGCAGGGAAGGTGGCTCAAACGTGGCTAACAAGGGAAATTAAGGATAGTGTTAATCCAAGGAAGAGGCATATAAATTGGCCAGGATAAAACAAACCCGAGGACTGAGAAAGTTAGAATACAGCAAAGGAGGACAAAGGGTTTAATTAAGAGGGCTAAAAATAGAGCACGAGTGCAAGCTTGCCAGGAACATAAAAACTGACTGCAAAAGCTTCCATAGATATGTGAAGAGAAAAAGATTAGTGAAGACAAATGTAGGTCCCTTGCAGTCAGATTCAGGTGAATTTATAATGGGGAACAAAGAATTGGAAGACCAATTGAACAAATACTTTGGTTCTGTCTTCACGAAGGAAAACACAAATAACCTTCCTGAAATACTAGGGGCCAAGGGTCTAGTAAGAAGGAGGAACTGAAGAGTATCCTTATTAGGTAGGAAATTGATGGGATTGAAGGCCGAGAAACTCCTGGGTCCTGATTGTCTGCATCCCAGAGTCCTGAAGGAAGTGGCCTAAGAAATAGTGGATGCATTGGTGATCATTTTCCAACATTCTGTCGACTCTGGATCAGTTCCGATGGACTGGAGGGTAGCTAATGTAACACCACTTTTTTTAAAAAAGGGAGGAAGAGAGAAAGCAGGTAATTATAGATCGGTTAGCCTGACATCAGTAGTGGGGAAAATGTTGGAATCAATTATTATGAATTAGCAGCACATTTGGAAAGCAGTGAGAGGATCAGTCCAAGTCAGCATGGATTTTTGAAGGGGAAATCATGCTTGACAAATCTTCTAGTTACACCCTCAAAAAAATTCCAGTAGAGTGGACAAGGGAGAACTAGTGGATGTGGTGTATTTGGACTTTCAAAAGGCTTTTAACAAGGTCCCACACAAGAGATTGGTGTGCAAAATCAAAGCACATGGTATTGGGGTTAATATACTGAAGTGGATAGAGAACTGGTTGGCAGACAGGAAGCTGCGAGTCGGGATAAACGAGTCCTTTTCAGAATGGCAGGCAGTGATGTGGAGTGCCGCAGGGCTCAGTGCTGGGACCCCAGCTCTTTACAATATACATCAATGATTTGGATGAAGGAATTGAGTGTAATATCTCCAAGTTTGCAGATGACACTAAACTGGGTGGTGGCGAGAGCGGTGAGGGGGACGCTAAAAGGCTGCATGGTGACTTGGACAGGTTAGGTGAGTGGGCAAATGCATGGCAGATGCAGTATAATGTGGATAAATGTAAAGTTATCCACTTGGGGGATAAAAACACGAAGATAGATTATCTGAATGACGGCAGATTGGGAAAAGGGTAGGTGCAACAAGACCTGGGTGTCATGGTTCATCCGTCTTTGAAAGTTGGCACACAGGTACAGCAGGCAGTGAAGGCGGCAAATGGTATGTTGGCCTTCATAGCTAAGGGATTTGAGTATAGGAGCAGTGAGGTCTTACTGCAGTTGTACAGGGCCTTGGTGAGGGCTCACCTGGAATATTGTGTTCAGTTTTGGTCTCCTAATCAGAGGAAGGATATTCTTGCTATTGAGGGAGTGCAGCGAAGGTTCAGCAGACTGATTCCCAGGATGGCAGGACTAACATGAGGAGACACTGGATCAACTGGGCCTTTATACATTGGAGTTTAAAAGGATGAGGGGATCTCATCGAAACATGTAAGATTCTGACAGGATGGGACGGGACAGGTTAGATGCAGGTAGAAGGTTCCAGATGTTGGGAAAATCCAGAACCAGGGGACACAGTCTTAGGATAAGGGGTAAGCCATTTAGGACTGAGATGAGAAGAAACTTCTTCACCGAGTTGTTAACCTGTGGAATTCCCTGCTGCAGAGTTGTTGATGCCAGTTCATTGGATATATTCAAGAGGGAGTTAGAGATGGTCCTTACGGTTAAGGCGATCAAGGGTTATGGAGAGAACATAGGAAAAGGGTACTCAGGGAATGATCAGCCATGATCTTATTGAATGGTGGTGCAGGCTCAAAGGGCCAAATGGACTACTCCTCCAACTATTTTCTATGTTTCAGACATCTCAGCCAAAAGACAGCACCTCTGACAGTGCAGCATTCCCTCAATATGGCACTGGAGTGTCAGCCTAGTCTGGAGTGGAACAAACATCTGACTCAGGGGCAAGAGTACTACTAACCAAACCACATATGCCTTCAGTATAATCCATCCCAATCTAGTTAATGGTGAAAACATTCCCACCATTGTTAACTAAAACAGCTCAACCATGGGAGGAATGGGGGTGGGGGTGGGGTTGAGGGAAATCATTTAACCCTTTTTCCAGCACTGCTCTCCATCCAGGTTTGGAGTAAACTGCATCAGACACTGTGACCCAGACACTATCTGCATCAACTGTTTAAAAAGCAATCTGCAGATAATTTCAGGAAACAATTCAATTAGAATTCAAAAATTACACAGCACTAATTAACAGAGCTAGTACTAAACAGGATTGTACTGCAATCAGCATTTTCACTCAAATTAATGTCTAACAAATAGTAGAAATAATAGTTTAAATTATGAACGTCTAAATGTTCAAACCCAGAGAGTCCCTGCAGGAGGGATTTCCCAGCCACTTACCTGCTACAAAGAGCTTGGTCCCTTTGCCGAACACCCCCACAGTGAGATGTTCTAGGGTTCAGTCCATACAATTACCCAGGACCCTGGAATCAGACAGAAAACACATTCAGAAGCTCCAGTGCCAGCATTAATCAGACTCCATGTATTGCGAGTGTACCAGCTGGTGTGGGACAGGAAGGAATGAACTCTCAGCAACATCCACACACTGACATTAAAGGTCAGCAACACCCAATACTGGGCAGTGAGACTCAATGTTACCAAGTCTGAAATGGGATAAATTGGAAAATATTGTATAAAAAAAAGACAACATTAAAGTGATTTTATGAAATGTAAAACATTAGAATGTTTTCAGATGCAAAATGTTGTTAAGTGTATAACATTTGCTGCTCCCAGTTTTTGTGTTACCTTCTGTCACTGTGACACATAAGCACTGCTTGCTGAAAACCATTTTTCACAGTAATAGACGGCAGCGTCATTCACCTCCACGGACTTTATGATTAACTGGTAAATGTTGTGGCCGCTGTTGGCTTTCGATGTGAAACGGTCGCTGGTAAACCCCGAACCATAGGTTGGGGCACTGAGAGAGTGATGGTAATAGAGGATCCATTGAGGAACTGCTCCTGGTGTCTGCTTGTACCAGTTGACATAATAGCCATCATCCGTTCCAATGTTACAGTCGAGTGTGGCCGTGTCCCCTGGTTTCACGGTCAGGGCTGGCGGCTGAGTCAGAGTCTGAGACTGTCCACCTGTAAAAGAGCAGGGATTAAACATTACACATTGACTCTTTAAAAGTGACCCCAAGCGCCCCATGTGCTGCTGCGGAAGGAGCAGAGTTCAGTGTCTGTACTTACAGCCCAGCCACAGTGCCAGAGACCAGAAAAAGCACAGCGTCTGCATCGTTCCTGCCACTGAGCTGCCTGCCTTCCCCGAGTGTATCTGTGACAGACTGTAGTAGCAGCTGCCCATTGAGCCCAGTTATAGACCCATTCACACCAGGCAGGAAATCCATGCAAATTAGAGCCATTCACACTGACCAACCAGGGCAATGATCGGAAACCCGCCCATTCAGCGTCAGAAACCATCAGATTGAGGCAGGACACCTCAACACTGTTAGCAACTGACTGACATCTTAATCAGAAGATCGTTTATTGCCTGATATTTCTCAGTTTCTGCTTCATCTGTCCTGGGCTGGAGTTTAAATTGCAGATTACTCCTCCAATAACAAGAACTCTCCGCCATACCACAGTCTGGTGCAGTACTCTCAGCTTGTGGCTCTCTCAGTAATACAGACACCTTATAAAGCTGGAGGACTGGGACACTTTCTGCACCACACACTGATACAGCGCACGTTACTGGCAGCTCCCTCCCAGAGAAACCATCTGAAACATTCTCCATACAGCAAGCTCCTCACCCTGGGACACTTACTGTGTGACTCCCACATAGAGTCCTGACTCAATCTGTCGGTGAACCCCCTCAGTTAGTGTTTAGACAATCTTGCTGTGTGTGTGTTGCCAGTGCTCCAACAGTGAGTGAACATGCTTAACCGGGAAGGGGCTGAAGTTATAACTAGTTACCGAAGTACTAACTTGCCAGCCAGCTGACTATCATATTCTAACCTGCTGTCAACCAGCAGCTGACCAGTGAGACTATTGACTCCATTCTACTAACTGCTAAATACAACTCTTTTTAAGGAGACAAAATTAACAGTTAGATCAAGTGCCCCCCGATCTGGGGGACACTCCAAACATTTTTCAACTGCCCCCTTTTAAAATTATTTTTTGTTTTTTTTGTGGGGGTTTTTTGTGATTTTTGGGCATTACAATAATATATTTTACAAGTGCCCCCTATAAAAGGGGAGGGGGACACTAAACTGCTTGATACAACTTTTTTAGGGAGTACAAAATAAACATTAGATCGAGTGCCCCCCGGTCTGGGGGACACTCCAGACACTTTTAACTGCCTCTTTTTTTTTGTTTTTTTGTGTGTTTTTTTCCGGGTTTTTTGTAATTTTTGGGGGGGTTTTAAAATTATATATTTTACAAGTGCCCCCTATAAAAGGGGAGGGGGACAGTAAACTGCTAAATACAATCTATTTTCTCAGTCTCTGCTGTTTTCACAGAATCAGGACATTGAGAGCCAATTACACTACATTTAAATACCAAAGGGGATTGGTTGAAGCTAAACTGTCGGTTGGTGGCTTCGGCCAATCAGCTTCCAATATTTGAAGGCGGTTTGGTGACGCCCAAACCAGCTGCCCCGGGTGGGCGTGAGACTGACACACACCTGGGGTCCGGACAGGAACTGTGCTCTGTTATTTTAAGGAGAGGGACTGTCCAGAACAGAGTCCAACCCTCTCGGTCTGTAGTTTATACCCACATTACACAAATATCTTGGTTTCTGTTCCATCTGACATGTTCCTTTCAGTAACTGTGAGACACCTCGCTGTTTAAAGGGATAATGGCCTAGAAATTAGAAATGGCCACGAAACGGACAGTGTCCTGGCCCAACGATGTTAAGCTGCACCAGGTCCAAAAGATCTAGGTAGCACGCAAAATTCGTGCTCAGTCCTCATTATCATGATTATAGTCTTGATTTCACACTCAAGCTGTTGCTCATTGCCTTAAATCTCAAGATGGGCCAATATCGGGTCCAGTCTAATTCCCAGTCATGTTTGCCACAGGCTTTATTCAGTACTTAAAGGGGAGATGCACTGATACTGCTGCACCTCATTGTCAAGCCCCTCACAAGTGCAGCTGGAAGAAGACGTTAGTGCAAACCCATGGCGGAGCCTCGGCACAGGGAGAGCCTGCAGATTCTCCAAAGCGGCTCTTGAGCCACTACTCGTGGCTGTGGAGAGGAGGCGGGCTGTCCACTTCCCCCACACTGGCAGGAAGCCCTCGTCACACTCCTCGTGAAATCTCTGGCAGGACATAGTCGCCCATGTCATGGCCAACACAGCGGTTCCAAGGTCGGCCATCCAGTGTCGGATGAAATTTAATGACCTCACATGACCGGTCAAGGTCGTTAAAGGCTTCAGCAACTGCCATATCCCACCATCTGCACCACAAGCCTCACACACTGTTCAATGTACCACACCCCCAGCACACACTTACCAACAATTTCTACCCACCACCACTCACTGCTCATAATCAGAGCTTCACTTCACCCTCACAACCTTACTACTGCTGCAACACTCACACCTACATCTCTCACTTTGCACATACTGACAGCTATTCAACCATGGCAGGCACATCACCCAAACACATTGCACCACATTCACTCACACACTTCTCTTTCTCTTGCAGGCAAAGGTCGCGCATCATTGGAGGGAGCAGCAGCAGACAGGCGGGAGGTAGGCTGACAACCATGACCTCAGCCTGCTGGAGGAGAAAGTGGTGGACATCATTGGGCAGCAGATCATAGAGGCAGGCCTCAAACCAGCGAGGTTGAACCCCTTGGGGATATCAACGGTATGTTCATTCCTAATTCTCCTCACACTGCACTTCCCCCTCATCCCACAATCTCTTCTCACGTTCAAGCTGCTGATGCTGTATGCATGCATATCCTGCTTCATGCCCCCCTCCCCTCATCATAGCCCAACTCTTCTGCATTTCTGCTTGCAGATAATCAGCAACAAGCACCTGAGAAGCCGGTCTCTGAGGCAATGCACGAGAGCGAGGGGGGAGAAGAAGACAACGCAGCGTTGCTGCATTTGTCACTCGCAGAAAGTAGCTCAGAAACTGGCACTGCGCATATTTGAGGCTAGAGTAGAAGCGAGATCTGCACAGGTGAGGCACCGGGCACAAGTGGGCTGCAGCAAGGCCAGGGGGGAAAGGGTAGCTCGGGGTCAGCTTCCCGGAGAGTGAGTTCGCACACGGGTTCTGCTGCACAAGACTCAGATAAGGACCTTGATGGGTCGGTCTTCAGCAGAAGGGTGATGGACATGCAGACCAAAGTGCTGGGTGCAATGGCTAGCCTGCCAGAGAGCCTATTGGCAATGTCAAGGAACATGGAGGAGTCCCTCTCTAATATTCTACGGGGCTCTGCACACAGCTTGGAGTCCAGGATTACCGGTCTGGAAATGATGGAAGACTCCCGAACAGCCCATGTCGACCTGTACATGATGGAGTGTGTGACGGGCGATGTCACAGCTACCATTGCTGCAGGGGACTACACATTACTCTGCCATCACTTCGCTTGATCCTTTCAGAAACCAGCGTGTGAGCAGTTACAAGTAATGGCAGAGAAAGCATAGGCCCCATCACTATCAATAATTACTTTCACTAAATTAAACTAATCTCTCTACTCTCTCTATACTGTATACCAGTCAGTCTAATAGACCTCAACAATATCAATAATTCTTTTCACTATCTACAAAACACTTTTCACAAAAAAATGCCTATACAATAGCTACTCTCAATATATATACCATAATATCATATTCTGAGTTGATCTATCTATAAATAACTCTCTAAATAACTCACAACTATTTAGCTCGTTTTTTCTGTTGCCCCCACCTGTCGTCCAATCTTCAAAATGGCATCCGTAGTGCCCATTTCCTTCTGTAAAGCCCGGGAAAAGCAGCTATTTCTCAGCGATGTTTTCGGCCTTCCATCAGCCCAGCGAAGTGCTGACTCTGTGCCGAAAGTGGGATGGGCCTTGTTTTGGGCGATCAGTTCGGCGATCATTTTGGCAAAGTGAGCCGAAACTTGGGGACCTATTTTTCCAGCGATATTTTGGGCCTAGTTTCCACTTTTTGGTGAAAATGGACGATAGAGGTCCGTTTTAAGGCTAACTATTTGTGCTGCACATTTCTTGGACAGACAGGCGTCCGTCCAGCCCCCCCGCCCTGCACTGCACTTTTTTGACCGACAGACGACAAGCCCCACCCCTGTCAAGCTCCGCCCACCGCCCCCTCCCAGGCCCCGAATCATTCTGCCCACGTGGTGCCGAGAGGCAGGAGCTGAGCCCCGAGACTCCGCTGCCCCCCTCCCCTGCTCTCGGGACTCGCTAGGCCCACCGACTCCCCCTCCCTGGGACTCGCAAGGCCCACCAATTCCCCCACACACCCATGGACTGACTGGGCCCACCGGGACTCGCTAGGCCGACCGGGCCTCCCGCTGAGCAATGAGCCACGAGTCCCGAGCGGCGGCCGGGGGAGGCAGTTGAGGGTGTCGGAGGGCCTTGGGGCCGCGAGTGAGAGAGGCTGTTGGAGAGCGGCTGGCGGCGGCGTGGCGGGCGGGTGGGATCGGAGAGGAGAGCGGGAACTCAGGAAAAACAGATCACGTTCTTCAAAACCCCAACAAGGGACATCGTTGGAGTGGATGATAAACAGAAGTCACAAAATTGGCATGATTCACTTCATACCCAATTAACCTGTTAACAATCCATACACAATACCCCATCTACGTGCTTGGGTAAGGCACTTCAGCTGGTGGAGGCATCCACTTGGACTGGTGTAAGACACTTTGGCTGGGGGAGGCATCCACATGGACTGGGATAAGGCACTTTGGCTCAACAGAAGAACATAAGAATTTGGAACAGGAGTAGGCCATCTAGCCCCTCGAGCCTGCTCCGCCATCATGGCTGATCTGGCCGTGGACTCAGCTCCACTTACCCACCCGCTCCCCATAACCCTTAATTCCCTTATTGAATAAAAATCCATCTGTGATTTGAATACATTCAATGAGCTAGCCTCAACTGCTTCCTTGGGCAGAGAATTCCACAGATTCACAACACTCTGGGAGAAGAAATTCCTTCTCAACTCGGTTTTAAATTGGTTCCCCCGTATTTTGAGGCTGTGGCCCCTAGTTCTAGTCTCCCCGACCAGTGGAAACAACCTCTCTGCCTCTATCTTGTCTATCCCTTTCATTATTTTAAATGTTTCTATAAGATCACCCCTCATCCTTCTGAACTCCAACGAGTAAAGACCCAGTCTACTCAATCCATTATCTATAAGGTAACCCCCTCATCTCCGGAATCAGCCTCGTGAATCGTCTCTGTACCCCCTCCAAAGCTAGTATATCCTTCCTTAAGTAAGGTGACCAAAACTGCACGCAGTACTCCAGGTGCGGCCTCACCAATACCCTGTACAGTTGCAGCAGGACCTCCCTGCTTTTGTACTCCATCCCTCTCACAATGAAGGCCAACATTCCATTTGCCTTCCTGATTACCTGCTGCACCTGCAAACTAACTTTTTGGGATTCATGCACAAGGTGCCAAGGGTGCCATCAGCCGGTCCAGGCAGCGGGCGGTTGAGGGGGTCGTTCAACCTGACTGCCTGCCTTTCTTCCGCTCTTACATCCGGTCCAGGGTGTCCTTGGAGATGGAGCACGCGGTGTCCACCGGTACGCTCGCGGCCTTCCGCGAGACGTGGGCACCGGAGGGACTGGAGTGCATCATCACGCCCGGCAACCAAATTTTAATTTGATTTTACATTTTAAAGTTTAATTTGTTTTAATTGCCGGTGCTTTTAGTGTCCCCCTCCCCTTTTATAGGGGGCACTGGGGAAAAAAGGTGATTTTAGTGCCCAAAAAAAAAACACAAAAAAACCCACAAAAAACCCCCCCCAAAAAAAACAAAAAAAGAGGGCCTTGTAAATGTCTGGTGTGTCATCCAGGTCGGGTGGCACCGATTAATGTTTTTGTTTTGCAGATAAACTCCAAAAAGAGTTTCATGCACAAGGTGCCAAGGGTGCCATCAGCCGGTCCAGGCAGCGGGCGGTCGAGGGGGTCGTTCAACCTGACTGCCTGCCTCTCTTCCGCTCTTACATCCGGTCCAGGGTGTCCTTGGAGATGGAGCACGCGGTGTCCACCGGTACGCTCGCGGCCTTCCGCGAGAGGTGGGCACCGGAGGGACTGGAGTGCATCATCACGCCCGGCAACCAAATTTTAATTTGATTTTACGTTTTAAAGTTTAATTTGTTTTAATTGCCGGTGCTTTTAGTGTCCCCCTCCCCTTTTATAGGGGGCACTGGGAAAAGGAAAATTTGATTTTAGTGCCCAAAAAAAAAACCAAAAAAAGGAAAAAAAAAAAGAGGGCCTTGTAAATGTATGGTGTGTCATCCAGGGCGGGTGGCACCGATTAATGTTTTTGTTTTACAGGTAAACTCCAAAAAGAGTTTCATGCACAAGGTGCCAAGGGTGCCATCAGCCGGTCCAGGCAGCGGGCGGTCGAGGGGGTCGTTCAACCTGACTGCCTGCCTCTCTTCCGCTCTTACATCCGGTCCAGGGTGTCCTTGGAGATGGAGCACGCGGTGTCCACCGGTACGCTCGCGGCCTTCCGCGAGAGGTGGGCACCGGAGGGACTGGAGTGCATCATCACGCCCGGCAACCAAATTTTAATTTGATTTTACGTTTTTAAGTTTAATTTGTTTTAATTGCCGGTGCTTTTAGTGTCCCCCTTCCCTTTTATAGGGGGCACTGGGGAAAATTGTGATTTTAGTGCCCAAAAAAAAAAAAAAAGAAAAACACAAAAAAAAAGGGGGGAAAAAAAAAAAGGGCCTTGTAAATGTCTGGAGTGTCACCCAGGTCGGGTGGCACCGTTTAATGTTTTATGTTTTCGCAGGTAAACTCAAAAGAGTTTCATGCACAAGGTGCCAAGGGTGCCATCAGCCGGTCCAGGCAGCGGGCGGTTGAGGGGGTCGTTCAACCTGACTGCCTGCCTCTCTTCCGCTCTTACATCCGGTCCAGGGTGTCCTTGGAGATGGAGCACGCGGTGTCCACCGGTACGCTCGCGGCCTTCCGCGAGACGTGGGCACCGGAGGGACTGGAGTGCATCATCACACCCGGCAACCAAATTTTAATTTGATTTTACGTTTTAAAGTTTAATTTGTTTTAATTGCCGGTGCTTTTAGTGTCCCCCTCCCCTTTTATAGGGGGCACTGGGGAAAAAAGGTGATTTTAGTGCCCAAAAATAAAAAAAATAAAAAAAACACAAAAAACCCCCCCCAAAAAAAACAAAAAAAGAGGGCCTTGTAAATGTCTGGTGTGTCATCCAGGTCGGGTGGCACCGATTAATGTTTTTGTTTTGCAGATAAACTCCAAAAAGAGTTTCATGCACAAGGTGCCAAGGGTGCCATCAGCCGGTCCAGGCAGCGGGCGGTCGAGGGGGTCGTTCAACCTGACTGCCTGCCTCTCTTTCGCTCTTACATACGGTCCAGGGTGTCCTTGGAGATGGAGCACGCGGTGTCAACCGGTACGCTCGCGGCCTTCCGCGAGAGGTGGGCACCGGAGGGACTGGAGTGCATCATCACGCCCAGCAACCAAATTTTAATTTGATTTTACGTTTTAAAGTTTAATTTGTTTTAATTGCCGGTGCTTTTAGTGTCCCCCTCCCCTTTTATAGGGGGCACTGGAAAAAAAATAAAAAATGTGATTTTAGTGCCCAAAAAGAAAAAAAAAAAAAGAAAAACACAAAAAAAAAAACACAAAAAAGAAAAAAAGGGCCTTGTAAATGTCTGGTGTGTCATCCAGGTCAGGTGGCACAGATTAATGTTTTATGTTTTGCAGATAAACTCCAAAAAGAGTTTCATGCACAAGGACCAATCGTGGAGCAGTGGAGGCATGTCCTGCTCAGTTGGAGCTGTGAGCAGTGAGAGAAGGAGCTGCTGCTTTTGCTCCTGCCTTGGAAGGCCTGGAGTGAGCCCTGAGAACAGCCCAGGAAGAGAAGGAAAGGGCTAGCTTGCTACCCATTCAACATCTGAAGGGAGAGGTGGAGAGCTGAACAATTATCATTTATTACAACTACAGAGAGTTGGAGAGAGGGGGAAAGAACAACCTGAGGAAACACCATCCAGTGTGGAAGGAGGGAGAGTCATTTCCACATCTTCGACAGGTGGGTGTGTTTTGCTGCATTCCCCAATAGACTTTGTTGTATCGGTGGGGGGAGGAAAGAAGACCACTGAGGGCCGGAACATCGCGGGGGGTGTGTGTGTGTGGAAGTGTGTGTGGGGGTCTTGCCTACAGCTAGGCCCCACACACAATTGAAACACCCCTCCCCCATTGCCTAGCCTGGGATAGCTGGAGCTACCTGGCTGAAGAATATTTAATCACCTATTGAACATCGTTGGGAGTGTGTGCCTGGGTGGCTCTAGCTGCCCCTGGTGAAGACATCTTCTCCCCCCACCCGAAGATCACCCCAAAGACTGTGTTTCTTTTTTTTCCATCATCTGGGGAGTGCACCCCAAGAAAAACACCCACCCATCGCTGTGAGGGGAGACCTGCCCTCGTAGCCTCCCTCTTTCCCGCACCCCCTCACTCTATCTCTCTCTCTCTGTCTCTCCCCTCTCTCTCTGAGAGCCCTTCCTCCTAATTTTAAAAAACAAAACAATTAAGACACTGAGCAGAGGGAACAAGGCCCCTCCCCAATCGTTAACTAGGGGAGAGGTGTACCTCTTTCAGAGCTCCCTCTGCTCAAAACACAAACGAGGCCAATAAAGACCATTAAGGCCTGTGACTTTGGGGTGGGTGTAGCCCTTAAAGGGACCCCGTGATGGCGACCCCATCTACGCCGGTGGCAGGGCCAGCTAGGACTTATGCGCAGGCGGCATCCACAACCACGGCACCTCCTGCGCCACCTACTGCCCTGCCACCTTTCAGACTTATAATGAAGAAACACGGGGTCAAGGGCTACACTCACCCCACAATGAGCATCGAGGAGTGCGTGCGGGCGATGGCCGGGGTAGTCGGCCCCTCGGCCATTGTCGCGGCCTCCAAGATGTCTGGGAAGGCCGTGTTCTTCCTGGGGTCGGAGCGGGCGGTGTCCCTGGCCCTCGAAAAGGGGCTCACGGTGGGCGGGACGTTCCTGCCGGTGGACCCTCTCGAGGCCACCGCGCAGAAGGTCATCATTTCAAACGTCCCGCCCTTTGTTCCCGCTGAGCTCCTCCTCCCTCACCTACACCAACTGGGGGAGGTAAGGTCGGGGATCAACCCCATACCGCTCGGCCTCAGGGAGAGCAGCCTGCGCCACGTGTTCTCCTTCCGCCGCCAGCTCTTTGTCCGGCTGGCGCGGGAGGAGACGACGGAGGGAAATTTTAATGTGGTGCACGAGGGGACTGCCTACCGCGTCTTCTGGACGTCGGACGGCGTGCGGTGCCATGCCTGCAGGGAGGTGGTGCACGTTCGCAAGAACTGCCCCGCCACCAAAGCCGCCAAACCACCGAAGGCGGCCAAGGCTGGCGCCGCCGCCACCCCTCCCCCTAGTAGCGTCCGCGTGCTTTCACGGCCTCTGGCGGGGGGGAGGGAGAGAGTCCGATCGGAAGGAAGGCGCGGACGAGGGCGAAACATCTCGAGGCGGATCCCCTCGGTGCGCCGGAAAGTTTGACCACCGCGCTCGGCCCAACCCAGTCACCGGCAAGCGCGGGGTGCCCTGAGCCCGTGCCCGAGCCCTTGACCAATACCGCAGAGGGTCTCGGGCGCGGGCAAGAAAAGAAAAAGGGGGGGGTGGAGCGGGAGGACTCGGCAGACATGGAGGTCTCCCTGCCTCCGCGCACCCCCAGGAACAAAAGGAGGCGCCGCTCCGATGAGGCGGAGGGGGAACAACATCCCTCCGCGGAGGAGTCGGTGCCCGCCGCGTGTCCCGCGTCCCCCACCAGCGCCCCCAAGCTGCGCTGTAGGCGAGAGGAGTCTGTCCCCGGGGAGGGTGAGACAGTCGAGGCTGCCCAGCCTCTGCCTCCCGGGGATGGCGTGGAGGATCTGCCTGTCGTGGGGGGCGTGGGGCCAGCGGAGGAATGCGTAGCCGCCGGGCCGGGCGTCCTGGGGACTGAGGCGGGCGGGGCCGAAAAGGCCGAACCTGAGCCCGCCCAGCTATTATCCAACTTCCCCCGGGAGTCGCTCGACCCGGCAGAAACTGGAATTAATAATTATAACAACACTGTACATGCTGGGCCGGTGGGTGGCAGCGGGGAGGGGGAGGAACACCCACCCTCGCCCCCTACTTTGGAGCTGGAGCACTTGGAGGGCCTGGGGATTTCCTATGGCCGGGTCTCTCTTTGTTCCCCGGTTCCTGGGGCGGAGGGGGAACCCCTTCCGCTGTCGTTTCCCGACCCAGCACCACTTTTAAAAGAGCCCAGTGGGGACTCCTCTGCCGACGATCCTGGGGGTGGGATCGGGGCAGAGCCAGGGCCGGTTGGAGCGGCCGGGTCATTTACCGTACCTTGTGAGGTCGATGGGCCGGCTGCTGGCGGCCACCTCCCGGAGGAGGACGGGGACTCGGTGGGGGACGCGGGAGAAGAACGAGAGACCACCGCCAGCGAGGCGGTGGATCTGCTCGCGGCCGCCGCTGAGACCCTCCTCATTCCTGCAAAGGAACTCCGGGACTTTTTGGCCCAGAGCCGGGGTCGCTGCAACCGAGCCCAACTGGCCCTGGACAAATGGTCCGAGCCAGAGCTGATCAAGGGGTCCGTCCGCGCCACCGCTAAAACCTTGGCCGCGGGCGGGCCCTTGACAAAGGCGCAACACCTTGAGCAGCGCGAGCTCGAGGGACTCCTCGCTGGGCTGCGGAGGGAGTGGAGTTCAACAAAAGACTCCGCTCCCTCCCCCATAATAGGTTAAGGTAGAGGTTGCACTATGCTTTTGCCATGAAGATAACCATAGCCAGCCTCAACATCAACGGCGGCAGAGGGGCACGCTGTAGATTTCACAATTTTACGCTCCTGCGGGAGGGGAAATATGCGGTGTGCTTCCTGCAAGAAACCCACACCGTTCCGGGAGACGAAGCCACGTGGCTCCTGGAATGGCAAGTAGAGGTCCGCATGAGCCACCTCACCGCCACTTCTAGTGGGGTGGCCATCTTGCTGGGCCCGCATTTTCAGCCGGAGATCTTGGGGGTCGAGGAGCCCGTGCCAGGCCGCTTGCTGCACGTAACGGTTCGCCTGGGGGACGTGCCGCTCCATCTCGTGAACGTGTACGCCCCTCAGCCTGGCCCACAGCAAACGCGTTTCTTTGAAGAGGTGTCCGCTCTTCTTGGCTCCGTCGACGTTGGCGACTGCATTGCCCTCGGGGGGGATTTTAACTGCACCCTCGAGGCGAGGGACCGCTCCGGTGCCCCGCAGTGCATGACGGCGATGGAGAAGTTGAGGGATCTGGTCGGGTCCTTCGACTTGGTGGACGTCTGGCGAAATCTCCACCCCGACTCCAGCGCCTTTACTTGGGTGAGGCCTGGAGTAGGATGGTCCAGAGTCGACCGCCTTTACGTGTCTCGGGCGTACGTTTCCTGCGTCCCGGCGGCCTCCATGCGGCCAGTGCCGTGTTCGGACCACCACCTGGTGTGGGCGGAGCTCGCTTCGCTCCGCGCGAGGACGGAGTCCGCGTACTGGCATTTTAACAACCGGCTGCTGGAGGACGTGCGATTCCAGGACTCGTTCCGTCGATTCTGGTCCGACTGGAGAAGGAAGCAGGGGGGCTTCCCCTCCTTGAGGCTATGGTGGGACGTGGGCAAGGCTCACGTCCGCGTCTTCTGTCAAGAGTACGCGAGGGGGTCGACCAAGAGGCGGGCGGCCAGAGTCGGGCGCCTAGAAAAAGAGGTGCTCGACCTGGAATCCCATCTCGGTCAAGTCGTCGAGGACCCGGCCCTGCGGACGGTGTACGAAGCGAAGAAGGCCGCGCTGAAGGACCTGCAGCTCGTCGGGTCCCGAGGCGCGTTCGTGAGGTCGCGGATCCGGTTCCTGCGGGATCTGGACCGCGGCTCCCCCTTCTTCTACTCGCTGGAAAAAAGACAGAGTGTCCGTAAGCAGCTCTTGACGCTGCTGGCCGACGACGGCTCTCTCGTCTCGGATCCGGAGGGCGTCAACAACAGGGCCTGTGAATATTACGGGGCTCTGTTCTCTCCGGAGCCGTCCAGCGAGGAAGCGCGTAGAGTTTTGTGGGAGGACCTGCCGAAAGTCAGCCCGGAGGGCGGTGAAAATTTGGAAGCTCCGCTAAGCCTGGCGGAGCTGACCGGTGCCCTCGACCGGCTCTTGAGGGGAAAAACCCCGGGGCTGGACGGGCTGACCGTGGAGTTCCACAGGGCATTCTGGGACGTCATGGGGGGCGACTACGCGCGGGTCCTGGGGGAAAGTCTGGCGACCGGGGAGATGCCCCTCTCTTGGCGCAGGGCAGTCATCGTCCTGCTGCCTAAGAAGGGTGATCTCTGCCTCCTTAAGAACTGGCGCCCGGTCTCCCTCCTCAGCACGGACTACAAAATCTTCGCCAGGGCGATGTCTGCTCGCCTTGGTGCCGTGCTGGACCACATGATCCACCCCGACCAGTCCTACACGGTCCCGGGCCGGACAATCCACGACAACATCCATCTGGTCCGGGACCTCATCCATCATTCCCAGGAGGCTGGTCTGTCGGTCGCCTTCTTATCTCTCGACCAAGAGAAGGCGTTCGACAGGGTGGATCACGACTATCTGCTCGGAACTCTGCGCGCTTTCGGGTTCGGGACGCATTTCGTCGCCCGGATCCGATTTTTGTACGCCGCCGCGGAGTGTCTGATTAAGGTTAACGGGTCCTTGACGGCGCCCCTTCGCTTTAGGAGAGGGGTGCGCCAGGGATGCCCCATGTCCGGCCAGTTATACGCCGTCTGCGTGGAGCCTTTCCTGCGCCTCCTGCGGACGAGGTTGACGGGACTGGCTCTGCAAGGGCCGGACGTGGAGGTCGTCCTCTCGGCTTACGCCGATGACGTGCTCCTCACGGTAGAGGATCCCGCTGACCTGCGGAGGATGCGTGAGTGCCAGGAGATTTACTCGGCCGCGTCCTCCGCCAGGATCAACTGGGAGAAATGTTCCGGACTCCTGGTGGGTCAGTGGCGGGTGGACTCCCTGCCAGAGGAGCTCAGGCCTTTTGCCTGGAGCACGACCCATCTCCTCTATCTGGGAGTCTACCTTAGCCCCGACGAGGAAGCCTGGCCGGCGAACTGGCAGGAGCTGGAGGCCAAGGTCGCCGCTCGCCTAGGGCGCTGGACAGGATTGCTCCGAGTGCTGTCCTACAGGGGTCGAGCGCTAGTCATAAACCAGCTGGTGGCCGCAATGTTGTGGTACCTGCTGGTCACTTTGACCCCTCCCCCTGCGTTTGTCGCCAAGATACAGAAGAAGCTGGTGGACTTCTTCTGGAACAACAGGAAGCACTGGGTCTCTGCCGCGGTCTTGAGTCTCCCGCTTGAGGAGGGCGGTCAGTCGTTGGTGTGCGTCAGCGCCCAGCTCGCGACTTTCCGTCTTCAGACCCTGCAGAGATACCTTTACGTCGAGCCCCCTCCTAGGTGGTGTGCTCTGGCGACGTATTTCTTCCGCCAGCAGCGCGACCTCAATTACGACACGCAGCTCCTGTTTGTGAACTTGGGGGGCGTCAGGACCACCCTCCGGGAGCTGCCTGTCTTTTACAAGGAACTCATCAGGGTCTGGAACAAAGTCTCCGCCAAGCGCAGCTCTCCGCCGGCTGGAGTGGCGGCTGTCCTGCAGGAGCCGCTGCTCGGGAATCCGTACCTCCACGACCGAGGTTTTACGTAGCGGTCGGAAGAGAGGGCTGTGGCTGGTGAGGTGACCAGGGTCAGGGACCTGCTCGATGGCGGAGGAGCGGGCTGGATGGCACCAGGCACGCTGGCACGGCGCCTAAATTCAGCCGATGTCCGCCGCGCGGCCGAAGCCATCGAGTCGCTAAAAACAGCTTTGGGCCCTGACTCTGTTAGGTGCATCGAGGAGGCTCAAGCACGTGGGGAGATCCCGTCCAAGCTGACCCCCGTCCGGACGGAATTCCTCATTGGCGCAAAACCCCGGAACCTCCCTCGGGGGCCAGCGCCTCACAACTTGAGCCGCCTCGGGGAAATCCCCTCCGTGCCTTTCAGTTCCGTGCGGAGGGGTTTCCTGTACGGGCTGCTCCTGCACACTCTCAACTTTGCCATCCTCGCCGGCCGTCCGGACACGCCATGGCATACCATCTTGCCGTCCGGAGGAGGCGGGGGTCCCCGATGGAGGGCACGCTATGCGGGAGTCCTCCCACTATTCATCGGGGACTTGGCCTGGAGGGTGGTGCACGGAGCAGTGCCGTGCAACAAATTTTTAAGCCGGTTCACGGACTCCCAGGCCGCCTGCAATTTCTGCGGTCTGGAGGAGTCCGTGTTCTGTTTTTATTGAGTGCACGAGGTTGCAGCCCCTGTTTCATTATTTAAAGGGGCTGCTCCTGAAATTCTGGCTGCACTTCAGTCCCACTCTCCTGATCTTTGGGCACCCTGTGCGGAGGGGAACGGGTAGGTCCGAGGGCCTCCTCGTAGGACTGCTCCTGGGCACGGCCAAGGGTGCCATCAGCCAGTCCAGGCAGCGGGCGGTCGAGGGGGTCGTTCAACCTGACTGCCTGCCTCTCTTCCGCTCTTACATCCGGTCCAGGGTGTCCTTGGAGATGGAGCACGCGGTGTCCACCGGTACGCTCGCGGCCTTCCGCGAGAGGTGGGCACCGGAGGGACTGGAGTGCATCATCATGCCCGGCAACCAAATTTTAATTTGATTTTACGTTTTAAAGTTTAATTTGTTTTAATTGCCAGTGCTTTTAGTGTCCCCCTCCCCTTTTATAGGGGGCACTGGAGGAAAAAAAAAATTTGATTTTAGTGCCCAAAAAAAAACCAAAAAAAAGAAAAACACAAAAAAAAAACCACAAAAAAGAAAAATAATGGGCCTTGTAAATATCTGGTGTGTCATCCAGGTCGGGTGGCACCGATTAATGTTTATGTTTTACAGGTAAACTACAAAAGAGTTTCATGCACAAGGACCCCCAGGTCCCTCTGCACCGCAGCATGTTGTAATTTCTCCCCATTCAAATAATATTCCCTTTTACTGTGTTCTTTTCCAAGGTGGATGACCTCACATTTTCCGACATTGTATTCCATCTGCCAAACCTTAGCCCATTCGCTTAACCGATCTAAATCTCTTTGCAGCCTCTCTGTGTCCTCTACACAACCCGCTTTCCCACTAATCTTTATGTCATCTGCAAATATTGTTACACTACACTCCGTCCCCTCTTTCAGGCCATCTATGTATATTGTAAACTGTTGTGATCCCAGCACCGATCCCTGTGGCACACCACTAACCACCGATTTCCAACCCGAAAAGGACCCATTTATCCCGACTCTCTGCTTTCTGTTAGCCAGCCAATTCTCGATCCATGCTAATACATTTCCTCTGACTCCGTGTACCTTTATCTTCTGCAGTAACCTTTTGTGTGGCACCTTATCGAATGCCTTTTGGAAATCTAAATACACCACATCCATCAGTACACCTCTATCCACCATGCTCGTTATATCCTCAAAGAAATCCAGTAAATTAGTTAAACATGATTTCCCCTTCATGAATCCATGTTGCGTCTGCTTGATTGCACTATTCATATCTAGATGTCCCGCTATTTCTTCCTTAATGATAGCTTCAAGCATTTTCCCCACTACAGATGTTAAACTAACCGACCTAGTTACCTGCCTTTTGTCTGCCCCCTTTTTTAAACAGAGGCGTTACATTAGCTGCTTTCCAATCCGATGGTACCACCCCAGAGTCCAGAGAATTTTGGTAGATTATAACGAATGCATCTGTTATAACTTCCGCCATCTCTTTTAATACCTTGGGATGCATTTCATCAGGACTAGGGGACTTGTCTACCTTGAGTCCCATGAGCCTGTCCAGCACTACCCCCCTAGTGATAGTGATAGTCTCAAGGTCCTCCCTTCCCACATTCCCGTGACCAGCAATTTTTGGCATGGTTTTTGTGTCTTCCACTGTGAAGACCGAAGCAAAATAATTGTTTGAGGTCTCAGCCATTTCCACATTTCCCATTATTAAATCCCCCTTCTCATCTTCTAAGGGACCAACATTTACTTTAGTCACTCTCTTCCGTTTTATATATCGGTAAAAGCTTTTACTATCTGTTTTTATGTTTTGTGCAATTTTACTTTCGTAATCTATCTTTCCTTTCTTTATCGCTTTCTTAGTCATTCTTTGCTATCATTTAAAATTTTCCCAATCTTCTACTTTCCCACTAACCTTGGCCACCTTATACGCATTGGTTTTTAATTTGGTACTCTCCTTTATTTCCTTGGTTATCCTCGGCTGGTTATCCCTTCTCTTACCGCCCTTCTTTTTCACTGGAATATATTTTTGTTGAGCACTATGAAAGAGCTCCTTAAAAGTCCTCCACTGTTCCTCAATTGTGCCACCGTTTAGTCTGTGTTCCCAGTCTACTTTAGCCAACTCTGCCCTCATCCCACTGTAGTCCCCTTTGTTTAAGCATAGTACACTCGTTTGAGACACTACTTCCTCACCCTCAATCTGTATTACAAATTCAACCATACTGTGATCACTCATTCTAAGAGGATCTTTTACTAGGAGATCGTTTATTATTCCTGTCTCATTACACAGGACCAGATCTAAGATAGCTTGCTCCCTTGTAGGTTCTGTAACATACTGTTCTAAGAAACAATCCCGTATGCATTCTATGAATTCCTCCTCAAGGCTACCCCGTGCGATTTGATTTGACCAATCGATATGTAGGTTAAAATCCCCCATGATTACTGCCGTTCTTTTTACACATGCCTCCATTATTCCCTTGATTATTGCCCGCCCCACCATGAAGTTATTATTTGGGGGCCTATAAATTACGCCCACCAGTAACTTTTTCCCCTTACTATCTCTAATCTCCACCCACAATGATTCAACATTTTGTTCATTGGAGCCAATATCGTCTCTCACAACTGCCCTGATATCATCCTTTATTAACAGAGCTACACCACCTCCTTTCCCTTCTTGTCTATCTTTCCGAATTGTCAGATACCCCTGTATGTTTAATTTCCAGTCTTGGCCACCCTGCAACCACGTTTCTGTAATGGCCACCAAATCATACCCATTTGTAATGATTTGAGCCGTCAACTCATTTACTTTATTTCGAATGCTGCATGCGTTTAGGTAGAGTGTTTTCGGACTGGTTTTTAAACCATGATTTTTAGCTTTGACCCCTCCTGCAGCCCCTTTATAATCATACATATTGTCCCTTCCTATCACCTTGTGGTTTACACTTACCCCAGTGCTACTCTGCTCTGTTGCCTCCTGCCTTTTGAATTCTTTCTTGGGGTCCTGTTCATCTGAGCTCTCACCCACTCTAACTAGCTCAGAGCCCTTTCCTGGGTTCCGAATACTCCTCGCATTCAGGTACCAAGCATTCAGGCTTGCGTTTTTATTACACTTTGACCCTTTAGAATTTTGCTGTACAGTGGCCCTTTTTGTTTTTTGCCTTGGGTTTCTCTGCCCTCCACTTTTACTCATCTCCTTTCTGTCTTTTGCTTCTGTCTCCCTGCATTGGTTCCCATCCCCCTGCCATATTAGTTTAACTCCTCCCCAACAGCACTAGCAAACACTCCCCCTAGGACATTGGTTCCGGTCCTGCCCAGGTGCAGACCGTCCGGTTTGTACTGGTCCCACCTCCCCCAGAACCGGTTCCAATGCCCCAGGAATTTGAATCCCTCCCTGCTGCACCACTGCTCAAGCCACGTATTCATCTGAACTATCCTGCGATTCCTACTCTGACTAGCACGTGGCACTGGTAGCAATCCAGAGATTACTACTTTTGAGGTCCTATGTTTTAATTTAGCTCCTAGCTCCTTAAATTCGTCTCGTAGGACCTCATCCCTTTTTTTTACCTATATCATGGGTACCAATGTGCACCATGACAACTGACTGTTCACCCTCCCCTTTCAAAATATCCTGCTCCCGCTCCGAGACATCCTTGACCCTTGCATCAGGGAAGCAATATACCATCCTGGAGTCTCGGTTGCAGCCGCAGAAACGCCTATCTATTCCTCTTACAATTGAATCCCCTACTACTATAGCTCTCCCACTCTTTTTCCTGCCCTCCTGTGCAGCAGAGCCAGCCACGGTGCCATGAACTTGGCTGCTGCTGCCCTCCCCTGATGAGTCATCCCCCTCAACAGTACTCAAAACGGTGTATCTGTTTTGCAGGAGGATGACCGCAGAGGACCCCTGCACTACCTTCCCTGCACTGCTCTTCCTGCTGGCCTTCCATTCCCTATCTGGCTGTGGATCCTTCTCCTGCGGTACGACCAACTCGCTACACGTGCTACTCACGTCATTCTCAGCATCGTGGATGCTCCAGAGTGAATCCACCCTCAGCTCCAATTCCGCAACACGGACGGTCAGGAGCTGGAGGCGGATACACTTCCCGCACACGTAGTCGTCAGGGACACCGGAAGTGTCCCCGAGTTCCCACATGGTACAGGAGGAGCATATCAAATGACCGAGCTCTCCTGCCATGACTTAACCCTTAGATACACTTAAATTGGCAACAACAATGCTAAAGTTTACTCACTGTTATTGAAGAGAAAAAAGAAAAACTACTCACCAATCACCAGCCAATCACTTACCCCCTTGGCTGTGACATCACCTTTCTATTTTTTTCTAGTTCTTTTTTGCCTTCCCCCTGCAGCTTCACAAGCCCCGCCTCTCGCCGAACTCGCGCTGCTCCTGGTCTCACTGGCCTTTTGTAGGCCTCTCCGATCCCCGGAACTCCCGCCTCTCGTCGAAATCACGCTGCTCCTGGTCTCACTGGCCTTTTGTAGGGCTCTCCGATCCCCGGAACTCTCACCGAACTCGCACTGCTGCTGGTCTCACTGACCTTTCGTAGGCCTCTCCGATCCCCGGAACTCCCGCCTCTCACCGAACTCGCACTGCTCCTGGTCTCACTGGCCTTTTGTAGGCCTCTCCGATCCCCGGAACCCCCGCCTCTCATGGAACTCGCGCTGCTCCTGGTCTCACTGGCCTTTTGTAGGCCTCTCCGATCCCCGGAACTCCCGCCTCTCGCCGAACTCCTGGGGGAGAGAAGTAGTTTGGCTGGGGTAGGCATGCACTTGCGCTGGGCTTTGGGACTTTGGCTGTGGGAGGCATACTCTTTCACTGGGGTAAGGTACTTTGGCTGGAGAGCCTTACACTTGGATTGGGATAAGGCATTTCGCTGGGGGAGGGAAGTCGTTGGATTGGGTAAGGCACTTTGGCTGGGGGAGGCATTTACTTGGACTGGGGTAAGGCACTTTGGCTGGGGGAGGGATGTACTTGGACAGGGGCACGGGACTTTGGGTGGTCCTTGCTGTCTGCTGGGGAGCTCTGCCCTCTGTCGCTTCAAGAAGTCAAAATGCATCGAGTTACAATTTGCAAAGTCAGTAAGATCTTGGGTTGCGCGGATCAAGGCCGTTTTATACTGTCGGTTCACACCCTCCAGGAGGTGATTATCAACAATGTGCTGAGTGCTGCAGCATGAATTAGGAGCTCCGTTTCACGACCGTTGACACTTTCCTTTATTTTCTTCATCCAGCAACTTGTCGCAAATCAATAAGGTGCCGGTCAGCCCTACATGGCTCCCAAAGAAGGGAATCAGGAGCCCAAAACCAGGCCGCATCCCCCACCATTCCCAGCAGCAACAACCTGCCTTTACATAGTAGAAAGCCCACGGCGACTCACAGAGGTGTAATCAGACAGCAAGGACATCGAGACAAAGACAATATTCGGAGGGGTGACTGAAAGCTTGGTCAAGAGGAGGTTTTAAGGAAGGTCTTCAAGTCAGTGAAGGAGGTGGAGAGAGAGAAGGGTTTAGGGAGGGAATTCCAGAGCATGAGGCCGAGACGGCTGAAGGCACGGCCCCCAATGTTGAGACAAAGGAAGGGCAGAATGTAAAAAATGCCCGAGTCACAGGAAGGGTGAGTTCAGAGAAGTGGGGGGGGGCGGGTTCTAGGATTGGAGGAGGTTACAGAGATAGGGAGGCATGAGGCAATGAAGGATGAGCAGTGACTAGTGTCAGCCGTGGCTCAGTGGGTAGTTCAGTTTAACTATGAAGTTAAGATAGTCAAACAGCCCACTCAATGAGGCAGTAAATTACAAATGTAAGCACAAATAGGATGGATGTGCCTGGGCTTCTAATGCTCGAATACAGTCTGGCCCATGGCCTATAGCTTTGCATTACATATACAGAACAAAAGCTTTGCATTACATATCTGAACGGCAACTTGCATTTATCTAGCTCATTTAAAATAGAAAATGCCCCAAGGAGATTCAGAGGAGCGTAATGAGACACAAATCTGACACCAAGCCACATAAAGCGATATTAGGACAGGTGACCTTAAGCTTGATCCAAGAAGTAGGTGTTAATGGCGTCTTGAAGGAGGAGAGAGATGTAGAGAGGCGGAGAGGATTAGCAAGGAAATCCCAAAGTTTGGAGCCTAAGCTGCTGAAGGCATAGTGCCAATGATAGAGCGATGTGCAGAATTGGAGCAGTGCAGAGATATTGGAGGGTCGTAGGACTAGAGGACGTTACAGAAGTAGGAAGGGGCGAGACCATAGAGTTATTTGAAAGAAAGGATGAGAATTTTAGAATCTAAGCATTGCCCACTCAAACCCCAATGTAAGTACAATAGCACAGTGGTTATGTTAGTGAACTACTAATCCAGAGGCCTGGACTAATGATCCAGAGAAGTGAATTCAAATCCCACCACAACAGCTGCGTAATTTAAATTCAATTAATTGAATAAATCTGGAATATAAAGCTAGTATCAGTCATGGTGACCATGAAACTACAGGACTGTCATAAAACCAATCTGGTTCACTGATGTCCTCCTAGGGAAGGAAATCTGCCGTCCTTACCTGGTCTGGCCTATACGTGACTCCAGTCACACAACAATGTATTTGACTCCTAACTGCCTTCTGAAAGGGCCGAGCAAGCCACTCAGTTGTACAAAACGCTACGGAAAACAATAATAAGAATAAAACCGGTGAGAACATCCAGCATTGATATCGGCACCGGCTTCGGACACGACAACTGCACACCCAGCCCAGTCGACCCTGCAAAGTCCTTCTCACCAACATCTGGGGCTTGTGCCAAAATTGAGAGAGCTGCAGCCTGACATAGTCATCCTCACAAAATCATACTATTCAGCCAATGTCCTAGTCTCCTCCATCACCATTACTGGGTATGTCCTGACTCACCGGCAGGACGGATCCACCAGAGGGGGCGGCACAGTGGAATACAGTCAGTAGGTAGTGGCCCTGGGAGTTCTCAACACTGATTCCGAACCCCACAAAGTCTCATGGTTTCAGGTTAAGCATGAGCAAGGAAACCTCCTGCTGATTACCACTTACCACCCTTCCTCAGCTGATGAATTATTACTCCTCCATGGCCAACACCACTTGGAAGAAGCACGAAGGGTATCAAGGGCACAGAATGTACTGTGGGTGGATTACTTCAATGTGCATCAACAAGAGTGGCTCGGTAGCACCACTACTGACTGAGCTGGCAGTTCCTGAAGAACAAAGCTGCCAGATTGGGCCTGCGGCAGGTCATGAACCAACACGTGGGAATAAATATATGACCTCGACTCACCAATCTACCTGTCGCAGATGCATCGGCCCATGTCAGTATTGGTAGCAATGACCAGAGCACAGTCCATGTGGAGACGAAGTCTCGTCTTCAAACTGAGGACACCCTCCATCGTGTTGTGTGGCACTACCACCGTGGTAAATGGGATAGCTCAAACTGGCCTTCCATGAGGCACTGTGGGCCATCAGCAGCAGCAGAACTGTATTCCACCACAACCTGTAACATCATGGCCCAGTATATCCCTCACTCCGCCATTATCATTAAGCCAGGAACCAGGATACAAAGATGGGTGGAAAAGCAAATTCTGAGGAGGACACAAAAAATCTGCAAAGGGAAACATAGACAGGCTAAGTGAGTGGGCAAAAATTTGGCAGGTGGAGTACAATGTGGGAAAATGTTAGGTTAGCCACTTTAGCAGAAAAAATAGAAAAGCAAATTATAATTTAAATGGACAAAAATTGCAACATGCTGCAGTACAGAGGGACCAAGGGGTCCTTGTGCATGAAACACAAAAAGTTAGTATGCAGGTACAGCAAGTAATCAGGAAGGCAAATGGAATATTGGCCTTTATTGCAAGGGGAATGGAATCTAAAAGCAGAGATGCCCTGCTACAACTGTACATGGTATTGGTGAGGCCACAGCTAGAGTCCAGCATACAGTTTTGGTCTCCGTATTTAAGGAAGGATATACTTATATTGGAGGCTGTTCAGAGAAGTTTCACTAGGTTCATTCCGGAGATAAGGGAGAGTTGTCTTATGAAGATAAGTTGAGTAGATTGCATGAACTCATTTGAGTTCAGAAGAATGTACGATGATCTTGTTGAAACATATAACATAATGAGGGAGTTCGACAAGATGGATGCAGACAAGATATTCCCACTCATAGGAGAAACTAAAACTAGGGACATAGTCTCACAATAAGGGGCTGCCCATTTAAAACTGAGATGAGGAGGAATTTCTTCTCTCAGAGGGTTGTAAATCTGTGAAATTCTTTGCCCCAGAGAGCAGTGGAGGCTGGGTCATTGAATATATTTAAGGCAGAGATAGACAGATTTTTGAGCAATAAGGGAATAAAGGGTTATGGGGAGTGGGCAGGGAAGTGGAGCTGAGTCCATGATCAGATCAGCCATGATCTTATTAAATGGTGGAGCAGGCTCGAGTGGTCAAATGGCCTACTCCTGTTTGTATTTCTTATGTTATGTCCTTATGTAACTGGTTCAATGCAGAGTGTACAGGAGCACGTCAGGAGCAGCACCAGGCACACCTAAAAATGAGGTGGCAACCTGGGGATACTGCAACACAGGACTACATACATGCTAAGCAACAGAAGCAGCATGCTACAGACAAAGCTAAACGATCCCACTACCAAAGGATCAGATCAAAGCTCTGCAGTCATGTCACATCCAGCCGTGAATGGTGGTGGACCATTAAACAACTAAAGGGAGGAGGAGGCTCCATGAAAATCCCAATCCTCAATGATGGAGGAGCCCAGCATGTGACTGCAAAAGACAAGGCTGAAGCGTTTTCAATCATCTTTTGCCCGAAATGCCAAGTGGATGATCCTGAAAAATAGTTAGTATTTATGCCCTTAGAGATCAACTGTCTTCTCAAAAATAAATAATTCTAAAATGGCAGACTTCAGCTCTTAAAGCTGAACTTTCTTCTGGGCATTAAGAAGAAGAGGAAAAAGAGGAGGAAGAGGAGGAGGAAGATGAAGATGAAGAAGAAAAATGAGAAGAGGAAGGAGGAGGAGGGAGGAAGAGGGAGGAAGGAGGAGAAGCAGGGAGGAGGAGGACGTGGAGCGAGCAGTAGGAGGAGGGAGAAGGGAGGAGGAGGGAGAGGAGGAGGGAGAAGGAGAAGATTTGACACTCCCAGCCACCAGCTCCTAGAGGGCGACATACAAGGCCATCTGCAGTGTCCCCCACTGAAAGTCAGCAGCCTCCCACCAGCCATGCTGCAGACACTGGGGTAGCACTGAGTGACATCATTAGGACAGGTAAAGGCACACACAAGACGGTCACTAAGGGAATGCATAAGGGTGATTAGTTGACTTCTGGTCATGTTGGATGAATAGATGTATAAAGTTGGATTGGAACATTTACATTGTGGTGGGTTTTATTTCAGCATTGTGGCCAAGCGAACGCTGTGATGGTCAGTAACAGAGGGAAGGTAAGGTGGGGACAAATGTTGAAAGAGGAATTGGGGTTGTGCTCACTGGTACTGCAGGCGAATGATTCCATCCCGGATCTCCCAGCCAGAAAGGGACTGTCTGCATTGCATCCTCCCATCAGCTTCCTCCTCTTCTGCTTCTATCTCTCTGTGTCTTCCTCCTCTGCGCCTTCTCCTTCCCTCTGCTAGCAGATGCTGGAAATCGCAAATTAAAAACGGAAAATGCTGGAAGTCTGAAATAAATGCAGAAATCTCTGGAAATACTCAGCAAGTCAGGCAGCGGATCGACCTGAGATGTGAACTCTGTTTCTCTCTCCACAGTTGCTGCCTTATCTGTTGAGTATTTCCAGCATTTCCTGTCTTGACAGAGGCATTCCTTTACCATCCAAAGCCTTGCAAGCATCCAGCAGCACTCCCTACACAAACTTTTAAAATCTATTGCACCAAGCCACGACTTCAATAAAATATTAAAAAAGCATTCCAAAAGATTTGGAATGTTTAATTCATTGTAAAATCACTCACAGAAAGGGAAATAAACTATATTTCTGTCTTGAACTTAATAAAAATTCTATGTTAGCTTGAAAGATTATGACCTTTCAGTGTGGGGTTATTCGAGAGGTCATGAAAGCATCCCATATTATTTCCAGTCTTAACCCAACCCCAACCAAACATGCTGCCTCCCATTCACTTCATGCATAAGGTTAAGTTTCAATTCAGAATGGGCTCGGGCCATTCCGAATAATTATGTATTTAGCCCCTTGTAACCTGCATCACACATGACCACCAGAGGGCACACCTGTTGGAGTCCCAAGGGATCCCAGCAATCCTTGGGAGCACAGAATATAAGCAGGCCACCCACAAGGTACCTGCACTCTGGAATCTTAATAAAGGAGCTAAGGTCACACTTGCTCATGACACACAATACTCAGTCTGACTATTTATTATGAGTGCAACAATTGGCGACGAGGTAACAAACAACCACGCGAAAATGCAAAGAACAGTCGGCATCCTGGAGAAGTTCTCAGAAGGGGACGATTGGAAGGCCTTCGTGGAGAGACTCAACCAAAACTTCGTGGCCAATGAGCTGGAAGGGGACGAGACCGCTACCAAACAAAGGGCGATCCTCCTAACTGTCTGTGGGGCAACAGCCTATAACCTCATGAAGAATCCCCTGGCCCCGGCAAAACCAACAGAGAAATCCTATGAAGTATTCTGTACGCTGCTCCGGGAGCACCTAAATCCTAAGGAAAGCATTTTGATGGTGAGATATCGGTTCTACAAGTGTCAACAATCGGAGGGCCAGGAAGTGGCGAGCTATGTCGCCGAACTAAGGTGCCTTGCAGGACATTGTGAGTTTGAGGGATTCCTAGAACAAATGCTCAGAGGCTTTTTTGTACTGGTTATTGGACATGAGACAATCCTTCGCAAACTGTTGACTGTAGAAACTCCGAGTCTGAGTAAAGCCATAATGATAGCCCAGGCATTTATGTCCACCAATGACAGCACCAAGCAGATTTCGCAGAACAAAGAAGTTTCGGCAAGTACAGTGCATAAAGTAACGTCGGTTTTGAGCAGAAATGTACATGGCAGAAAGTACACGCCTGCTGCTGTGGTCCGACCTCAGTTGACCCAGAGTCAGCCATCATCTGTTAATGCGAGGCAGTTAACACCATGTTGGTGCTGCGGACGTGATCATCGGCCCCATCAATGCCGCTTTAAGCACTATTCGTGTAATGGCTGCAGAACAATTGGTCACCTCCAGCGAATGTGGAGGCGAGCTGCAAACCCTGCAAACCACCACGTTGCAGAGGAAGATCGATCCACAGTGGATCAGATGGAATTGGAAACTCGTATTGAGGAGGCAGAGGTGTACGGGGTACACACGTTCATGACGAAATGCCCACCAATAATGTTGAAAGTTGAACTGAATGGCATTCCAGTGTCTATGGAGTTGGACACAGGGGCAAGTCAGTCCATAATGAGTAAAACAGTCTTCACCAGGTTGTGGGGAAAGAAGACACACAGGTCCAAGCTCAGCCCCATTCACACCAAACTAAGGACGTATACCAAGGAACTAATCCCTGTAATTGGCAGTCAAAGTCTCCTATAAAGGAGCAGTACACGAACTCCCACTGTGGATTGCGCCAGGGGCTAGCCCCACTTTGTTTGGTTGAAGCTGGCTGGGGAAAATCTGCTGCAACTGGGATGAAATCTGAGCGCTTTCATCCGTCGACGACACCGCATGTACCCAGGTTCTAAGCAAGTTCCCTTCGTTGTTTGAGCCAGGCATTGGAAGCTTTTCGAGAGCGAAAGTGCACATCCATTTGGTTCCCGGTACGCGGCCCAATCACCACAAGGCTCGTGCGGTACCGTACATGATGCGTGAAAAAGTGGAAATCGTGCTGGACAGGCTGCAACGTGAAGGCATCATCGTGCCGGTGGAATTCAATGACTGGGCCAGTCCGATTGTTCTGGTACTCAAGGAGAACAGTACGGTTAAAATTTGCATGCACTACAAAGTAACGATTAACCGTTTTTCGCTGCAGGACCAGTACCCACTACCCAAGGCAGACGACCTATTTGCGACCCTGGCTGGAGGGAAGACATTCACCAAGCTGGACCTGACCTCGGCCTTCATGATGCAGGAGCGGGAGGAGTCTTTGAAAGGCATCGCCTGCATCAACATACACAAAGGTCTGTTTATCTACAACTGGTGCTCGTTCGGGATTTGGTCTGCCGCAGCGATCTTCCAGCGGAACATGGAGAGCCTGCTACAGTCGGTTCCTTTAACAGTGGTCTTCCAGGACGAAATATTGGTTACAGGTCGGGACGCCACGGAGCACTTGAAGAATCTGGAGGAGGTTCTTAGTCGGTTGGATCGCGTGGGGCTCAGGTTGAAACGCTCGAAGTGTGTTTTCCTGACACAGGGCGTCGAATTCTTAGGAAGGAGAATCACAGCAGACGACATCAGACCCACCGCGACAAGACGGAGGCCATCAAGAACGCGCCGCGATCACAGAATGTGACAGAGTTGCAGTCATTCCTGGGGCTCCTTAACTATTTCAGTAATTACCTACCTGGGTTAAGCACCCTGCTAGGACCCCGACATGCGCTACTGCGCAAGGAAGACGACTGGGTATGGGGGAATTCACAAGAGGCTGTCTTTAAGAAAGCCAGAAACATATTATGTTCTAACAAACTGCTTGTCCTGTATAACCCATGTAAGTGATTAGTGTTAGCTTGCGATGCATCGTCATACGGGGTCGGGTGTGTGTTACAACAGGCTAATGAATCGGGAATTTTGCAACCGGTTGCGTATGCATCCAGATGTTTGTCCAAGGCCGAAAGGGCCTAGCGCATGGTTGAAAAAGAGGCTCTGGCATGTGCTTACGGGGTAAAAAAAATGCACCAGTACTTATTTGGCCACAAGTTTGAGCTCGAAACTGACCATAAGCCGCTCATATCGTTATTCTCGGAGAGCAAAGGGATTAATACCAATGCCTCTGCTCGCATCCAAAGATGGGCACTCATGCTGTCGGCATACAACTATGTAAGCCGCCGCAGACCGGGCACAGAGAACTGTGCAGAAGCTCTCAGTCGGCTACCATTGCCCAATGGAAAATTCACAGCCAGCAGACTTGCTCATGATCATGGAGCCATTTGAGAACGAGAAGTCCGCCATTACGGCCCACCAGATCAGGACCTGGACCAGCCAGAATCCTTTACTGTCCTTTGTACAAATCTGTGTCCTCCATAGGAGCTGGTCCAGTGTCCCAGTGGAGATGCAGGAAGTGATTAAGCCATTCCACAGATGCAAAGACGAGTTGTCCCTGCAGGTGGACTGTCTTTTGTGGGGCAATCGCGTAGTCTTCCCCAAGGAAGGCAGAGAGACATTTATTTGGAAACTGCACAACACCCACCCAGGCATCGTAATGATGAAAGCCATAGCCAGATTCTACATGTGGTGGCCTGGCATCGACTCAGATTTAGAGTCATGCGTGTGCCAGTGCAACACTTGCTCTCAGTTGAGCAATGCACCCAGAGAGGCACCACTAAGTTTGTGATCATGACCATCCAAACCATGGTCGAGCATCCATGTAGACTATGCGGGCCTATTCCAAGACAAAATGTTTTTGGTTGTCGTGGACGCTTACTCAAAATGGATTGAATGTGCAATAATGTCTGTAAGCACATCCAAAGCCACCATTGAAAGCCTACGAGCCATGTTTGCCACGCACGACTTGCCTGATGTCCTAGTCAGCGACAATGGGCAGTGCTTCACCAGTGCTGAATTCAAGGAATTCATGACCCGCAACCGGATCAAACATGTCACACCTGCCCCGTTCAAGCCCGCATCAAATGGCCAGACAAAACGGGCAGTTGAGACCATCAAGCAGAGCTTGAAACGCGTGTCGGAAGGCTCCCTGCAGACCCGGTTGTCCCGAGTACCGCTCAGCTATCGCACCAGATCCGAATCACTCACCGTCATTCCCCCAGCTGAGCTGCTCATGAAAAGAACGCTTAAAACAAGGCTCTGTCATGTCCACCCTGATCTCCATGATCACGTGGAGGGCAAGCGGCATCAACAAAGTGTGTACCATGACTGCGTAAAATTGTCACGCGATATTGAGATCAATGATCCTGTGTTTGTGCTCAATTATGGACATGGTCCCAAATGACTCGCTGGCATGGTAACAGCCAAAGAGGGGAGTAGGGTGTTTCAGGTCAAACTGGCCAATGGACAAATGCACAGAAAACACTTGGACCAAATCAAATTGAGGTTCACCAACCTGAAGAAGACACCACCAAATTTGACCCTCCAACACACACACATACAAGTGACAACTGGCACCATAGTTGACCACAAAACCAAACTCATCATCCCCAGCAGCCCAGCAAGGCTGGCTGCCCAACAGCCCAGTGAAGAACTGACCAACCCACCCACACCAGCATTTGTACCGAGACGATCGACAAGGGACTGCAAAGTCCCAGATCGTCTCACCTTGTAAATAAGTGTACTGTTGACTTCACGGGGGAGTGATGTTATGTATTTAACCCCTTGCAACCTGCATCACACCTGACCACCAGAGGGCCTACATGTTGGAGTCCCAAGGGATCCCAGCATCCCTTGGGAGCAAAGTATTTTAGCAGGCCACCCACGAGGTACCTGCACTCTGGAATCTTAATAAAGGAGCTAAGATCACACTTGCTCATTATACACAGTACTCAGTTTGACCATTTATTATGAGTGTAACACTAATCATGTTGAGTAAAAAGTGTTGGGAGGTGTTGGGAGAAGTTGGGACATGTGTCAGTACACTCGACCACACAATGCACTCCCTCTGTGACCACACATAGAACCATAGAATCTGACAGAATAGAACGGGGCCATCCGCCCCATGCACCTGTGCTGGTGCTTTGAAAGACCCAGCCACTTGGTTCCATTTCAAAAGCCCTTTTCAATATTATTTTGCAAATTCATATTTACTTCCCCTTTAAAACCTGTTTGAATTGTTTCCCCCACTGTTTCTGATCGGGCATTCCATGCCATAAGAAGATAAGAACATAAGGAATAGGAGCCGGAGTAGGCCTTACGGCCCCTCGAGCCTGCTCCGCCATTTAATAATCTTAAACGTTTTGATAAGATCACCTCTCATTCTTCAGAATTCCAATGAGTAGAGGCCCAACCTCCTCAACCTTTCCTCATAAATCAACCCTCTCATCTCCGGAATCAACCAAAGTGAACCTTCTCTGAACTGCCTCCAAAGCAAGTATATCCTTTCGTAATTATGGAAACCAAACTGTACGCAGTATTTCAGGTGTGGCCTCACTAATACCCTGTATCACTGTAGCAAGACTTCCCTGTTTTTATACAATATCCCCTTTGCAATAAAGGCCAAGATTCCATTGGCCTTCCTGATCATTTGCTGTACCTGCATAGTAACCTTTTGTGTTTCATGCACAAGTACCCCCAGGTCCTGCTGTACTGCAGCTCTTTGCAATTATTCTCCATTTAAATAATAACTTGCTCTTTGATTTTTTGATGCCAAAGTGCATGACCTCACACTTTCCAACATTATACTCCATCTGCCAAATTTTTACCAACTCACTTAGCCTAACTATGTCCTTTTGCAGATTTTGTGTGTCCTCCTCACACATTGCTTTTCCTCCCATCTTTGTATCGTCAACAAACTTGGCTATGTTACACTCGGTCCCCTTCTTCCAAGTCGTTAATATAGATTGTTAATAGTTAGGGCCCCAGCACTGATCCCTGCGGCACCCATTAGTTACTGATTGCCAACCCGAGAATGAACCATTTGTCCCGACTCCCTGTTTTCTGTTAGTTAGCCAATCCTCTATCAATGCTAATATATTACCCTCAACCCCGTGAACTTTTATCTTCTGCTGTAATCTTTTAGGTGGCACCTTGTCAAATGCCTTCTGGAAGTCCAAATACACCACATCCATTGGCTCCCCTTCATCCACCCAGTCCTAACTCCCCTCCACAACATAAACATTCACCAGCCCTTTCCTTTCATTCGTTCGGTGATGATCTTATATTTATTCCCTCTAGTTACTAACTCACCAACCACTGGAAATAGTTTTTACCCAATTTACCTTACCAAAAGTTCTGAGCAACTGTATTAGATCTTTTCTTAACCTTCCTTGATCTGCAAAAGTCTTCAATTACTCTCGACCCTCCTCATAACTAAAGCCTCTCATCACGGATATATCTTCTATCTCCGTTCAACAATTCCACACTCCCACATTCCCTCTAGTTTTATCAACAAACCTCTAATGTTGCAGGTTATCAAACCCCTTTTTGAAACTCCATATTGTTATATCTTGATACTTGGGGTCGCCAGACACCAGGGGGCGCCACTGTCAGAGGTCATCGGGTTGTATGCGCATGTGCGCGATCACTGATATATAAGAGCGGGTACTATGTCACACAGGTACTTTGAGCGCAAATAAAGTTGGATCAGGTTTACGCCTGAGGCCGTTTACAGTAACAAAGCTCTTGAGTCATTACATTTGACGACGAGGTAACTTAAAACCTTCGCATGTACAATGGGCACTATTGGAATTCTGGAGAGATTTGCGGAGGGCGAAAATTGGGCTGATTTTATCGACCGCCTGGATCAGTATTTTGTGGCCAACAAAATGGAGGGAGAGGCTGATGCAATTAGGCGCATGGCGGTTTTCCTCACCATTTGTCATCCGAAAATTTACGGCCTTATGAAGAATCTTCTCACGCCTTTACGTCAAATGGACAAAGAGCACGAGGATTTGTGTGTTTTGATGTGTGGCCATCTTAAGCCAAAAGAGGGAATCATTATCTCACACTATTGCTTCTATATACATGTTCGTGCTGAGGACCAAGCTGTGTCGGGATTCATCGCCGACCTACGACGTCTTGCTGAGCCGCGTAAGTTCGGGAACGTGTTGGAAGACATGTTGCGAGATTTCTTCGTGATAGGCATCAACCACGATGTGATTCTGCGGAAGCTTTTGGCCAAAGAGAAGCTGGATTTGAGAAAGGCCATCGCGACTACCCAGGCATGCATAACGACTGATGATAATTTGAGGCAGATATCAACGAAGAATCGGAGCTCCACGACAGCTACTGTAAACAAGATTGTGTCGTCTTCTGGCAGACCTGCTTATGGCAAGGCCTACTCGACTGCTTATGTGAAACCTATAGCTGCTCAGAGTCCGCCAACTGGTACAAATTTTGATTTCACCCTGTTGGCATTGTGGGGGCAATCATCGGCCTCATCAGTGTCAGTTTAAACAATACGCCTGTAATGGCTGTTCGAAAGTGGGGCATCTTCAGAGAATGTGCCCAAAACTGAACAACCGTGCTGCCACTCATTACATTGTTGATGATGATCAGTCCAGTGCTGGCCCGGATACACAAGCCGGGGAGGAAGTGTATGGTCTGTATTCATTCTTGGGAAAGAGCCAGCCAATAATCGTTAATGTGAAGCTGACAGGTGTGAGTCAGTCGATAATGAGCCAAAGGGCATTCAACAAGCTGTGGGACACTGAGGCTGTGCAGCCTAAGCTGAGTCCAGTCAATGCCAAGTTGCGTACTTACACTAAGGAACTCATACTGGTGATTGGTAGTATAGTAGTCAAGGTGTCATTAAATGGTGCAGTTCATGATCTACAATTATGGATCATCCCAGGTGTTTATCCGAACGCGGTTCGGCAGGAATTGGCTCGAGAACATCAAGTGGAACTGGAATGATGCATTGTCCTCGGTGGATGACACTTCATGTGCTCTAGTGTTGAAAAAGTTTCCTTCTTTGTTTGAACTGGGCATTGGTAATTTTCCTGGAGCCAAGGTGCAGATTCATCTAGATTCTGATGCAAAACCTGCCTATCATAAAATTCAGTCTGTTCCTTAAATGATGAGGGATAAGGTTGAAATTGAGGTTGGCAGACTCCAACATGAAGGGATCATATCACCGGTTGAGTTTAACGAGTGTGCCAGTCCCATTGTTCCTGTATTGAAGAGTGATGTCACTGTCAGGATTTGTGGCGACGATTAACCGATTTTCGAAACAGGGTTAGTATCTGTTACCGAAAGCTGATGACCTGTTCGCCATGTTAGCTGGTGGCAGGTCGTTCACTAAACTAGATCGGCTTATATGACACAGGAGCTTGTCGGCACTTCGAAGAAACTCACCTGCATCAACACCCATAAAGGACTGTTTGTCTACAACAGGTGTTCTATTGGAATTCGTTCAGCTGCAGCCATATTTCAGAGGAATATGCAGAGTCTACTGAAATCTGTTCCTAGAACTGTCGTGTTTCAAGATGACATTCTGGTCACAGGTCACGACACTGCTGAACATCTGAATAATCTTGAAGAAGTCCTACATCGTCTGGACAAAGTGGGACTCAGGCTGAAACGTTCGAAGTTTGTCTTCATGGCACCTGAAGTTGAATTCCTGGGGAGGGAGATTGCTGCTGAATGGCATCAGGCTTACTGATTCGAAAACTAAGGCCATCAAAAATGCACCCAGGCCTCAGAATGTGACAGAGCTGCGTTCATTCCTTGGGCTACTCAACTACTTCGGTGATTTTTTACCCAGATTGAGCACTTTATTAGAGCCACTGCACATACTACTCAGAAAAGGTGACAACTGGGTCTGGGGTGTGTCTCAAGATAGAGCCTTTGAGAAAGCTAAGAATCTGCTCTGTTCAAACAAGTTGCTTGTTCATTATGATCCATGTAAGCGTCTTGTATTGGCCTGTGCTGCTTCATCATATGGGGTTGGATGTGTACTCCAACAAGCAAATGAGTCGGGTAAGCTACAATCTGTTGCGTATGCTTCGAGAAGTTTGTCAAAGGCGGAAAGTACCTGTTTGCTCTTCGTTTTAAGCTCGAAATGGATCACAAGCCACTCATTTCATTGTTTTCGGAAAACAAAGGTATTAATACCAATGCATCGTCCTGTATCCAGAGATGGGCATTGACATTGTTTGCCTATGATTATGTTATTTGTCATAGACCAGGCACTGAGAATTGTGCTGATGCACTGTGTCGTCTGCCTTTGCCCACACCTGATATGGAGACCCCTCAATCTGCAGATCTACTGTTAGTAATGGATGCTTTTGAGAGTGAAGGAACTCCTGTCACTGCTCAAGTTAGGATCTGGACCAGCCATGCCCCTATTTTATCAGTTATGAAACGTTGTGTCCTTAGTGGTGATTGGTCTGCAATACCTATGGAGATGTGTGATGAGACCAAACCTTACAACCGTCGCAAAGATGAGCTGTCCAGTCAGTCAGATTGTTTACTTTGGGGTAATTGTGTCATTATGCCTAAGAAAGGTTGGGAATAATATTTACGTGAACTACATAGCACTTATCCCGATATTGTCCTGAAGAAAACCATTGCTAGGTCTCATATATGGTGGCCTGGAATTGACTCTGATCTGGAATCATGTGTGCATCAGTGCAATATTTGCATGCAGCTACGTAAAGTACCAGCGGAATCTCTGCTGAGTCTTTGGTCATGGACATCTAAACCATGGTCGAAGATCCACATCGATTTTGCGGGCCCTTTCATGGGAAAAATGTTTATTGTTGTGGTGGATGCATGTTCAAAGTGGATAGAGTATATTATGTCATCCAGCACATCTACAGCTAATATTGAGAGCCTTCGTTTCATGTTTCCTACTCATGGTTTGCCTGACATTGTGAGTGACAATGGATCTTGCTTCACAAGTCTTGAGTTTCAGGAGTTCATGAAACTCAATGGTATTAGATATCTGAGGTCAGCTCCATTCAAACCTGCTTCCAATGGTCAAGCAGAGCATGCTGTTCAAACGATCAAGGAGAGTATGAAACGTGTAACTCAGGGTTCACTGCAGACTCGTTTGTCATGTATATTGTTCAGTTACAGGACACGACCTCATACGCTTACTGGGGTTTCCCCTGTTGAACTACTGATGAAGAGAAAACTCAAGACCAAGCTTTCTCTTGTTCAGCCTGATCAGAATGATCATGTTGAAAACAGATGCCAAAGTCAGCAATGGTATCATGATCATGGTGCTGTGTCACATGACATCTGTGTGAACAATCCAGTTTATGTACTGAACTATGGTCAAGATCCAAAGTGGATCGCCGGTACTGTTACAGCCAAGGAGGATAACTGTTTATTATGCTCAAGAATGGGCAAACATGTAGGAAACATGTTGATCAGGTAAAACTGCAGCACACAGATGAACTGGAACCATTTGAGGAAGATGCAGTCAGTGACCAACCAACATTCATTCATCAGAGGACTTTGCTGTCATTACTGAACCTGGACCTTCAGTCTCTGATGTGGTCATTACCACTCCCATCAGATCAGTTACTCAGCCTTCAGTCACTGAGACGATCAACTCATGAGAGGAAAATCCCAGACCATCTTAATTTGTAAAGAAACTGATATTAAGGTCTTGAAAGGGGATGTTATGTATTGATGCTTAGGGCCACTGTCACAAGTCATCAGGCTGCACAGGCGTGCATGCGGTCACTGATATATAAGAGCGGGTACTATGTCAGGCGGGTACTTTGAGCACGAATAAAGTTGGATCAGGTTTACACCGGAGGCCGTTTACAGTAACAAGACTCTTAAGTCATTACACATATATACATCTGCTACATTTCATTCATCAATAGCCTCTCTCCTCAAAGAATTCTATTCAATGCCACAGGTGAAACCTTGCTTGCTCTTAATGAGCCCATGTCTCCAGGTGAGTATTAATTCATCCTGTATTGTGACCAAGAAGAATACTATTGCGACTGTTAATCTGACTGGTTTATCATTAGCTAGTTCATTCCTTAAAAACAATGTGTTACAGTGACAACCCTCCACAGATCTGATCCAAATTCCATATCCAAGGATCTTTGAAAGATGGTGGTCAGATCCACTGCAATTTCCTCTGACTAATTAGTCCATAGCATTGATTTAGACTCTTTTGTAGGGGGCATGATTAAGCGGTTTGTTAATAAGAAAAGTGGCCTTACAGTTGATAGTGACAAAGAAAGCTGTAGACTGCAGGAAAATATCAATGGACTGGCCAGGTGCACAGAAAAGTAACAAATGAACTTTGATCATGAGAAATGAGGTAATGTAATTGGGGAGGGATAAACAGGCACAGAATGCACAATAAATGGTAGGATACTGGGAGCTGTAGAGGAACAGAGGGATCTTGCAGTGCAAGTCCACAGAATGTAACAGGACAAAAAGATAATGCGGTTAAGGACAAAGGGGATACTTTACTTTATTAGCTGCAGATTGAAATACAAGGAGGGGATTTTATTCGTGAACTGCATAAAACATTAGTGATGCCACACCTGGAGTACTGCATACAGTTCTGGTCACCACATTACGGAAAGGGTGTGATTGCACGAGAGAAGGTACAGTGGAGATTTACGAGGATATTGCCAGGACTGGAGAATGTTAACTACGAGGAAATATTGGATAGGCTGGGGTTGTTTTCTTTGGAACAGAGGAGGCAGAGGGGAGATTTACTTTAGGTGTATAAAATTGAGACCCCTCGATAAATCCCTTAGCAGAGAGGTCAATAACCAGGGGTGCAGATTTACAAAGATTAGGGGGGATTTAAGGAGAAATGTTTCCACCCAGAGTGTGGTGGGGGTCTGGAATTCACTGCCTGAACGGATGGTAGAGGTAGAAATAATCACGTTTAAAAAGTACCTGTATATGCACTTAAAATGCCGTAACCGGCCAAGCTACGAACCAAGAGCTGGAAAGTGAGATTAGGCTGGATAGCTATTTTACAGCCGGCACAAACACGATGGGCCGAATGGCCTCCTTCAGTGCAATAAATTTCTACGATTCCATGGCTTCCCTCAACATTCTTGAATACATGGAGACAGAACCAGAATTGGAGCAAAGTGTTGGGTCCCTTCACATCTAGCCCACTTGGTGGTGTCAGGGCTGGGGAGGACACACAAGGTGACAAAACACACAAATATTTCCTGCACAGATTCTCTTTATTGGAAGTTAGATCAGTCACAGACCATCATTGTCAGCCTGATGCTGTTGGCAGATCATAAACAATCTTCATTAATCATTTTCATTAAATCCTTCAGTGTTGTTGAACAAACTACCAATTTCAAATGAACTTTCTGATTCTAGACCAGTACCTGGTCACTGTAACCCTTGTGCAGCCTCTTAATAGGAGAAGCTGAACAAACCTGCCTCAGGTACAAACACTTCAAGGTGATACAACAGAACCACACAATGCAAAACAGGAGCACAAAATGCAGCAGAGACCAAGGGGAGAGGGTGGAGAATGGGGTAGGGGAAAGAAGATGGGGTTGCTGAGGGATACAGGGTGGATAATGGGGCAAGTGACACTGCACCAATAATCAGGCAGCATACGCGAGTGAAGCTTCGATCTATTTAACAGTCGGATTGTGTGACAGTAGCGGATGTTTTCGAAGCTGTCCCTTGTTGAACTGTACAGGAGTACACCTTCCCACTGCTCCAGTCTGTGCCAGGGACCATCAGGTAGCTGCTGAGACTGAAGGTGTTGTCCGTGTTCCGCGACACCGCGCTGGTTTGGACCTCACTGCTCGTCGGACTCCCATCGACTGTCCAGCTGACCGCAGCGAAGCCCATGGACAGTTTGCTGACCAGGCAAACTAACGTGCCTGCTCCTTTAGCGCTCATCTCCTCGGCTGAAGGCCCGAGCACTTTTAGTGAAGGTTCAGGGAGTTGCTGAGCTGCAATAGGAACCAGAAAAGGAGTGTTTGAATAAAGTTATAGAAATGTTTAACATATTTCAGAGTTTAAGCGAAGCAGATTTTAACGGTTGCATCTTCCGAAAGTGGGCCCCAGAAGTTCAGTGAGTACATTGCCCCTTTAAGGTTGAACATAGTTTATCAAAACAAAGGACTACAATTTCTTGATGTACAATTATTGTTTTCGGATCCTCCTGGTGACTGGGTGGATTAGAGCATCACTCGCTCTGGTACTTCACCTCCTGCTCCCAGGATCCATCCCCAGTCTGTGCCAAGTTAGCTGATCTAGGGCGAGTGCACCAGGGACCCTTCACTTGGCCTCAGTATCCTTGGTTAGGGAGAGGAGTGACCCTGGATCTCTGACCACAAACCAGTGACCTCTGCAACCTTTGATTTCAAGTTAAAAATCTGCCCCAAAGAGTGATGTGATTTGGCACTGAGCCATTAAAGGACTTGGAGACACACTGCCAGTGTAAAGTGGTATCATACCCGTTTAATGTGCCCACACCCTGTCCTACCGGCTGCACATTCCACCTCTACAATTCACCCCTTCCCACCCATCACTAATGTCCCTGCATTGCCACCCACTGCCACAGGAAGGATAAAAAGATCTCAAATCCTCCCCTGTGCCAGTGGGTGAGGATACTGTGTGGTCCCGAGCTCCACAGACCAGTCAGTGATAGGTTGGTCCATGGGCAGTGATGCTCCAATTGGGATATTATCCAGAGGTTGGGAGAGGGGAACAAAATGGCAACGTCCCCTTTTCCCATCTCCCACTCCCCAACTGGGAAGGTGCGCTGTTGTGGGTGTGAGGCGAGGACAAGACAAGGCCATTGACAGATGAATGATCCACTAACACTCACTGTCCCGGCCAATCTATGAAGAATGGTCATTTAAGGCAAGATGGGGCTGGCTCACAACTCCCATGGACAGGATCCTGAGGGAATGGGAGGGACGATTCTCAATATCCAAGTGTACATGGTCAGAAATAGGAAGTTGCAAAGTGCTTTGTTTAAACTACTAAGGAAAATGTACAAGTGCTGATGTGGGGCAGCCGGAGATGTTCACGATGCAGCAACACTAACCCACCGGCACACGCTCAGTGTCGACACGGCAAACGACAGAATTCAGTGAGCCAGTGGTGTGGGCCCAGTCCGGGTGTTAGCGGTCAATGCCAAACATCAGCACAAACCATCCAGCCTTTTCACAGCAGTGTCGGTCTGACTGGAGTCCGGCTACAGACAGATTATGGTCCCCACACAAGGCAGGGCAAGGGGGGGGTAGGAAATTGTACCCAGAACCGGAGCTCCAGCCTTAATGTGCAGCAATCAGAATCATTTAGCAACAGGACACAAAGGAGCAGTGCCGAGGGGAATGGATGGCTATGAAGGGAAGAGGGAAGGGAGTAGAGGCTGGCAGCAGTGCTTTTTTGGATGAGAGTCAAAAGGGGAATTCCAGCATGAACTGTGAGGAATTGAGAGAGTGTAGGGTGTTGGATGGGGTATAGTGCGAGTGTATGGGGGTAGAGAATTGGATGGGGTTCAGCATCTCTGAACTGGCTCAAAATGCAGTGTTGAGTACCTCAACTGGCGCAGGGAGGAAGTAACTGTTGGGGAAGTTATGATCAGGATGAAATCGGTGCAGACAAATGTGAATTAAAGCGCATCACATCACAATTCAAATCAGAATATGGGGGAATGTTGGGGATGGGTAAGAATGACAGAATAATGAACACTCGGCATCATCTATGGTAATAAACAGATCCAGACCGACCAATCGTGAGCAGTCTAATTGGGAAGGAGAAATATATGGACTATGTCTCGGCCAACATTTCAGTGCAGTACTCACAAGTACAGTAATACATTATTAGTGGTGCTATCTCTGATAGAAGACACTAGTTAAGCTTTTCCCTGCAAATGGAAACATTCTCTATCGACTCTATGAAAACCGTTCATAATTTAAAAGACCTGTAATAGGTCACTCCTAAGCCACCTTTGTTCAAGAGAGGAGACCCAGCCTGTTCATCCTTTCCTGATATGTATACCCTCACATTTCAGGCATCATCCTTGTAAATCTTCTCTGCACCCTCTCCAGTGCCTCTACATGCTTTTTATAATATGGCGACCAGAACTGGACAGTGCAAATGTGGTCTAACCAAGGTTCAACACAGGTTTAGCATAACTTCCCTACTTTTCAATTCTATGGGCCCAAGTTTCCACACGATAAAAAACGGGCGCCCGTTTTTCACGTCTAAAAAAAACCTCGCGATTCTGGAGTGTTCTGCAGCTCCTTGTCTGTCTGGCGCGTCACCCAGGGGGGCGGAGCCTACACTCGCGCCGATTTTGTAAGTGGGAGGGGGTGGGTACTATTTAAGTTAGTTTTTTCCTGCCGGCAATGCTGCGCGTGCGCGTTGGAGCGTTCGCGCATGCTCAGTGTGAAAAAAATATTGGCACTCGGCCATTTTTGTAGTTCTTTGTAGCTGTTTAATTTTTGAACATTTTTTTTAATAAAAGCACATTGCCATCAGCACATCAGCACTTGCAGCCTTCTCACTGTCTCCTTCCCCCCACCCCGCGGGAAGAACGGGCGCCTCCTACCCCCCCCGCGGGAAGAACGGGCGCCTCCTACCCCCCGCCGCGGGAAGAACGGGCGCCTCCTCTCCCCTTTCCCCCGCGGGAAGAACGGGCGCCTCCTACCCCCCCCGCGGGAAGAACGGGCGCCTCCTACCCCCCGCCGCGGGAAGAACGGGCCCCTCCTCTCCCCTTTCCCCCGCGGGAAGAACGGGCGCCTCCTACCCCCCCCGCGGGAAGAACGGGCGCCTCCTACCCCCCGCCGCGGGAAGAACGGGCCCCTCCTCTCCCCTTTCCCCCGCGGGAAGAACGGGCGCCTCCTACCCCCCCCCCCACGGGAAAGAACGGGCGCCTCAGGCTGACTGCAGAATTCTCTGTGCCTGAAGCACTTTCACAGGTAGGAAGATGGTTTATTTAATCTTTTCTTTGCTTATAAATGTTTATTCAGGTTGGATTTATTTGTATAATATTTGTAGAAGTATAAATAAGGATTTATTGTAGAATTTAATGAGTTCCCTTCCCCCCCACCTCGTTCTGGACGCCTAATTTGTAACCTGCGCCTGATTTTTTAGTGTAGAACAGGTTTTTTCAGTTCTACAAAAATCTTCACTTGCTGCATTCTATTTTAGTTTGGCGTACGTTTTCACTGTGGAAACTTTGAAATCAGGCGTCAGTGGCCAGACACGCCCCCTTTTGAAGAAAAAATTCTGTTCCAAAGTAGAACTGTTCTACCTGACTAGAACTGCAGAAAAAAAAATGTGGAGAATTGCGATTTCTAAGATAATCCGTTCTCCACCAGTTGCTCCTAAAAATCAGGTGCAAATCATGTGGAAACTTGGGCCCTATATCTCTAGAAATAAACCCCAGTGCTTGGTTTGCTTTTTTTATTGCCTTGCTAACCTGTGTCACAACTTTTACCGATTTGTGAATTGTACTCAGATCCCTTTGTTCCTCTACCCCACCGAGACTCGCACCCTCCAAGTAATACGTGACCTCCCTATTCTTCCTATCAAAATGTAACACCTCACATTTCTCTGTGTTGAACTTCATTTTGCCAGTGAAATGCCCATTCTCCAAGTTTATAAATATCCTCCTGTAATTTGTTGCAGTACTCCTTGGTATTGACTATTCACTCACCCCTCACAATTTGGCACCATCCACAAATTTAGAAATTGTGTTTTTAATTCCAAAGTCTAAATCAGTTGATATAAATTGTGAACAGCAGTGGCCCCAGCACTGATCCTTGTGGGACACCACTACCCACCTTCTGCCACTGTGAATAGCTACCCTTTACTCCTACTCTCTGCTTTCTGTCCTGAAGCCAGATAATGATCATTCCACTACTTGGCCCCTCACTCCACATTCTCTGACCTTGCTCATCAGTCTATTATGGGCTACCTTATCCAAGGCCTTTTGAAAATCTAGATAAATTACATCTCCTTCATTACCATTGTTCACTCCCTCTGTTATATCTTCAAAAATTTCAATAAGATTGGTCAAGCAAGAATTTCCCTTTTGAAATCCATGCTGACCATTCATTATATTTTTAGTCTCCAGATCTTATTTTCTCCTTTAGTGGAGAGATTCCATTATTTTTCCTACCACCGATGTTAAGCTGATTGGACATGCAATACCTATATTTAAGGGGGATAGAAAATTAAGCTTTCATCAGTCCTCTGGCACTACACTGTTTTCTAACTAATTATTAAATATGTGTAGTAATACATCTGCTATCTCTTCCCTAGATTCTTTTTTTAAAAAAGTGCTACATAAATGCAATTTCTTTTTCAATGTTTTAATGTAATAGAAAGACACTTGCATTTATATAGCACCTTTCATGGTGTTCCAAAGGGCTTTACAGACAATTATGTACTTTAAAAATAGTCACTTTTGTAATGTAGAAAACACAGCAGCTAAATTACACCCAGCAAGTCCCACAAACAGCAATTTGATAATAACCAGTGATGTTGATCGATGGATAAATATTGACCGAACACTCATGGATAACCACTGCTCTTCAACATAGGTGTAAAATATCTTGTGGCACTATCTCAAGAAGGCAGACATTTGGTGCAAGGGTCAAGAATGTCTCAGAGCAGGTGCAGGACATTCTGAAAAGGGAGGGTAAACAGCCAGTTGTCATGGTGCATATAGGTACCAACGATATAGGTAAAAATGGGATGAGGTCCTATGAGATGAATTTCGGGAGCTAGGAGATAAATTAAAAAGTAGGACCTCAAAAGTAGTATGCTCAAAATTGCTACTAGTGCCACGTGCTAGTCAGAGTAGGAATCGCAGGATAGCTCAGATGAATACGTGGCTTGAGGAGTGATGCACAAGTGAGGGATTCAAATTCCTGGGACATTGGAACCGGCTCTGGGAGAGGTGGGACGAGTACAAACCAGGCGGTCTGCACCTGGGCAGGACCAGAAAACAATGTCCTAGGGGGCGTGTTTGCTAGTGCTGTTGGGGAGGAGTTAAATATGGCAGGGGGATGGGAACCTATGCAGGGAGAGAGGGAAGTAGAATGGGGGCAGAAGCAAAAGATGGAAAGAAGTCAAAGTAAAAGTGGAGGGCAAAGAAACCTAAGGCAAAAAGCCAAAAGGGCCACATTACACCAAAATTCTAAAGGGGCAAAGTGTGTTCGAAAGACAAGCCTGAAGGCTCTGTGCCTCAATGCGAGGAATATTCGGAATATGGTGGACGAATTAACTGCACAGATAGCAGTTAACGGACAGGATGTAATTGGCATCATGGAGACATGGCTCCAGGGTGACCAAGGCTGGGAATTCAACATTTAGGAAGGATAGAGAGAAAGGAAAAGGAGGCAGGGTAGCATTGCTGGTTAAAGAGGAAATTAATGCAAAGTAAAGAAGGATATTAGCTTGGATGATGTGGAATCGATATGAGTGGAGCAACGGAATATCAAGGGGCAGAAAATGTTAGTGGGAGTTGTGTACAGACCACCAAACAGTAGTAGTAAGGTTGGGGACAGCATCAAACAAGAAATTAGGGATGCATGCAATAAAAGTACAGCAGTCATCATGGGTGATTTTAATCTACATATTGATTGGGCTAACCAAACTGGTAGCAATGCAGAGGAGGTGGATTTCCTGGAATGGTTCTCTAGACCAATATGTTGAGGAACCAACTAGGGAGCTGGCCATCCTAGACTGGGTGATGTGTAATGAGAAGGGACTAATTAGCAATCCTGTTGTACAAGGCCCCTTGGGGAAGAGTGACCATAACATGGTAGAATTCTTTATTTAGATAGAGTGTGACAGTTAATTCAGAAACTAGGTTCCTGAACTTAAGGAAAGGTAACTTCGATGATTTGAGGCGTGAATTGGCTAGAATAGACTGGCAAGTAATACTTAAAGGGTTGACGGTGGATAGGCAATGGAAAACATTTAAAGATCACATAGATGAACTTCAGCAATTGTACACCCCTGTCTGGAGTTTAAAAAAAAGCAGGGAAGGTGGCTCAAACGTGGCTAACAAGGGAAATTAAGGATAGTGTTAATCCAAGGAAGAGGCATATAAATTGGCCAGAAAAAACAAACCCGAGGACTGCGAGAAATTTAGAATACAGCAGAGGAGGACAAAGGGTTTAATTAAGAGGGCTCGAAATAGAGCACGAGTGCAAGCTTGCCGGGAACATAAAAACTGACTGCAAAAGCTTCCATAGATATGTGAAGAGAAAAAGATTAGTGAAGACAAATGTAGGTCCCTTGCAGTCAGATTCAGGTGAATTTATAATGGGGAACAAAGAAATGGATGACCAATTGAACAAATACTTTGGTTCTGTCTTCACGAAGGAAAACACAAATAACCTTCCTGAAATACTAGGGGACCAAGGCTCTAGTGAGAAGGAGGAACTGAAGGGTATCCTTATTAGGCAGGAAATTGTTAGGGAAATTGATGGGATTGAAGGCCGATAAATTCCCAGGTCCTGAGTCTGCATCCCAGAGTCCTTAAGGAAGTGGCCTTAGAAATAGTAGATGCATTGGTGATCATTTTCCAACAGTCTATCGACTCTGGATCAGTTCCTATGGACTGGAGGGTAGCTAATGTAACACCACTTTTTTAAAAAAAGGGAGGAAGAGAAAAAGCAGGTAATTATAGACCAGTTAGCCTGACATCAATAGTGGGGAAAATGTTGGAATCAATTATTATGAAATAGCAGCGCATTTGGAAAGCAGTGACAGGATCTGTCCAAGTCAGCATGGATTTAAGGGGAAATCATGCTTGACAAATCTAGTTACATCCTCAAAAAAATTCCAGTAGAGTGAACAAGGGAGAACTAGTGGATGTGGTGTATTTGGACTTTCAAAAGGCTTTTAAAAAGGTTTTTGGTGTGCAAAATCAAAGCACATGGTATTGGGGGTAATATACTGAAGTGGATAGAGAAATGGTTGGCAGACAGAAAGCAGCAAGTCAGGATAAACAAGTCCTTTTCAGAATGGCAGGCAGTGATGTGGAGTGCCGCAGGGCTCAGTGCTGGGACCCCAGCTCTTTACAATATACATCAATGATTTGGATGAAGGAATGGAGTGTAATATCTCCAAGTTTGCAGATGACACTAAACTGGGAGACAGTGAGAGCTGTGAGCGGGACGCCAAGAGGCTGCAGGGTGACTTGGACAGGTTAGGTGAGTGGGCAAATGCAGTATAATGCAGATAAATGTAAGGTTATTCACTTTGGGTGCAAAAACATGAAGATAGATTATCTGAATGAAGGCAGATTGGGAAAAGGGTAGGTGCAACAAGACCTGGGTGCCATGGTTCATTAGTCTTTGAAAGTTGGCACACAGGTACAGCAGGCAGTGAAGGCAGCAAATGTTGGCCTTCATAGCTAAGGGATTTGAGTATAGGAGCAGGGAGGTCTTACTGCAGTTGTACAGGGCCTTGGTGAGGCCTCACCTGGAATATTGTGTTCAGTTTTGGTCTCCTAATCCAAGAAAAGATATTCTTGCTATTGAGTGAATGCAGCAAAGGTTCAGCAGACTGATTCCCAGGATGGCAGGACTGACATATGAGGAGACACTGGATCAACAGGGCCTTTATACATTGGAGTTTAAAAGGATGAGGGGATCGCATCGAAACATGTAAGATTCTGACAGGATGGAACGAGACAGGTTAGATGAAGGTAGAATGTTCCAGATGTTGGGAAAATCCAGAACCAGGGAACACAGTCTTAGGATAAGGGAAAGGCCATTTAGGACTGAGATGAAGAGAAACTTCTTCATTGAGTTGTTAACCTGTGGAATTCCCTGCCGCAGAGTTGTTGATGCCAGTTCATTGGATATATTCAAGAGGGAGTTCGATATGGCCCTTATGGTTAAAGGGATCAAGGGTTATGGAGAGAAAGTAGGAAAAGGGTACTCAGGGAATTATCAGCCATGATCTTATTGAATGGTGGTGCAGGCTCAAAGGGCCAAATGGACTATTCCTCCAACTATTTTCTATGTTTCTATGTTTCTGACAACTCAGCCAAAAGGCAGCACCTCTGACAGTGCAGCATTCCCTCAGTATGGCACTGGAATGTCAGCCTAGTCTGGAGTGGAACAAACTTCTGACTCAGGGGCAAGAGTACTACTAACCAAACCACATATGCCTTCAGTATAATCCATCCCAATCCAGTTAATGGTGAAAACATTCCCACCATTGTTAAATAAAACAGCTCAACCATGGGAGGAGTGGGGGTGGGGGTGGGGGTGGGGTTGAGGGAAATCATTTAACCCTTTTTCCAGCACTGCCTTCCATCCAGGTTTGGAGTAAACTGCATCAGACAGACACTGTGACCCAGACACTATCTGCACCAACTGTTTAAAAAGCAATCTGCAGATAATTTCGAGAAACAATTCAATTAGAATTCAAAAATTACACAGCACTAATTAACAGAGCTAGTGCTGGACACTAAACAGGATTGTACTGCAATCAGCATTTTCACTCAAATTAATGTCTAACAAATAGTAGAAATAACAGTTTAAATTATTAATGAATGTCTAAATGTTCAAACCCAGAGAGTCCCTGCAGGAGGGATTTCCCAGCCACTTACCTGCTACAAAGAGCTTGGTCCCTTTGCCGAACACCCCCACAGTGAGTTGCTCTAGGGTTCAGTCCATACAATTACCCAGGACCCTGGAATCAGACAGAAAACACGTTCAGAAGCTCCAGTGCCAGCATTAATCAGACTCCATGTATTGCGAGTGTCCCAGCTGGTGTGGGACAGGAAGGAATGAACTCTCAGCAACATCCACACACTGACATTAAAGGTCAGCAACACCCAATACTGGGCAGTGAGACTCAATGTTACCAACTCTGAAACGGGATAAATTAGAAAATATTGTATAAAAAAAACACATTAAAGTGATTTTATGAAATGTAAAACATTAGAAAGTTTTCAGATGCAAAATGTTGTTAAGTGTATAACATTTAGCTGCTCCCAGTTTTTGTGTTACCTTCTGTCACTGTGACACATAAGCACTGCTTGCTGAAACCCATTTTTCACAGTAATAGACGGCAGCGTCATTCACCTCCACGGACTTTATGATTAACTGGTAAATGTTGTGGCCGCTGTTGGCTTTCGATGTGAAACGGTCGCTGGTAAACCCCGAACCATAGGTTGGGGCACTGAGAGAGTGATGGTAATAGAGGATCCATTGAGGAACTGCTCCTGGTGTCTGCTTGTACCAGTTGACATAATAGCTATCAACCGTTCCAATGTTGCAGTCGAGTGTGGCCGTGTCCCCTGGTTTCACGGTCAGGGCTGGAGGCTGAGTCAGAGTCTGAGACTGTCCACCTGTAAAAGAGCAGGGATTAAACATTACACATTTTTTTTTTTATATTCGTTGCCAATCTTTCCAATTCTTTATCAAATCACAAACGCCAGAGGTCACCTTGCACACATCAAGGATCACTCTGCGCCAATGCTCTTAGCCAAAAGGCCTAGAGCCACTGCACCGTTCCTGGAAGTACTGCAATACCAGGTTCGTGCCATGGAGGTGGATGGGTCAGGCCCCCCACACACCTCCGTGGAGGTGGATGGGTCAAGCCACCCCACACATTACACATTGACTCTTTAAAAGTGACCCCAAGCGCCCCATGTGCTGCTGCGGGAGGAGCAGAGTTCAGTGTCTGTACTTACAGCCCAGCCACAGTGCCAGAGACCAGAAAAAGCACAGCGTCTGCATCGTTCCTGCCACTGAGCTGCCTGCCTTCCCCGAGTGTATCTGTGACAGACTGTAGTAGCAGCTGCCCATTGAGCCCAGTTATAGACCCATTCACACCAGGCAGGAAATCCATGCAAATTAGAGCCATTCACACTGACCAACCAGGGCAAGGATCGGAAACCCGCCCATTCAGCGTCAGAGACCGTCAGATTGAGGCAGGACACCTCAGCACTGTTAGCAACTGACCGACATCTTAATCAGAAGATAGTTTATTGCCTGATATTTCTCAGTTTCTGCTTCTTCTGTCCTGGGCTGGAGTTTAAATTGCAGATTACTCCTCCAATAACAAGAACTCTCCGCCATACCACAACTCTTTTTGGGGGAGACAAATTAAACATTAGATCGAGTGCCCCCCGATCTGGGGGACACTCCAGACACTTTTAACTGGCCTTTTTTTTTGTGTTTTTTTTTGTGATTTTTTTGGGGGGCATTAAAATCATATAGTTTACAAGTGCCCCCTATAAAAGGGGAGGGGTCACTAAAACCCGGCAATTAAAACAAATTGAACTTTAAAACATAAAATGAAATTAAAATTTGGTTGCCGGGTGTGATGATGCACTCCAGTCCCTCCAGCGCCCACCTCTCGCGGAAGGCCGCGAGTGTACCGGTGGACACCGCGTGCTCCATCTCTAAGGACACCCTAGCCCGGATGTAGGCGCGGAAGAGAGGCAGGCAGTCGGGCTGAACGACCCCCTCGACCGCCCGCTGCCTGGACCGGATGATGGCACCCTTGGCCGTGCCCAGGAGCAGTCCTACGAGGAGGCCCTTGGACCTACCCACTCCCCTCCGCATAGGGTGCCCAAAGATCAGGAGTGTGGGACTGAAGTGCAGCCAGAAATTGAGGAGCAGCCCCTTTAAATAATGAAACAGTGGCTGCAACATCGCACACTCCATAAAAACGTGGAACACGGACTCTTCCAGACCGCAGAAATTGCAGGTGGCCTGGGAGCCCGTGAACCGGCTTAAAAATTTGTTGCACGAGACTGCTCCATGCACCACCCTCCAGGCCAAGTCCCCGATAAATACTGGGAGGACTCCCGCGTAGAGTGCACTCCATCGGGGACCCCCGCCTCCTCCGGATGGCAAGATGTTGCGCCAAGGCGTGTCCGGACAGCAGACGAGGATGGCAAGGTTGAGAGTGTGCAGGAGCAGCCCGTACAGGAAACCCCTCCGCGCAGAACTGAAAGGCACGGAGGGGATTTACCTGAGGCGGCTCAAGTTGTGAAGCGCCGGCTCCCGAGGGAGGTTCCGGGGTTTGGCGCCGATGAGTAATTCCGTCCAGACGGGGTCAGTTCGGACGGGATCTCCCCACGTGCTTGAGCCTCCTCGATACACCTAACGGAGTCAGGGCCCAGGGCTGTTTTTAGCGACTCGATGGCATCGGCCGCGCGGCGGACTATCCAGCCCGCTCCTCCGCCATCGAGCAGGCCCCTGACCCTGGTCACCTCACCAGCCACAGCCCTCTCGTCCGACTGCCACCTAAAACCACGGTCATGGAGGTACGGATTCCCGAGCAGCGGCTCCTGCAGGACAGCCGCCACTCCAGCCGCCATACCACAGTCTGGTGCAGTACTCTCAGCTTGTGGCTCTCTCATTAATACAGACACCTTATAAAGCTGGAGGACTGGGACACTTTCTGCACCACACACTGATACAGCGCACGTTACTGGCAGCTCCCTCCCAGAGAAACCATCTGAAACATTCTCCATACAGCAAGCTCCTCACCCTGGGACACTTACTGTGTGACTCCCATACACAGTCCTGACTCAATCTGTCGGTGAACCCCCTCAGTTAGTGTTTAGACAATCTTGCTGTGTGTGTGTTGCCAGTGCTCCAACATGAGTGAACATGCTTAACAGGGAAGGGACTAAAGTTATAACTAGTTACCGAAGTACTAACTTGCCAGCCAGCTGACTATCATATTCTGTCAACCAGCAGCTGACCAGTATGACTATGAACTCCATTCTACTAACTGCTAAATACAACTCTTTTTAAGGAGACAAAATTAACAGTTAGATCAAGTGCCCTCCGATCTGGGGGACACGCAGACGCTTTTCAAATGCCTTTTTTTGGGGGGGGGCTTTAAAATCATATATTTTACAAGTGCCCCCTATAAAAGGGGAGGGGGACAGTAAACTGCTAAATACAACTCTTTTTGGGGGATAAAATTAACAGTTAGATCAAGTGCCGCCCGATCTGGAGGACACTCCAAACATTTTTCAACTGCCCCTTATTTAAATTTTTATTTTGTTTTTTTGTTTTTTGTGGGGGTTTTTTGTGATTTTTGGGCATTAAAATTATATATTTTACAAGTGCCCCCTATAAAAGGGGAGGGGGACAGTAAACTGCTAAATACAATCTATTTTCTCAGTCTCTGCTGTTTTCACAGAATCAGGACATTGAGAGCCAATTACACTACATTTAAATACCAAAGGGGATTGGTTGAAGCTAAACTGTCGGTTGGTGGCTTCGGCCAATCAGCTTCCAGTATTTGAAGGCGGTTTGGTGACGCCCAAACCAGCTGCCCCGGGTGGGCGTGAGACTGACACACACCTGGGGCCCGGACAGGAACTGTGCTCTGTTATTTTAAGGAGAGGGACTGTCCAGAACAGAGTCCAACCCTCTAGGTCTGTAGTTTATAGCCACATTACACAAATATCTTGGTTTCTGTTCCATCTGACATGTTCCTTTCAGTAACTGTGAGACACCTCGCTGTTTAAAGGGATAATGGCCTAGAAATTAGAAATGGCCACGAAACGGACAGTGTCCTGGCCCAACGATGTTAAGCTGCACCAGGTCCAAAAGATCTAGGTAGCACGTAAAATTCGTGCTCAGTCCTCATTATCATGATTATAGTCTTGATTTCACGCTGAAACTGCTGCTCATTGGCTTAACGCTCAAGATGGGCCAATATTGGGTCCAGTCTAATTCCCAGTCATGTTTGCCACAGGCTTTATTCAGTACTTAAAGGGGAGATGCACTGATGCTGCTGCACCTCATTGTCAAGCCCCTCACAAGTGCAGCTGGAAGAAGACATTAGTGCAAACCCATGGCGGAGCCTCGGCACAGGGAGAGCCTGCAGATTCTCCAAAGCGGTTTTTGAGCCACTGCTCGTGGCCATGGAGAGGAGGCGGCCTGTCCACTTCCCCCACACTGGCAGGAAGCTCTCGTCACACTCCTCGTGAAATCTCTGGCAGGACATAGTCACCCACATCACGGCCAGCATGGCGGTCCCAAGGTCGGCCATCCAGTGTCAGATGAAGTTTAATGACCTCACACGACCGGTCAAGGTCAGTAAATGCTTCAGCAACTGCCATATCCCACCATCTGCACCACAAGCCTCACACACTGCTCAATGTACCACACCCCCAGCACACACCTACCAACAATCTCTACCCATCACCACTCACCCCTCATAATCAGAGCTTCACTTCACCCTCACAGCCTTACCACTGCTGCAACACTCACACCCACATCTCTCACTTTGCACATACTGACAGCTATTCAACCATGGCAGGCACATCACCCAAACACATTGCACCACACTCACTCACACACTTCTCTTTCTCTTGCAGGCAAAGGTCGCGCATCATCAGAGGGAGCAGCGGCAGACAGGCGGGGGGCAGACTGACAACCATGACCTCAGCCTGCTGGAGGAGAAAGCGGTGGACATCATTGGGCAGCAGATCATAGAGGCAGGCCTCAAACCAGCGAGGTTGAACCCCTTGGGGACATCAACGGTATGTTCATTCCTAATTCTCCTCACACCGCACTTCCCCCTCATCCCACAATCTCTTCTCACGTTCAAGCTGCTGATGTTGTATGCATGCGTATCCTGCTTCATGCCCCCCTCCCCTCATCATAACCCAACTCTTCTGCATTTCTGCTTGCAGATAATCAGCAACAAGCACCTGAGAAGCCGGTCTCTGAGGCAATGCACGAGAGCGAGGGGGGAGAAGAAGACGACGCAGCGTTGCTGCATTTGTCACTCGCAGAAAGTAGCTCAGAAACTGGCACTGCGCATATTTGAGGCTAGAGTAGAAGTGGGATCTGCACAGGTGAGGCACCGGGCACAAGTGGGCTGCAGCAAGGCCAGGGGGGAAAGGGTAGCTCGGGGTCAGCTTCCCGGAGAGTGAGTTCGCACACGGGTTCTGCTGCACAAGACTCAGATAAGGACCTTGATGGGTCGGTCTTCAGCAGAAGGGTGATGGACATGCAGACCAAAGTGCTGGGTGCAATGGCTAGCCTGCCAGAGAGACTATTGGCAATGTCAAGGAACATGGAGGAGTCCATCTCCAATATTGTACGGGGCTCTGCACACAGCTTGGAGCCCAGGATTACCCGTCTGGAAATGATGGAAGATTCCCGAAGAGCCCATATCGACTTGAACATGATGGAGTGTGTGACGGGCGATGTCACAGCTACCATTGCTGCAGGGGACTACACATTACTCTGCCATCTCTTCGCTTGATCCTTTCAGAAACCAGCGTGTGAGCAGTTACAAGTAATGGCAGAGAAAGCATAGGCCCCATCACTATCAATAATTACTTTCACTAAATTAAACTAATCTCTCTACTCTCTCTATACTGTATACCAGTCAGTCTAATAGACCTCAACAATATCAATAATTCTTTTCACTATCTACAAAACACTTTTCGCAAAAAAATGCCTCTACAATAGCTACTCTCAATATATATACCATAATATCATATTCTGAGTTGATCTATCTATAAATAACTCTCTAAATAACTCACAACTATTTAGCTCGTTTTTTCTGTTGCCCCCACCCGTCGTCCAATCTTCAAAATGGCGTCCGTAGTGCCCATTTCCTTCTGTAAAGCCCGGGAAAAGCAGCTATTTCTCAGCGATGTTTTCGGCCTTCCATCAGCCCAGTGAAGTGCTGACTCTGTGCCGAAAGTGGAATGGGCCTTGTTTTGGGCGATCAGTTCGGCGATCATTTTGGCAAAGTGAGCCGAAACTTGGGGGCCTATTTTTCCAGCGATGTTTTGGGCCTAGTTTCCATTTTTTGGTGAAAATGGGCGATAGAGGTCCGTTTTGAGCGATTAGATGGGCGATGTAAAGTGTAAAGTCTAAGGCTAACTATTTGTGCTGCACTTTTCTTGGACAGACAGGCGTCCGTCCAGCCCCCCCGGCCCGCACTGCACTTTTTTGACCAACAGACGACAAGCCCCGCCCCTGTCAAGCTCCGCCCACCGCACCCTCCCAGGCCCCGAATCATTCGGCCCACGTGGTGCCGAGAGGCCGGAGCTGAGCCCCGAGACTCCGCTGTTATCCTCACCGACTTGCACCGCAGCCCCGCCCCCCCCCTTCCCCCGGGACTAGCTAGGCCCAGCGGGCCTCCCGCTGAGCAGTGAGCCACGAGTCCCGAGCAACAGTGGGGGGGGGGGCGGTGGGAATCAGAGAGGACAGAGTGAACTCAGGAAAAATCGATCACATTCTTCCAAACTCCTACAAGGGACATCTTTGGAATGGATGATATCCAGAAGCCACGACACTGTCACGATTCACTTCATACCCAATTAACCTGTTAACAATCCCTACACAATACCCCATCTATTGGGGAGGGGGCAGAAGATGCACGTGCTTGGGTAAGACATTTTGGTTGGTGAAGGCATACACTTGGACGGGGTAAGGCACTTTGGCTGCGGGAGACATGCACTTGCGCTGTGGTAATTGACTTTGGCTAGGGGTGGCATACACTTGGACTGGGGTAAGGCACTTCGGCTGTGGGAGGCATGCACTTGGACTGGGGTAAGGCAGCTCAGCTAGAGGAGGCATGCACTTGGATTGTGATAAGGCACGTCCGCTGGGGCAGGCATGCACTTGCGCTGGGGTATGTGACTTTGGCTAGGGGAGGCATGGACTGGGGTAAGGCACTTCGGCTGTGGGAGGCATGCACTTGGACTGGGGTAAGGCACGTCTGCTGGGGCAGGCATGCACTTGCGCTGGGGTATGTGACTTTGGCTAGGGGAGGCATAAACTTGGACTGGGGTAAGGCACTTTGGCGGGGGGAGGCATACACTTGGACTAGGGTAAGGCAATTTGGCTGGGGGAGGGAAGTAGTTGGACTGGGGTAAGGCACTTTGGTTAGGGGAGGCAGAAACTTGGACTGGGGTAAGGCACTTCAGCTAGAGTAGTCATACACAGACTCAGGTAAGGCACTTCGGCTGGGGGAGGCATACACTTGGACTGGGGCTGCAGGACTTTGGCTGGGGGAGGGAAGTACTTGGACTGGTGTAAGGCACTTCAGCTGGGGAAGGCATGCACTTGCGCTGGGGTACAGGACTTTGGCTAGGGGAGGCATACACTTGGACTGGGGTAAGGCACTTCGTCTGGTGGAAGCATCTAGTTGGACTGGGGTAAGGCACTTTGGCTGGAGGAGGGATACACTTGAGCTTTGGTACAGGTCTTTGGCTGAGGGAGGCATACACTTGGACTGGGGTAAGGCACTTCGGCTGCGGCAGGCATGCACTTGCGCTAGGCTGCGGGACTTTGGCTGGGGTAGGCATGCACTTGGATTGGAGGAAGGCATTTTGGCTGGGGGAGGCATGCACTTGGAATGGAGGAATATACTTTAACTGGGGTAAGGCACTTCGGCTTATGGAGGGAAGTACTTGGACTGGGAGTTATGCACTTCGGCAGGTAGAGACATCCACTTGAAATGGGATAATGCACTTGCGCTGGGCTTTTGGACTTTTGCTGTGGGAGGCATACACTTGGACTGGAGTAAAGCACTTTGGCTGGGGGAGGCATACACTTGGACTGGGGTAAAGAACTTTGGCTGGAGAGGCATACACTTGGACTGGGATAAAGCATGTCGCTGGGGGAGGGAAGTCGTTGGATTGGGTAAGGCACTTTGGCTGGGGGAGGCATACACTTGGACTGGGGTAAAGAACTTTGGCTGTGCGGGGAAAGTACTTGGACTCGGGTAAGGCACTTTGGCTGGGGGAGGCATACACTTGGAATGCGGTAAGGCACATTGGCTGGGGGAGAGAAGTAGTTGGACTGGAGGAAAGCACTTTGGCTGGGGCATGCATGCACTTGCGCTGGGCTTTTGGACTTTTGCTGTGGGAGGCAAACACTTGGACTGGGGTAAGGCACTTTGGCTGGAGAGGCATACACTGGGACTGGGATAAAGCATGTTGCTGGGGGAGGGAAGTCGTTGGATTGGGTAAGGCACTTTGGCTGGGGGAGGCATACACTTGCACTGGGGTAAAAAACTTTGGCTGTGAGGGGGAAATACTTGGACTGGGGTAAGGCACTTCGGCTGGGGTAAGGCACTTCGGCTGGGGGAGGCATGTACTTGGACTGGGGTAAGGCACTTTGGCTGGGGGAGGCATGCACTTGGTCTGGGGTAAGGCACTTCGGCTGGGGGAGGCATGTACTTGGACTGGGGTAAGGCACTTCGGCTGGGGGAGGCATGCACTTGGTCTGGGGTACAGGACTTTGGCTGGGGGAGGGATGTACTTGAACAGGGGCACGGGACTTTGGGTGGTCCTTGCTGTCTGCTGGGGAGCTCTGCCCTCTGTCACTTCAAGAAGTCAAAATGGATCGAGTTACAATTTGCAAAGTCAGTAAGTTCTTGGATTGCGCGGCTCAAGGCCGTTTTATACTGTCCTCCAGGAAGTGATTATCAACAATGTGCTGAGTACTGCAGCATGAATTAGGAGCTCCGTCCCACTACAGTTGACACTTTCCTTTATTTTCTTCATCCAGCAACTTGTCCCAAATCAATAAGGTGCCGGTCAGCCCTACATGGCTCCCAAAGAAGGGAATCAGGAGCCCAAAACCAGGCCGCATCCCCCACCATTCCCAGCAGCAACAACCTGCCTTTACATAGTAGAAAGCCCACGGCGACTCACAGAGGTGTAATCAGACAACAAGGACATCGAGACAAAGACGATATTCGGAGGGGTGACTGAAAGCTTGGTCAAAGAGGGGGTTTTATGGAAGGTCTTCAAGTCAGTGAAGGAGGTGGAGAGAGAGAAGGGTTTAGGGAGGGAATTCCAGAGCATGAGGCCTAGACGGCTGAAGGCATGGCCCCCAATGGTGAGACAAAGGAAGGGCAGAATGTAAAAAATGCCCGAGTCACAGGAACGGTGAGTTCAGAGAAGTGGGAGGGGGGGCGGGTTCTAGGATTGGAGGAGATTACAGAGATAGGGAGGCATGAGGCGATGAAGGATGAGCAGTGACTAGTGTCAGCCGTGGCTCAGTGGGTAGTCCAGTCTAACTATGAAGTTAAGATAGTCAAACAGCCCACTCAATGAGGCAGCAAATTACAAATGTACACACAAATAGGACGGATGTGCCTGGGCTTCTAATGCTCGAATACAGTCTAGCCCATGGCCTATAGCTTTGCATTACATATACAGAACAAAAGCTTTGCATTACATATCTCAACAGCAACTTGCATTTATCTAGCTCATTTAAAATAGAAAATGTCCCAAGGAGATTCGGAGGAGCGTAATGAGACACAAATCTGACAGCAAGCCACATAAAGCGATATTAGGACAGGTGACCTTCAGCTTGCTCCAAGAGATAGGTGTTAATGGCGTCATGAAGGAGGAGAGAGATGTAGAGAGGCAGAGAGGATTAGCAAGGAATCCCAGAGTTTGGGGCCTAGGCTGCTGAAGGCATGGTGCCAATGATGGAGCGATGTTCAAGATGCCAGAATTGGAGGAGTGCAGAGATATTGGAGGGTCGTAGGGCTGGAGGACATTACAGAGATGGGGAGGGGTGAGACCATAGAAAGAAAGGATGAAAATTTTAGAATCTAAGCATTGCCCACTCAAAAGCCAATGTAAGTACAGTAGCACAGTGGTTATGTTAGTGAACTACTAATCCAGAGGCCTGGACTAATGATCCAGAGAAGTGAGTTCCAATCCCACCACGACAGCTGGGTAATTTAAATTCAGTTAATTGAATAAATCTGGAATATAAAGCTAGTATCAGTCATGGTGACCATGCAACTACCGGATTGTCATAAAACCCATCTGGTTCACAGATGTCCTCTCGGGAAGGAAAGCTGCCGTCCTTACCTGGTCTGGCCTATACGTGACTCCAGTCACACAGCAATGTGGTTGACTCCTAGCTGCCTTCTGAAAGGGCCTAGCAAGCCACTCAGTTGTACAAAACGCTACGGAAAACAATAATAAGAATAAAACCGGAGAGAACATCCAGCATTGATATCGACACCGGCTTCGGACATGACAATGGCACACGCAGCCCAGTCGACCCTGCAAAGTCCTTCTTACCAATATCTGGGGCTTGTACCAAAATTGGGAGAGCAATAGCCTGACATAGTCACACTCACAAAATCATACTATTCAGCCAATGTCTTAGGCTCCTCCATCACCATTCCTGGGTATGTCCTGACCCACCGGCAGGACGGATCCACCAGAGGGGGCGGCACAGTGGAATACAGTCAGTAGGTAGTGGCCCTGGGAGTTCTCAACACTGATTCCGAACCCCACAAAGTCTCATGGCTTCAGGTTAAGCATGAGCAAGGAAACCTCCTGCTGATTACCACTTACCGCCGTTCCTCAGCTGATGAATCATTACTCCTCCATGGCTAACACCACTTGGAAGAAGCACTAAGGGTATCAAGGGCACAGAATGTACTGTGGGTGGATTACTTCAATGTGCATCAACAAGAGTGGCTCGGTAGCAACACTACTGACTGAGCTGGCAGTTCCTGAAGAACAAAGCTGCCAGATTGGGCCTGCGGCACGTCGTGAACCAACACGTGGGAATAAATACATGACCTCAACTCACCAATCTACCTGTCGCAGATGCATCTGTCCATGATGGTATTGGTAGCAATGACCAGAGCACAGTTCATGTGGAGACGAAGACCCATCTTCACACTGAGGACACCCTCCATCGTGGCACTACCACCATGCTAAATGGGATAGCTCAAACTGGCCTTCCATGAGGCGCTGTGGGCCATCAGCAGCAGCAGAACTATATTCCACCACAATCTGTAACATCATGGCCCAGTATATCCCTCACTCCACCATTACCATCAAGCTAGGGACCAGGATACAAAGATGGGTGGAAAAACAAATTCTGAGGAGGATACAAAAAATCTGCAAAGGAATATAGACAGGCTAATTGAGTGGGCAAAACTTTGGCAGGTAGAGTACAATGTGGGAAAATGTGAGGTTATCTACTTGAACAGAAAAAATAGAAAAGCAAATTATAATTTAAATGGAGAAAAATTGCAAAGTGCTGCAGTACAGAGGGACCTGGGGGTCCTTGTGCATGAAATACAAAAAGTTAGTATGCAGGTACAGCAAGTAATCAGGAAGGACAATGGAATGTTGGCCTTTATTGCAAGGGGGATGGAGTATAAAAGCAGAGATGTCCTGCTGCAACTGTACATGGTATTGGTGAGGCCACATCTCGAGCACCGTGTACAGTTTTGGTCTCTGTATTTAAGGAAGGATATACTTGCATTGCAGGCTGTTCAGAGAAGGTTCACTCGGTTGATTCGGAGATGAGGGGGTTGTCTTATGAAGATAAGTTGAGTAGGTTGGGCCTATACTCATTGGAGTTCAGAAGAATGAGAGGTGATCTTATCGAAACATGTAAGATAATGAGGGGGCTCGACAAGGTGGATGCAGAAAGGATATTTCCACTCATAGGGGAAAATAAAACTAGGGGACATATAGTCACAGAATAAGGGGCCGCCCATTTAAAACTGAGATGAGGAGGAATTTCTTCTCTGAGGGTGTAAATCTGAAAATCTCTACCCCAGAGAGCAGTGGAGGCTGGGTCATTGAATATATTTAAGGCGGAGATCGACAGATTTTTGAGCAATAAGGGAATAAAAGGTTATGGGGAGTGGGCAGGGGAGCGGAGCTAAGTCCATGATCAGATCAGCCATGATCTTATTAAATGGCGGAGCAGGCTCGAGTGGTCAAATGGCCTACTTCTGTTTGTATTTCTTATATTATGTTCTTATGTAACTGGTTCAATGCAGAGTGTAGAGGAGCACGTCAGGAGCAGCACCAGGCACACCTAAAAATGAGGTGCCAACCTGGGGATACTGCAACACAGGACTACATACATGCTAAACAACAGAAGCAGCATGCTACAGACAAAGCTAAACGATCCCACGACCAAAGGATCAGATCAAAGCTCTGCAGTCATGTCACAGCCAGCCGTGAATGGTGGTGGACCATTAAACAACTAACGGGAGGAGGAGGCTCCATGAAAATCCCAATCCTCAATGATGGAGGAGCCCAGCACGTGAGTTCAAAAGACAAGGCTGAAGCATTTTCAACCACCTTCGCCCGAAATGCCAAGTAAATGATCCACAAAAATAGCTAGTATTTAAGCCCTTAGAGCTCAACTGCCTTCTCCAAAAAAATAATTCTAAAATGGCAGTCTTCAGCTCTTAAAGCTAAACTTCCTTCTGTGCATTAAGAAGAAGAAGAGGAAAAAGAGGAGGAAGAAGAGGAAGTGGAGCAGAAAGATGCAGATGAGGAAGAAAAATGAGAAGAAGAGGAAGCAGGAGGAGGAAGAAGGAGGAGGTGAGATAAGGAGGGAGGAGAAGGGAGGAGGAGGGAGGAAGAGGAGGAGGAGGGAGAAGAAGAAGATTTGACACTCCCAGCCACCAGCTCCTAGAGGGCGACATACAAGGCCATCTGCAGTGTCCCCCACTGAAAGTCAGCAGCCTCCCACCAGCCATGCTGCAGACACTGGGGTAGCACTGAGTGACATCAGTAGGACAGGTAAAGGCACACACAAGACAGTCACTAAGGGAATGCATAAGGGTGATTAGTTGATTTCTGGTCATGTTGGATGAATAAATGTATAAAGTTGGATTGGAATGGTTGCATTGTGGTGGGTTTTATTTCAGCATTGTGGCCAAGCGAACGCTGTGATGGTCAGTAACAGAGGGAAGGTAAGGTGGGGACAAATATTGAAAGGGGCATTGGGGTTGTGCTCACTGGTACTGCAGGTGAATGATTCCATCCCGGATATCCCGGCCAGAAAGGGGCTGTCTGCATTGCATCCTCCCATCAGCTTCCTCCTCTTCTGCTTCTATCTCTCTGTGTCTTCCTCCTCTGCGCCTTCTCCTTCCCTCTGCTAGCAGATGCTGGAAATCGCAAATTAAAACAGAAAATGCTGGAAGTCTGAAATAAATGCAGAAATTTCTGGAAATACTCAGCAGGTCAGGCAGCGGATCGACCTGAGATGTGAACTCTGTTTCTCTCTCCACAGATGCTGCCTTACCTGCTGTGTATTTCCAGCATTTCCTGTCTTCACAGAGGCCTTCCTTTACCATCCAAAGACTTGCACGCGTCCAGGAGCACTCCCTACACAAACTTTTAAAATCTATTGCACCAAGCCACGACTTCAATAAAATATAAAAATGCCGTTGAAAAGATTTGGAATGTTTAATTCATTGTAAAATCACTTACAGAAAGGGAAATTGTTACACTCATAATAAATGGTGAAACTGAGTACTGTGTGTAATGAACAAGTGTGACTTTAGCTCCTTTATTAAGATTCCAGAGTGCAGGTACCTCGTGGGTGGCCTGCTTATATACTGTGCTCCTAAGGGATGCTGGGATACCTTGGGACTCCAACAGGTGGGTCCTCTGGTGGTCAGGTGTGATGCAGGTTATAAAGGGTTAAATACATAACAGAAATAAAGTGAGGAAAAGAAAGATGGCATTAAGAGTGAGACATAAAAAAGGCAGAATTTTTTTTTTAAATGATTGTAATTTTTACTTTTATAAAATCTCCAACAATAATTCAATTCTGAAGAAATTAATCTCCACACTTGTAAAATTAAATTTTCAGTGCAAGAGAGTTTGTTTGACAGTAATTAAGTGTTATCATGTCGTTAAAAATTCACTTACACCTGAATGAGCCAGTTCTAACTTTATGCAGCGTGTTTATTGGGTTCCACAACTTCACGCCTTACAATGGTTTCAATGCGAGGTACCGATGGAGTGAAGCTTCTGGAGGAGCAGGGAAAATCAGACAGCAATTGGCGGATTTCCATGTTTAACTGCGCGTGTGTGGACTTCACTGAAGACTATGGTTGCTTTATTATTTTGTTAATAGGAAACTTGACATTTCTGTAGTGTTCTCTATTGAAGTAAATTTGTGACATAAAAACAAATTTATTTGACTGGATTATGATCCCAGGGATAAAGAAATGTTTCCTATTGCTAAATTCCCAAGTGGTAGTGATAACAGGAATTGTGAATTGTGGCAGATGGAGCAGGAGTGGCGAGGTCCGGGCGAAGGAGCGGCAAGAGATTGTAGAGGGAAGTGATCGGGGCCCAGGAGAGGCGAGAGTTCGGGACCAGAAGGGGCGAGGGCCCAGAGGCAGCATGGGCCAGCCCACACTGCGATATGTGTGTGCACTAGGCCCGTGCAGCAGAGCAGGTCTCCAGTTGTCTTGGTTAACCCTTGCCACTGCACCAAGACCTCGCTCTGTCAAGCCCGTGTAGTGGCTGGTGTGCAACGGCCACCCCATGTTAAAAAAAATCCATGCACAGGCATCTTCCACCCTTCAGGATGTAGTTCAGGACGTGGAATATTAGGTTCTTCATTGAAACACCTGTGAACTCATCTGTTTTTGGCTTCAAAGCAAGACATCTCATTTCGAGGGACTGCCTATGATGATGATGATGGACTCCGGAAGTTGCTGTCCGATTTACTCCACAATAACAGTGAGTGCTGTTTACCTCACCGTTATTCTTAACGCAAAATCCGGGCCAGTGTTATTGGCATGTTTCTAGCTTTGTTTTATAAATGATCCCAGAACAGAACACGGTGACACACCACTAACCACTGTCAATTACTCTGAGAAACTGCCCTTAACCCCTACACTCCGTCTCCCCCATTATAACCAGTTTTAATCCAATTTGCTATCCTTCCCCTAATTCCACTCCCCCTGAATCTTCTCCAATAGTCTCCTGTGTGATACCTTGTCAAAGGCTTTCTGAAAGTCCGTGTACACCACATCCACTGCGTTTCACCTTTCATCATATCTGTCGCCCTCTCAAAGGCAATACTTTGCACTGGAATCTGAATTTCAGTCAGTTCCCTTACAGCTGTCTTTGTACTGTGCCTGGATTTAAAGGAACAGTTCCCAAAGGAAAACAATCAGAGATACCGTCAGCCAAAGGCCGACACCCGATCCGTCTCCATGGTGATGGAGTGGGCACTGTGCACTGACCCAAGAGTCTGACCCTACCGAGATCCTGAGATCAGACAGATGATGTCACTCACACCCATGTCAGTATCAGTGCAAACTTGGGCGTGCACTAGAGGGGAGGAGAGTAAAACATGGCATTTTCCAGGCTGGGCGAAGCTGGTAGGTCCAACTATAAAAATCTCAGAACATTTGATATTGGACCCCATTTATTGCTGGCCACAACTCCAGCATTCGAGTGTTCTAAGCCATTAAGATATCCTGGAACACCCTGGTGGGCCCAGCCCTGTATATTGACAGCATACGCCTTGCTGAGGGCTCAGGAGGCAAAGCTCCAGCAGACAACACTATCCCACCAGTCCCACTTCCTTTTAATACCTCCGGCTACAAAGGGGTAGATGCAACTACTGGCCATCCCAGCTCCTGGGGAAATCCCTGTGCTCATATTATCGCCAAGTCCCGCCCCCCCATTTCCTGCCCCCACCTGTCCTCGCCCACCCTGATTACGCTGCAACTCCTCACCAGGCCCGAGCACATAACTAAATGGAAAAGTAGATAAATTGCTCACTGCAAACAAAAAACTCCAGTCCACCTCCAGCTCAACATGGCTTTAGGCCGAAGCAGGCCCGAACCTTCGAGCTGTCAGAGACACATTTTATAACAGCATGGTGCATTCTGGGAGCACAGCTTCACCACTTCTTTCTCTCTCAGAAATATCAGTTCTCTCTATTTGATCATTATTGTGGTTATATGAACATTCCTCTCCTATTCCTACTGAGCTAAAAATAGTCTGTCCTACAGACCCTTCATTCTTCCTACATTGTCACTGTGTTGAAATCAAGACTTATCACAATGTCCCCCATTTTAACTCATTTGTTCAAGCGTGCCAGAAATATGGAACTCCTGAGTCTCTCCTTCCTCCTATAATCCAGCTGTTGTAACCCCAATGTTGTCTTCATTCTTGAGTTCCTTATCTCACCCACAGGACCCTACTCTTTTCAACCTTTGTGATGTCCTGCCCTTCACCAAAGTTTCTCAATGGAAAAATTTTGTTACTTTGAGTCGAGCAAACAGGAGATGTGGGTTCCCTTCCCATAGTGCACCTTGCATTGGATCGGGCTTTTCCCAACTCTTTTGTCCTTTGGCCATGGCTAAAAGGCAGTTTCCAAAAGCAGACCAAGTCTCCCAGGAACCAAGGCCTGCCACAATATGGGTGTTGTGCATCATACAGCAGCCCAGGAGTAACAGTTACCCCTATTCAAGGTTACAGGAGCTAGCTTCAAAGCATAGCTCACCTCTGTTCATAAATGAATCTCAGACAATGTTGGTTTGATTAGTTCCTCTGAGAATGTGCACAGTTTGTCATTCTGGAGAGAGACAGAGCCATTACTCATAGTTTGAGAGTTTTACCTACTTGGCCTAAACGTTAGTTTGTTTTTTATTTATTTGAAGGTGTTGCTGTGAAGTTAAATTCAGTTCTGCCTAACTACCAGAGACACACAAGCTATCCAAGATATCGATTAGGACTATTAGTTTGAATATCAGATGAAGCAGCTATCAGAAATTGATGTATTCTTTGTATTTTCTACATTACAACTGTGACTACATTTCAAAAAGCACATCATTGGATTTAAAGCACTTTAGGACCCTGTGAGGTTGTGAAAGACGCTATATAAATGACAGTGTGGTTTGCCTTGATGAGCCAATGTTGACATAGAGACATCAGAGGTCAGCCTTTGCCTCTCTAGAAGTGAGCCCAGGGCAGTTTGAATCTGCAACAGGCAGATTGAGACAGAGCTGTTACCTGGAAGCTGCAAATATCAGAGAATGTGTTGGGTCTGAGGGAAACTGGGGTGGGGGTGGGGCCGGGGGGAGGTGGTTGCTTTACAGGTGTGTGCTTTGACCTGCCCAACTTGCTGATAGCCCAGGATTCCAGTGTGCCCTGTTCCCAGCCCTGGAAAAACTCCCCTTGTAGATGACAGGCAATTGATTGAAATATGCAGTGAAAACGACATTCTGACGCGTTCACATATTTCACTCATAGTAAACCAGTTTAGTTTACAATTGGCCTCCTCTCACTCGTTTCTCTTTTCAAACTGCCTTAAATAGGCTAACAGAAGTGGCAGTGCATGAGACATTAATGTCACACACACAACATAAGGCATCTTATTGTTACAATCCCTGGGTCGCACTATTATTTAACTACACATTGGACAATAAGGATTCTCTCCCGATCGTAGGGGAGGAGAGCTCCACTTACGGGAGTGAACATTGACACCAAACTCAAGAGAATATCGAGTGCAGACCAAAAATTTGTATAATTTGCAATGGCAATCCGACCAGGGGGTGCATCATGCCTGGAGACTGGGGGGTGAGGGGAGGGGTGAGATCTCAAAATTAGCACCTGTGATGTGAGAGGGTTTTCTGGCATAAGGGCCTTGCAATAGCTGCTCATCTTCAGTCCATTCAGGTGACCCGTGTTTCCAGGTCACCATGTTGAGACTTTACTATGATTGCCGAGATGTCCACATACGACAAAAGCTCACAGAAAGAACTCTGATAAACGACGAAGAATCTCAAAACACTTTGCTCATTTACACACAGAGAAAGCTTGAAAGTATCTGAAAATTAGTGTGTTGCTATTTTCTCTGCTGATTTAACTTGCTTCATGTATATTTGTGTCTTGAAATTAATAAAAATTGTAGATTAGCTTGAAAGATATGACCTTTCAGTGTGGGGTTATTCGAGAGATCATGGAATATAATGCATCCCATAGGATTTCCAGTCTTAACCCAACCCCAACCAAACATGCTGCCTCCCATTCACTGCATACATAAGGTTAAGTTTCAATTCAGAATGGGCTCGGGCCTTTCCTAATCACGTTGAGAAAAAAGTGTTGGGAGAAGTTGGGACATGTGTCTGTACACTCGACCACACAATGCACTCCTTCCGTGACCACACATAGAACCATAGAATCTGACAGCACAGAATGGGGCCATCCGACCCATGCACCTATGCTGGTGCTTTGAAAGACCCAGCCACTTGGTTCCATTTCAAATGCCCTTTTCAATAGTATTTTGCAAATTTATATTCACTTCCCCTTTAAAACCTGTTTGCATTGTTTCCCCCACTGTTTCTGATTGGTATTCCATGTCCCAACTCCCCTCCACAAAATAAACATTCACCAGCCCTTTCCTTTCATTCTTTCGGTGATAATCTTAAATTTATTCCCTCTAATTACTAACTCACCAACCACTGGAAATAGTTTTGACCTGATTTACCTTACCAAAAGTTCTGAGCAACTGTATTAGATCTTTTCTTAACCTTCCTTGATCTGCAAAAGTCTTCAATTACTCTCGACCCTCCTCATAACTAAAGCCTCTCATCCCGGATATATCTTTTATCTCTGTTCAACAATTCCACACTCCCTCTAGTTTTATCAACAAACCTCTAATGTTGCAGGTTATCAAACCCCTTTTTGAAACTCCATATACACAACATCTGCTGCATTTCACTCATCAATAATATTTAAGGAACGAATGCATGAATTGCAACAGTTATACATTCCTTTCTGGTGTAAAAACACAAAAGGAAAAGTGGCTAACAAAAGAAATTAAGGATAGTATTAGATCCAAAGAGGAGGTATACAAAGTTGCCAGAAAAAGTAGCAAGCCTGAGGGTTGGGAGCAGTTTAGAATTCAGCAAAAAAGGATCAAGAGATTGATTAAGAGGGGAGAAATAGAGTATGAGAGTAAACTTGCAAGGAATATAAAAACCGACTGCAAAAGTTTCTACAAGTACGTAAAAAGAAAAAGATTAGTGAAAACAAACGTAGGTCCTTTACAGACGGAAATGGGAGAATTTGTAATGGGGCACAAGGAAATGGCAGAACAATTCAATAAATACTTCGGTCCTGTCTTCACGGAAAAGGACACAAATAACGTCCCAGAAATGCTAGGGAACCAAGGGTCCAGTGAGCAAGAGGAATTAAATGAAATGAGTATTAGTAAGAAAATAATGCTGGAGAAACTAATGGAACTGAAGGCCGACAAATCCCCAAGGCCTGATGAGCTGCATCCCAGAGTACTAAAAGAGGTAGCCATGGAAATAGTAGATGCATTTGTTGTCATCTTCCAAAATTGTATAGATTATGGAACAGTTTCTGCAGATTGGAGAGTGGCAAATGTAACCTCACTATTTAAAAAAGGAGGGTGAGAGAAAACAGGGAACTACAGACTGGTTAGCCTATCAGTAGTAGGGAAAATGCTAGACTCTATTATAATGGATGTGGCAACGGCACACTAAGATATCAACAGGATTAAACAAAGTCAACATGGATTTATGAAAGGAAAATTATGTTTGACAAACCTACTGGAGTTTTTTGAGGATGTAACTGATAGAATAGATAAGGGAGAACCAGTGGATGTGGTGTATTTGGATTTTCAGAAGGCCTTTGATAAAATCCCACAAAAGAGGTTATTGTGCAAAATTAAAGCACATAGGATTGGGGGTAATGTATTGGCATGGATTGAAAATTGATTAACTGACAGAAAACAGAGAGTAGGAATAAACAGGTCTTTTTCGGGGTGGTGGGCAGTGACTAGTGGGATGTTATAGGGATCAGTGCTTGGACCCCAGCTATTCACTATATATAATATATATATATATAAATGATTTGGATGAGGGAACCAAATATAATATTTCCAAGTTTGCTGACAACACAATGCAAAACTAGGTGGGATTGTGAGTTGGGAGGAGGATGCAAAGATGCTGCAAGGCAATTTAGATAGGTTGAGTGAGTGGGCATACACGTGGCAGATGGTGGATAAATGTGAAGTTATCCACTTTGGTAGGAAAAACATATTATTCAAATGATGATGGCTTGGGAAATATTAATGTACAGAGGGACCTGAATGTCCTTGTACACCAGTCATTGAAAGCAAACATGCAGGTGCAGCAAGCAGTTAGGAAGGCAAATGGTACGTTGGCCTTCATTGCAAGAGGATTGAGTACAGGAACAAGGATGTCTTACTACAGTTATATAGGGCCTTGTTGAGACCGTACCTGGACTATTGTGTGCAGTTTTGGTCTCCTTACTGAAGAAAGGGTATACTTGCCACAGAGGGAGTGCAGTGAAGATTCACCAGACTGATTCCTGGGATGGCAAGACTGGCATATGAGGAGAGATTGGGTCGACTGGGCCTAGAGTTTAGAAGAATGAGAGGGGATCTCATTGAAACATATAAAATTCTGACTGGGTTGGATAGACTGGATGTTGCCTCTAGCCTCTAGCTGGGAAGTCTAGAATTAGGGGTGACCGGATACAGGGTTGGAAATTTAGGACCAAAATGAGAAATTTTTTCACTCAGCGGGTGGTGAACCTGTGGAATTCACAACCACTGAAGGCTGTGGAGGCCAAGTCACTGAATATATTTAAGTGGGAGATAGATTTCTAGAAAAAAAAAGGCATCAAGAGTATGGGGAAAAAGCAGGAATATGGTGTTAAGATAGATGATCAGCCATGATCATATTGAATGGCAGTGCAGACTCGAAGGACCGAATGCTGTTCCTATTTTCTGTTTCTGTAGCCTCTCTCCTCAAAACGGTTCTATCAAATACCACACGTGAACCCTTGCTTGTTCTGCTTAATAAACCCACGTCGCCAGGCGAGTATTAATTCATTCTGCATTGAGGCCTCCACTTGTACAATTTGTGTTTCTAGTGCCCTCAAAAAAAAGGGTTCACTTGAAAAGTTTTTGAAGTGTGCGCCCCCTCCCCCTTTAATCAGGGAGCACTTGATTACAACTATTTTAGTTGTATTGTGACCTCTAGAATACCATTGCTGCTATTAATCCGACTGTTTTTAAAGGAATGAACTAGCTAACGATAGACCAATGTGTTACAGTGGCAACCCTCCACAGATCTGACCCAACTTCCATATCCAAGGATCTTTGAAAGATTATGGTCAGATCCGCTGCAATTCCCTCTCTGACTAATCAGTCCATTGCAATGATTTAGACTTCATTGTAGGGGGCACGATTAAGTGGTTTGCTGATGATTCAAAAAGTGGCCATGCACTTGATAAGTGAGGAAGAAAGTTGTAGACTGCAGGAAAATATCAATGGACTGGCCAGGTGGACAGAAAAGGTGACAAATGAACTTCGATCATGAGAAATGTGAGGTAATGCATTTGGGGAGGGATAACTAGGCACAAAATACACAATAAATAGTAGGATAGTGGGAGCTGTAGAGGAACAGAGGGATCGCGCAGTGCATGTCCACAGAATGCAACAGGACAGGTAGATAATGCAGTTAAGGACAAAAGGGGATACTTTACTTTATTAGCCCGGGCATGGAATACAAGAGGAGAGGGGGGGGGGGGGGGTGTTTATTCTTGTACTATATAAAACACTAGTTATGCCACAGCTGGAGTACTGCATACAGTTCTGGTCACATTACAGAAAGGATGTGATTGCACGAGAGAAGGTACAGTGGAGATTTACGAGGATATTGCCAGGACTGGAGAATGTTAACTACGAGGAAAGATTGGATAGGCTGGGGTTGTTTTCTTTGGAACAGAGGAGGCGGAGGGGAGATTTACTTTAGGTGTATAAAATTATGAGACCCCTAGTTAAATCCCTTAGCAGAGAGATCAATAACCAGGGGCGTGGATTTACAAAGATTAGGGGGAGCAGAGGAGAAATGTTTCCACTCAGTGTGGTGGGGGTCTGGAATTCACTGCCTGAAAGGATGGTAGAGGTAGAAACAATCACATTTAGAAAGTGCCTGTATATACTAAAAATGCCATAACCTACCAAGCTACAAACCAAGAGCTGGAAAGTGGGATTAGGCAGATAGCTGTTTTACAGCCGGCACAAACACAATGGGCCAAATGGCCTCCTTCAGATCAATAAATTTCTACGATTCCATGGCTTCCCTCAACATTCTTGGATGCATGGAGACAGAACCAGAATTGAAACAAAGTGTTGGGTCCCTTCACATCTAGACCACTTGGTGGTGTCAGGGCTGGGGAGGGCACACAAGGTGACAAAACACACAAATATTTCCTGCACAGATTCTCTTTATTGGAAGTTAGTTCAGTCAGTCATTGTCAGCCTGATGCTGTTGGCAGATCATAAACTATCTTCATTAATCGTTTTCATTAAATCCTTCAGTGTTGTTGAACAAACTACCAATTTCAAATGAACTTTGATTCTAGACCAGTACCTGGTCACTAACCCTTTTGCAGCCTCTTAATAGGAGAAGCTGAACAAACCTGCCTCAGGTACAAACACTTCAAATGTTACAGCAGAACCACACAATGCAAAACAGAAGCACAAAATGCAGCAGAGACCAAGGGGAGAGGGTGGAGAATGGGGTAGGGGAAAGAAGATGGGGTTGCTGAGGGATACAGGGTGGATAATGGGGCAAGTGACACTGCCCCAATAATCAGGCAGCATTTGCGAGTGAAGCTTCGATCTATTTAACAGTCGGATTGTGCGACTGTAGCGGATGTTTTCGAAGCTGTCCCTTGTTGAACTGTACAGGAGTACACCTTCCCACTGCTCCAGTCTGTGCCGGGGACCGTCAGGTAGCTGCTGAGACTGAAGGTGTTGTCCGTGTTCCGCGACACCGCGCTGGTTTGGACCTCACTGCTCGTCGGACTCCCATCGACTGTCCAGCTGACCGCAGCGAAGCCCATGGACAGTTTGCTGACCAGGCAAACTAACGTGCCTGCTCCTTTAGCGCTCATCTCCTCGGCCGAAGGCCCGAGCACTTTTAGTGAAGGTTCAGGGAGTTGCTGAGCTGCAATAGGAACCAGAGAAGGAGTGTTTGAATAAAGTTATAGAAATGTTTAACATATTTCAGAGTTTAATAGAAGCAGATTTTAAAGGTTGCAGCTTCCTATAGTGGGCCCCAGAAGTTCAGTGACAGTGCATTGCCCCTTTAAGGTTAACATGCTTTGTCAAAACAAAGAACTACTATTTCTTCTCCCTCCTGGTGACTGAGTGGATTAGAGCATCACTCACTCTGGGACTTCACCTCCTACTCCCAGGATCCATCCCCAGCTCAGTGCCAAAACAAATCACCGTTTGGGGCAGATTTTCAACTTGGAATCAGTGGTCGCAGAGGTCACTGGTTCATGGTCAGGGTGGGATCCAGGATCACTCCTCTCCCTAACCAGGGATGCTGAGGCCAAGTGAAGGGTCCCTGATGCATCGCCCTAGATCAGCTAACTTGGCACAGACTTGGGAGACACTGCCAGTGTAAAGTGGCATCATATTCGTGTAATGTGCCCACACCCTGTCCTACTGGCTGCACATTCTCTCTACAATTTGCCCCTTACCATCCATCACTAATGCCCCTGCGGTGCCACCCAGTCACAGGAAGGATAAAAAAACCCTCCCCTGTGCCAGTGGGTGAGGGCACCATGTGTGGTCCAGAGCTCCACAGACCAGTCAGTGACAGGTCGGTCCATGGGCAGTGATGATGCTCCAACTGGCATATTACCCAGAGGTTGGAGAGGGGAAGAAAACACCAATATTCCCTTTTCCTGGTTGATATCCGGTGACCATTTTCCCACCTCCCTTTTCCCCACCGGGAAGGTGTGCTGTTGTGGGTGTGAGGAGAGGACGGGACAAGGCCATTGACAGGTGAATGACCCGCAGACACTCACTGTCCCGGCCAATCTATGAAGAATGGTCATTTAGGGCAAGGTGGGGGATGGCGCACAACTCTCATGGACAGGATCCTGAGGGAATGGGAGGGACGATTCTCAATATCCAAGTGTACACGGTCAGAAATAGGAAGTTGCAAAGTGTTTTGTTTAAACAAAAAAGGAAAATATTTAAGTGCTGATGTGGGGCAGCCGTTGATGTTCACGATGCAGCAACACTAACCCACCGGTACAGGCTCAGTGTTGACACGGCAAACGACAATTCAGTGAGCCAGTGGTGTGGGCCCAGTCCGGATGTTAGCGGTCAATGCCAAACATCAGCACAAACCATCCAGCCTTTTCACAGCAGTGTCGGTCTGACTGGAGTCCAGCTACAGACAGATTATGGTCCCCACAGCGGGTAATTGTACCCAGAACCAGAGCTCCAGCTTTCATGTGCAGCAACCAGAATCATTTAGCAACAGGACACAAAGAAGCAGTGCCGAGGGAAATGGATGGCAATGAAGGGAAGAGGGAACGGATGAGAGTCAGAAGGAGAGTTCCAGCATGAACTGTGAGGAATTGAGAGAGTGTAGGGAGTTGGATGGGGTATAGTGTCTGAGTGTGTGTGGGTAGAGAATTGGATGGGGTTCGGCATCTCTGAATTGGCTCAAAATGTGCCTCAACTGACACAGGGAGGGAGTGACTGTTGGGGAAGTGATGATCAGGATGAAATCTGTGCAGACAAATGTGAATTAGAGCACAACACATCACAATTCAAATCAGAATATGGGGAAATATCGGCATCATTTATGGTAATAAACCGATCCAGAACAACTGATCGTGATCAGTCTAATTGGGAAGGAGAAATAGATGGACTATATCTCAGCTAACATTTCAGTGCAGTACTCACGGAGTACAGTAATGCATTATTAGTGGTGCTATCTTTCTGAAAAAGACACTAGTTAAGTTCTTCCCTACATGGAAACATTCTCTCAAAACCTCAATTTAAAAGACCTGTAATAGGTCACGCCTAAGCTGCATTTGTTCAAGAGATGAGACCCAGCCTGTTCATCCTTTCCTGATATGTATACCCTCACAATGTTTTAAGGTTTAATTTGTTTTAATTACCGGGTTTTTAAGTGTCCCCCTCCCCTTTTATAGGGGGCACTTGGGAAAAAAAAAATTTGATTTATGTGCCCCCAAAAAAAAATACAAAAAGCAACAAAACAAAAAAAAAAAAGGGGCCTTGAAAATGTTTGGTGTGTCCCCCAGATGGGGGGCACGATTTAATGTTTAGTTTTTTCCTCCCAAAAGAGTTGTATACCCTCAAAGTTGTAAAGTTTAATTTGTTTTAATTGCCAGGTTTTTAGTGGCCCCCTCCCCTTTTATAGGGGGCACTTGTAAATTATGGTTTTAGTGCCCAAAAACACCACAAAAGAAAACTACAAAAATACAAAAAAATACAAAAAAAAGGGCCTTGGGAAATGTTTTGAGTGTCCCCCACATCAGGGGGCACGATTTGTTTGTTTATTGTTTACTCCAAAAGAGTTGTATAACCTCACATTTCAGGCATCATCCTTGTAAATCTTCTCTGCACCCTCTCCATCCTTTTTATAATATGGCGACCAGAACTGTACACAGTGCAAGTGTGGTCTAACCAAGGTTCAATACAGGTTTATCAGCACTTCCCTACTTTTCAATTCTATACCGCTAGAAATAAACCCTAGTGCTTGGTTTGCTTTTTTTAATGGCTTTGCTAACCTGTGTTGCAACTTTGTGATTTGTGAACTTGTACTCAGATCCCTTTGTTCCTCTACCCCACCTAGACTCACACCCTCCAAGTAATACGTGACCTCCCTATTCTTCCTACCAAAATGTAACACCTCACATTTATCAGTGTCGAACTTCATCAGCCAATGATATGGCCATTCTGCAAGTTTATTAATGTTTTCCTGTAATTTGTTGCAGTACTCCTTGGTATTGACTATTCACTCACCCCTCACAATTTGCCACCATCAGCAAATTTAGAAAGTGTTTTTAATTCCAAAGTCTAAATCAGTTGATGTAAATTGTGAACAGCAGTGGCCCCAGCACTGATCCTTGTGGGACACCACTACCCATCTTCTGCCACTGAATAGCTACCCTTTACTCCTACTCTCTGCTTTCTGTCCTGAAGCCAGATAATGATCCATTCCACTACTTGTCCCCTCACTCCACATTCTCTGACCTTGCTCATCAGTCTATTATGGGGTATCTTATCCAAGGCCTTTTGAAAATCTAGATAAATTACATCTACTTCATTACCATTGTTCACTCCCTCTGTTATATCTTCAAAAATTTCAATGAGGTTGGTCAAGCAAGAATTTCCCTTTTGAAATCCATGCTGACTATTCATTATTATATTTTTACCTTTGGCAGAGATTTAATTATTTTCCTACCACCGATGTTAAGCTGATTGGTCTATACTTCCCTGGACATGTTCTATCCCCCTTCTTAAATATAGGTGTTACATTAGTTGTAGTCAGTCCTCTGGCACTACACCGTTTATCTAATTATTAACTGTAGTAATACCTCTGCTATCTAGATTCATTTAAAAGGCACTACATAAATGCAATTTCTTTTTCAATGTTTTAATGTATAAGAAACACTTGCATTTATATAGCACCTTTCATGACAAAGGGCTTTATAACCAATGTACTTTAAAAAGGAGTAGTCACTTTTGTAATGTAGAAAATACAGCAGCTAAATTACACACAGCAAGTCCCACAAACAGCAATTTAATAACCAGGGATGTTGATCGATAGATAAATATTGACTGAGCACCGTGGATAATCCCTGCTCTTCAACATAGTGCCACGAGATATTTTACATCTACCTGCGAAAGCAGACATCTTTGCCAAAAGACAGCACCTCTGAGTGCAGCATTTCCTCAGTACGGCACTGGAGTGTCAGCCTATACTTGCCTGGACATGTTCTATCCCCCTTCTTAAATATAGGTGTTACATTAGTTATCAGTCCTCTGGCACTGCACCATTTTCTAACTAATTAGTGGAGTGGAACAAACTTCTGACTCAGGGGCAAGAGCACTACTAACCAAACCACACACCTTCAGCATAATCCATCCCAATCCAACCAATAGAAACATAGAAAATAGGTGGAGTAGGCCATTCGAGCCTGCACCGCCATTCAATATCATGGCTGATCATTCCCTCATTACCCATTTCCTGCTTTCTCTCCATACCTCTAGCCATAAGGGCCATATCTAACTACCTCTTGAATATATCCAATGAACTGGCATCAACAACTCTGCAGCAGGAAATTCCACAGGTTATCAACACTGAGTGAAGAAGTTTCTCCTCATCGCAGTCCTAAATGGCCTACCCCTTATCCCAAGAATGGTGAGAAAATTCCCACCATTGTTAAATAAAACAGCTCAACCATGGGAGGAGTGGGGGTGGGGTTGAGGAAAATCATTTAACTCTTTTTCCAGCACTGCCTTCCATCCAGGTTTGGAGTAAACTGCACCAGACACTAACTGCACCAACTATCTGTTTAAAAAGCAATCTGCAGATAATTTTGGGAAACAATTCAATTAGAATTCAAAAATTACACAGCACTAATTAACAGTTAGTACTAGACACTAAACAGGATTGTACTGGAATCAGCATTTTCACTCAAATTAATGTCTAACAAATAGTAGAAATAGCAGTTTAAATTATGAATGTTTAAATGTTCAAACTCATGCAGCGAGTCCCTGCAGGAGGGATTTCTCAGCTACTTACCTGCTACAAAGAGTTTGGTCCCTTTGCCGAACACCCACACAGTGAGATGTTTTAGGATTCAGTCCATACAATTACCCAGGACCCTGGAATCAGACAGAAAACACGTTCAGAAGCTCCGGTGCCAGCATTAATCAGACGCCATGTATTGCGAGTGTCCCAGCTGGTGTGGGACAGGAAGGAATGAACTCTCAGCAACATCCACACACTGACATTAAAGGTCAGCAACACCCAATACTGGGCAGTGAGACTCAATGTTACCAACTCAAACGGGATAAATTGGAAAATATTATATAAAAAGTCAACATTAAAGTGATTTAATGCAATGTGAAACATTAGAATGTTTTATCAGATGGAAAATGATGTTAAGTGTATAACATTTGCTGCTCCCAGTTTTTGTGTTACCTTCTGTCACTGTGACACATAAGCACTGCTTGCTGAAACCCATTTTCCACAGTAATAGACGGCAGCGTCATTCACCTCCACGGACTTTATGATTAACTGGTAAATGTTGTGGCCGCTGTTGGCTTTCGATGTGAAACGGTCGCTGGTAAACCCCGAACCATAGGTTGGGGCACTGTGAGAGTGATAGTAATAGAGGATCCATTGAGGAACTGCTCCTGGTGTCTGCTTGTACCAATAAACATTATTGCTATCAACCGTTCCAATGTTGCAGTCGAGTGTGGCCGTGTCCCCTGGTTTCACGGTCAGGGCTGGAGGCTGAGTCAGAGTCTGAGACTGTCCACCTGTAAAAGAGCAGAGATTAAACATTACACTTTTTTTTTTAATTCGTAGCCAATCGTTCCAATTCTTTGTCAAATCACAAACGCCAGAGGTCACCTTGCACACATCAAGGATCACTCTGCGCCAATGCTCTTAGCCAAAAGGCCTAGAGCCACTGCACCGTTCCTGGAAGTACTGCAATACCAGGTTCGTGCCATGGAGGTGGATGGGTCAAGCCACCCCACCCACCTATTTCCAAAAAGCAAGCATATACCTTCCTGATCCAGGGAGAACCACTTTGAGGTCATGGTTACTCCCCTGTCAGGTCAGTTACGCATGATCTTAGCCAAAAGGCCGAGAAGTAAAAGAGCAGGGATTAAACATTACACATTGACTCTTTAAAAGTGACCCCAAGCGCTGCTGCGGGAGGAGCAGAGTTCAGTGTCTGTACTTACAGCCCAGCCACAGTGCCAGAGACCAGAAAAAGCACAGCGTCTTCATCGTTCCTGCCACTGAGCTGCCTGCCTTCCCTGAGTGTATCTGTGACAGACTGTGGCAGCAGCTGCCCATTCAGCCCAGTTATAGACCCATTCACACCAGACAGGAAATCCATGCAAATTAGAGCCATTCACACTGACCAACCAGGGCAAGGATCGGAAACCCGCCCATTCAGCGTCAGAGACCGTCAGATTGAGGCAGGACACCTCAGCACTGTTAGCAACTGACTGACATCTTAATCAGAAGATCGTTTATTGCCTGGTATTTCTCAGTTTCTGCTTCTTCTGTCCTGGAGTTTAAATTGCAGATTACTCCTCCAATAACAAGAACTCTCCGCCATACCAGTACTCTCAGCTTGTGGCCCTCTCATTAATAGACACCTTATAAAGCTGGAGGACTGGGACCCCTTCTGCACCACACACTGATACAGCGCATGTTACTGGCAGCTCCCTCCCAGAGAAACCATCTGAAACATTCTCCATACAGCAAGAAAGACTTGCATTTATAAAGCGCCTTTCACCACCACCGCCAATGAAGTACTTTTAGAGTGTAGTCACTGTTGCAATGTGAGAAACAACGCAGCCAATTTGCGCACAGCAAGCGCCCACGCAACAGCGATGTAATAATGACCAGATAATCTGTTGTTGTTGTGTTGATTGAGGAAGAAATATTGGCCAGGACACCGGCGATAACTCCCCTGCTCTTCTTCAAAATGCCATAGGATCTTTTACTTCCACCTGTGAGAGCAGACGGGGCCTCGGTTTAACGTCTCAAAGACGGCACCTCCGACAGTGCAGCGCTACCTCATGACTGCACTGGAGTGTCAGCCTAGATTTATGTGCTTAAGTCTCTGGAGTGGGACTTGAACTCACAACCTTCTGAGCAAGCTCCTCACCCTGGGACACTTACTGTGTGACTCCCACATAGAGTCCTGACTCAATCTGTCGGTGAACCCCCTCAGTTAGTGTTTAGACAATCTTGCTGTGTGTGTGTTACCAGTGCTCCCAACAGTGAGTGAACATGCTTAACAGGGAAGGGGCTGAAGTTATAACGAGTTACCGAAGTACTAACTTGCCAGCCAGCTGACTATCATATTCTAACCTGCTGTCAACCAGCAGCTGACCAGTGAGACTATTAACTCTATTCCACTAACTGAGTCTCTGCTATTTTCACAGAATCAGGACATTGGGAGCCAATTGCACCTCATTTAAATACCAAAGGGGATTGGTTGAAGCTAAATTGCACGGTTGGTGGCTTCTGCCAATCAGCTTCCAGTATTTGAAGGAGGTTTGGTGCCGCCCAAACCAGCTGCCCCGGGTGGGCGTGCGACTGACACACACCTGGGGCCCGGGCAGGAACTGTGCTCTGTTATTTAAAGGAGAGGGACTGTCCAGAACAGAGTCCAACCCTCTAGATCTATATTTTATACCCACATTACACAAATGTCTGAGTTTCAGCTCCACCCATTTAAGTAACTGAGGTACTTCACTGTTTAAAGGGATATTGTCTCCAGTACTGTGGGGAGCCTCTGGGTACGGTCAGTTGTGGGATCAACATGCTTTCTAAACTCTGTATCTCTAAGATGAGAGATATTTTTTATGGAATAAAGAATTGTCTGCACAGAATAATTTTTTCTTTTGCAGACTTTCCAATCACGTCTCCCTTACTGTAAATCTGCTCTGGTGACATCACTGCATTCCTCGGAATTTTCAACCATGACCTACATTTCTATAGCGCATTTCATGACCTCCAGACATCTCAAAGCACTTTACAGCCAATGAAGTACTTTTGAAGCGGTCACTGTTGTAATGTGGGAAATGTGGCGGCCAATTTGTGCTCAGCAACTCCCACAAACAACAATGTGAGAATGACCAGATAAACTTGCTTTGGGAGTCTTGTGTCGGGCTTACGAACAATGTGGCCCGCCCAACGGAGCTGGTTGAGTGTGGTCAGTGCTTCGATGCTGGGGATTTTGGCCTGATCGAGAATCGTTATATGGAGTATGCATCCCAGATAAAGTCTCACGTTTGGCCATGTACTGGCAAAATTTCCAAATTCATCATCAGTGCCATAAGAGCCATTAGGCTGAAAGCCTCATGCAAATCGATGAAAGCAATACTGGTACTGTTCTCTGAACCTAATGGTGCTCTGTGAACTTGAATGAAATCTCAATCTGATAATCCAGCGTGTTCCATTTTGAAAATGCTTCACATTTAGTACACATGCCATGATCAGCCAAAGACATACCAGTGGCTCGAGTCTTAAAAATATTGATTAAAAAAATATATAAAATGGGGTATTATTCTGAATATAAAAGTATTTCCCCATCACTGTTAGAGTTATTTAAGGATGGTTTACAGAACCCACTGATTGTGACAGAATCCATTAACACATAGCAGAAAGCATGAGTTTCCCCTAAATTATACAAGGATGCGTTTATTTGTATGAACTGAACAGCAGCCATTTCTCGCCACATGATTGGCTCTCCATTATCACATCACTTATTGCTGATTGGTCCCCTTGGAGGATAAGCCACACTCTGAGGTTCCTCTGGAATGTGTAACTGGAACCGCCCAGTCCAAGTTCTGACTGACTTTGCAAATTGTAATTCGATCTGTTTTGGCTTCAGAAGCCACAGAGGATTGATCTCCCCAAAAGCCACCAAGTTCCAGTCGAAGTCCCTCACCCAAACGCAAGTGCATGACCTTACCCCGCACCCCCACCCCGCCCCCACCCATCATAGATGGAGCATTGTATGCGGATTGTAAACAGGTTTATTGGTTATGAAGTGAATAGTGACAGTGTCGTGACTTCTGAATTTCATCCACCCCAACGATGTCTCTTGTAACACACGCACCAAGCTTACACGCACCTGAGGATTGGAAGAATGTGATCCGTCTTCCCTGAGTTCCCTCTATCCCCTCCGATTCCCCCACCTGTGTCTCTCTCTCCCCCACCCACCAGGCTCTTTCTCTCTCCCACCCCCCAAGCTCTTTCTCTCTACCCAAGCTCTCTCTCCCCCCCCCCAAGCGTTCTCTCCCCCAAGCTCTCTCTCTCTCCCCAAGCTCTCTCTCCCCCTCATGCTCTCTCTCCCTCCCCCCAAGCTCTCCCCCCCAAGCTCTCTCTCTCTCCCCCAAGCTCTCTCTCCCCCTCAAGCTCTCTCTCCACCCCCCAAGTTCTCTCCCCCCCAAGCTCTCTAACTCTCTACCCCCCCACCACCCCCTCTCTCTCTCTCTCCACTCCCTCACCCCCAGCTCTCTCTCACCCCCAAGCTCATTCTCTCACTCTCCCACCCCCCCCCCCCGCCCCAGGCACACTCTCACTCTCTCTCTCCCCCCAGGCACACTCTCACTCTCTCTCTATCTCTCCCCCAAGCGCTCTCTCCCCCCGCCGGCCTTCTTCTCTCTCGGGGCCAGTTCCGGTTCCAGTTTCAGATCGGACGACGGGGTGGGAGGAGGATGCAAGCGCAGAAAAGGTTTTGTGTCAATTGCGCTGGGGGCGTAGTTGGTGACTATTTGTCCTAACTCGCTTCAGACACAGACAACTAGACAGTGCTTTACATGAGTCATGTGGCGATCAATGGCAGCCATTGTGGTGAAGTTAATGGTGCTGGTGACTACATGATCGGGGCCCAAGGGAGATGTGAGTTCGGGGCCAGGAGCCCAGGGGCAGCACGGGCCAGCCCACACCGCGATATGTGTGTGCACTCGGTCTGTGCAGCAGAACTGGTCTCCAGTTGTCTTGAGTAATCCTTGCGACTGTTCTATTGGTGGTTCCTTGTGTAAAGAAACAGATCTTTGATCAGGAGTGTGAACCATGGAGCAGCGGGCAAGAGCATGTGATGATCATTTACCTGCACTCCCAGCTGGGGATGGCTGCGTCTGTGCTGGAAATAGCAATGTTCTTAGTCTCACCGGCAGGAAGTGGAAAGACAATACTCACCCAACACTTTGTCTACAATGTGTAATTTGATCCAGTCATTGTCAGGCAGTCTACAGAATTCAAACAAGACACAGCACTAACACTACCAATTTCAGAGAACACAGCACTAACACTATTGAGTTCAGATAGGAATGGATGAGGCCACAGAGGGATTTCAACATGATGATGAGAATTTTAAAATCAAGGTGTTGGTGGACCATGAGCCAATGTAGGTCAGCGAGCACAGGGGTGATGGATGAACTGAACTTGCTGCGACTTAGGAAACAGGCAGCAGAGTTTTGGATGAGCTCAAGTATATTAAAGGTGGAAGATGGGAGGCCAGCCAGGAGAGCATTGGAATAGTCGAGTTTGGAGGTAACAAAGGCATGGATGAGGCTTTCAGCAGCAATGGAAATGGGCAATGCTGTGGATATGGAAGTAGGTGCTCTTTGTGATGGAGAGGATATTGGGTCAGAAGCTCAGCTCGGGGTCAAATTGGATGCTGAGGTTGCAAATAGTCTATTTCAGCCTGAGACTGCAGCCAGGAAGAGGGATGGAGTCAGTAGTGAGGGAACAGAGTTTGTGGCAGGTGCCGATAACAATGGCTTTGGTCTTTCCAATGTTAATGGGAGGAATGTGCAGTTTATTCAAGACTGAATGTTGAACAAGCAGTCTGACAACACAAGGACAGTGGAGGGGTCAAAAGAGGTCGTGGTGAGGTAGAGCTTGGTGCCATCGGTATACATTTGGACCCTGATGCCATGCCTTCGTATTCTGTCACCAAGGGCAGCATGTAGATGAGAAATGCGATGGGGCCAAGGATAGATTTATGGGGAACTCCAGAGGTAATGGTGCAGGGGCGGGAAGAGAAGCTATTGCAGGAGATTCTCTGGCTATGTGAATAGGTAATCGTGAAAAAAAGCAAGGATATTCCCACGCAGCTGAATAATGGAAGAGAGGCGTTGGAGAAGGATGGTGTAGTCAACCGTGCTAATAGCTACTGAAATAAAGTTGAAGATGGATAGATCTTCCACTGCCAAAGTCACAGAGGATGTCACTTTTGACTTTGATTAGGGACGAAATCTGATCGTAGAGGTTCAAACATGGAGTTGCTGGAAAGATGGCAGACAGGTATGGCACCAACGAACAGCAGCATTGCTGTCTACTCCACAGCTACAGATAATGCAGCTTACAATGTGTCTTTTGGAATACCGACAACAGCTGTTGTGAACTGCAGGCAACACAAACTGCGCAGTGCCTCCTTTTCACTCCGCCAGTTGGGTTGATGAAAGCTGCTCATCCTCCTTCCATTGCTCCTTCTCTTCATTCAAAAAAAAACAGATTAAAAGATAATATGGATAAACAAGGCCTTGAGTGTCAGCTGTGGCTCAGTGGGAGCACTCTCGCCTCTGAGTCAGAAGGTTGTGGGTTCAAGTCCCACCCCAGGGAGTAGGATTTGAGCACAAAAAAATCAAGGCTGATATTCCACTGCACTGTCAGAGATGCCATCTTCCAGATGAGACGTTAAACCGAGGCCCCATCTGCTCTCCCAAGTGGATGTAAAAGATCACATGGAAGAAGAGCAGGGGAGTTATCCTCGGTGGCCTAGCCAATATTTATCCCTCAATCAACACAACAAAAAAACAGATTATTTGGTGGGAGCTTACTTGTGCACAAATTGGCTGCTGTGTTTCCTATGTTACAACAGTGACGATACTTCATTGGCTGTAAAGTGCTTTGAGACTTCTGGTGGTCATGAAAGGCACTATATAAATGCAAGCCTTTCTTTCTTTGGCTCGCTTTGATTGAAGTGTTGATCCCTCTTTGTGTGAAGAATGGTTTCTTGGCATGTTTCCTACATTTAAATCAAGGTTCTTTTCTTCTGCACTAGCAATCCTCTTTGTGGCCTTTCCCTGCACTGGCCACAGCATAGCAATAGCTCCTTTGTGCCCCAGTGACCAGCACTGCACAGGGAGTCAAGGTGTGTTTTTTGTTAATTTGTTCACAAGATGTGGGTGTCGCTGGCAAGGCCAACATTTATTGCCCATCCCTAATTGCCCTTGATAAGATGGTGGTGAGCCGCCTTCTTGAATCGCTGCAGTCCATGTGGTGAAAGTACTCCCACAGTGCTGTTAGGGAGGGAGTTCCAGGATTTTGACCCAGCGATTATGAAGGAATGGTGATATATTTGCAAGTCAGGATGGAGGGGAGCTTGCTGGTGGTGGTGCTCCCATGCGCCTGCTGCCCTTGTCCTTCTCGGTGGTAAAGGTCGCAGGTTTGGGAGATGCTGTTGAAGAAGCCTTGGCGAGTTGCTGCAGTGCACCTTGTAGATGGTACACGGTGCAGACACAGTGCACCGGTGGTGGAGGGAATGAATGCTTAAAGTGGTGGATGGGGTGCCAATCAAGTGGGCTGCTTTGTCCTCAATAGTGTCAAGTTTGCGGTGGGAAAATTATTGGAAAAAATTCTGAGGGACAGGATAAATCTTCATTTAGAAAGATACGGGTTAATAGAAACATAGAAACATAGAAAATAGGTGCAGGAGTAGGCCATTCAGCCCTTCTAGCCTGCACCGCCATTCATTGAGTTCATGGCTGAACATGCACTTCAGTACCCCCTTCCTGCTTTCACGCCATACCCCTTGATCCCCCGAGTAGTAAGGACTTCATCTAACTCCCTTTTGAATATATTTAGTGAATTGGCCTCAACTACTTTCTGTGGTAGAGAATTCTACAGGTTCACCACTCTCTGGGTGAAGTTTCTCCTCATCTCGGTCCTAAATGGCTTACCCCTTATCCTTAGATTGTGACCCCTGGTTCTGGACTTCCCCAACATTGGGAACATTCTTCCTGCATCTAACCTGTCTAAACCCGTCAGAATTTTAAACGTTTCTATGAGGTCCCCTCTCATTCTTCTGAACTCCAGTGAATACAAACCCAGTTGATCCAGTCTTTCTTGATAGGTCAGTACCACCATCCCGGGAATCAGTCTGGTGAATCTTCGCTGCACTCCCTCAATAGCAAGAATGTCCTTCCTCAAGTTAGGAGACCAAAACTGTACACAATACTCCAGGTGTGGCCTCACCAAGGCCCTGTACAACTGTAGCAACACCTCCCTGCCCCTGTACTCAAATCCCCTCGCTATGAAGGCCAACATGCCATTTGCTTTCTTAACCGCCTGCTGTACCTGCATGCCAACCTTCAATGACTGATGTACCATGACACCCAGGTCTCGTTGCACCTCCCCTTTTCCGAATCTGTCACCATTCAGATAATAGTCTGTCTCTCTGTTTTTACCACGAAAGTGGATAACCTCACATTTATCCACATTATACTTCATCTGCCATGCATTTGCCCACTCACCTAACCTATCCAAGTCACTCTGCAGCCTCATAGCATCCTCCTCGCAGCTCACACTGCCACCCAACTTAGTGTCATCTGCAAATTTGGAGATACTACATTTAATCCCCTCGTCTAAATCATTAATGTACAATGTAAACAGCTGGGGCCCCAGCACAGAACCTTGCGGTACCCCACTAGTCACTGCCTGCCATTCTGAAAAGTACCCATTTACTCCTACTCTTTGCTTCCTGTCTGACAACCAGTTCTCAATCCACGTCAGCACACTACCCCCAATCCCATGTGCTATAACTTTGCACATTAATCTCTTGTGTGGGACCTTGTCGAAAGCCTTCTGAAAGTCCAAATATACCACATCAACTGGTTCTCCCTTGTCCACTTTACTGGAAACATCCTCAAAAAATTCCAGAAGATTTGTCAAGCATGATTTCCCTTTCACAAATCCATGCTGACTTGGACCTATCATGTCACCTCTTTCCAAATGCACTGCTATAACATCCTTAATAATTGATTCCATCATTTTACCCACTACTGAGGTCAGGCTGACCGGTCTATAATTCCCTGTTTTCTCTCTCCCTCCTTTTTTAAAAAGTGGGGTTACATTGGCTACCCTCCACTCGATAGGAACTGATCCAGAGTCAATGGAATGTTGGAAAATGACTGTCAATGCATCCACTATTTCCAAGGCCACCTTCTTAAGTACTCTGGGATGCACTCCATCAGGCCCTGGGGATTTATCTGCCTTCAATCCCATCAATTTCCCCAACACAATTTCCCGACTAATAAAGATTTCCCTCAGTTCCTCCTCCTTACTAGACCCTCTGACCCCTTTTATATCCGGAAGGTTGTTGGTGTCCTCCTTAGTGAATACCGAACCAAAGTACTTGTTCAATTGGTCTGCCATTTCTTTGTTCCCAGTTATGACTTCCCCTGATTCTGACTGCAGGGGACCTACGTTTGTCTTTACTAACCTTTTTCTCTTTACATACCTATAGAAACTTTTGCAATCCGCCTTAATGTTCCCTGCAAGCTTCTTCTCATACTCCATTTTCCCTGCCCTAATCAAACCCTTTGTCCTCCTCTGCTGAGTTCTAAATTTCTCCCAGTCCCCGGGTTCACTGCTATTTCTGGCCAATTTGTATGCCATTTCTTTGGCTTTAATACTATCCCTGATTTCCCTTGATAGCCATGGTTGAGCCACCTTCCCTTTTTTATTTTTACGCCAGACAGGAATGTACAATTGTTGTAGTTCATCCATGCGGTCTCTAAATGTCTGCCATTGCCCATCCACAGTCAACCCCTTAAGTATCATTCACCAATCTATCCTAGCCAATTCACGCCTCATACCTTCAAAGTTACCCTTCTTTAAGTTCTGGACCATGGTCTCTGAATTAACTGTTTCATTCTCCATCCTAATGCAGAATTCCACCATATTATGGTCACTCTTCCCCAAGGGGCCTCGCACAATGAGATTGCTAATTAATCCTCTCTCATTATACAACACCCAGTCTAAGATGGCCTCCCCCCTAGTTGGTTCCTCGACATATTGGTCTAGAAAACCATCCCTTATGCACTCCAGGAAATCCTCCTCCGCCGTATTGCTTCCAGTTTGGCTCGCCCAATCTATGTGCATATTAAAGTCACCCATTATAACTGCTGCACCTTTATTGCATGCACCCCTAATTTCCTGTTTGATACCCTCCCCAACATCACTACTACTATTTGGAGATCTGTACACAACTCCCACTAACGTTTTTTGCCCTTTGGTGTTCTGCAGCTCTACCCATATAGATTCCACATCATCCAAGCTAATGTCCTTCCTAACTATTGCATTAATCTCCTCTTTAACCAGCAATGCTACCCCACCTCCTTTTCCTTTTATTCTATCCTTCCTGAATGTTGAATACCCCTGGATGTTGAGTTCCCAGCCCTGATCATCCTGGAGCCACGTCTCCGTAATCCCAATCACATCATATTTGTTAACATCTATTTGCACAGTTAATTCATCCACCGTATTGCGGATACTCCTTGCATTAAGACACAAAGTCTTCAGGCTTGTTTTTTTTAACACCCTTTGTCCTTTTAGAATTTTGCTGTACAGTGGCCCTTTTTGTTCTTTGCCTTGGGTTTCTCTGCCCTCCACTTTTCCTCATCTCCTTTCTGTCTTTTGCTTTTGCCTCCTTTTTGTCTCCCTCTGTCTCCCTGCATTGGTTCCCATCCCCCTGCCATATTAGTTTAACTCCTCCCCAACAGCACTAGCAAACACTTCCCCTAGGACATTGGTTCCGGTCCTGCCCAGGTGCAGACCATCCGGTTTGTACTGGTCCCACCTCCCCCAGAACCGGTTCCAATGCCCCAGGAATTTGAATCCCTCCCTGCTGCACCACTGCTCAAGCCACGTATTCATCTGCGCTATCCTGTGATTCCTACTCTGACTAGCACGTGGCACTGGTAGCAATCCCGAGATTACTACTTTTGAGGTCCTACTTTTTAATTTAGCTCCTAGCTCCTTAAATTCGTTTCGTAGGACCTCATCCCTTTTTTTACCTATGTCGTTGGTACCAATGTGCACCACGACAACTGGCTGTTCTCCCTCCCTTTTCAGAATGTCCTGCACCCGCTCCGAGACATCCTTGACCCTTGACCCTTAATCAAGGACAGTCAGCATGGGTTTGTTACGGGAAGGTCGTGTCTGACTAACTTGATTGAATTTTTTGAGGAGGTAACCAGGAGGGTCGATGAGGGTAGTGCGTTTTGATGTCCTGTATATAGAGTTTAGCAAGGCTTTTGATAAGGTCCTACATGGCAGACTGGTCATGAAAGTAAAAGCCCATGGGATCCAGGGCAAAGTGGCAAGTTGGATCCAAAATTGGCTCAGAGGCAGGAAGCAAAGAGTAATGGTTGTGACTGGAAGGCTGTTTCCAGTGGGGTTCCGCAGGGCTCAGTGCTGGGTCCCTTGCTTTTTGTGGTATATTGCAATGATTTAGACTTGAAGGTAAAGGTATGATTAAGAAGTTTGCAAATGATACTAAAATCGGCTGTGTGGTTGATAATGAAGAAGAAAGCTGTAGACTGCAGGAAGGTCAGGTAGGCAGAACAGTGGCAAATGGAATTCATTCCGGAGAAGTGTGAGGTAATGCATTTGGGGAGGGCTAACATGGCAAGGGAATACACATTAAATGGTATGACACTGAGAAGTGTAGAGGAACAAAGGGACCTTGGAGTGCATGTCCACAGATCCTTGAAGGTAGCAGGCCTGGTAGATAAGGTGGTTAAGAAGGCATACAGAATACTTGCCTTTATTAGCCAAGGCATAGAATACAAGAGCAGGGAGTTTATACTTGAACTGTATAAAACACTAGTTAGGCCACAGCTAGAGTACTGCGTGCAGTTCTGGTCACCATATTACAGGAAAGATGTGATTGCACTAGGGAGCGTACAGAGAAGATTTACGAGGATGTTGCCTGGACTGGAGAATTTTAGCTATGAGGAAAGATTGGAATGGCTATGTTTGTTTTCTATGGAACAGAGGAGGCTGAGGGGAGACCTTATTGAGATGTATAAAATTATAAGGGGCCTAGATAGAGTGGATAAGAGAGGTCAATAACCAGGGGGAATAGATTTAAAGTAATTGGTAGGAGGTTTAGAGGAGATTTGAGGGGAAATTTCTTCACCCTGAGGGTGTTGGGGGTCTGGAACTCGTTGCTTGAAAGGGTGGTCAAGGCAGAAATCCTCACCACATTTAAAAAGTGCTTGAATATGCATTTGAAGTGCCATAACCTACAGGGTTACAGATCAAGAGCTGGAAAGTGGGATTAGGCTGGATAGTTCTTTGTCGGCCGACATGGACATGATGGGCCGAAATGGCCTCCTTCCATACTGTAAATTTCTACAATTCTATGATTCTAAGCTTTTTGAATGTTGCTGGAGCTGCACTCATCCAGGTAAGTGGAGAATATTCCATCACACTCCCAACTTGCGCCTTGTAGATGGTGGTAAAGCTTCGGGAAGTCAGAAGGTGAGACACTCATGCAGAATACCCAGCCTCTGACCCACTCTGTAAGGGGATGAAGTATAAAAGCGGGGAAGTCTTGCTACAGCTATATAAGGTATTGAGGCCACATCTGGAATACTGCGTGCAGTTTTGGTTTCCATATTTACGAAAGGATATGCTTGCTTTGGAGACAGTTCAGAGAAGGTTCACTAGGTTGATTCCGGGGATGAGGGGGTTGACTTATGAGGAAAGGTTGAGTAAGTTGGGCTTCTATTCATTGGAATTCAGAAGAATGAGAGGTGATCTTATCGAAACGTATAAGATTATGAGGGGGCTTGACAAGGTGGATGCAGAGAGGATGTTTCCACTGATGGGGGAGACTACAACTAGAGGGCATGATCTTAGAATAAGGGGCCACCCATTTAAAACAGAGATGAAGAGAAATTTCTTCTCTCAGAGGGTTGTTAATTTGTGGAATTCGCTGCTTCAGAGAGCTGTGGAAGCTGAGATATTGAATAAATTTAAGACAGAAATAGACAGTATTTTAAACGATAAGGGAATAAGGGGTTATGGAGAGCGGGCAGGGAAGTGGAGCTGAGTCCATGATCAGATGAGCCATGATCTTATTTTTGGCAGAGCAGGCTCGAGGGGCTGTATGGCCTACTCCTGTTCCTATTTCTTATGTTCTTGTGTGGCTGGTCCAGTTGAGTTTCTCGTCAATGGTGACTCCCCCCAGGACTTTATTGCTGGGGGATTCAACGATGGTAATGCTGTTGAAAGTCAAATGGTAGTGGCTAGACTCTCTCTTGTTGGAGATGGTCATTGCCTGGCACTTGTGTGGTGCGAATGTTACTTGCCAATTATCAGCCCAAGCCAGGTCTTGCAGGCACATCAGCTTCATGATCTGAGGAGTTGCAAAGTGAACTGAACACTTTATAATCATCAGCAAACATTCTCACTTCTGACCTTATGATGGAGGGAAGGTCATTGATGAAGATGGTTGGGCCGAGGACACTCCCCTGAGGAGCTCCTGCAGCGATGTCCCGCGGCTGAGATGATTAGACTGCAACAACAACAGCCATTTTTCTTTGCGCTAGGTATGACTCCAGCCAATGCTGAGTTTCCCCCCTGATTCCCATTGACTTCAATTTTACTAGGGCTCCTTGATGCCACACTCGGCCAAATGCTGCCTTGATATCACTCTCACCTCACCTCTGGAATTCAGCTCTTTTGTCCATGTTTAGACCAAGGCTGTAATGAGGTCTGGAGCCGAGTGGTCCTGACGGAACCCAAACTGAGCATTGGTGAGCAGGTTACTGGTGAGTAAGTGCCGCTTGATAGCTGTCGACGACACCTTCCATCACTTTGCTGATGATCGAGAGTAGGCTGATGGGGCGGTAATTGACCTGCTTTTTGTCGACAGGACATATCTGGACAGTTTTCCACATTGTTGGGTAGATGCCAGTGTTGTAACTGCATTGGAACAGCTTGGCTAGAGGTGCAGCTACTTCTGGAGAAAAAGTCTTCAGCACAACAGCCTTTGCTGTACCCAGTGCTTTCAACTGTTTCTTGATATCATGTGGCATGAATCGAGTTGACTGAAGACTGGTTTCTGTGATGCTGGGGAACTCAGGAGAAGGCCGAGATGTATCATCCACTTGGCACTTCTGGCTGAAGATTGTTGTGAATGCTTCAGCCTTGACTTTTGCACTCACATTCTGGGCAGCGCCATCAATGAGGATGGGGATATTCATGAGCCTCCTTCTCCCGTAAGTTGTTTTATTGTCCACCACCATTATCGACTGGATGTGGCTGGACTGCAGAGCTTTGATCTGATCCATTGATTGTGGGATCGCTTAGTTCTGTCTATAGTATGCTGCTTCTGTTGTTTAGCATGCATGTAATTCTTGTTGCAGCTTCCCCAGGTTGGCACCTCATTTTTAGATACGCCTGGTGCTGCTCCTGGCATACTCTTCTATACTCCTCATTGTTGGTCCCCTGGCTTGTTAGTAATGGTAGAGTGAGGGATATGCCGGGCCATGAGGTTGCATATTGGGGTGGAATGCAATTCTGCTGCTGATGATGGCCCTCAGCGCCTCATGGATGCTCAGTTTTGAACTGCTAGATCCGTTCTGAATCCATCCTATTTAGCACGGCGGTAGTGCCACACAACACGATGGAGGCTGTGCTTGGCGTGTAGATGGAACTTCGCCTCCACAAGGACTGTACGGTGATCACTCCTGCCAATACTGTCATGGACAGATGCATCTGCAGCAAGTAGATTGGTGAGAACAAGGTTGAGTATGTTTTTCCCTTGTGTTGGTTCTCTCACCACCAGCTGCAGGCCCAATCTGGCAGCTATGTCCTTCAGGTCTCTGCCAGCTCAGTCAGTAGTGGTGCTACCGAGCCACTCTTGGTGATGGACATTGAAGTCCCCCACCCAAAGTACATTCTGTGCCTTTGCTACCCTAAGTGCTTTTTCCAAGTGGTGTTCATCATGGAGGAATATTGATTCATCAGCTAAGGGAAGGCAGGTGGTAATCAGCAGGAGGTTTCTTTGCCCATGTTTGACCTGATGCCATGAGATTTCATGGAGTCCAGGGTCAATTTTGAGGACTCCCAGAGCCACTCACTACTGACTGTATTCCACTGTGCCGCCATCTCTGGTGGTTCTGTCCTGCCGAAGGGACAGGATATACCCAGGGATTGTGATGGAGGAGTCTGGGACGTTGGCTTAAAGGTATGATTCTATGAGTATGACTATGTCAGACTGTTTCTTGATTAGTCTGTGGGACAGTTCTCCCAATTTTGGCACAAGTCTCCAGATGTTAGTGAGGAGGAATTTGTAAGGTCAACTGGGCTGAGTCCGGTGCCGAGGTTGATGCCGAAAGGTCCGGCCAGTTTTATTCTTTGTTTACTTTGTAGTGGTTTGGTACAACTGAGTGGCTTGCTGGGCCATTTCAAAGGCCAGTGAAGAATCAACCACATTGCTGTGGGTGACTTAGAATCACATATAGGCCAGACCAGGTAAGGACAGCAGATTTCCTTCCCTAAAGGAAGTGAATTGGTGGGATGTGAACTCACAGCTCCGGATCATTAGTCCAGGCCTTTGGATTACTGGTCCAGTAACATTACCACTATGTTATCGTACCTCAGCATCATAGGCAGTCCCACGAAATCGAGGAAGACTTGCTTCCACTCTAAAATTGAGCTCTTAGGTGGCTGTACAGTCCAATACTGGAATTACAGTCTCCGTCACAGGTGGGACAGACAGTCGTTGAAGGAAAGGGGTGGGTGGGACAGGTTTGCCGCAATCTCCTTCCGCTGCCTGCGCTTGTTTTCTGCATGCTCTCGGCAACGAGACTCGAGGTGCTCAGCGCCCTCCTGGATGCTCTTCCTCCACTTAGGGCGGTCTTTGGCCAGGGAGTCCCAGGTGTCAGTGGAGATGTTGCATTTTATCAGGGAGGCTTTGAGAGTGTCCTTGAAACGTTTCCTCTGCCCACCTGGGGCTAGCTTGCTGTGTATGAGTTCCTAGTAGAGTGCTCATGGGAGTCATGTCAGGCATGCGAACGATGTGGCCTGCCCAACGGAGCTGGTCGAGTGTGGTCAGTGCTTCGATGCTGGGGATGTTGGCCTGATCGATGACGCCAAGGTTGATGCATCGGTCCTCCCAGGGGCTTTGCAGGATCTTGCGGAGACATCGTTGGTGGTATTTCTCCAGCGACTTGAGGTGTCTGCTGTATATGGTCCACGTCTCTGAGCAGCAGACTGTTCAAAACTTCCTCTGACATAAAGGCCGAGACTTTCTTCATGAAGCCTGACCATTTTTGGATGGTGGTCTGGTAAGTGAAGTGAAGCAGGATCCATCAGCAAAACTCTGCACCAGAACTGGCCACCTCGATTGCTGCCGTAACCTTCCCATAAGCTCTCTGTGGCCCTGATCATTTTGCTGGCAGTGTAACCACCGCAATCAAATAAGGGCGGGGGGGGGTGGGGGCGGTTGGCCAAATGCAAGCACACAGAGATGCGATTCTGAAACACGGATTTGACTGAGAGTCACGTATACTATGTTGAAACTGCAGTTTCTGAGCAGTCACGGCTACTTTGTAAGACTGCCATTTATGGAAGCGGTAACTGTTGCCCCTGGGAGGACAGACGCACTAACGTTAGCGTCCTCGACCAGGCCAACATCCCCAGCATTGAAGCACTGACCACACTCGATCAGCTCTGCTGGGCAGGCCACATTGTTCGCATGCCTGACACAAGACTCCCAAGGCAAGCGCTCCACTTGGAACTCCTTCACGGCAAACGAGCCAAAGGTGGGCAGAGGAAACATTTCAAGGACACCCTCAAAGCCTCCCTGATAAAGTGCAACATCCCCACCGACACCTGGGAGTCCCTGGCCAAAGACCGCCCTAAGTGGAGGAAGAGCATCCGGGAGGGCACTGAGCATCTTGAATCTTGTCACCGAGAGCATGCAGCAATCAAGCGCAGGCAGCGGAAAGAGCATGCGGCAAGCCAGTCCCACCTACCCCTTCCCACAGGTCTGTCCCACCTGTGACAGGGACTGTGGTTCTCGTATTGGACTGTTCAGTCACCTAAGAACTCATTTTTAGAGTGGAAACAAGTCTTCGATTCCGAGGGACTGCCTATGATGAACTGTTGCCTGTACAGAAGTAACAGCAGCTCTTATACCCAGATCCTAATGTCTGACAGGTGGCTACATTGATTTCCTAGACTGCCAGTCACCGGGGTCTTCCTCACTTCATGTCCTGCCTCCCTCATTGCATTGCAGATATGAGTTCTGAACTCCAATTGTTCCATCAGCAGCACCGTGAGAGAAGAGGTTGTCTCCATGGCCTGCATGTGAGACCAATGCTCCTGAATCGTTGATCTGTAACAGCTAGAATCTTGACTTTAGCATCCTCAGCTGAGGGCTCCTGCTTATGTCACCTCTGGGGAGAGGCAGATGTCTCCTCAAAGTTGCCTACCAGCTCCTCCTGTTCACTGCTGCTCTGGGATCCACCCAGTACTATCTGCTCCGTGTCAGTAAAACAAATCCCTGAATGGGTCCATCTGAGCTGTTGAGAGATGCCCTGCCAGAATGGGTGGATCAGCTGCAGAAAGGGTCCTTCTGGAGACACCAGGCGGCACTGATGCTTCTTTCTCTAAGCATTTGGCACCTTTGAGGGCTGCAAAGGCCAACCAACTGACTTGTGCATCATAAAGTTGTGCCGCTCTTCAGTGTCGCAGTGTTTCCCTGCACCGCGTCAAGGGCTGACTGCTGCCATTGTAAAGGCTTTACTGTGATTCTCAGAATCGTGGCCCTTGCCCACCCAGCAAACTCAGTGAAGAGGCTCAAAACTAGTTCTGTGGCCAGGCAGAGGAGCAGCACAGTAACTACTTCCCTGGTTTGAACTTGATCAGCTCCGTTGGGCAGGTCACATTGTTCGCATGCCTGACACGAGACTCCCAACGCAAGCGCTCTACTCGGAACTCCTTCACGGCAAACAAGCCAAAGGTGGGCAGAGGAAGCGTTACAGGGACACCCTCAAAGCCTCCCTGATAAAGTGCAACATCCCCACCAACACCTGGGAGTCCCTGGCCAAAGATCGCCCTAAGTGGAGGAAGTGCATCCGGGAGGGTGCTGAGCACCTCGAGTCTCATCGCCGAGAGCATGCAGAAATCAAGCGCAGGCAGCGGAAAGATCGTGCGGAAAACCAGTCCCACCCACCCCTTCCCTCAACGACTATCTGTCCTACCTGTGAGAGTCTGTGGTTCTCGTATTGGACTGTTCAGCCACCTAATAACTCATTTTAAGAGTGGAAGCAAGTCTCTCTCAATTCCGAGGGACTGCCTATGATAATGATGATGATTAGGGCTGACCAAGCGGACAAGCAGGTGCATGAAGTAGCTCAGAGACCTGGCCAGACGGGCAAGCCAAGCCCCACTCTAGAGGCTGCATGGCACCAATTTGTGCCAGTCACCGTGAACCACTATCTGTAAAACCTCCCACAAAACTCCCAGCTGCTGGGGAATGAGGCTTCCAGTGAGCAGCCCCCACACCAGGTCAACCCAGCAATTGACTTGTGGGCCACGTCAAATATGATTCCATGAACGGGAACTGCAAGAGCATGCGAGGGAGGTGCTGGAGCCGTTCCTCTCAGGCTGAATTTGACAAATCCAGTGTTGACTAATTTAAATAATTTGAGCTGCAAGGCTGGTTTAATGAGGCACATTTCATTCAACCAACAGGTAGGGTGATGTCATTGCAAGTGATGTCTTAAACGGAGCTGTAGCTTCTTAGCATGCGCTGAGAGTAGCATCATCAGGTGGGCCTGGCGCATGCACAGGATGACCAAAAACCAGAAATACCCACACCGTCACTAATCACCTCGTCAAACAAAACATTCTGGGAGAGGTACAGTGACTGATGAGGCATTGTGTGCAGGTTATCAAATTTATTGGGTAGAAAGGGTGGGTAGGGGGGCATCATTTACAATACAAAGTGAATATTAAGTGCTGTAACTTATAATGGGATGTCTAGTTTGGCCTATCCATTCGGTGGCCCCGAGATGCCAAGTGCAGCAATGAGATGCCTCCCCCAACAAATCTTAGTGGGCAGGTCGATGTGTTCCATAGTCTGGGATTCATACCTACAGTCGCACTTCGGGTCGTCCCTCACCTTCCACGTGTGGAGCAGGGGGCTGCATCGTCCGTGCCCTGTGCCGATTGGGTTGAGCGCCGTCCAGTGTCTTCAGGGGAGGTCGAAGCCAGGGAGCTCTGCTGTTGGGTCAGTGATGAGGCGTTAGTTCTTTTAAGTTCCATGCGCCCCATGATTCCATCCATCTGGATAGTGGGTTCATACCAGCTGCATGAATATTGGCTGCTGTTTCCCACAATGGCCGGCACGATTTTAAGCGCTTTCATGGTGGGTTTTTCAAGTCTTCGTGAATGGGAAGGTCGATATTTTTCCATTTCACGGAGCACGGTGGCGTCGTGGCGAATGGAAAGCGGGGCAATGTGGGACAGCACCGGGAGCCACTCAAGTTGGAGTGGAGTTGACACCGTCCTCATGGCAGCATTTAGCTGCATGTCCATGAGGTGGCGCAGTATTCTACAGAAGAGTAGACTAGGGCCACTGCTGCAGTGCGAAACATTCTGGCTGTGCACCCCATTACATTCCAGCAAGTTTCCGGACCAGGTTCACCCTGATGGGTGTGGTGGGGGAGGGAAGCGGGCAAATGTGATTCAGGTCTAATGGGGTGGGGGGTCAGGGACAACGTGGTACATCTCCCTTTATGGATCATGTTCTCACGCCCATCTCTCCCCCCCCCACCCCCCAAACCACATTCATCACTCTTCAGCTTCTCCCCAGGCTTCTGCTGTCCCACCCTTTGTGCTGTGCTCTCCTCATCCCCTTTAGACAGATCATGTGCCCGAGTTCCTGCCCACTCTCTTCTCTCTCTCCCCCCACCCCCACCCATTCCTGACTGGCCTCCTCCGATTCCCTGACCTTCTCCCCAGCTAGGAAGGCGTAGTTAAGGCCACAACCCTTCAACTCGGCGCTTGCGCGTTTGGAACCTCCGGTCCACATGCGCAGTCACAACATCAGGTGCGCATGAACAGTTCTGGTGGTGGGGGCAGGGTGGTGTTGGGCTCCACCCCTATAACAGTTACAAATAATCACTCCCATCTGGGCATCGGCTGGATTTTGGGCTCAGTTCTGGGGCTGTGTTTTTGGTGATGAGGCCCCAATGGAGTGCGTGTGAGCAGTTCTCATTCCGTGTCGATATTTACTCTCACTGTTGCAACTGTTCTTGTGAGTAACATGCTGAGGATATCCCAATAGGTGGGATTTTGGAAAGAGATGGGCTTGCTAGGCAGAGCAACCAGTTTTGTTCCTAGAATGTTTTTAAAAACTGGATAAATGCTCAGTAAGATTTTCAGTCGCGGGCTGTATAATGGGTACCTCTGCTGTCATGTTGGATCTCACATGGGCCAACCAAGAGGAATTAGTACATTTTTTGCCATTTTTACTCCCATGCTGCTCTCAAGGCATGAAATAAGAGGCTGCCCATTTAAAACTGAGATGAGAAATTTCTTCTCTCAGAGGATTGCAATTCGCTGCCCCAGAGAGCTGTGGAGGCTGGATCATTGAATATATTTAAGGCGGAGATAGATAGATTTTTGAGCGATAAGTGAGTAAAGGGTTATGGGGAGCAGACAGGGAAATGGAGCCGAGTCCATTATCAGATCAGCCAAGATCTTATTGCATGGCAGAGCAGGCACGAGGAGCCAAATGGCCTACTCCTGCTCCTATTTCTAATGTTCTTAAATCCTTTAAAAGGTTCATTCCATCAGTACCAATCACCCTCCAGTAACTTGCCCAAGGGGTCGTCAGACTGAATGGTTGGGAACAAGGGTTTCTGATTACCCTTCTACAACAGAATTTATTCACTTTCCCAGCACTACGAGAACCCGGTTACAAATGATAACGCAGTATGTAGATCTGTGGTATGAAAAGGCAATTAAAACTTTACTTGCAAAATGTTACAGCATCCAACATTACTCCAGCTCATTACATACATTTCACTTAGGGTATCACACCTGCTGCCATCCAAGTGTCCAGTCTTCATGTGTAAACCCAACCAGTACTGATATGATATTCAACCACTGTTGCAGCACCGTCCAATCCAATCCTGTCCTCACCCTCAATATCCAGTTAGTTTCCAGCAGGAGATACTGGATAGATTAGGATCTATGGCCGACTGTTCTCTCCTATCTTTGGACACAGGTCCAATTGTAGCACACCTGCTCCCCCAACCCCAGATAAACTGGGCAGACTAAGGATTGAACAAGATCTTCCTGCTCCATATGGTAGGAGGGTCAGTAACCAGAGAACAACAGAATTAAAACAATTAGGGATGAGATATATATATATATATATATTTTAAACAACACAAGTTATGATCTGGAATGCACTGCCAGAAAGGGTGGTAGAAACAGATTTGATAGTAATTTTCAAAAGGAAACTGGTTATCTACTTGAAAAGGAACATTCTGACTGGCTATAGGGAAAGAGCAGGGAAGTGGGACTAATCATATAGCTCTTTGAAAGTGCTGCTACAGATATGATGGGCTGATTTGCACTTTTCATGTATATTAATTCAGCTCCCTCAGTATCTTTCACAGATGTCAAACACCGATCAAAATTCTTTGTTACCCAAGTTTGATTTTTCGTGGGCTAGACTCCTTATTTCTAAATTGATGTAGGAGGAGCTTTTTAGACACAATAACTTAAACCAATCAGAGGGAGGCCGGGATAACTTTCCAAACCATAGCTTTATTTGTTGTGTAGGTACACCGACAGTTTATGCAGTGCTGGAGGAAGCCATTGTGGCGCGTCTGGGCTTCGGGGTGGTCCCTTCACGGAATCCATTCCTACAAACAAGAGGGAGTAAAGTGGTTAGGATATTGTATAATATTTGGTGACAGCCAGTGGAGTTTGCAGCATGCCACCCCGGAAGCGATGGGGAAATTTCAATAGACAATGCTCACAAATTCTCTGCATGTCATCGCATTACTCTGCTCCTCTAAAACCCAGAGCACTAATTGTGATTGTGCCATACTCTTCTGTGGGGATCATTGTATCTACAGACTGTGACCAAATAGAGCTTCATTACCCCCCTCCAGATACAAAAGCGCCAATTCTCTGGATACCATTTCATGGGTGCCAGTAGCCCTCTGGCCCCTCGCCCAAATGGCCATTCTTCACACACAAGCTCAGGCGACGGTAATCCGGAGCACCACCAAAGGCAGGGTTGCTGCGCAAGCTGTAGTCAAATGGTGGCTGAAATTAGTAACTCAGCACAGACCAGAGATGGAGCCTTCCTGTTCTGTATGGTGCAGGAGCTCAGTGTCTTAACCCGCTGAACCCTCTGGAAAATGTTAATGTATACTAGCCAATCTCCCATGGCATTGCACGCAGGGGGTCAACACGAAGGCAGATGAAGCAAGGTCTGTCGGCAAGGGACAATCAACACAGGGCATGAGGATGTATTGCATGTCCATTTTAAAGTCATATTTTTGTATCTAGAATCCAATAATTATTTCATGTCTGTACACAATTCCTCGCTACAAAACCGTACTTCCTCATCACATCTGTGTCAATTTTTTCAATTATAAATTCCCACATCCACATTTGTAATGGAAACTGCTTTTGTTACATGGAGTTTACATCATAGAAAGAGATCATTTGGCCCAACTGGTCCATACTCAGCACGAGCCTCCTCCCACCCCTCTTCAGCTAACCCTACCAACATATCCTTCTCTCACATGTACTTATGTAACATCTGTGCTCTTTGCCTCCTTACAGCATTACACATTCTTACCACTCTGCAGGTGAACAAGTTTCTCCTGAATTCCCTATTGGATTTAATTAAATGACTATCTTATTTTATGACCTTTAGTTCTCCTCCACAAATGGAAACATTTTCTCGATGCCCACCCTATCATAATCTTAAGACCTCTATCAGGTCACTCCTCATCCTTCTCTTCTATGAAAAAAGACCCACAGCCTGTTCAGCCTTTCCTGTACATCCCTGCAGTTCTGGTATCATCCTTGCAAATCCTTTTTACACCTTCTCCAGTGCCTCTATATCCTTTTTATAATATTCTAGATCCTTTTTATAATATGGAGGCCAGATCTATGCACAGTACTCCAAATGCAGTCTAACCAAGGTTCTTACAACTTTAACAACTTTGCTCCTTTTCAATTCTATCCCTCCAAGGATGAACCCCAGGCTTGCTTTTCCTTTTTAGTGGCTTTATTAACCTGCGTCGCTACTTTGTGATTTGTGTACCTGTACTCCACATCCCTTTGCTCCGCTACCCCATTTAGACTTGTTATCCAAACAGAATGTGGCCTTTTTATTCTTTCTACCAAAATTCACCTCTCACTTATCTATGTTAAAATTCATTTTCCAATTACAAGCACATTCTTCAAGTTTATTAATGTCTTGTATTTTGTCACATTGTTCCTCAGAAGTAACTATACCCCCAAATTTGGTGGTGTCTGTAAATTCTGAAATTGTACTTCCGATTACAAGTCCAAATCGTTAATGGAAATGAGTGATCTCCCTGTGGAACACACTTCCCACCATTTGCCAGTGAGTGGCTACCCTTAACTCCGACTGTTTTCTGTTTCGTAGCCAGCTTGCTATCCATTTTGCTACTTGTCCCAACTCCACATGCTCTGACTGTAGTCATGTGCCTACTCTAACAACAGTCATGACTTATCAAAGACCTTTTGATGATCTAAATATATTACGTCTACTGCATTACCCTTATCTACCCTTTCTCTTACTTCAAAGAGTTCAATAAGGATGATCAAGCATGACCATCCTTTTGAAATCCGTGCTGACTACTCAATTATATTTTTAGTTTCTAGATATTTTTGCATGACATCCTTGAGCAATTATTTCATTATTTTCCTACCACATAATTAACCCAACTGGTCTATAGTTCCCCAGACATGTTCTATCTCCTTTAAATATAGGAGTAACATTAGCTGTCCACCGTCCTCTGGTACTATTCCCTTTTCTAATGAATTTTTATATACATGTATTAATGCCTCTGCTTCCTCTTCCCTAACTTCTTTTAATATGCGCAGATGCCATCCATCCCAAGTTTGATGCTTGTCATGCTGAAATTACACCCTCCAACCAATGGTGGCACTGTAGTCAGTTTTGCTATCTCCAAATTCCAACACCTCTATTGCAAAGAAAGCCCCAAGTTCGAACTACTTCCCAAATTGCCCCAGGTTTTGCTATTTAACTTTCTTGCTATGCAGCACTTTGGAACGTCCTGAGGATATGAAAGGTGCTAAATCTTCCTTTCTGTAACTAAAAACAATAGAAAATGAAAGGAGACAAATAATGACTTTAAAATAGGGCTTACACAGCCGCACCCTGATGCAATTATCACCTACGCTCTAATTCGGGCATCTGAAGAGATGACATTTGGCCTGAACTGCGTGTGCTAATATTTAGATTTTATATGATAAAATAGCAAAACCAAGGGCATTTTAGGAAGTAGAGATGTCAGGGGACACCAAACCAAGGGTTGCAGTATCATCACTGACAGGAGGGTGTAATTACCACATGACAAGTTCCATTGGCAGGCAACTTCCATTGTAAATGTGGACACAGGAATTTAGAATGGAAAAGTTGACAACAGGGAGTAATGTTTTTAAAGACAGGAAGTGCACATGGATGTAAAATATATATCCAGAGGGTTTCTCAAACTCCCAGTCTGCATTCATAACATTTACACAATTTTAATTACAAATTTGGGCCATGCTGCCCGAAGCTTTTAAATTCATCGCCACCGCACTATCCAGCCCAGATACTCAAATCCATAGAATAGATTAGCACTGTGATATTTTCTTCCCCTTTAACAGCTGTAAAATATTTCTATAACTCGCATCAAGAGGAAATTGAAAAGGTTCACAGTGCCCAAACTCATTAGTCTTGGGACACTGAAAATTCAGCAGTGGATTAGATTCAAACTAGATTCCAGAGGATAGAGACAATATTCTAATCCGGTGCACCACCCTCTAATAGATACAACCATAACCATCGTTCCCTCTAAGCTGCACGTGGCCACGGAATAACCTGCAAGGTACCGTGCAGGCTGCGCTCACTAGATTTTCCATTGGAAATATTGCGCATACGCAGAAATTTAAAGGGACCGCACACAACAAAGACAAGTTAGAGGGAACATTGTCTACCACCCTCTCCTAGATACCCCCCCCCCCAATACGCTATTCTATCCAAGATAACGCCCACCAAAAAAAAACCTATCCCAGAGATACACCCCCACAACTTTGTAAAAGTTTTGTTTCAATTTTCTACCTTTCATCTTAATGAAAAGTAATGAAATGTCGTAACACACACTAGAATAGACATCAAGCGCATTAACATTGCTTCCGCGACCAACATGGTTAGCTTCTCACAACCACTGCATCCCTTACCTGAATCTGCGATACACCACCTTCAGGTGCCTCATGCGACCTGTACCAGTTGTGTTTCTCCTTTTGGCCTTCGCACTCCAGTTATCTGCAGCAAAATCAGAAAGATCAGAAAGATCAGGGCTCCCAAACAACAAGGAACCAAGCAATAGCAACTGTTCGCCAGAATGAACGCCACAACCCACCAGACTCACATAACCAGGATTTATAATTACTATCTCCCAACTTACTCAAATATTTAACAATTAAAAGCAGCGGAAACAGTGGGATTATACCAGGGAGACTTGCTGGGGCTTTTTCATTACAAGGATGAAGGGTAACATAATTGACGTCTTCATGCTGCTGCAATGACACAATCCTTTCACTGGTCAGTGACACAGTAACAAGAGGATACAGATGGAAGATTAATTACAAAAAGAATTAAAGAGATGAGGCTTTTTTTGCACAAGTTGATAAGAATGTGCTAATTGTTCCTGAAGCAGAGCACATAAGTACTTTTACATTTTTAATAATTTTAATTTTAAAAATTAGATTTGATTGAAAATGGTCATGAAATGGTTTGAGAAGCCAGCAGGAGTGGAATTAGACTAGGTGACTCATTTGGAGAAAAATACCTGCATGGATTTGATGGGTCAAATGGCCAGTCTCTTTGTGCTGTAAATATTTTAGCAATGATCTCAAACATTGTCCCATTCAGGATGCCTGACTTCTAAAACAGCAGTCATCGCTGGGTTCATCATCATAGGCAGTCCCTCGGAATCCTTGCTTCCACTCCCAGAGTTCTCTGGTGGCTAAACAGTCCAATACGAGAATCACAGACCCCGTCACAAGTGGGACAGACATTCGTCGAGGGAAGGGGTGGGTGGGGCTGGTTTGCCGCGCGCTCCTTCTGCTGTCTACGCTTGACCTCTTCACATTCTTTGCGTCGAAGAACTCAACGCTCTCCTGGGTGAACTTTCTCCACCTCGGGCGGTCTTCGGCCAGGGTCTCCCAAGTGTCAGTGGTAATGTCGCACTTTACCAGGGAGGCTTTGAGGGTGTCCTTGCTGGGTTACCGTTCTCTCCCCTCCTTTCCTACACTCACAAACTGTTACTGGTGTACAACAGATGCAAACCACCTAGTGATACTCCCACCCAAACAGCCAATCATAACGAGTGAGGCAGCACAGCGAGTGCCAGCAGACACTCTGACCATGCAGGGTGTCATAACTGAACCAAATCCTACCTTTACCCGATGTTCACACACACCATAACAGACATAAACCTACCCTGACAGTCAGGCACAAACATCCATTTTATTTTATTTTTAATTAAAAGATCAATGATGTGTCATCAGTTTGCATCAGTTGTTAAACCTTTGAAAAACACTAAACCTTTTCCCATGGCTCAGTACATATAAACAGACACATGTGAACTGAGTCAGTGGCACTAGCATCGCCCAAGAAAGATCAGGTAGTGGTGGCAACACTACATTGGTGGTGTCGCAGCTCAGGAGAATTTTGCAGGAGAAGCAGGGCTCCTGTCGAAAGTGCACACCGGAGCACTAGGATAGACTCGAGCTGCAGGGGTTTCCAAAGAACCTGCCAACACCCAGTACCAAGGCTCCTGCCTGAGGCAAGACCACTTGCACACCATGGAGGAGGAAGCACTGGAACCACGCTCCAGCACGAGTCGGCACCCTCAGGCGGTCACATGCTTCCAACCATTTGGGCCCGTGGCTACCTGCTCAGTTCTGTTTGACACAGCGATACTTACATTTCCTCTTTCTCTTGGCAGGGTAGGCACATTTACCACAGGTCGATTTCTGCAGATGAAATGCTTTAGCTCCACACCGCCGGCACAGAGTGTGGGTCTTATTCCGCCGCTTACCAAATGACGATGTTCCCTTCGTCTGAAAGAAAATAAAGGCAATGAATCAAGCACACTCACAGGCAACACCTCACCAAATTGCTTTTAAGTTACATTATTTCCTTAAGTCATCCCACCTATGAAGGTGTTTTATGGAAGAGGGTCGCGAGAGGGGGTTAACTCTAACCGACCTATCCAGAGCTCCCAGTGCAGCGTATTGGGAGCCAGGCACACAAACAAGCAGCAGTTTCACTTCACAACCCAATGTGGACTGCACAAGAACAAAGGAAGTGGCAGCCAGACATTGCAGCTCTCCAGCCAAGCAGTTCTCCCATCACCGCAGCACCAACACATTTAAGGAGCTGCTCCCAACAACTACCAGGAGGTGGGGTAACCCCATCTTCACTCACATTCTCCCCGACATGACCAAAATGGGGAAACCATTGGGGAACACAAGGCCCCCATTTAGCATCACCTATGGGTACAGCAGTCCACTGTAAGATGATCTCAATCAGGTAGACTTTCAGCACAAGAGCCGAATCACATTTTGTCTGGCCATTTACGACTGGCTCCACACAAAGCTAACAGCGTAGCTTCAAGATTTTAAGAAGGGCCTCAGTTAGGTAGCCAAACAGGTATCAAACAATAATTAGAATGCACCATTGTTCAAGCATAGAATGGACAGCACAAATGGACCATTCGGCCCAACTAGTCTGTGCCAGTGTTTATGCTCCACATGAGCCTCCTTCAACTTTATTTTATCTAACCTCATTAACATATCCATCTGGAAATATTCAGGTCAGGAAGCATCAGTGGAGAGAGAAAGAGGTAACGTTTTAGGTCAATGACCTTTCATCAGAACAAGACATGAAAGGCTAACTGTTTCTCTTTCTACTGATGCTGCCTGACCTACTGAGGATTTCCAGCATTTTCTGTTTTTATTTCAAATTTCCAGCATCCACAGTATTTTGCTTTTGAACATTTCCTTTCTCCCTCACGTGGTGATCTAGGTTCTTTAAATACACCCAAGCTATAAGCATGTGCTGTCAATTATGTGACAATCAGTATATACAGCTCCAACTAACCACTTTTTGATTAAATTGCTTTATTCTGGTGCTGGACATACAAGAGCATTTCCTGTTTCAAATTTAAATGCTGGCAGAGGTGGTCTGATTCTGCAGCCTTGGACATTGTAAATGTTTATCCTGATTGAATTTCAGGTGTCCAACAGGTCAGGTTTTCATGTTTAGCCAATTAATTTTGATAAGTGTTCTGTGAATAATAGTGTGCACTATTTTATAACAGATGCAAAATTGGAGGGTGGGGGGAAATCAATTCACTTGCTCGCCAAGAAATAATTTGCGCCATATTACTTGTTATGTAAACAGTCAGTGGTGGTCATAGAGATTCAAATTTGAAATGAAAACAGGCATCATTAGGACAAATGACTAAGGCACATACTCTATCTTTTAACAATGGATGTTGGAAATCTGAAATAAAAACAGAAAATGCTGGAAATACTCAGTAGGTCAGGCAGCATCTGTGGAGAGAAACAGAGTTAACGTTTCAGGTCTGTGACCCATTGTCATCTGAGTATTTCCAGTATTTTCTGTTTTTATATACTATATCAACAGGCATCTAAAGGATACAGGGAAATAGGATTAGTTAAAAAGCTAGCATCAACATAGACATGATGGGCTGTAATTTTAGTGGTGTATGATGGCATCTGAAAGGGATGATGCAGGTAAATGTTTTGCTGGGTACCCTTCTTCTCAAGGATTCCACCTGAATATTTAACCCATCATACTGCTCTTAAATCATCTTTTCGCCTCCTGAATACACACTTCACACTGATGTTAAACCGAGTCCCCGTCTGCCCTCCCCTCAGGTGGGCGTAAAAGATCCCATGGCGCTATTCCGAGAAAGAGATGGGGAATTATCCCCAGTATCCTGGCCAATATTTATCCCTCAATCAATGTCAAACACATTTTCTGGTCATTATCTCATGGCTGTTTGTGGGAGCTTACTGTGCATAAATTGGCTGTTTTCCACATTACAACAGTGACTACACTTCCAAAACAACTTCATTGGCTGTAAAGTAGTTTGGTCATGAAACATAGAAAATAGGTGCAGGAGTAGGCCATTCGAGCCTGCATCACCATTCAATAAAATCATGGCTGATAATTCACCTCAGTACCCCTTTCCTGCTTTCGCTCCATACCCCTTGATCCCCTTAGCCGTAAGGGCCATATCTAACTCCCTCTTGAATATATCCAATGAACTGCATCAACAACTCTCTGCTGTAGGGAATTCCACAGGTTAACAACTCTCTGAGTGAAGAAATTTCTCCTCATCTCAGTCCTAAATGGCTTACCCCTTATCCTTAGTCTGGACTTCCCCAACATTGGGAACATTCTTCCTGTATCTAACCTGTCCAGTCCCGTCAGAATTTTATATGTTTCTATGAGATCCCCTCTCATCCTTCTAAACTCCAGTGAATACAGGAGTATCCAGTCTCTCCTCATATGTCAGTCCTGCCATCCCGGGAATCAGGCACTATATAAATGAAAGTCTTTCTTTTTGACAAATTGGGGGTTATTAAATCCCCACAATGGTCTTCCTCAACTTTAGACGTCTCCTGTAATCAGTATGAGCAAAAATCAGTTGAAAGGCGGACAAGCCCCTTAGCTCAAAGTAAAAAATCTGCAACATTACACTCTCCAAAGTGATCAGGATCTCTTGTACAGAATTAACCAGGGATAGTGTCATCATCCTAGGCGGTCCCTCGAATGAGGATGACTTGCTTCCCCACCAAAAGGGATTAGTTTGCAGATGTTTCAATGAAGGACCCGATATTCTAGTCCTGAACTCCAGGGGTGAAAGATGTCGGTGCGTGGATTTTTTAGATGTGTGGTGACCTTTACACACCAGCCACCACACGGGCGTGACAGAGCTAGGCCTTGGTCCAGTGGCATGGGTTAACCAGGACTGGAGACCTGCTCTGCTACACGAACCTAGTGCACACACCTATCGCAGTGTGGACTATCAGGGATAGTATTATTGGACTAACAGAGGAAAGGCACGAATTAATGATGGTGATAGAACTACTGCAGGATGAACAATTGATGAACAGACGGTTCAAACTGTCCCTAGGACACCGAGCCCGGCCGCTGCCTCCAGATTGGAGACTGGTGAAACATTTACCCCGGGAATGGGCAGAGACTGAGCAATACGCCCTATAGTCAGCATGACCCTTCACAGAGGCAAAAACACTAGGGCCAACCTCAAACCCCGGGCTCGAGTATCAGCGCCGGCTGCAGTGATGGGTCTGAACCCCGGCTGACTTGAGGCCTACATCTCTCTTTCTCCCAACATAATTTTAATCGGCCGGCCCCCGCAATATAGGTTCGATCCATTAACTGAAGGTGTATAGAGTGAACCGCCGGTGGCGGGCTGCTGCTGTGGGCCCTGCCGGCGGAGGATGGACACAGATTCGGCAACCAGCCTCGCTCCTAACTCACCATTTTGACTGCGCGTTCCAGAGACCGGAAGTACGGCCTCACGCACCTCTTATACCCCTCTGGTGCGTCCCGGCCTCAAATGCCCCACCATGCAACCCGAGGGTGAAAAATAGTTCCTGCGTACAAACCTTTCCTGTTCAAACTTCCCGGGCTCCCGAGAAGGAGTGAAGCAGCGGGTCTGTAACTTTCCAGAACAAATTATTATTTTTTATTTGCGAGGGACAATTGGAGATTTTAAAAATGCACCAAACGTAACTATTGCTTATAAACAGTTACATTTCTAACATCTTCCAGTTCTGATGAAAGGTCATCGACCTGAAATGTTAACCCTGTTTCTCCCTCCACAGATGCTGCCTGACCTGCTCAGTATTTCCAGCCTTTTCTGTTTTACTCCAGAATCTTCATTATTTTGCTTAAATCTTGCAAATATGTTTTTAATTTCTTTCTTGGAATTCAAGTATCATAGAATGATACAACACAGAAGGAGGCCAATCAGTCCATGCCCATGCCAACTCTTTGAAAGAGCTACCCATTTAGTCCCACTTCCCTGTCCTTTCCCCATAGCTCTACAATTCTTTCCCCTTCAAGTATTTATTCAATTCCCTATTGAAAATTATTATTGAATCTGCTAAAACTGCCCTTTTCAGGCAATGTATCCCAGATCATAATCACTCGCTGTGTAAAGAAAGAGAGAAAGACTTGCATTTATATAGTGCCTTTCACAAACACCGGACATCTGAAAGAGCTTTACAGCAAATGAAGTACTTTTGGAGTGTAGTTACTATTGTAATGTGGGAAATGCGGCAGCCAAGTTGTGCACAGCAAGCTCCCACAAACAGCAATGTGATAATGACCAGATAAACTGTTTTTGTTATGTTGATTGAGGGATAAATATTGGCTTGGACACTGAGAATAACTCCCCTGACCTATTTCAAAATAGTACCATAGGATCTTTTATGTCCACATGAGAGAGCCGCCAGGGCTTTGGTTTAACGCCTCATCTGAAAGGTGGCACCTCTGACAGTAGTGCAGCACTCCCTCAGTACTGCATTGTCAGCCTGGATTTATGTGCTCAAGTTCCTGGAATGGGACTTGAACCCACAACCTTCTGACTCTGAGACAAGTGTGCTACCCACTGAGCCACAGCTGACATTGACATAAAAATAAATTCTCCTCATCTCACCTCTGGTTATTTTGCCAATTACCTTAAGTCTGTATCCTCTGATTACTAACCCTTCTACAACTGGAAACAGTTTCTCTTTATTTACGCCATCAAAATCCTTTTTCAACACCTCCTTATTTACTCCATCAAAACCCTGATTTTGAACACCTCTAATAAATCTTCCCTTAAAGTTCTCTGCTATAAAGGGAACAACCCCAGATTCTTGACGTAACTGAAGACTCGCATCCCTGGTACCATTCTCGTAATCTCCTCTGTAAAGCATTAACATCCTTCCTCAAGTATGGTGCCCAGAATTGAACACAATAGTCCAGCGAGGGCCTTAGCAATGATTTTTAAAGGTTTAGCATTGCATCCTTGCTTTTGTATGCTATGCCTCTGTTTATAAAGTCAAGGACGCTGTATGTTTTTTTAGCAAACTTCTCAACTTGTCATGCCACCTGCAAAGATTTGTGTATGTACACCCCCAGGTCACTCTGTTCCTGCAACCCCTTTAAAATTGTACCATTTAGCTCATATTTTATCTCCTCATTCTTCTTACCAAAATGTGTCACTTTACACTTCTCTGCATTAAATTTCACCTGCCATGTGTCTGCCATTTCACCAGTCCGTCTATGTCCTCCTGATGTCTGCTACTATCCTCCTCATTGTTGACTACATTTCCAAGTAATGGAACATTATAAGTTACAACATGGACTTTCAGTCCAACTACCTGTTTTCACCTGCCAGAAGTTTACATTCATGTTTTGTTACCTCTAGACTTGACTACTCCAACACACTCCTGGCTGGCCTCCCACATTCTACCCTACGTAAACCCAAAACTCGGCAGCCCATGTCCTAACTTGCACCAAGTCCCAATTACCCATCACCCCTGTGCTCACTGACCTACATTGGCTCCCGGTTAAGCAATTTCAAAATTCTCATCCTTGTTTGCAAATCCCTCCATGGCCTCACCATCTGTGGCCGTGTTTTCAGCTGCTTGAGCCCCAAGCTTTGGAACTCCCTCCCTAAACCTCTCCGTTTCTCTACCTCTCTTTCCTCCTTAAAACCTACCTCTTTGACCAAGCTTTTAGTCATTTGCCGTAATTTCTTCTTTGTGGCTTGGTGTCAAATTTATCTGTTTTGTCTTATAACACTGCTGTGAAGCACCTTGGATCATTTTACTACGTTAAAGGTGCTATATAAATTAAAGTTGTTGTTGTTATTGCTATTGGTCATTTGCTTCTTTGATTAGCAGATTCCCAATTTTGCTCTGTTAAGGCGCTGATCCATGCTGGAGCACTGATTTCCTCACCAGATGACCATTTCCAGGCGATTCTACACTCCTGCAAACCCTTGCACATTCGTGGAATCCTTCCCCAGCCCTACAAAAACTCAGCTAGCTACAAATTGCTGTATGACCAGCCCTTACTCCCCAGTTCTGAGTATTTGAATATGACATTCGCTCACATGGACCCCACTATCTTGGCATCCAAAGACGTGGGTGCAACCAACCACTCAAAGGCAAATTCACTGCTCAAATGACCTGAGATTTGGGTTGCCAACTCTGGTTGGATGTATTCCTGGAGATTTCAGCACATGCCTCCCTCCGTCCTGCCCCCAGTCAAACAACTATTTTCCCAACTTTAACATTTTTATAACTAGTAAATAAAAGTGTTCAAAGAAAATGGTAAATAAGCACAATATTTTTAATGCCTCTATGATAATGCTCCTGGGTCACTCACTGGGAGATTAATCTTTCATTCCTGGAGACTCCAGGACAATTCTGGAGGATTGGCAACCCTACACAAGACCCGCTTGACTGCTCATTGCCTTTGTCCAGCACCTCCCTCCTCACATTTCTCCTGGCGGGAATTTGTGAAGCAGGACTCCATGCCAAGGACTAGTGTTGTGAGAGAACACACCTCTGCACTTCAGTTTGCTGGGGTTATTCCATTATTCCTGGGTGTGTTGTTCTTCACATGAGCCCAAATAGTGAGTGTCGTCAAGCTATTCGACTGTGATGGGCATCACTGCTTAACTCGATTCTGTCCTCACCTGACAGTTGCATGTACATGTTCCAGGAGGGGTCACTGCACAGCAACCATCAGCAATAAATCTCTGGCTGATTTATTTCCCGCCTCCCTCCTTCACCCAGGAGGATGGAGTCCAGCTCTAGCGCCCCCTACTGCTAAATCTGAACAGACCAAGGTTTCAATCTTGAACCTTCTTGGTCTGTAGAGCAAAGGATTAACAACTGACAATGAATCTAGGAAATGAGTCACGGCGATGTCTTGGCTGATTAGGGAATGGTGCTGGATGAGAGAAGTAGGAAAAATAATTATGTACGGTTAGATATAAAAACAGGAGTGAAGCTCATTTCACTGACCTAGTAGCCAAATGCACTGGCTGGTGTAGTATTGCAGCACAGAGGCCAGAAGATCCAGGTTCGATTCTCTGCCCGTGCTGATCTGAGCCAGACAATTGGTCTTGGCAGTCTCAGTAAGAGTGAGGGATGCTTGGTCAGTGTACCCTCTCCTAATGACTGTGTGCATGGGGGCCAATTAACATTGGGCAATAGTGTAAAACTGGCGACAACGATAATTACCCATTCATTATACACCCTGCTGATTTTCCAGTGTCAGCTGTGGCTCAGTGGGTAGCACCCTCACCTCTGAGTCAGAAGGTTGTGGGTTCAAGTCCCACTTTAGAGACTTGAGCACATTAATCTAGGCTGATACTCCAGTGAGGTGCTGTCTTTCAGATAAGATGTTAAAAAGGCCCCGTCTGCTCTCTCAGGTGGACATAAAAGATCCCGTGGCACTATTTCAAAGAAGAGCAGGGGAGTCATCCCTGGTGACCTGGCTGATATTTATCCCTCAATCAACATAAAAAAACAACAGATGATCTATTCATGATCACATTGCTGTTTGTGGGAGCTTGCTATGTTCAAATTGGCTGCTGTGTTTCCTACATTACAACAGTGACTACACTCTAAAAGTATTTAATTGGCTGTAATGTGTTTTGGGAGGTCTGGTGGTCGTGAAAGGTGCTATATAAATGCAAGTATTTCTATCTTTCTTTCCTTCTCATCCTTTGACGTCAATGGGAAGGAACATGAGGCATGTTGGGTAATGGGCAGCTAATTCAGTATCACCAGTTTTACAGCAAGGCCCAAAATTCAAATTACTCCCATGTATGGACATTGGTTGAGGAAAACCTGTTGTTTCTCGCCTGTTCACAGATATGCTCATACAACCATAACCCAGCATGTACACAGTCGATTGATGTCAGCTGCGGCTCAGTGGGTAGCGGTCTCTGTGTCAGCAGGTCATAGGTTCAAGCCTCCCTCTTGAAATGGTGTGTGACCTCTGGCCTTAAGAACATAAGAAATAGGAGCAGGAGTAAACCATTTAGCCACTTGAGCCTGCTCTGCCTTTTAATAATATCATGGCTGATCTGATCATGGCCTCAGCTCCACTTCCCTGCCCGCTCCCCATAATCCTTCACTCCCTTATTGCTCAAAAATCTGTCTATCTCCGCCTTAAATATATTCAATGACCCAGTCTCCACAGCTCTCTGGGGCAGATAATTCCAAAGATTCACGACCCTCTGAGAGAAGAAATTCCTCCTCGTCTCAGTTTTAAATGGGCGATCCCTTATTCTTAAACTATCCCCCCTTGTTCTAGATTCCCCCACGAGTGGAAACATCCTCTCTGCATCAATCTTGTCGAGCCCCCTCAATATCTTATATGTTTCAATAAGATTACCTCTCATTCTTCTGAACTTGGAGCGCCAATATGCATTGTCTGAATCATATCATTGAATCACAGAAACATACAAGTTTACAGCACGGAAGGAAGCCATTTCGGCCCATCGTATCCGTGCCGGCCAACAAGAGGCTATCCAACCTAATCCCACTTTCCAGCTCTAGGTCTGTAACCCTGCAGGTTACAGCACATCAGGTGCACATCCAAGTACTTTTTAAATGTGGTGAGGGTTTCTGCCTCCACCACCCTTTCGGTCAGTGAGTTCCAGACACCCACCACCCTCTGTGTGAAGAAATCTCTCCTCAAATCCCCTCTACACCTTCTACTTTAAATTTATGCCCCCTGGTTGTTGACCCCCTCTACTAAGGGAAATAGGCCCTTTCTGTCCTATGTATCTAGGCCTCTCATAATTTTGTACAACTCAATGAGGTCTCCCCTCAGTCTCCTCTGTTCCAATGAAAACAAATCCAACCTATTCAATCTGTCGTCATAGCTTAGATTCTCCACTCCCGGCAATATCCTCGTAAATCTCCTCTGTACCCTCTCCCGTGCAATCACATCCTTCCTGTAATGCGGTGACCAGAACTGCATGCAGCACTCCAGCTGTGGCCTAACCAGTGTTTTATACAGTTCAACAAGGGGTCACAGTCTCAGGAAACGGGGTACAAAATTTAGGACCGAGATGAGGAGAAATGTTTTCACGCAGGGGGTGGTGAACCTGTGGAATTCTCTACCACAGAAGGCTGTGGAGGCCAAGTCGCTGAATATATTTAAGAGGGAGATAGATAGATTTCTAGAAACAAAAGGCATCAAGGGGTATGGGGAAAAAGCGGGAATATGGTGTTGAGATAAAGGATCAGCCATGATCACACTGAATGGCGGTGCAGGCTCAAAAGGCCAAATGGCCTACTACTGCTCCTATTTTCTATGTTTCTATGTTTCTATGTTTCATGCATAACCCACTCCCCTGCTCTTGTAGTCTATGCCTCGGCTAATAAAGACAAGCATTCTGTATGCCTTCTTAACCACCCTATCCACCTGGCCTGCTATCTTCAGGGATCTGCTGCTCATTAATGCATTCCGTGACCACTGGACATCACAAGAGAGAGTGGGGATGTTTTATGAAATTGTGCTCCCAGCAAAGAGTGTAATGTCCTTACACACTACTATAAATTCACACGAGGCACATTCTGCAGACAAGGTCACTCTGTGACCTGAACCTTTATTCACAGGACCAAGAAGTGATGACCCTGCGTGGGACCTCCCTTTATATATCTGGATGACCAGGTGAGGAGTGTCTCCCACAAGTTCACCCCCTGTGGTCAAGATGTGCATTACTCAGGTGTATACAGTATGCAGTGTTGTTATGAAGGTTACAGTTACATGAAGGTTACATACATGACATCACCTCCCCCCTCCCCCCCCCCCCCCCCCCAACGTCTTTGGGTCAAAGATTACGTTTTTCAGGCGGTCGACGCTCTCTCGTGGAGCGCCGCAGTTGGGGCTCTGGTTGTTGAGCCTTGGCATGCGTCTCTGTCACCTGTGGTGATTCCGGCTTGTCCGGGCTGGCCGCAGGGACTGTGCATACTGCTGAATGTTCTTGTTGCTCGTTCACTGGCGGTGGTGTGGGCAACATCTCATGATCTTCCTCAGGTTCCTCAGTGTCTATGCTGAACCTTTTTTTAACTTGGTCCAGATGCTTGCGGCATATCTGTCCGTTGTTAAGTCCGACCACTATGACCCTATTCCCCTCTTTGCCAATTACAGTACCCTCAAACCACTTGGGCCCCAAAGCATGATTAAGAACAATTACAGGGTCATCGATTTCTATACATCTCCCCTGTGAGTTACGGTCATGGCACTCATTTTGGGACTGGCGCTTGCCCTCAACAATGTCTGACAGGACAGGATGAATGAGGGACTGACGAGTTTTAAGTGTACGTTTCATGAGTAGTTCCGCGGGCGGGACTCCCGTGAGCGAGTGCGGTCGGGACCTATACGCCAGCAGGAGGTGCGATAGGCGGCATTGAAGGGAGAGTCCTTGAATCCGGAGCATGCCCTGTTTTATGATTTGGACCGCACATTCCGCCTGGCCATTGGAAGCCAGCTTGAACGGTGCTGTCCTGACATGTTTGATGCCATTACCCGACATGAACTCCCGGAATTCATAGCTAGTGAAACACGGGCCGTTGTCGCTAACCAGGATGTCCGGCAAGCCGTGGGTCGCAAAGACCACACGCAGACTCTCCACAATGGTGGATGTCATGCACGAATTCAATATGATGCACTCGATCCATTTCGAGTACGCATCAACAACAATGAGGAACATTTTTCCCATGAACGGGCCCGCGTAGTCTACGTGAATACGTGACCATGGCCTGGTGGGCCAGGGCCACGGACTGAGTGGAGCCTCCCTGGGGGCATTGCCCAGCTGGGCACACGTCGTGCACCTGTGAACACAGTGTTCCAGGTCTGAGTCAATTCCTGGCCACCATCACCATACATGTGACCGGGCAATGGCCTTCATTAGCACGATGTCTGGGTGCTCGCTGTGGAGTTCCCTGATGAATGCTTCCCTTCCCTTCTGGGGCATGACTACCCGGCTGCCCATAGTAGGCAGTTGGCTTGGATGGAGAGCTCATCCATCCATCTGTGAAACGGTCTGACCTCCTCGGGGCATGCTCCGTTTGTGGGCACCCAATCCCCAGTCAGGACACATTTCTTAATCAAGGATAGGAGGGGATCTCTGTTGGTCCAGAATTTGATCTGGCGGGCTGTGATGGGGGAGCCTGCGCTGTCAAAGGCTTCAACGGCCATGACCATCTCCGCGCTTTGTTCCGACGCCCCCTCAGTGGTTGCCAGTGGGAGCCTGCTGAGCGCATTAGCGCAATTTTCGGTGCCTGGCCGGTGCTGTATGGTGTAGTCATACATAGCCAGCGTGAGAGCCCATCGCTGTATGCGAGCTGACGCATTGGCATTGACAGCTTTGCTGTCTGACAACAGGGATGTTAACGGCTTTTGGTCCATTTCTAACTCGAACCTTCTGCCAAAAAGGTACTGGTGCATCTTTTTCACCCCGTAGACACATGCGAGTGCTTCCTTTTCAACCATCCCATATCCCCGTTCTGCTTGGGAGAGCAACCTGGAGGCATAAGCCACAGGTTGGAGTTGGCCCTCATCATTACTCTGCTGCAACACGCACCCAACCCCATAGGATGATGCATCACATGTCAAAACCAATTTCTTACAGGGGTTGTACAGAGTCAACAGCTTATTAGAACAAAGCAGGTTCCGCGCCCGATTGAAAGCCCGTTCCTGACAGTCCCCCCAAAACCAATTGCAACTCTTACGCAGGAGGACGTGTAGCAGCTCCAACAATGTGTTTAAGTTCGGCAGAAAGTTCCTGAAATAGTTCAAGAGTCCCAGAAATGAACGCAACTCCGATGTGTTGCCGGGCTTGGGCGAACGATGAATCGCCTCCGTTTTGGATTCGGTAGGCCGGATCCTGTCTGCGGCAACCCTCGTGCCCAAAAACTCGACCTCTGGGGCCAAAAACACACACTTGGCCTTCTTTAGTCGCAGGCCTACCCGATCCAGTTGGCGTAGCACCTCCTCCAGGTTGTGGAGGTGTTCCTCGGTGTCTCGACCCGTGATAAGGATGTCGTCCTGAAATACGATTGTTCCAGGGATGGATTTGAGCAGGCTTTCCATGTTCCTTTGAAAGATAGCGGCTGCTGATCGAATGCCAAACAGACAGACACCTGTTGTAGACAAACAGCCCCTTGTGCGTGGTGATGGTGGTCACTAGCTTGGATTCTTCGGCCAGTTCCTGGGTCATGTAGGCTGAAGTGAGGTCCAACTTGGTGAACAGCTTGCCGCCTACCAGCGTGGCAAAAAGATCCTCCGCTCTCGGAAGCGGGTATTGGTCTTGTAGTGACACTTGGTTGATAGTGGCCTTGTAGTTGCCACAGATCCTGACCGAGTCACCCGTTTTTAGGACAGGAACGATGGGGCTTGCCCAGTTGCTGAATTCAACGGGCGAAATTATGCCCTCTCTTCGCAACCTGTCCAACTCACTCTCAATTTTCTCCCGCATCACGTACGGCACCGCTCTGGCTTTGTGGTGCACTGGTCTTGCGTCTGGGGTGATGCGTATCACTACTTTGGTACCTTTGAAAGTCCCAACACCAGGTTGAAATAGTGACTCAAATTTCTGTAGGACCTGTGAGCAAGAACTTTGCTCTACAGATGAAATGGCATGCACATCCCCCCATTTCCAGTTCATCTCGGCTAGCCAGCTCCTCCCCAAAAGCGCGGGACCATTTCCCGGGACAATCCAGAGCGGCAGTCGGTTCTCTGATCCATTATGTGTGACCACCAACATTGCACTGCCTAGCACTGGGATGATCTCTTTGGTGTATGTCCGTAATTGCGTGTCAATGCGTTCTAGTTTGGGTCTGCTAGCTCTGAGTGGCCATAGTTTTTCGAATTGTTGGACACTCATAAGTGACTTTCTGGCCCCTGTGTCCAGCTTCATGCGTACCAGGATGCCGTTTAATAGGACTTTCATCATCATAGGTGGCGTTTTGGTATATGAGCTGTGGATGTTTGCCACATGAACCCGCTGAACTTCAGCGTCCATTGCTTTGTCCCAAGCATCAACCTGCCCTGCAGACCCCTCTTCTGGTTCATCTGCCTCATAAATTAGCCTCGCTGCGGGCTTCCTGCACATTCTGTCTAAATGTCCACTGAAGTTACAATTTCTACAGATAAATTGTTGAAACCGACAGGTTTTTGCAGCATGTCTGCCCCCGCACCTCCAGCATGTGCTGAGATCGTTGTGAACAAAAGGGCTGTTACCAGGCATTCCTCTCTGATTGTCTCTTTGATTACTCTTGAGCATTCTGTTAATGGGTGTTAATGGCCCCATCTCGGAACGCATTGTCCGCCGTGATGGCGTAAATGTCCGTTCAACCTGTCATTGTCTCTGTTGAGGACCCACTCTAGAGTCTGTTGCTGCCTGGGTGGTGTCGAATTGCCCTTGCCTGCCTGCGGGGTTCTGAGTCACGTTTACAATGTTAACTCCCTGATCCATCGCCACATTGGAAGCAGAGTTGCGCACGTATATTATCTTGGTTTCCTCTTCCCCCGCCATGAAGGTCTGAGCATAACGCTGCCGCTTCCAAGGTCAAGTCCTTGGTCTCAATTAGCTTTCTGAAAATCCCGGCATGACCAATGCCCTCAATAAAGAATTCCCTTCACATCTCCCCCCTGCAGGTGTCTGTGAACTTACAGAGGCTGGCCAAGCGCCGAAGGTCCACAACAAAGTCCGATATGCTCTGTCCTTCCCGACGTCAGTGTGTATAGAATCGGACCATGTGTATACTGCTCACCGATCAGTTTGCTGAGCTCTTCAAAGGTTTTGTCCACCGGCTTCTCGGGTGTGAGCAGGTCTTTCATCAGCACGTACGTCTTAGGTCCACAGCTGGTCAGTAGATGCGTCCTTCGCTTGTCAGCCGCTGCAGCTCCCAGCCAGTCCTTCATGACAAAGCTCTGCTGGAGCCTCTCAACGAAATCATCCCAGTCCTCATCAACACAGTACCGTTCCTCTGTGCTACCGGTGGCCATTCTCGTGAGTCGTTGATTCCCGTTTCTCGTCGCCAAATGTAATGTCCTTACACACTACTATAAATTCACACGAGGCACATTCTGCAGACAAGGTCACTCCATGACCTGACCCTTTATTCACAGAACCAAGAAGTGATGACCCTGCGTGGGACCTCCCTTTATATACCTGGATGACCAGGTGAGGATTGTCTCCCACAAGTTCACCCCCTGTGGTCAAGGTGTGCATTTCTTAGGTGTATACAGTATGCAGTGTTGTTATGAAGGTTACAGTTACATGAAGGTTACATACATGACAAAGAGCTTCGTCCATATCAGGAAATTCAGGCCTGTACTTCCCCTGATTTTCCATTCCTTGTCAGCCTTCAAAGTTCATGTCCTTTCTGCACATTTCTGGTGTGAAACGTTATAATGCAGAGCTAAATAAAAACACTCCCGTCTCTGAACACTGCTCAGTTCACTGTATTCTGGAATTAAGCAAAAAACATTGTTAATTGTTTTAAATTTTGATGTAGGTGTTAAAAGGTTTTAGAGTTAATCTCGGTTTATTTTTGGAGCCAGTGCACACAAAATCATTTTTTCTAGCTTACTTCCATCTCCTTTTTTTCACACCTCTCCATCACCTTTCATTTCTGCTGCTCACGTATTCCTACCCCAACCCATCACTGCTCTCCTGCCCCACCTGCAATAAGCTCACGCCTAAACCTCTGAGCCTCTTTCAGCATGCTCTGTAGGGCCTATGAGGAACCCCTCGCTGTCTTAAAAGCAGAAACCCAACCTGCCTCACCCTCTCACCAACCTCATCATCATAGGCAGTCCCTCGAGTCGAGGATGACTTGCTTCCACGCTGAAAAGTTCACAGATGTTTCAATGAAGGACCTAATATTCCAGGTCCCGAACTAAATCCTGAAGGGTGGAAGATGCCTGTGCGTGGATTTTTTTAACGTGGGATGGCCGTTGCACACCAGCCACCACACGGGCTTGACAGAGCTAGATCTTGGTCCAGTGGCAAGGATTACCCAAGCCGACTGGAGACTAGCTCTGCTGCACGGACCTACTGCGCACACATATCGCAGTGTGGGCTGGCCCGTGCTGCCCCTGGGCCCTCGCCTCACCTGGGCCCTGATCACCAACCCTACCCACCCAGCTAACCACGCCAATCTCCTTACCGTCCCACTCACTCCCCCCCACTGCTGTCCCTTTGGACTCTGAGGCAGCTCGACAATCACCACCCCTCAAGCATTTCACTTCGGCACATCTGCTCCCTCATCAACAAGGCCCTTGCCATCCACAAACTCACTGTGAATGATTGTATTCACTGATCCTAGTCTTGGTGTAGGCCCATCAGAGAGTCACTGAGGGGACCGATCTGGGAACGACACAGCATGAAGCAACTGCACACAACGGGGTCGATTTTGACTTTTCCTCATGTTCCTCAGTCTTTCCGCAGCGTTTGATACATTCGACCCTGCATTGTCCACTGCCTGTGCGTCATCCGAATACAGCCAATGCACCTCCAGTAATGATCGCTCCTCTGTCCCTCGCACCATTAACTCTGGAGTCCCTCGAGGAACTATCCTCTCCTCTTTCTTATCTATATGCTGCCCCTCGGCGACATCATCCAGTGTCAGAGAGCCAACTTTCAGACTGATGATACCCAGCGCCACCTCGCATCTTCATCCCTTGACCCCTCGACTGCCCCCGTGCCGTCAGAGTGCTTATCTGAGTGACAGTCTCCTCCAGCTTAACATCAGGAAAGTCAAAGGCACCATTCAGTCCCCACCACAAACTCTGTTCCTTGCCACTGATTCCATCCCCCTCACTGGTAATCTTAGGGTCCTAGTCAACCCTGAGCTAAGCTTCAAATTCAAATCCTATTCACCACCAAGACCACTTAGTTCATCCTCCGCAACACCTCCTGCCATCGCCTCTACTTGAGCCCCTCTGTCACTGAACCTCTTATGAATGCCTTTGTCATCAACAGACTCAACGACGATAAAACTCTCCTTGCTGGCTTCCCTTCTGCCACCTTCCATAAACTCTACAACTTAGCCAAAATTCTACCACGGGTGTCCCGGGCAAGATCTCATAAGAACCTAAGAATTAGGAGTAGGCCCTACAGCCCCTCGAGCCTGCTGCACCATTCAATAAGATCATGGCTGATCATCGAACTCAACTCCACTTTCCCACACGATCTCCATGGGCTAGATTTTCGGGTGCAGGATTTCCGGGCTCAATTCACAGCGGAGCACCAAAGTTTGCGCCGGGATAAAGTTTGCGGCCACGCGAGGAATTTTCGCCAACAAAATGCTCCGGAAGATCGTTGGCGTTGCACGACAGACTGTTTGCGCCAGAGCCGAAACTTTCGCCGTTGAAGGAGGCAGCCATTTTTGCGCTTGCGCTTTAAAAAATAATCGCCCTCCTGGTTTCTTTTCCGGTCGCAGAGGCTAATGCAGGGCACGGCAGCTTCCTGCGCGCATGCGCATTTAAACCGGCCCACTTCAGCCACTGCTGCAGAGATGGAGGAGGAGGAGGACAGAGGCAGTGTACCAGGCGCTTCATGAGGCCAATGAAGCGTTGGTGGGCGCGGTGGTGAGGAGCTGGGCTGCACTCCATCTTCGAGGGGGATCCCGACTTCTGCCTCCAGTGTTCAAACAGATTTGGAGGGAGATAGCACGAGAGGTCTTTGCTGCAGACACTGCGCGCAGGACTTGCACACAGTGCCAGAAAAAGTTCAACGACCTCATGAGGGTCGTCAGGGTGAGTTACATTTTCATCTATGCAAGCCTCCGTGACTTCAACGATAAATCTCACACGCTATCTGATTTCTTTCATGTTTTTTGTCCCTCTCAACACTGTGGGGTGCCACTCACAATGCATCACAGAAATGAAGGCTTACTCCGGCACCCTATTGGCATTGAATGATCTATGCACATAATTAATATCGTCCATCATAAGGCACTGCAACTGCTCCTATCGCTTTCTGAAAGATCCCTCACAGACCTCATGTTAGATGTCTGTAACCTTTGACTACATACTGAAGAAGCACATTAAATGGAGGCCTCTTGAACGTTCACACAGTAAGGCCTGAACTACTTTGGTAGGCCTCTGTGCCACAGCAGCAGATCACCCTTTTTAAAATTTTCCCATTTTTATCTTTTCAGTCGAAGCACTCCCACAACCAGAGGGATAGACGGGGGTCTGCCTCAAACACTTCCTCTGACTGATGTGGAGGAGAGAGTCTCAGCCCTTAGCGGAGTCACAGGTCGGACAGTTGCCAGGGGCGATGCTGAGCCCCCATTCCGATACTGAGGGTATGTAAATGGATCACGTGACTCAAAGCACTGCATTGAGAGATATAATGGAGTAGCAGCGGACCTTCAAATGAGCCTGTGCTATGCCACCTTCCTCATGTCAGCCTGCCCCCTCCCCTGCTGCTAACCACTCGTCTGTTGCTTTCTACTTCCAGGTAACCAGCTAGAGGCACCGCATCCCTCGAGGGAGCATCCACGTCAGGCCATGGTGCAGAGGACGAGGAACTGGATGAGACAGCTCCGGTGGAGCATCCCAGTCCAGCAGCGGGACTGAGTTCATCTGGGGACGAGGCTGACTTCCCGGAGTTTGAGGACTCAGAGGCTCCTGGGCCCAGTGGTGTGCAGCAACGCAGTGCTGGGGTGGAATCCCGCAGCCCAGCTCTCCGGAGGGCGAGTCGGCAAAGACGCTCTGCTCACAGACAGGCAGACCGAGCACTGGACCTGGTGGAAACATCCAGGGAAAGCACAACGATGCTCCGTGAGATCATTGCTGCACTGGGACGGATCCCCATGAGCGCCGGCAAGCTCACTGCGACTGTTGCAGAGACAGAGTCGCAGACTGTCGTTGTGAGCCATGAGTCCAGCAAGGCCATCATTGCCCACACACAGAGGCTGGTGGCCTCGAGCAGCGACAGTGCAGTTCCAGAGAGTGTGACGCGTGCCTTTGATCACATCGCAGACTCGGACACATTGCACAAGCTCTACTTCAGCTTGGCCAAGTGATGCAGTCCATGCCTGCCTCCATACTCTCTGCATTCCCCACTGTCCCACGGGAAAGTGACGGTGCCGAAGCAGGCCAACAAGGTGCTCCTTCACATCCTGCTCCGGTTGCTAAGGCCCAGTCCTGTCGGCGACAGAGTGGCTGCAGGGAAATAGGAGGTGCTGGCATTCCTCAGGATGACAGCATTCCGGCTCCCACCACTCACTCGCCAAACCAAACACCAACGACGGCTGACACCTGAACCACCTGTGACTGGTAACGCCGAGGAAGAGGTGAGCCAGTCGGAAGCTGGGCCTTCCAAGCCAGGAGCTGGTCCAGTGCATCCTCAGCCGCCGTCTCCATTGTCGGAGCCCCCAATACAGCAGCCCTCTAGCAGCCTTGCTGCATGCCCTGAAGCCACATTGAGGAGGAGCAGCAGGATTGGGAGGGGCTTGAAGGCAAGGGGGGGTGAAAGCATCACCCATAAACATGAGGGCTTCGCAACAATGTAGTGCACTGCAGAATGCAGTGTTAATTGATGTTTCATATTGTGCACTAGAGAATGCATTCTTAATGAATGTTGCACATTGTGTACTGGAGGATGCATTTTTTTTTCTTAATGTTGTTCATTGCAGGATTATGTCCATAAGTATGTAACTGTTGAATTATTGTGGTTTGTTGGGGGGTGTGGTTGATACTGTTACATTTTTCATAAAATATTTCCTTCACCTTAACCATTGCTATTTTATGTCTCAGTTGCAGAATAAGTGGGGGAATAGCCATTGAGTCACAAGGCTTCGCTCAAACCTCCCCTTCCCCGTTCAAGCAAAGCGCTCGGAGCCTATAGCCCTCTCAGTCTGGCAGTCCCTGCTCATTGGGAATTCGAACTTCCATTCACCATGTGTACTGTGCCCCTGTGATCGGGCTATCAAAGAATTAACTCACATGAAAGTTCTCATTTAAACTGTAGATTCACACAGTGTTCAGCACACACCCATATCAGTCTCTGACAACTCCAGTATAAGATGCTCCGACTTCCGTTCAAATATGCCGCTATTGGAACAGGAGGTTTTTCCGGTCAGTTCTTGGGGCAGCCGCTAAATCAGGCGTAAGGCCTGAAATTTACACCCGGGGACGCTAGCAGAGCCTTGCACGATGATTAACATCATCATGGCAATCCAGACGGAAGTCGGGGCGGTAAGTTTTAACGCCGCCACAAAACCAATGCTGAAAGTTCCGCCCGGGCGCTAAATCCTGGACGCCCTGTTTGACGCCCAGCCCCGCCGCGTCGCTAACGAGCGGAAAATCCAGCCCCATATCCCTTAATTCCTCTAGAGTCCAGAAATCTCAGCCTTGAATATATTCAGAGACTCAGCATCCACAGCCCTCTGGGACAGAGAATTCCAAAGATTCACAACCCTCTGAGTGAAGAAATTCCGCCTCAGCTCCGTCTTAAATGGCCGACCCCTTATCATGAGACTGTGCCCCCTGGTTCTAGGCACTGCAGCCAGGGGAAACAACCTCTCAGAATCTACCCTATCGATCCCCTTCAGAATCCTGTATACAGATTATCCGCTCGCCTGTTGTCCCCATCCCTGCTGATCTACACTGTCTCTCCGTCCCCAGTTAGCTCAGCATAGGGATCACACCTGACATGTTCCGAGCTTGCATGGATGTTACTTTAGAGTGGATTGAGTGCCCAAAGCAGGTAAATCGGCCAACCTTAGAGACTCAAGGGCTGAATTTAAAGCTACAAGTCAGCTTCACGAACATAGGGTTGGAGGGTCAGTTGCAGCCTGAATGACACGAGCAGCCGGGAATCAGGGTTCTTGTACAAGGATTGGGAACTATTGACTTGAAATGAACAAAATAAAATAAACAAAATAAAACAATCAACATACCAAAAAACAGATTATCTGGTCATTATCACATTGCTGTTTGTGGGAGTTTGCTGTGCACAAATTGGCTGCTGTGTTTTCCACATTACATCAGTGACTACACGCCAAAAAATACTTCATTGGCTGTAAAGCGCTTTGAGACATCCGGTGGTCGTGAAAGGCGCTATATAAATGCAAGTCTTTCTTTTTAATAACATGCAGATAACTCTATTAATGCAACATTAGTTTGGTCTATTTTTCATCCTGAAGTTATAAACAGGTGTTAATTATTTTGTATCAAGTAAACAGTAGAGCTAAACGGACCCACCAACATTGCTTTGTTCAGTTCCCATTATAAAACACCTCCAGGCCAGGGCCAAGACCACCCCAACCTCTGTCGTTGCGCTACAGCACCCCGACGACGCCTGCTTCTGTGCACATACAGAGGCTGATCTCCAGGCCATAGTCGACATATTTACTGAGGCGTACGAAAGCATGGGCCTCACGCTAAACATCCGTAAGACAAAGGTCCTCCATCAACCTGTCCTCGCCGCACAGCACTTCCCCCCCAGTCATCAAGCTCCACGGCATGGCCCTGGACAACGTGGACCATTTCCCATACCTCGGGAGCCTCTTATCAACAAGAGCAGACATCGATGACGAGATTCAACACTGCCTCCAGTGAGCCAGTGCAGCCTTTGGCCGCCTGAGGAAAAGAGTGTTCGAAGACCAGGCCCTCAAAACTGCCACCAAGCTCATGATCATGGTCCATTCAGAGCAGTTGATGGGTAACTGCGCCACCTGCTGTACCACTGAGCTATTACACGGCAGGAAGATCACGAGTTTGATCCTTGGTCTGTGTCGAGTTAGCTGATTCCAGCCACAAGGCAAATAAGACTTGACTTCATTGGGGGTAAGATCCATTCAAGTTTGCGCTCCTGATCACCATCCAATGAGCCTTGTTGGAGTTTACGTACAGAAGCAGGCCATTCGGTCCATGCCGGTGTTTATGCTCCACACGAGTCTCCTGCCATCCTTCGTCATCTAACCCCATCAACATATCCTGCTATCCCTTTCTCCCTCACGTGGCTATCTAGCTTCCCCTTAAAGGAGTCGATGCTTTTCACCTCAACTACTTCCTGTGGGAGCGAGTTCCACATTCTCACCGCTCTCTGGGTAAAGAAGTTCCTCCTGAATTCCCGATTGGATTTATTAGTGACTATCTTATATTTATGGGCCCTAGTTCTGGTCTCGGCAATAAGTGGAAACATCTTACATCTACCCGATCAAACTATTTCATAATCTTAAAGACTTCTATCATATCACCCCCGCGCCCCCCCACACCCCCCTGCCCCCAGCCTTGCCTTTTCTAGAGCCCCAGCCTGTTCAATCTTTCCTGATAGTTAGAGCCTCCCAGTTCTGGCATCATCCTGGTACAGGTACAGCATCGAAAATCCGGAGTTATGGAATATGGACTGTTCCGGAATCCGGACACCGGAACGATCCGTGGCGGGGTCGTCCAGAATCCGTACTGTTCCGGAATCTGTGCCGCCGCCGACCTCTCCCCCGTCGACCTCGCCCCCGCCTCGGGCCGACCCACCCCCCTGCCGCCAGTCGGCCGCCCAACGCCCCATCCCCTACCTTGGCCCAGGTGTTTCTGGGCTCGGGACATTGGACAGACGTTCCGAAGTCCGGAAATAAACAGAATCCGGTGCGGCCTTGGTCCCGAGGTGTCCGCATTTTCGACGCTGTACCCGTATGAACATTAAATGAGGAGAGCATCAGGTTCGCCTCTCATGCCTTCCATGGTTGAAGACGCTGCCAACACTCAGTGCCTTGACTCACCTGAAGACTGGGTGGGGCCGGTGATCGCTGGGTGGGGGCAGTGATCGCTGGGTGGGGGGCGGTGATCGCTGGGTGGGGGGCGGTGATCGCTTGGTGGGGGGCGGTGATCGCTGGGTGGGGGCAGTGATCGCTGGGTGGGGGCGGTGATCGCTGGGTGGGGGGCGGTGATCGCTGGGTGGGGGGCGGTGATCGCTGGGTGGGGGCCGGTGATCGCTGGGTGGGGGGCGGTGATCGCTGGGTGGGGGGCGGTGATCGCTGGGTGGGGGCAGTGATCGCTGGGTGGGGGCGGTGATCGCTGGGTGGGGGCAGTGATCGCTGGGTGGGGGCGGTGATCGCTGGGTGGGGGCAGTGATCGCTGGGTGGGGGCGGTGATCGCTGGGTGGGGGCAGTGATCGCTGGGTGGGGGCAGTGATCGCTGGGTGGGGCCGGTGATCGCTGGGTGGGGGGCGGTGATCGCTGGGTGGGGGCGGTGATCGCTGGGTGGGGGCCGGTGATCGCTGGGTGGGGGCGGTGATCGCTGGGTGGGGGGCGGTGATCGCTGGGTGGGGGGCGGTGATCGCTGGGTGGGGGCAGTGATCGCTGGGTGGGGGCCGGTGATCGCTGGGTGGGGGCGGTGATCGCTGGGTGGGGGGGCGGTGATCGCTGGGTGGGTGGGGGCAGTGATCGCTGGGTGGGGGGCGGTGATCGCTGGGTGGGGGGCAGTGATCGCTGGGTGGGGGGGCGGTGATCGCTGGGTAGGGGGCGGTGATCGCTGGGTGAGGGCGATGATCGCTGGATGGGGGCGATGATCGCTGGGTGGAGGCAGTGATCGCTGGGTGGGGGGCAGTGATCGCTGGGTGGGGGCGATGATCGCTGGGTGGGGGCGATGATCGCTGGGTGGAGGCAATGATCGCTGGGTGGGGGGCAGTGATCGCTGGGTGGGGGCGATGATCGCTGGGTGGGGGGCGGTGATCGCTGGGTGGAGGCAGTGATCGCTGGGTGGGGGGCGGTGATCGCTGGGTGGGGGCGATGATCGCTGGGTGGGGGGCGGTGATCGCTGGGTGGAGGCAGTGATCGCTGGGTGGGGGGCAGTGATCGCTGGGTGGGGGGCGGTGATCGCTGGGTGGGGGGTGGTGATCGCTGGGTGGGGGGGCGGTGATCGCTGGGTAGGTGGGGGGTTGGTGATCGCTAGGTGGGTGGGGGGTTGGTGATCGCTGGGTGGGTGGGGGCGGTGTTCGCTGGGTGGGTGGGGGGTTGGTGATCGCTGGGTGGGTGGGGTGTTGGTGATCGCTGGGTGGGTGGGGGCAATGATCGCTGGGTGGGTGGGGGGTTGGTGATCGCTGGGTGGGGGGCGGTGATCGCTGGGTGGAGGGCGGTGATCGCTGGGTGTGGGGTTGGTGATCGCTGGGTGGGGGCGGTGATCGCTGGGTGGGGGCGGTGATCGCTGGGTGGAGGGCGGTGATCGCTGGGTGTGGGGTTGGTGATCGCTGGGTGGGGGCGGTGATCGCTGGGTGTGGGGTTGGTGATCGCTGGGTGGGGGCGGTGATTGCTGGGTGGGTGGGGGCGGTGATCGCTGGGTGGGGGGCGGTGATCGCTGGGTGGGGGGCGGTGATCGCTGGGTGGAGGGCGGTGATCGCTGGGTGGGTGGGGGCGGTGATCGCTGGGTGGGTGGGGGGCGGTGATCGCTGGGTGGGGGCGGTGATCGCTGGGTGGAGGGCGGTGATCGCTGGGTGGGTGGGGGCGGTGATCGCTGGGTGGGTGGGGGCGGTGATCGCTGGTTGGGGGCGGTGATCGCTGGGTGGGTGGGGGCGGTGATCGCTGGGTGGGGGCAGTGATCGCTGGGTGGGGGCAGTGATCGCTGGGTGGGGGCAGTGATCGCTGGGTGGGGGCAGTGATCGCTGGGTGGGTGGGGGCGGTGATCGCTGGGTGGGGGCGGTGATCGCTGGGTGGGTGGGGGCGGTGATCGCTGGGTGGGGGAGGTGATCGCTGGGTGGGGGGTTGGTGATCGCTGGGTGGGGGCGGTGATCGCTGGATGGGGGGGCGGTGATCGCTGGGTGGGGGGATTGGTGATTGCTGGGTGGGGGGTGGTGATCGCTGGGTGGGGGGCGGTGATCGCTGGGTGGGGGGTTGGTGATCGCTGGGTGGGGGGCGGTGATCGCTGGGTGGGGGCAGTGATCGCTGGGTGGGGGGTTGGTGATCGCTGGGTGGGGGCGGTGATCGCTGGGTGGGGGCAGTGATCGCTGGGTGGGGGGTTGGTGATCGCTGGGTGGGGGGATTGGTGATCGCTGGGTGGGGGGTGGTGATCGCTGGGTGGGGGGCGGTGATCGCTGGGTGGGGGGTTGGTGATCGCTGGGTGGGGGGCGGTGATCGCTGGGTGGGGGCGGTGATCGCTGGGTGGGGGGTTGGTGATCGCTGGTTGGGGGGTTGGTGATCGCTGGGTGGGGGGCGGTGATCGCTGGGTGGGGGCAGTGATCGCTGGGTGGGGGGTTGGTGATCGCTGGGTGGGGGCGGTGATCGCTGGATGGGGGGGCGGTGATCGCTGGGTGGGGGGATTGGTGATCGCTGGGTGGGGGGTGGTGATCGCTGGGTGGGGGGCGGTGATCGCTGGGTGGGTGGGGAGCGGTGATCGCTGGTTGGGGGCGGTGATCGTTGGGTTGGGGGCGGTGATCGCTGGGTGGGGGGTTGGTGATCGCTGGTTGGGGGCGGTGATCGCTGGGTGGGGGGTTGGTGATCGCTGGTTGGGGGCGGTGATCGTTGGGTTGGGGGCGGTGATCGCTGGGTGGGGGGGCGGTGATCGCTGGGTGGGTGGGGAGCGGTGATCGCTGGGTGGGGGGCGGTGATCGTTGGGTGGGGGCGGTGATCGCTGGGTGGGTGGGGGGCGGTGATCGCTGGGTGAGGGGCGGTGATCGCTGGTTGGGGGGCGGTGATCGCTGGGTGGGGGCGGTGATCGCTGGGTGGGGGCGGTGATCGCTGGTTGGGGGGCGGTGATCGCTGGGTGGGGGGTTGGTGATCGCTGGTTGGGGGCGGTGATCGCTGGGTGGGTGGGGGGCGGTGATCGCTGGGTGAGGGGCGGTGATCGCTGGGTGGGTGGGGGGCGGTGATCGCTGGGTGAGGGGCGGTGATCGCTGGGTGGGTGGGGGGCGGTGATCGCTGGGTGGGGGCGGTGATCGCTGGGTGGGTGGGGAGCGGTGATCGCTGGTTGGGGGGTGGTGATCGCTGGGTGGGTGGGGGGTTGGTGATCGCTGGTTGGGGGCGGTGATCGCTGGGTGAGGGGCGGTGATCGCTGGGTGTCTGTATCCCAGCAGGAGGCAGCACTTCAGGAGAGGAGGGGAGCAAATGTTTCATTTAAATTCTATATTCGGCTGAATGGTGCTCTATCTATTAATGGGGGTTAGCTATATTGGAGCGGAGGGTAATCTACAATTTGCAATAGGGTCCTTGAGTATTCCATTGCGGAAAAAGGAGATAACATTTAAAAAAGAATGAAAATCCATGTCAACAGATGGATGCCGGTGTGACCGAGGATCACCAGCCATGAGCTGGGTTGTTTGGTTGAATCCGAATCCAGCAGGGAGGTAACGTTCGCAGTCGCACGTCCCTTCAGGCAGGTTCTGCTTAATGTGCACACCTGAGCACAGTGTTGACGAGGATGTTCGTGAGTTGCAGCTAAGAGACCATTTGGTGTTTCCAGAGCTCTGCGAAGAATGTGCCCAATGTGGTTCTTTGTCTCTCCTGTGTATTCAGGAGGAGGACAACTGCAAGCAGTGAGGCAATGGCCACGGCTTTGGCCAGAAGAACAATCCCCATGCCATGTGTGTGGATGTATCCTCTGATCCCGGCCTCATATCACCTTGGGTCAGCGCAACCACCAGTATCTCCACAGAGTAGACACTGGAACAGTGATGAATGAGCAAAGTGCTGAATAACTCAGCATGTAACACATTTCATCATCATCATAGGCGGTCCCTCAAACGAGGTTAACTTGCTTCCACATGGGTTCACAGATGTTTCAATGAAGGACCCGATGTTTCAGTCCTGAACTCCAACTGAGGGGGTGGAAGATGCCTGTGCGTGGATTTTTTTTACTGTTGCACACCAGTCACCACACGGGCTCGACAGAGCTAGGCCGTTATCCAGTGGCACGGGTTGAACCAGGACGACTGGAGACCTGCTCTGCTGCACGGACCTAGTGCACGCACATATCGCAGTGTGGGCTGGCCCGTGCTGACCCTGGGCCCTCAGCTCTTCTGGGCTCTGTGCCCTCATTCGCCGCACCTCCGCCACGATCGTTAGATAGATTCAAGAGGGAGTTGGATATGACCCTTACGGCTAAAGGGATCAAGGGGTATGGAGAGAAAGCAGGAAAGGGGGTACTGAGGTGAATGATTAGCCATGATCTTATTGAATGGTGGTGCAGGCTCGAAGGGCCGAATGGCCTACTCCTGCACCTATTTTCTATGTCTATGTTTCTATCCCTCACTGCTCTTAGTGCTCAACGGGGTTGGGGGGTGGGGGTGGGGGTGGATAATATCGGGTGAAGTCTAATGGCCAATAGAGTTTCTGCACTACTTAAAGGGGAGGTGCTTTGTTGCAGAAGAGCAATGGCTTGCTCTACATTGTCATTGTAGAGCAAGCCATGGCACAGCAACCAAGGGTGTGAGCAAGAAGGTTCTCAGATGCTGCACTGGAGGCTGGGGTCCTGTCCATGAAACAAAGGCAGGCTGTCCTGCACCCTCAGGGAGGCAAGAGGCCATCCAAGGCCATTTGCAGAAGGCTGTGGGAGGAGATTGCCGACTCCGTAACAGCCACTAGTGTGGTCCCGAGGACCTGGATCCAGTGCCGGAAAAAGTTTAATGACCTCACACGGTTCGTTAAGGTGAGTGAAGACTTCAGCAAATGCCATATCCCACCATCTGCACCACAAGCCTCACACACTGCTCAATGTACCACACCCCCAGCACACACCTACCACACAATCTCTACCCATCTCCATTCACACCTCACAATCAGAGCTTCACTTCACCCTCACAACCTTACCATTGCTGCAACATGCACACCCACATCTCACACTGATAGCTATTCAACTATGGCAGGCACAACCCCAAACACATTACACTACACTCACAGACAATTTCCCTTTTTCTTGCAGGCAAAGGTGGCGTATAACGGGAGGGAGCAGTGGCAGACGGTCAAGCCGCAGCAGTGAACCTGACCCACCTGGAGGAATCGATGCTTGAAATGATTGGATGGGCAGTGACAGAGTCTGTGGCCAGCGGAGAAGGTGAGGCTGTTGCTGATGGTATGGCCATACCTAATCCTCACATCCCACCTTCCCCTCATCCCACTCTCGCTTCTCACTTACAAGCTGCTGATGGTGCAAGCATGGGTATCTTGCTTTACCCCCCACCTCCGTCCCCTCACCACAACCCGACCCTTGTGCCTTCTTGCTTTCAAATACCCAAGTAATGTCAGCGAGCCAGCCTGTCCCTCATGTTGAGCAAACTGAAGGAGGAGACAATCAAGAAGAAGAAGAGGCACCATCTCTCGATCTGACACGCGCAGACACCAGCTGGGAAAATGGCACTGCGCGGCATTTAGAGGATTTTTTTGTGACTGGAAGGATGTTTCCAGTGGGGTTCCGCAGGGCTCAGTACTGGGTCCCTTGCTTTTTGTGGTACACATCAATAATCTAGATTTGAATATAGGGGGTATGATTAAGAAGTTTGCAGACAACACTCAAATTGGCTGTGTGGTTGATAATGAAGAGGAAAGTCATGGACTGCAGGAGGATATCAATCTACTGATCAAGTGGGCAGAGCAGTGGCAAATGGAATCTAATTCCGAGAAGTGTGAAGTAATACACTTTGGGAGGGTTAATAAGGAAAGGGTATATAAATTAAGCGGTAGGCCACATAATAGCGTAGATGAACAAAGGGACCTTGGAGTGCTTGTCCACAGATCCCTGAAAGTTGCAGGCCAGGTGGATAAGGTGGTTAAGAAGGCATACGGAATGCTTGCCTTTATTGGCCGAGGCATGGATTATAAGAGCAGGGAGGTTATGCTTAAATTGTATAATACTTTGGTTTGGCCACAGCTGGAGTACAGCATGCAGTTCTGGTCACCGTATTATAGGAAGGGCATGATTACATTAGAGAGGGTGCAGAGGAGATTTACTCGGATGCTGCCTGGAATGGAGAATCTTAGTTATGAGGACAGATTGGATAGGCTGGATTTGTTCTCATTGGAACAAAGGAGGTTGAGAGGAGACCTCATTGAGGTGTACAAAGTATTGAGGGGCCTGGATATAGTGGATAGTAAGGTCCTATTTCCATTGGTGGAGGGGTCTATTACGAGGGGACATAGTTTTAGGTGGTTGGTGGAAGGTTTAGAGGAGATTTGGGGGGGGGCTTCTTTACGCAGAGGGTTGTGGGAATCTGGAACTCACTGCCTGGAAGACAGGTGGATGCAGAAACCCTCACCACTTTTAAGAGATGGTTGGATGGGCACTTAAAGTGCCGTAACCTGCAGGACCTAGAGCTGGTAATTAGGATTGGACTAGATAACCTATTGTTGGCCAACGTAGATCTAATGGTAAGTACAGCAGGGATTGCCAACCCGAGAATGAACCATTTATCTCTACTCTCTGTTTTCTGTTCGTTAGCCAATCCTCTATCCATAGAAACATAGAAAATACGTGCAGGAGTAGGACATTCGGTCCTTCGAGCCTGCACCACCATTCAATAAGATCATGGCTGATCATTCCTTCAGTACCCCTTTCCTGCTTTCTCTCCATACCCCTTGATCCCTTTAGCCGTAAGGGCCATATCTAACTCCCTCTTGAATATATCCAAAGAACTGGCATCAACAACTCTCTGCGGTAGGGAATTCCACAGGTTAACAACTCTCTGAGTGAAGAAGTTTCTCCTCATCTCAGTCCTAAATGGCTTACCCCTTATCCTTAGACTATGTCCCCTGGTTCTGGACTTCCCCAACATCGGGAACATTCTTCTTGCATCTAACTTGTCTAGTCCCATCAGAATTTTATATGTTTCTATGAGATCCCCTCTCATCCTTCTAAACTCCAATGAGTACAGGCCCAGTCGATCCAGTCTCTCCTCATATGTCAGTCCTGCCATCCCGGGAATCAGTCTGGTGAACCTTCGCTGCACTCCCTCAATAGCAAGAAGGTCCTTCCTCAGATTAGGAGACCAAAACTGAACACAATATTCCAGGTGAGGCCTCACCAAGGCCCTGTACAGCTGCAGTAAGACCTCCCTGCTCCTATACTCAAATCCCCTCGCTATGAAGGCCAACATACCATTTGCTTTCTTCACCGCCTGCTGTACCTGCATGCCAACTTTCAATGACTGATGTACCATGACACCCAGGTCTCGTTGCACCTCCCCTTTCCCTAATCTTCCGCCATTCAGATAATATTCTGCTTTCGCGTTTTTGCCACCAAAGTGGATAACCTCACATTTATCCACATTATACTGCATCTGCCACGCGTTTGCCCACTCACCTAACCTGTCCAAGTCACCCTGCAGCCTCTTAGATCCTCCTCACAGCTCAAACCGCCACCCAGCTTAGTGTCATCTGCAAACTTGGAGATATTACACTCAATTACCTCATCCAAATCATTAATGTATATTGTAAAGAGCTGGGGTCCCAGCACTGAGCCCTGCGGCACCTCACTAGTCACTGGCTGCCATTCTGAAAAGGACTCATCCTGTCTGCCAACCAGTTCTCTATCCACGTCAGTACATTACCCCCAATACCATGTGCTTTAATTTTGCACACCAATCTCGTGTGGGACCTTGTCAAAAGCATTTTGAAAGTCCAAATACACCGCATCCACTGGTTCTCCCTCGTCCACTCTACCAGTTACATCCTCAAAAAATTCTAGAAGATTTGTCAAGCAGGATTTCCCTTTCATAAATCCATGCTGATTTGGACCAATCCGGTCACTGCTTTCCAAATGTGCTGCTATTTCATCTTTAATAATTGATTCCAATATTTTCCCCACTACTGATGTCAGGCTAACCGGTTTATAATTACCCGTTTTCTCTTTCCCTCCTTTCTTAAAAAGTGGTGTTACATTAGCTACCCTCCAGTCCATAGGAGCCGATCCAGAGTCGATAGACTGTTGGAAAATGATCATCAATGCATCCACTATTTCTAGGGCTACTTCCTTAAGTACTCTGGGGTGCAGACTATCAGGCCCCAGGGATTTATTGGCCTTCAATCCCATCGATTTTCCTAACACCATTTCCTGCCTAATAAGGATTTCCTTCAGTTCCTCCTTCTCACTAGACCCTTGGTCCCCTAGTATTTGCGAAAGGTTATTTGTGTCTTCCTTTATGAAGACAGAACCAAAGTATTTGTTTAACTGGTCCGCCATTTCTTTCTTCCCCATTAGAAATTCACCTGAATCTGACTGCAAGGGACCTACGTTTGTTTTCAGTAATCTTTTTCTCTTCACATATCTATAGAAGCTTTTGCAGTCAGTTATTACGTTCCTTGCAAGCTTCCTCTCATACTCTATATCCCCCCTCCTAATTAAACCCTTTGTCCTCCCCTGCTGTATTACAAAATTCTCCCAGTCCTCAGGTTTGCTGCTTTTTCTGGCCAATTTATATGCCTCTTCCTTGGATTTAACACTATCCTTAATTTCCCTAGTTAGCCATGGCTGAGCCACCTTCCCCATTTTATTTTTACTCCAGACAGGGATGTACAATTGTTGACGTTCATCCATGTGATCTTTAAATATTTGCCATTGCCTATCCACCGTCAACCCTTTAAGTATCACTCGCCAGTCTATACTAGCCAATTCACGTCTCATACCATCGAAGTTACCTTTTCTTAAGTTCAGGACCCTAGACTCTGAATTACCTGTGTCACTCTCCATCTTAATAAAGAATTCTACCATATTATGGTCACTCTTCCCCAAGGGGCCTCGCACAACAAGATTGATAATTAATCCTTTCTCATTACATATCACCCAGTCTAGGATGGCCAGCCCTCTAGTTGGTTCTTCGACATATTGGTCTGGAAAACCATCCCTAATACACTCCAGGAAATCCTCCTCCACCGCATTGCTACCAGTTTGGTTACCCCAATCAATATGTAGATTAAAGTCACCCATGATAACTGCTGTACCTTTATTGCACGCATTCCTAATTTCTTGTTTGATGCTGTCCCCAACTTCACTAGTACTGTTTGGTGGTCTGTACACAACTCCCACTGGTGTTTTCTGCCCTTTGGTATTCCATAGCTCCACCCATACTGAATCCACATCATTAAACTAATGTCCTTCCTTACTATTGCATTAATTTCCTCTTTAACCAGCAACGCCACCCCACCTCCTTTTCCTTTCTGTCTATCCTTCCTAAAAGCTGAATACCCCTGGATGTTGAGTTCCCAGCCTTGGTCACCCTGGTGCGATGTCTCCGTGATGCCAATTACATCATATCCATTAACTGCTATTTTATTCCGCATACTCCTCGCATTGAGGCAAAGGGCCTTCAGGCTTGTCTTTTTAACATACTTTTCCCCTTCAGAATTTTGCTGTGATGTGGTCCTTTTTGCTTTTTGCCTTAGGTTTTTCTGCCCTCTACTTTTACTTTTCTTCTTTCTATCTTTTGCTTCTGCCCCCATTCTACTTCCCTCTGTCTCCCTGCATAGGTTCCCATCCCCCTGCCATATTAGTTTAACCCCTCCCCAACAGCACTAGCAAACACTCTCCCGAGGACATTGGATCCGGTCCTATCCAGGTGCAGACCGTCCGGTTTGTACTGGTCACAGCTCCCCCAGAACCGATTTCAATGTCCCAGGAATTTGAATCCCTCCCTTCTGCACCACTCCTCAAGCCACATATTCATCTGAGCTATCCTGTGATTCCCACTCTGACTAGCACGTGGCACTAGTAGCAATTCTGAGATTACTACTTTTGACGTCCTACTTTTAAATTTAGCTCCTAGCTCCCTAAATTCGTCTTGTATGACATCATCCTGTTTTTTACCTATATTGTTAGTACCTGCGAATATATTACCCCCAGGTCAGCAGTCATCTCTACAAACTGCACTTAATTATTTAAGATGTTAGAGCAGATCAAACACTCATTAAGAATTGTGAGTGGAATTATCCAGGCTATAGTACATTCGTGTTTGTCATCAATCTTATTTTTTTGTGCCTCAATAAATCATTTTTTAAATTGTGAGTCCACCCGCAGTTCCTCTGGGGAGCCACTGGGTGGCAGCAAAGGAAGCAATTCAACCCAAACACATTGTGCAATAATGAGGAGAAAGTAAGTAAAAAGTAATCTAAAGTTTCTGGCGAGCACCAATGCAGCAAATGGAACTTCATGTGTCTCTTCAGAAAAAGCGAATAACTGGTACCTGACCGTAGTTATTCCCACTCCACCCACACCAGCCCCCTATACACCTCTCACAATAAGGAAGGGTTCTGTTAATCAATGCAACCACCCCCCCTGCCCTGGAGCCAGTAAGTCTGATTCTCCTCCCACCCGTTCCAACCCCCTCCACCCGCACCGGTGGTTGTGTTTTTTTGTCTATAGTCCGAATGTTGGTCACCCACCCCAGGGTTCGGGCCTCGACCCCCAAAGTTCAGGGAGCAAGTCTTCAATATAAAAATGAATTGGGGCACTGAGGCCTTGATCCACTGTTGCGGGGCGGGGGGTGGGTGGGTATTATAATTTGGCATCTCTCCAGGCATGGCATCATTTCTGGGGTCTTCAGCAGTGGTGTGTCACAGCACTCCCAAACCACCAAAGGTCCGGTCCTGCCGCCTCCTTCCGTGACCTTACAAACTGCTGAGAGTTCACCTCTGCAGATGTTTGGAGCCAAACTGTCAAAGGCAAAATATTGGCCATGCATTTCTTGGGAAATGGCATGACACATACAACACTACGTGACACATCCTGCCAATCAGTGTACGCTCCGTTTTCTTCGACCTCCCAAACAATTTCTAACCCATGTCACACAGATTCCAATTCCATGCACTTTCATTTTTGTTAATAATCTCGTGTGTAAAATCTTATCATTTGCTTTCTGGAAGTCCATATCGACAACGTCCACAGATCTCTGTCCACCTTGTTAGTGACTCCCTGAAACAATTCAACCAGGTTAATCAGATTTGACCTAAGCTTAACAAATCTATTCTGACTCTCTCTGGCCAGTTCATACTTATCCGAGTGCTCAGTCACTCTTGATATGTCCTTACTATACAGTATAAATGCACACGAGGCCCATACTTGAGAGAAGGTCACTCTGTGACCAGTTACCTTTATTACCAAGACCTCAAGTGATGAAGGTGGGTGGCGCTTCCCCTTTTATACCTGAAAGTCCAGGTTAGGAGTGTCTCCCACAAGTTCACCCTCTTGTGGTCAATGTTCTCAAGGTGTACAACTTAGGTCAGCTTATACATGGGTTACAATGATAGTTGAATACATGACATCACCTCCCTCCAAAGTCTTATTGGGATCACAGGTTAAGTCTCTCTGGTGGTTTACGCTCCCTTGTAGAGCGCCTGAGTTGGGGCTCCGGTTGTTGGGCGCTGGCCTGAGTGTCTGCTGTTTGCGGTGCCTCAGGCCTGTCCGGACTGCCCACAGTGACGTAGAGTTTACTCCTCCACTTGGTTCTGGTGTTCGGTCACCTGTGGAAGAGTAAACTCTACGTTGTGTTCTTCCTCTGCTTCTTCTATGGGGTTGCTGAACCTCCTTTTAGTTTGCGGCAGATTTGTCCATTGGTAAGTTTAACTACCAAAACCCTATTCCCCTCTTTGGCAATCACAGTGCCTGCAAGCCATTTGGGCCCTGCAACGTAATTAAGGACAAAAACAGGGTCATTGACATCAATACATCGCGACCTCGCAGTCCTGTCATGTTAGTCACATTGTGACTGACGCCTGCTCTCAACAGTTTATTTCATAGTGGGGTGTATAAGGGATAACCAGGTTTTGAGCGTCCTTTTCATCAGCAGCTCTGCGGGTGGAACCCCTGTGAGTGAGTGTGGTCGGGATCTATTGGCCAACAGGAGGCATGATAAGCTGCTTTGTAGGGAACCCCCTTGGATTCTGGGCATCCCCTGTTTGATTATCTACATTGCTCGTTCTGCCTGGCCATTTGAGGCCAGCTTGAACAGTACCGTTCTGACATGGTTAATTCCATTGCCTGCCATGAAGTCCTGGAATTCAGTGCTTGTGAAGCACGGGCCATTGTCACTGACCAAGACATCCGGTAGACCATGGGCGGCGAACACTGCCCGTGGACTTTCTACCGTGGCAGAGGATGTGCTTGAATTTAAAATATCACACTCAATCCATTTGGAGTAGGCGTCTACTACAACCAAAAACATTCTTCCCATGAAAGGACCTGCGTAGTCCACATGGATGCGTGACCATGGCTTGGTGGGCCAGGACCAGGGGCTAAGGGGGGGCTTCCCTGTGTGTGTGTTGCCCAGCTGAGCACACATGTTGCACCTGCAAACACAAAGTTCCAGGTCTGCATCTATCGCTGGCCACCAAACGTGTGACCTGGCAATTGCCTTCATCATGACAATGCCTGGGTGCTCATTGTGAAGTTCTCTGATAAACACCTCTCTGCCCCTCTGGGGCATGACTACTTGGTTTCCCCACAGTAGGCAATCCGCCTGAATCGAGAGTTCATCCTTGTGCCTATGAAACGGTTTAAATTCCTCAGGGCATGCCCCGTACGTGGCTGCCCAGTCCCCATTCAGACACATTTCTTGACTAAAGACAGTAGCGGGTCTTTATTTGTCCAGACTTTAATCTGACGGGCTGTCACAGGTGAGCCTTCGCTTTTGAAAGCTTCAACAGCCATGACCATCTCAGCATCATGCTCAGTTGCCCCCTCAGCTAGTGAGAGCATGCTGAGTGCATCGGCGCAGTTTTCAGTGCCCGGTCTGTGCCGAATTGTATAGTCATAGGCGGCTAACGTGAGTGCCCATCTCTGTATGCGGGCCGATGCATTCGCATTTATGGCCTTGTTGTCGGCCAAAAGGGACGTTAGGGGTTTGTGATCTGTCTCCAACTCAAATTTCCTGCCAAACAGTTACTGGTGCATTTTTTTTTACTGCATATACACATGCTAGCGCTTCCTTTTCTACCATCCCGTAGCCCCTTTCTGCCTGGGACAGACTTCTGGAGGCATAAGCTACCGGCTGTAACTGATGATTGGCATTCACGTGACCCCATAGGGCGACGCATCGCACGTTAAAACAAGTTTCTTACACGGGTCATATAATGTTAACAGTTTGTTGGAGCATAACAAATTGCGTGCTCTATCAAAAGCCCTTTCCTGGCTGTCCCCCCAGACCCAATCGCGACTTTTGCGTAGGAGCACATGTAGCGGCTCTAACAGCATGCTCAATTTGGGAAGAAAGTTACCAAAATAGTTCAGGAGCCCCAGGAACGAACGCAGCTCCGTCGTGTTATGGGTTCTGGGTGCTCTCTGGATCGCTTCCGTTTTGGATGCAGTAGGTCTGATCCCGTCTGCTGCTACCCTCTTCCCCAGGAATTCTATCTCTGGAGCTAAGAAGACGCACTTCGCATTTTTTCAGTCGCAGCCCTACCCGGTCGAGTCTGCGTAGCACCTCCTCCATGTTGTGGAGGTGTTCTTCAGTATCATGAGCCTTGATGAGGATATCGTCTTGAAAAACCACCGTCCTTGGAATCGACTTGAGGAGGTTTTCCATATTTCGCTGAAAGATCGCAGCGGCCGAACAAATCCCGAAAGGACATCTGTTATACTCAAACAACTCCTTGTGTGTCGTGATGGTGGTCAGCTTCTTCAACTCACTCGCCAGCTCCTGGGTCATGTCAGCTGAGGTCAGGTCCAATTTTGAAAAAAAATTGCCACCGGATAGCGTCGCAAAGAGGTCCTCCGCTCTCGGTAGCGGGTACTGGTCTTGGAGTGACACCCGATTGATGGTGGTCTTGTAATCGCCACATATCCTGACCAACCCATCCACCTTGAGCACCGGCATGATCGGGCTCGCCCAGTCACTGAATTCGACTGGCGAGATGATGTCTTCCCTCAGCAGGCGGTCCAATTTGCATTCTATCTTTTCCCGCATCACGTACGGCACCGCTCTGGCCTTGTGGTGTACTGGTCTGGCGTCCGGGTTTATGTGAATCACTACCTTGGCCCCCATGAAAGTGCCGATGCCGAGTTGAAATAATGAGTCAAATTTGTCCAGGACCTGTGAGCATGATACTCGCTCCACAGAAGAAATTGCATTGACATCGCCCCATTTCCAGTTCATGACAGCAAGCCAACTCCTCCCCAGTAGTGCCGGACCGTCCCCTGGGACAATCTCTGAATCTTTGTGGGTCACGACTACCGTGGCACTGCCTAGCACCGGAATTATCTCCTTTGTATATGTCCGTAGCTGTACGTCAATCGGCCATAATTTTGGCCTCCTGGCCTTGGACACCCACAACCTTTCGGGCCCGTCCTCCTCATACATCAACCTGGCTGCAGGCTTCCTGCACATACGCGCCAAGTGACCGCTGCGTTGCAGTTTCGGCAGGTATATTGCTGATATCTGCAAGCTCTGGCTGGGTGTTTGCTTCCACACCTCCAGCATGAGCTGGAGGCCCCTTTGTTGGAAACAAAAGGTCCATTACCAGTCGATCGTCTCTGACTGTCTCTGTAACTGTCCTTAAGCGCACCATTAGCAGGTGTTGATGGCCCCATTACTGGTCGCATTGTCCATTGCGATGGCATGAATTGCCGTTCAGCTAGCCATTGTCTCTGTTGAATTCCCCCTTTGGGTTCGACTACATGCTGGGGCATATCCGATTGCCCTTGGCTGCCTCGAGAACTGTGTGCCGCATTAACAGTGTTGACTCCCTGGTCGTCTGCCGCATTTGAGCTAAGATTTTTGTCATACATCATTCTGGTCTCTTCCTCCCCTGCGATAAATGTCTGGGCTATCAGAGACGCCGCTTCCAAGGTCAAGTCTTTGGTCTCAATCAGTTTCCTGAAAACCCCTCAATAAAAAAGTCTCGCAGCATCTCCGCTCTGCATGCATCTGGGAACTTACATAGGCTCGCCAGTTGCCTAAGGTCTGCCACGAAATCTGGAACGCTTTGCCCTTCTCGCCGCCGGTGCGTATAAAACCGGTGTCTCGCCATGTGCATGCTGCTTGCTGGTTTAAGGTGTTCCCCAATCAACTTACTGAGCTCTTCGAACGTCTTGTCCGCCGGCTTCTCTGGCGCTAGAAGATGCTTCATCGGAGAGTACGTTCTGCATCCACAAACCGTCAGGAGATGAGCCCCGCGTTTGTCGGCCGAATCCTGTCCCAACCATTCCTTAGTGACAAAACTTTGCTGTAGTCTCTCAATAAAGGCGTCCCAATCATCACCAATACAGTACCTCTCTTCTGTGCTGTTAGTGGCCATGCTTTCGTGGTTTAAATCCCAGTTTCTCGTCGCCAATGATATGTCCTTACTATACAGTATAAATGCACACGAGGCCCATACTTGAGAGAAGGTCACACTGTGACCAGTTACCTTTATTACCAAGACCTCAAATGATGAAGGTGGGTGGAGCTTCCGCTTTTTTACCTGAAAGTCCAGGTTAGGAGTGTCTCCCACAAGTTCACCCCCTTGTGGTCAATGTTCTCAAGGTGTACAACTTAGGTCAGCTTTTACATGTGTTACAATGATACATGACAACTCTGTCCTCAATGTTAGATTTCAGCAACTTCCCCACAACTGACGTGAGACTGACAGATCTGCAGTTACCCGGTTTCTGTCTCCCTCCCTTCTTAAGTGACGGAGTGACATTTGCAATCTTCCAAGCTGACGGCACATTTCTCAAATCAAGACAGCCTTGGAAAATTATGACTAACACACCTGCAATTTTCTCACCCATTCTTTTTAATAACCTGGGGTGGAAACCATCAGGTCCCAGAGATTAGTCTATCTTAAATTCCATTGTTATCTCCAGTACCATTTTTTAACTTCTTAAATCCAATGAGTTCCTCCTTGATTTATTTTTAGTTTCATTTGTAAAGCTGGTCTTTTATCCTCTTCCTCCACTGTGAAGCCAACTACAAAGTATTCCGATAACAAGTTTACTGTTTCTTTCACAGTATCACCTGCATCGGACTTCAATGGACCCACATTCCCCATGAGCACTCTCTTTCTCTTAATGTTTTAATTTAAAACTTTTACTGTTAGCTTTGATATGCTTTGCAACCGTCTTCTCCCTGTGGCTGAAGAGCTCCTCCCAGAGTCACAATGTGAATTCCATCCACTAAGGGGTACAATGGACATAGAAACTCAGAAACATAGAAAATAGGTGCAGGAGTGGGCCATTCGGCCCTTCGAGCCTGCACCGCCATTCAATAAGATCACGGCTGATCATTCCTTCAGTACCCCTTTCCTGCTTTCTCTGCATACCCCTCGATCCCCTTAACCGTAAGGGCAATATCTAACTCCCTCTTGAATATATCCAATGAACTGGCATCAACAACTCTCTGCGGTAGGGAATTCCACAGGTCAACAACTCTCTGAGTGAAGAAGTTTCTCCTCATCTCAGTCCTAAGTGGCCTTATCCTAAGACTGTGTCCCCTGGTTCTGGACTTCCCCAACATTGGGAACATTCTTCCCGCATCTAACCTGTCCAGTCCCGTCAGAATCTTATATGTTTCTATGAGATCCCCTCTCATCCTTCTAAACTCCAGTGAATAAAGGCCCAGTTGATCCAGTCTCTCCTCATACGACAGCTCAGCCATCCCTGGAATCAGTCTGGTGAACCTTCGCTGCACTCCCTCAATAGCAAGAACGTCCTTCCTCAGACTAGGAGACCAAAACTGAACATAATATTCCAGGTGAGGCCTCACTAAGGCTCTGTACAACTGCAGTAAGACCTCCCTGCTCCTATATTCAAATCCCCTAGCTATGAAGGCCAACATACCATTTGCCTTCTTTACCGCCTGCTGTACCTGCGTGCCCACTTTCAGTGACTGATGAACCATGACACCCAGGTCTCGTTGCACCTCCCCTTTTTCTAGTCTGCCGCCATTCAGATAATATTCTGCCTTCGTGTTTTTGCCCCCAAAATGGATAACCTCACATTTATCCACATTATACTGCATCTGCCATGTATTTGCCCACTCACATAATCTGTCCAAGTCACCCTGCAGCCTCTTAGCGTCCTCCTCACAGCTCACACCACCACCCAGTTTAGTGTCATCCGGAAACTTGGAGATATTACACTCTATTCCTTCATCCAAATTGTTAATGTATATTGTAAAGAGCTGGGGTCCGAGCACTGAGCCCTGCGGCACCCCACTAGTCAATGCCTGCCATTCTGAAAAGGACCCGTTTATCTCGACTCTCTGCTTCCTGTCTGCCAACCACTTCTCTATCCATGTCAGTACATTACCCCCAATACCATGCGCTTTGATTTTGTACACCAATCTCTTGTGTGGGAACTTGTCAAAAGCCTTTTGAAAGTCCAAATACACCACATCCACTGGTTCTCCCTTGCCCACTCTACTAGTTACATCCTCAAAAAATTCCAGAAGATTCGTCAAGCATGATTTCCCTTTCATAAATCCATGCTGACTCGGTCCGATCCTGTCACTGCTTTCCAAATGGGCTGCTATTTCATTCTTAATGATTGATTCCAACATTTTCCCCACTACTGATGTCAGGCTAACCGGTCTATAATTACCCGCTTTCTCTCTCCCTCCTTTTTTAAAAAGTGGCGTTACATTAGCTACCCTCCAGTCCATAGGAACTGATCCAGAGTCGATAGATTGTTGGAAAATGATCACCAATGCATCCACTATTTCGAGGGCCACTTCCTTAAGTACTCTGGGATGCAGACTATCAGGACCCGGGGATTTATTGGCCTTTAATCCCATCAATTTCCCAAACACAATTTCCCGCCTAATAAGGATATCTTTCAGTTCCTCATTCTCACTAGACCCACTGTCCCCTAGTACATTCGGAAGGTTATTTAGATCTTCCTTTGTGAAGATAGAACCGAAGTATTGGTTCAATTGGTCTGCCATTTCTTTGTTCCATAGAAACATAGAAACATAGAAAATAGGTGCAGGAGCAGGCCATTCAGCCCTTCTAGCCTGCACCGCCATTCAATGAGTTCATGGCTGAACATGAAACTTCAGTACCCCCTTCCTGCTTTCTCGCCATAACCCTTGATCCCCCGAGTAGTAAGGACTTCATCTAACTCCCTTTTGAATATATTTAGTGAATTGGCCTCAACTACTTTCTGTGGTAGAGAATTCCACAGGTTCACCACTCTCTGGGTGAAGAAGTTTCTCCTCATCTCGGTCCTAAATGGCTTACCCCTTATCCTCAGACTGTGACCCCTGGTTCTGGACTTCCCCAACATTGGGAACATTCTTTCTGCATCTAACCTGTCTAAACCCGTCAGAATTTTAAACGTTTCTATGAGGTCCCCTCTCATTCTTCTGAACTCCAGTGAATACAAGCCCAGTTGATCCAATCTTTCTTGATAGGTCAGTCCCGCCATCCCGGGAATCAGTCTGGTGAACCTTCGCTGCACTCCCTCAATAGCAAGAATGTCCTTCCTCAAGTTAGGAGACCAAAACTGTACACAATACTCCAGGTGTGGCCTCACCAAGGCCCTGTACAACTGTAGCAACACCTCCCTGCCCCTGTATTCAAATCCCCTCGCTATGAAGGCCAACATGCCATTTGCTTTCTTAACCGCCTGCTGTACCTGCATGCTAACCTTCAATGACTGATGTACCATGACACCCAGGTCTCGTTGCACCTTCCCTTTTCCTAATCTGTCACCATTCAGATAATAGTCTGTCTCTCTGTTTTTACCACCAAAGTGGATAACCTCACATTTATCCACATTATACTTCATCTGCCATGCAGTTGCCCACTCACCTAACCTATCCAAGTCACTCTGCAGCCTCATAGCATCCTCCTCGCAGCTCACACTGCCACCCAACTTAGTATCATCCGCAAATTTGGAGATACTGCATTTAATCCCCTCGTCTAAATCATTAATGTACAATGTAAACAGCTGGGGCCCCAGCACAGAACCTTGTGGCACTCCACTAGTCACTGCCTGCCATTCTGAAAAGTACCCGTTTACTCCTACTCTTTGCTTCCTGTCTGACAACCAGTTCTCAATCCACGTCAGCACACTACCCCCAATCCCATGTGCTTTAACTTTGCACATTAATCTCTTGTGTGGGACCTTGTCGAAAGCCTTCTGAAAGTCCAAATATACCACATCAACTGGTTCTCCTTTGTCCACTTTACTGGAAACATCCTCAAAAAATTCCAGAAGATTTGTCAAGCATGATTTCCCTTTCACAAATCCATGCTGACTTGGACCTATCATGTCACCATTTTCCAGATGCACTGCTATGACATCCTTAATAATTGATTCCATCATTTTACCCACGACTGAGGTCAGGCTGACCGGTCTATAATTCCCTGTTTTCTCTCTCCCTCCTTTTTTAAAAAGTGGGGTTACATTGGCTACCCTCCACTCCATAGGAACTGATCCAGAGTCAATGGAATGTTGGAAAATGACTGTCAATGCATCCGCTATTTCCAAGGCCACCTCCTTAAGTACTCTAGGATGCAGTCCATCAGGCCCTGGGGATTTATCGGCCTTCAATCCCATCAATTTCCCCAACACAATTTCCCGACTAATAAAGATTTCCCTCAGTTCCCCCTCCTTACTAGACCCTCTGACCCCTTTTATATCCGGAAGGTTGTTTGTATCCTCCTTAGTGAATACCGAACCAAAGTACTTGTTCAATTGGTCTGCCATTTCTTTGTTCCCCGTTATGACTTCCCCTGATTCTGACTGCAGGGGACCTACGTTTGTCTTCACCAACCTTTTTCTCTTTACATACCTATAGAAACTTTTGCAATCCACCTTAATGTTCCCTGCAAGCTTCTTCTCGTACTCCATTTTCCCTGCCCTAATCAAACCCTTTGTCCTCCTCTGCTGAGTTCTAAATTTCTCCCAGTCCCCAGGTTCGCTGCTATTTCTGGCCAATTTGTATGCCACTTCCTTGGCTTTAATACTATCCCTGATTTCCCTAGATAGCCACGGTTGAGCCACCTTCCCTTTTTTATTTTTACGCCAGACAGGAATGTACAATTGTTGTAATTCATCCATGCGGTCTCTAAATGTCTGCCATTGCCCATCCACAGTCAACCCCCTAAGTATCATTCGCCAATCTATCCTAGCCAATTCACGCCTCATACCTTCAAAGTTACCCTTCTTTAAGTTCTGGACCATGGTCTCTGAAATTACTGTTTCATTCTCCATCCTAATGCAGAATTCCACCATATTATGGTCACTCTTCCCCAAGGGGCCTCGCACAATGAGATTGCTAATTAATCCTCTCTCATTACACAACACCCAGTCTAAGATGGCCTCTCCCCTAGTTGGTTCCTCAACATATTGGTCTAGAAAACCATCCCTTATGCACTCCAGGAAATCCTCCTCCACCGTATTGCTTCCAGTTTGGCTAGCCCAATCTATGTGCATATTAAAGTCACCCATTATAACTGCTACACCTTTATTGCATGCACCCCTAATTTCCTGTTTGATGCCCTCCCCAACATCCCTATTACTGTTTGGAGGTCTGTACACAACTCCTACTAACGTTTTTTGCCCTTTGGTGTTCTGCAGCTCTACCCATATAGATTCCACATCATCCAAGCTAATGTCTTTCCTAACTATTGCATTAATCTCCTCTTTAACCAGCAATGCTACCCCACCTCCTTTTCCTTTTATTCTATCCTTCCTGAATGTTGAATACCCCTGAATGTTGAGTTCCCAGCCCTGATCATCCTGGAGCCACGTCTCCGTAATCCCAATCACATCATATTTGTTAACATCTATTTGCACGATTAATTCATCCACCTTATTGCGGATACTCCTTGCATTAAGACACAAAGCCTTCAGGCTTGTTTTATTAACACCCTTTGTCCTTTTAGAATTTTGCTGTACAGTGGCCCTTTTTGTTCTTTGCCTTGGGTTTCTCTGCCCTCCACTTTTCCTCATCTCCTTTCTGTCTTTTGCTTTTGTCTCCTTTTTGTTTCCCTCTGTCTCCCTGCATTGGTTCCCATCCCCCTGCCATATTAGTTTAAATCCTCCCCAACAGCACGAGCAAAACTTCCCCATTATAAATTCACCTGAATCCGACTGCAAGGGACCTACGTTTGTCTTTCCTAATCTTTTTCTCTTCACATATTTATAGAAGCGTTTGCAGTTAGTTTTTATGTTCCCTGCAAGTTTCCTCTCGTACTCTATTTTCCCCTTCTTAATTAAACCCTTAGTCCTCCTCTGTTGAATTCTAAATTTCTCCCTGTCCTCAGGTTTGTTGCTTTTTCTAGCCAATTTTTCTGCCTCTTCCTTGGTTTTAACACTATCCTTAATTTCCCTTGTTAGCCATGGTTGAGCCACCTTCCCAGTTTTATTTTTACTCCAGACAGGGATGTACAATTGCTGAAGTTCATCCATGTGATCTTTAAATGTTTGCCATTGCTTATCCACCATCAACCCTTTAAGTATCACTCGCCAGTCTATACTAGCCAATTCACGTCTCATACCATCGAAGTTACCTTTTCTTAAGTTCAGGACCCTAGACTCTGAATTACCTGTGTCACTCTCCATCTTAATAAAGAATTCTACCATATTATGGTCACTCTTCCCCAAAGGGCCTCGCACAACAAGATTGCTAATTAGTCCCTTCTCATTACGTATCACCCAGTCTAGGATGGCCAGCTCTCTGGTTGGTTCCTCGACATATTGGTCTAGAGAACCATCCCTAATACATTCCAGGAAATCCTCCTCCACCTCATTGCTACCAGTTTGGTTAGCCCAATCTATATGTAGATTAAAGTCGCCCATGATTACTGCTGTACCTTTATTGCACACATCCCTTATTTCTTGTTTGATGCTGTCCCCAACCTCACTACTACTATTTGGACATGATCTTCACTGCGCGACATCTACAAGACAAATGCAGGGAACAGCACCAACCCTTGTACATGGCTGTTTTTGACCTCACAAAGGCCTTTGACACTGTCAACCACGAGGGACTATGGAGCGTCCTCCTCCGTTTCGGCTGCCCCCAAACGTTTGTCACCATCCTCCGCCTGCTCCACGATGACATGCAGGCCGTGATCCTGACCAACGGATCCACCACAGACCCAATCCACGTCCGGACCGGGGTCAAGCAGGGCTGAGTCATCGTGCCAATGCTCTTCCCAATCTTCCTCACTGCAATGCTCCATCTCACTCCCAACAAGCTCCCCACTGGAGTGGAACTAAAACATAGAAACATAGAGGCTGATTTTCAGCAAGGTCTCCGCCCGCCCAAGTGCCGCCCAAAGTGCCGCCGAGGTACCGGACAGTACTTTGGGCGGGATATTCATGAATAAGGTCCCTCGAAGGTCGGTGGATGGCAAATGGATGACGTACACCTCCAATCTGGGTGGCAGCGGGTGGGAGGTCTCATTCTCGGCGGCTGAGGCACTTGCCGCCCAAGTGCCGCCGAGGATGGAGTTGGGCCCACGGAGGGTCGAAGAGCTAATAAAAAACCACAGCAAAAAATTTAAAAAGTACCCGAAGCCCTTCAGGGGACCCCATCCAGGTGTGTCGCTGTTGAAAAAAGGTATTAAAATGTTCACTTACCTTTTTTTCAGGTTCTTCATATCGTCGGGGACAGACCAGCCACCAGCCAGTGGTTCCCCGTTCTGCCACCGAATCCCACCGACTCCCGCCGACAGGAATCTGGGAGCTCGGCGAGCGGGAGCTCAGTTGCGCCACTCGGTCATCCGCTGACGTCAGCGGACGGTTACATATAGAACATAAGAACATAAGAATTAGGAACAGGAGTAGGCCATCTAGCCCCTCGAGCCTGCTCCGCCATTCAATAAGATCATGGCTGATCTGGCCGTGGACTCAGCTCCACTTACCTGCCCGCTCCCCATAACCCTTAATTCCCTTATTGGTGAAAAATCTATCTATCTGTGATTTGAATACATTCAATGAGCTAGCCTCAACTGCTTCCTTGGGCAGAGAATTCCACAGATTCACAACCCTCTGGGAGAAGAAATTCCTTCTCAACTCGGTTTTAAATTGGCTCCCTCGTATTTTGAGGCTGTGGCCCCTAGTTCTAGTCTCCCCGACCAGTGGAAACAACCTCTCTGCCTCTATCTTGTCTATCCCTTTCATTATTTTAAATGTTTCTATAAGATCACCGCTCATCCTGCTGAACTCCAACGAGTAAAGACCCAGTCTACTCAATCTATTATCATAAGGTAACCCCCTCATCTCCAGAATCAGCCTAGTGAATCGTCTTTGTACCCCTTCCAAAGCTAGTATATCCTTCCTTAAGTAAGGTGACCAAAACTGCACGCAGTACTCCAGGTGCGGCCTCACCAATACCCTGTACAGTTGCAGCAGGACCTCCCTGCTTTTGTACTCCATCCCTCTCGCAATGAAGGCCAACATTCCATTCGCCTTCCTGATTACCTGCTGCACCTGCAAACTAACTTTTTGGGATTCATGCACAAGGACCCCCAGATCCCTCTGCACCGCAGCATGTTGTAATTTCTCCCCATTCAAATAATATTCCCTTTTACTGTTTTTTTTTCCAAGGTGGATGACCTCACATTTTCCGACATTGTATTCCATCTGCCAAACCTTAGCCCATTCGCTTAACCTATCTAAATCTCTTTGCAGCCTCTCTGTGTCCCTACACAACCCGCTTTCCCACTAATCTTTGTGTCATCTGCAAATATTGTTACACTACACTCTGTCCCCTCTTCCAGGTCATCTATGTATATTGTAAACAGTTCTGGTCCCAGCACCGATCCCTGTGGCACACCACTAACCACCGATTTCCAACCCGAAAAGGACCCATTTATCCCGACTCTCTGCTTTCTGTTAGCCAGCCAATTCTCGATCCATGCTAATACATTTCCTCTGACTCCGCGTACCTTTATCTTCTGCAGTAACCTTTTGTGTGGCACCTTATCAAATGCCTTTTGGAAATCTAAATACACCACATCCATCGGTACACCTCTATCCACCATGCTCATTATATCCTCAAAGAATTCCAGTAAATTAGTTACATGATTTCCCCTTCATGAATTCATGTTGTGTCTGCTTGATTGCACTATTCCTATCTAGATGTCCTGCTATTTCTTCCTTAATGATAGCTTCAAGCATTTTCCCCACTACAGATGTTAAACTAACCAGCCTATCGTTACCTTCCTTTTGTCTGCCCCCGTTTTTAAACAGAGGCGTTACATTAGCTGCTTTCCAATCCGCTGGTACCTCCCCAGTCCAGAGAATTTTGGTAGATTATAACGAATGCATCTGTTATAACTTCTGCCATCTCTTTTAATACCCTGGGATGCATTACATCAGGACCAGGGGACTTGTCTACCTTGAGTCCCATTAGCCTGTCCAGTACTACCCCCCTAGTAATAGTGATTGTCTCAAGGTCCTCCCTTCCCACATTCCTGTGACCAGCAATTTTTGGCATGGTTTTTGTGTCTTCCACTGTGAAGACCGAAGCAAAATAATTATTTAAGGTCTCAGCCATTTCCACTTTTCTCATTATTAAATCCCCCTTCTCATCTTCTAAGGGACCAACATTTACTTTAGTCGCTCTCTTCCGTTTTATATATCGGTTTCCGGCGGCTCTTCCCTCCCGCCCACTCTAACCACCCCGATCTTCAGGAGGAATGTCGGCGGCAGCGGGCGGTGAGGTGCTGAAAATCAGCCCCATAGAAATCTACAGCGCAGAAGGAGGCCATTTCGACCCATTGTGTCCACGCCGGCCGACAAAGAGCCACCCGGCCCTCGGTCAGCAGCCTTAAAGGTCACATGTAAGCCTACGAACAATGAACAATGGCGGACAGGTAAAGAGCACCCAGCCCAAACAGTCTGCCCCACTCAACTGCAACACTGAAACATTCTAAACTCTACCCCAACCATGTGATCTCTTGGGAGAGGGAAAAACCAGATAAAAACCAAGGCTAATTGGGGAAAATAAAATCTGGGAAAATTCCTCCCCGACCCATCCAGGCGATCAAAACTAGTCCAGGAGATCACCCTGGTCGTATCAGTTTTCCTGCAGTACTTACCATCATATCTGCACCAGCCAACAAGAGGTTATCCAGTCTAATCCTAATTACCAGCTCTAGGTCCGCAACCCTGCAGTTTACGGCACTTTAAGTGCCCATCGAACCACTTTTTAAATGTGGTGAGGGTTTCTGCATCCACCACCCTTCCAGGCAGTGAATTCCAGATCCCCACAACCCTCTGCGTGAAGAAGCCCCCCCCCCTCAAATCCCCTCTGACCTTCCACCAACCACCTTAAAACTATGCCCCTTTGTAATTGACCCCTCCACCAATAGAAACATAGAAACATAGAAAATAGGTGCAGGAGTAGGTCATTCAGCCCTTCGAGCCTGCACTGCCATTCAATGAGTTCATGGCTGAACATGCAACCTCAGTACCCCATTCCTGCTTTCTCACCATACCCCTTGATCCTCCTAATAGTAAGGACTACATCTAACTCATTTTTGAATATATTTAGTGAATTGGCCTCAACAACTTTCTGTGGTAGAGAATTCCACAGGTTCACCACTCTCTGGGTTAAGAAGTTTCTCCTCATCTCGGTCCTAAATGGCTTACCCCTTATCCTTAGACTGTGACCCCTGGTTCTGGGCTTCCCCAACATTGGGAACATTCTTCCTGCATCTAACCTGTCTAAACCCGTCAGAATTTTAAACGTTTCTATGAGATCCCCTCTCATTCTTCTGAACTCCAGTGAATACAAGCCCAGTTGATCCAGTCTTTCTTGATATGTCAGTCCCGCCATCCCGGGAATCAGTCTGGTGAACCTTCGCTGCACTCCCTCAATAGCAAGAATGTCCTTCCTCAAGTTAGGAGACCAAAACTGTACACAATACTCCAGGTGTGGCCTCACCAAGGCCCTGTATAACTGTAGTAACACCTTCCTGCCCCTGTACTCAAATCTCCTTGCTATGAAGGCCAACATACCATTTGCTTTCTCAACCGCCTGCTGTACCTGCATGCCAACCTTCAATGAGTGATGTACCATTACACCCAGGTCTTGTTGCACGTCCCCTTTTCCTAATCTGTCACCATTCAGATAATAGTCTGTCTCTCTGTTTTTACCACCAAAGTGGATAACCTCACATTTATCCATATTATATTTCACCTGCCATGCATTTGCCCACTCACCTAACCTATCCAAGTCACTCTGCAGCCTCATAGCATCCTCCTCGCAGCTCACACAGCCACCCAACTTAGTGTCATCCGCAAATTTGGAGATACTACATTTAATCCCCTCATCTAAATCATTAATGTACAATGTAAACAGCTGGGGCCCCAGCACAGAACCTTGCGGTACCCCATTAGTCACTGCCTGCCATTCTGAAAAGTACCCATTTACTCCTACTCTTTGCTTCCTGTCTGACAACCAGTTCTCAATCCACGTCAGCACACTACCCCCAATCCCATGTGCTTTAACTTTGCACATTAATCTCTTGTGTGGGACCTTGTCGAAAGCCTTCTGAAAGTCCAAATATACCACATCAACTGGTTCTCCCTTGTCCACTCTACTGGAAACATCCTCAAAAAATTCCAGAAGATTTATCAAACATGATTTCCCTTTCACAAATCCATGCTGACTTGGACTTATCCTGTCACCTCTTTTCAAATTCACTGCTATGACATCCTTAATAATTTTACCCACTACTGATGTCAGGTTGACCGGTCTATAATTCCCTGTTTTCTCTCTCCCTCCTTTTTTAAAAAGTGGGGTTACATTGGCTACCCTCCACTCCATAGGAACTGATCCAGAGTCTATAGAATGTTGGAAAATGACTGTCAATGCATCCGCTATTTCCAAGGCCACTTCCTTAAGTACTCTGGGATGCAGTCCATCAGGCCCTGGCGATTTATCGGCCTTCAATCCCATCAATTTCCCCAACACAATTTCCCAATTAATAAGGATTTCCCTCAGTTGCTCCTTCTTACTAGACCCTCTGACCCCTTTTATATCCAGAAGGTTGTTTGTGTCCTCCTTAGTGAATACCGAACCAAAGTACTTGTTCAATTGGTCTGCCATTTCTTTGTTCCCCATTATGACTTCCCCTGATTCTGACTGGAGGGAACCTACGTTTGTCTTTACTAACCTTTTTCTCTTTACATATCTATAGAAACTTTTGGAGTCCGTCTTAATCTTCCCTGCAAGCTTCCTCTCGTACTCTATTTTCCCTGCCTTAATCAAACCCTTTGTCCTCCTCTGCTGAGTTCTAAATTTCTCCCAGTCCCCTGGTTCACTGCTATTTCTGGCCAATTTGTATGCCACTTCCTTGGCTTTAATACTATCCCTAGTTTCCCTTGATAGCCACGGTTGAGCCACCTTCCCTTTTTTATTTTTACGCCAGACAGGGATGTACAATTGTTGTAGTTCATCCATGCGGTCTCTAAATGTCTGCCATTGCCCATCCACAGTCAACCCCTTAAGTATCATTCGCCAATCTATCCTAGCCAATTCACGCCTCATACCTTCAAAGTTACCCTTCTTTAAGGTCTGGACCATGGTCTCTGAATTAACTGTTTCATTCTCCATCCTAATGTAGAATTCCACCATATTATGGTCACTCTTCCCCAAGGGGCCTCGCACAATGAGATTGCTAATTAATCCTCTCTCATTACACAACATCCAGTCTAAGATGGCCTCCCCCCTAGTTGGTTCCTCGACATATTGGTCTGGAAAACCATCCCTTATGCACTCCAGGAAATCCTCCTCGACCGTATTGCTTCCAGTTTGGTTAGCCCAATCTATATGCATATTAAAGTCACCCATGATAACTGCTGCACCTTTATTGTATGCACCCCTAATTTCCTGTTTGATGCCCTCCCCAACATCACTACTACTGTTTGGAGGTCTGTACACAACTCCCACTAACGTTTTTTGCCCTTTGGTGTTCTGCAGCTCTACCCAAATAGATTCCATATCATCCAAGCTAATGTCCTTCCTAACTATTGCATTAATCTCCTCTTTAACCAGCAATGCTACCCCACCTCCCTTTCCTTTTATTCTATCCTTCCTGAATGTTGAATACCCTTGGATGTTGAGTTCCCAGCCCTGATCATCCTGGAGCCACGTCTCTGTAATCCCAATCACATCTTATCTGTTAACATCTATTTGCACAGTTAATTGATCCACCTTATTACGGATACTCTTTGCATTCAGACACAAAGCCTTCAGGCTTGTTTTTTTAACACCCTTTGTTCTTTTAGAATTATGATGTAGTGTGGCCCTTTTTGTTTCTTGCCTTTGTTTACTCAGCCTTCCACTATTGCTTTTTACCTTCCTACCATCTGTTTCTGACTCCATATTATTTCGCCCTGTCTCGCTGCATAGGTTCCCATCCCCCTGCCATATTAGTTTAAACACTCCCAAACTGAATTAGCAAATGTTACCCCTAGGACATCAGTTCCAGTCCTGCCCAAGTGCAGACCGTCCCTTTTGTACAAGTCCCACTTCCCCCAGAACTGGTTCCAATGGCCCAGGAATTTGAATCGCTCCCTCTTGCACCACTGCTCAAGCCACGTATTTATTCTAACTATCCTGCTCCCTCTACTCTGATTAGCACGTGGCACTGGTAGCAATCCAGAGATTACTACCTTTGAGGTCCTACTTTTTAATTTAACTCCTAGCTCCCTAAATTCAGCTTGTAGGAACTCTTCCCGCTTCTTACCTATATCATTGGTGCCTACATGTACCATGGCAACTAGCTGTTCACCCTCCCTCTCCAGAATGCTCTGCAGCTGCTCCGGTTCATCCTTGACCCTTGCACCAGGGAGGCAACATACCATTCTGGAGTCTCAGTTGCGGCCGCAGAAACTCCTATCTATTCCCCTTACAACAGAGTCCCCTATCACGATAGCTCTCCCACTCTTTTTCCCGCTCTTCTGTGCAGCAGAGCCACCTATGGTGCCATGAACCTGGCTGCTGGTGCCTTCCCCTGGTAAGTCATCTCCCCCAACAGTTTCCAAAACGGTATATCTGTTTTGGAAGGAGATGACCGCAGGGGACTCCTGCACTACCTTCCTGCTCTTGCCTTGTCTCTTGGTCACCCATTCACTATCTGTCCTAACCCTTACCTGCGGTATGATCAACTCACTAAATGTGCTATCCACAACATTCTCAGCATTGCGTATGCTCCAGAGTGAGTCCATCCGCAGCTCCAGTGCCATCATGCGGTCTGTCAGGAGCTGCAGCTGGACACACTTCCCACACACATAGTAGTCAGGGACACTGGAAGCGTCCCCGATTTCCCATATAGCACAGGAGGAGCATGACATGGGTCCGAGCTCTCCTGCTATGACTTAACCCTTAAATTAATTTACTTACTAAAATTTACTTAAACACCAAACAGCTACTTAGTAGTTCGCTGCCAATTAAACCAATCTGAAAGTCAGTCTAAAAGAGAGTTATACTTACCAGTCGAACAGCCAACCACTTACCAGCTTGGCTGTGACGTCACCTCTCGATTTCCCACCCTTCTATCTTTGTCTGCAGCTGGTTGGGCTGGTCTCTGGGCCTCCGTCTCCTACTCTCGCACTCCTTATCAGCTGCTCTGGTGTCAGCACTGGTAGGAAAAACAAGACAAAACAGCACCTGCAACCCCCGCTTGCCCGCACCCACTTACCAAACTCACAAATGCCACTCTATGCTGCTGCACTCTGTGCTCTGCACGAGCTGCCTCTTTTTAAACTGTATCTAGGTCAGGCGACTCACTACTGGTCAGTCGTTTGCAGAACTGGTTTTAACTAGCTGCTAATTGCCTCCTACTGGAGAGTTACCTTGTTTTTCTCTGCCTAAACCTGAAAGATTCCCAACTATTTAACTTTTCCCCTTTAAATTAAACTGCTACTTACTTAAAAGCTACTGGCAATTGCCACTAACAATTTACTCCAGCCTCCAAATGGTTTAAAGAGAATAATCCTTAAAACTCACCCACTTACCAAACTCACAAATGCCACTCTATGCTGCTGCACTCCGTGCTCTGGAAATAGGCCCTTTCTATCTACTATATCTAGGCCCCTCAAAGTTTTGATCACCTCAATGAGGTCTCCTCTCAACCTCCTCTGTTCCAATGAGAACAAACCCAGTCTATCCAATCTGTCCTCATAACGAAGATTCTCCATTCCAGGCAGCATCCTAGTAAATCTCCTCTGCATCCTCTCTTGTGCAATCACGTCCTTCCTATAATACGGCAATCAGAACTGCATGCAGTATTCCAGCTGACTATAGAACCAATGGGAAACCTGTTCAATGTTCGTCACCTCCAGGCTAGATCCAAGGTCGTCCCATCCTCTGTCATTAAACTACAGTACGCGGAGGACGTTTGTGTCTGCGCACATTCAGAGGACGATCTCCAAGCCATCGTCAACATCTTCACCGAGGTGTGCGAAAGCATGGGCCTTACACTAAACATGCATAAGACAAAGATCCTCCACTAACCTGACCCCATCACACAGCACTGCCCCCTGGTCATCAAAATCCACGGTGTGGCCTTGGACAATGTGGACCACTTTCCTTACCTCAGGAGCCTACTATCAGCAAGGGCAGACATCGATGACAAGGTCCAATACCATCTCCAGTGCGCCGGCGCAGCCTTCGGTCACCTGAGGAAGAGAGTGTTTGAAGACCAGACCTAAATCTGGCACCAAGCTTATGGTCTACATGGCAGTAGTGATACCTACCCTCCTGTATGGCTCAGAGACATGGACCATATAGAGTAGATACCTCAAAGCACTGGAGAAATACCACCAGCGCTGCCTCCGCAAGATCCTGCAAATCCACTGGGAGATAGATGCACCAACATCAGTGTTCTTGATCAGGCCAACGTCCCCAGCATCGAAGCACTGACCACACTCGACCAGCTCCGTTGGGTGGGCCAGATTGTCCGCATGCCTGACATGAGACTCCCAAAGCAAGCGCTCTACTTGGAAGTCCTACACGGCAAGCGAGCCCCAGGTAGGCAGAGGAAACATTTCAAGAACATCCTCAAAGCCTCCTTGATAAAGTGCAACATCCCCACCGACACACGGGAATCCCTGGCCAAACACCGTCCTAAGTGGAGGAAGAGCATCCAGGAGGACGTTGAGCACCTCGGGCCTCGTCGCCGAGAACATGCAGAAACCAAGCGCAGTCAGCGGAAGGAGCGTGCGGCAAACCAGACTCCCCACCCACCCTTTCCTCCAACCACTGTCTGTCCTACCTGTAACAGAGACTGTAATTCCCATATTGGACTGTGTAGTCACCTGAGAACTCACTTTCTTCCTCGATTTCGAGGGACTGCCTATGATGATGACGAGATGATGCTTTACAAAATGTTTTCATAATCCTTTTCTCACCTCTTAATGCTTTCTTTGTATCCCTTTGTTGCTTTTTATAGCTCTCCTAGTCTGCTGGATTTTGAAATTCCTTGCATTTTGTACAAGTCTTTCCTTTTCAGCTTGATATTGTCTCTTACCTAATTTGTTGAGCATGGTTGCTTAACTACACATGGAGCTTTTGCCATTTAGGGGTATATACTGGTCTTGTATTCTACTAAATACTTCTTTGAATACTTTCCACTGTGTGGTTTATCCATTAGATTTACCCATTAGCAGTTGAGCCCAGTTTACTGTGGTCAATTGATGTCTCATCCCGTTGAAATTTGCCTAACTGAAGTTTAAAACCTTTGTTAATTTCTCTCTCAAACTTAATATCAAATTTGATCATATTATGATTATTGATCGCAAGATGTTTCCTTATCATCATTTTAACTGATTCTGGTTTGTTACTCATCACTAAATCTAGTGTGGCTTGGTCACTTGTTGGTTCTAACACATACTGTGCCAGAAAATTGTCCCAAATACACTCTAGAAATTGCCCTCCATTTAACTTGAGCTGTTATGCTTCTCCCAATCTATGTGAAAATTAAAACCAACCATTATAACCAGATTATTTTTGCTACATGCTTTCCTGATCTCGGTATTTATATATCCTGCCATTACATCACTACTATCAGGCGCTCTGTAGACAACGTCTACCAGTCTATCATCCTTTGCTGTCCCTAATTCTACCCAAAGTGTTTCTACTACCTGATCACCCCTTCTGCTGAAACTTTTTACTGAACTCCCTTCTTTCCACTGACATAATTGTGTCTTTTATCAATATTGCTACTCCTCCTCATTTCCCAATTTCCAATTTCCAACACCAGCAGCATCAGGCATACCAGCAGCACCAACAACCACATCAACCTTCTCCGCAATCACCTGATACTGCACAGGACGCAGGGCATCAGCACCTGACCACATTGCTGCCCGGGAGGCCAGGGATGGCCTCACCATAACCAGATTTACTTCACTGGATGCTGTACACCCTGGCTGCCACATGATATGCCAGGTTAGCAACATCCCACCATAAAGAATGCCCAAGCCATTCCTTTTACACTCAAGAACGCAAAGTGTTGAAAATAAAGATTTCAAAGATTAAAAGTACATAAATAGAAACTTCACATGAACATTGGCTAAAACGCACAAGTGTGTAGTTAGTTGGTCTAATTGGACTAGGATGAGGGTGAGTGTGAGGGGTGACTAGCGAGATGGGAAGTAATAATGTAGATAGAGAGTGAGGGATGCTGGAGGTGCAAGGTAAGTTGGTGTGAGTAAGGATGTGCAGGAGTAGGGTAGGGAAGGCAGAGTGATGGGGATGTGATGAGTGGCACAGCAGGATGAGGTTGAGTGTGTCTTCGTAGTAACATTTCTTGATCTACTGAGATCATTGAAAGGTTTGCACCACTGCAGCCTGGTCCTCCTGACGATATCCCTGCTTGTGTCCTCCTGTGCAATGTGCAACCAGGCTGCGTTGATCTCTTGGAGAGTTCTCTTCCGCCTATGGGAAGGGAAGGAAACCTCCCTGCATGCTGTGACTCCCTCCATAAGTATCTGGAGGGAGTCATGAGAGAGCCTGGGTGCAGCTGTGCACCTTTGTGCAGTGTTTGTCAGCATTTCCAGCACCTCAATGCTGTAGAACACTGACAGCACAACTGTCAAAATCAATTTGCGCATGGTACGTCATCAGACCCGCTTCCTTCAATTGGCCGGCAAACAGGTTGGGCGGGCTTAACAAGCCCAATAAGCGTAAAATCATTCTACATAGCAGGCTGGAGCCGCCACTGACCCCGGTCACACTGGACCTGCTGAGGTAGGGGAAATCGCAGACATAGAATTATACAGCACAGAGGGGACCATTCGGCCCATTGTGCCTGTGCTGGCTCTCTGAAAGAGCTATCAATTAGATCCTCTATTCTTTCCCCATAGCCCTGCAAATGTTTTATTTTTAAGTAGAGATCCCATTCCCTTTTGAAAGTTATGATTGAATCTGCTTCCATCACCCTTTCAGACACTGCATTCCAGATCCCAACAACTCACTGCATAAAATGTTTCTCCTCTTCTACCTCCTCGCTTTTTTGCCAGTTATTTTAAATCTGTGTCTTCTGGTTACTAATCTGCCATTGGAAACATTTTCTCCTGACCTACTCGAACAAAATCCGTTATAATTAAATCTCCCCTTAACTTTCTCTGCTCTAAGAAGGAGAATGCAAACCTCTCTAATCTCTCCCGATAACTGAAACCCCTCTTCTCTGGTGCCATTATCGTAATCCCCTCTGCACCTTCTCCCTGATATTTTTAATCGGTATTTTATTATTACTTCCTGGAACCTTGTCCACAGACCACGTATTTATATTATCTTTATCACCCTGACCTTTGCGCTCATCCATTCTTTTTCTTATCTTTAGATTACTATTATTTGTAATATTATTTCAACTATTATTTCTATCTGAACCTTCTACCTCCTTTATTGGTCTAAAGTCCTTTATTCAGCCCTATTTAGCCTTTCCGTTCGAACTTTGGTCCTAGCCTGCTTCAGATGCAGCCCATCCCAGTGCTACAGCTCCTTCCTATCCCAGTACCGGAGCCAGCGTCCCATGAAATGGAACCCCTCCTACCCACACCAGCCTTTGAGCCATGCCTTTCCTTTCCTGATCTGTTTATCGCTATGCAAATTGGCCCATGGCTTGTGTAGTAATGCAGAAATGACCACCCTCGAGGTCCTGTGTTTTGAATTTAACTCCTGATACTCCATCAGCATGACCATCCTTCCTGTTCCTTCCTATGTAGTTGGTTCTGACATGGATCACAAGAACTGGTTCTTCCCCTTCCATTTCCAAAATCCTTTCCTGCCGTTTCGAGATATCCTTTACCCTGACATAGGGTAGACTACACACCCTTCTGGGCTCTCGATCGTGACTGCGGAAGATACCCTCTATCAATGTTCCTTTTAGCTTTTCTTTAGGGCATGCGGCCCCTTTAAAGGGCTGTGTGGCCCATTCAAACTATCGCACATGCATGTTTTTTTTCTATTTAAAAGCCGGTGAACCGGCTGCACGGGAGCTGAAGAATGCAGCGTGGCTGTGCAGATGCTCAGCGTAAATGGAACGTTGCCCTCTATCCCCCTAATTATTATTGTGTTATATTCTTTCCACTCCTGCCCTTCCTCGACACCCCCATGTCCTCAGTTATTGCTTAAACTCTGTCCTGCTGCACAGTGAAAACAGGAAATCCTGTTCTCGAGAGAATTTCAACCCCAGTATTTAGCGATGAGAATTACTTTCAGTAGCAGCAGAATTCAGGTAGGGGTAGGGCTCGGGTAGGGGCAGGACTTAGGTAGGGGTGGGGCTCGGGTAGGGGTGGGGCTCGGGTAGGGGTGGGTGGGGCTCGGGTAGGGGTGGGGCTCGGGTAGGGGTGGGTGGGGCTCGGGTAGGGGTGGGGCTCGGGTAGGGGTGGGGCTCGGGTAGGGGTGGGGTAGGGCTGGAGCACGGGTAGGGGTGGACTCTGGGTAGGGGTGGGGTAGGGGTGGACTCCGGGTAGGGGTGGGGTGGACTTTGGGTGGGGGTGGGGTAGGGTGCGGCTCGGGTAGGGGTGTGGTTGGGGTAGGGGCAGGATTGGGGTAGGGGTGGACTCCGGGTTGGGGTGGGGTAGGAGTGAGATTGGAGTAGGGGTGGAATTGGAGTAGGGGTGGACTCTGGGTTGGGGTGGGGTAGGGTTGGGGTTGGGGTAGGGGTGGACTCCGGGTAGAGGTGGGGTAGGAGTGGGATTGGAGTAGGGATGGGATTAGTGTAGGGGTGGACTCCGGGTTGGGGTGGGGTAGGAGTGGGATTGGAGTAGGTGTGGGATTGGAGTAGGGGTGGACTCTGGGTTGGGGTGGGGTAGGGGTGGGGTTGGAGTAGGTGTGGTATTGGAGTAGGGGTGGACTCCGGGTTGGGGTGGGATAGGAGTGGGATTGGAGTAGATGTGGGATTGGAGTGGGGTGGACTTCGGGTGGGGTTGGGGTAGGGGTGGAGTTGGGGTAGGGGTGGACTCCGGGTAGAGATGGGGTAGGAGTGGGATTGGAGTAGGGATGGGATTGGAGTAGGGGTGGACTCCGGGTTGGGGTGGGATAGGAGTGGGATTGGAGTAGGTGTGGACTTGGAGTAGGGGTGGACTCTGGGTTGGGGTGGGGTAGGGGTGGAGTTGGGGTAGGGGTGGACTCCGGGTAGAGGTGGGGTAGGAGTGGGATTGGAGTAGGGATGGGATTGGAGTAGGGGTGGACTCCGGGTTGGGGTGGGGTAGGGGTGAGGTTGGGGTAGGGGTGGGGGTGGGGTTGGGGTGGGGTGGACTTCGGGTGGGGGTGGGGTAGGGTGTGGCTCGGGTAGGGGTGGGGCCTGTGTAGGGGTGGGGTAGGGGTGGGGCTCGGGTAGGGGTGGGGTTCAAGATGGCGTGGGGCTTGAGTTAAGGTGGGACTCAGGGTGTAGTCAGGCTTGGGTAGGGGTTCGCGTAGGGGTGGGGCTCAGGTAGGGGTGTGGTTCAGGTAGGGGTGGACTCCGGGTAGGGGTGGACTTCAGGGTGGCATGGGGCTTGGGTTAAGGTGGGGCTTGGATTGGGATTCGCATAGGAGTGGAGCTTGGGTAGGTGTGTGGTTCATGTAGGGGTGGACTCCGGGTAGGGGTGGACTTCAGGGTGGCATGGGACTTGGGTTAAGATGGGGCTCGGGTACGGGTGGACTCCGTGTAGGGGTGGGGCTCGGGTAGGGGTGGGGATCAGGCAGGTCACAGGACTCAGTTGTGGAAAGCACGACGTGGGAGGAAGTATGAGTCCAATTGCAGGGCTGGGTTTGCATTGTTATTTGTCCAGTGACACTTGAATTGGACATCCAGCACCCTGACAGTCAGTTGGCTTGTTTTAGTTGGGGGAGAGCCAATGGCCAGAATTTTGCCTACCTCGGTGGTCCAATGTGGATGGTGTCCATGGCGGGTTGCGACCCCGCTGCTGGCTCCATCCTGCTGTTGAAAATGAATTTTCCTTAATGCGACCTATTAAGCCCGCCCAGCGCATTACCCAGTCAACTCGAAGGAGTGGGTCTGGTGACATCATTCATGACACATTTTCAGCCGGATTCCTTAAAGGGACCATGGCCTCCTTGCATTTGAAGTCTAATCTAACAAAATGGATGATGAATCTTTACTGTACAATAATATAATAAAATTTACATATGAATGACAAAGAAATATTTAAATAATTTTATCATAAGTAATATGACACCATCTACAAATAAAATCAAGAACATAATGTAAAAGAACATTAATTGGGAAGTTATTGGTGCTTTAGTCACAAATCTATAGACATTTGTATCAGTAATTGGTACAACTAAAAGATTGTGCATAGGTAATATATAAAATTAAGCAGATTTTAAATGTAATTGTAAAGGGGTGGATTTATAATCTTGTGCAAGTTCAGCGGAAGAGCTGCGGAAACCCTGACAAACAGTGTAAGTGGTGTTTATGTGTTTCTGGGATTTCTGCAGCTCTTCTGTTGAAGTTACCAATGGACAAGTGAGAAAACCTCTACAGAAATTCACCCCCAAAGTCTCAGACTGTAAAATTTAATTAGTTATATTCAGGGACTGAAAGCAAATTGAACCAGTGGAATGAGTGGTGAGAATGATATTGTTACAGTTGATGACTTGATTTAATCTGTAACTGGGCAATCTCAGTATACTGTGAATAAATCCTGAATAGAAACAACCCAAACATTTATTTAAATGGTATACATCATTTTTTTATAGTGCAGATCAATTCACTGCAATTATTGCTGACTTGGAAGGCAACAGCCGAGAATAGCCAGTGAAAAATGTATTTCTCTCACCATCCAGGTTAGGAGAAGAGCCTTCAGCACTCCCATTCTTTCTGGACTTTCTGAATTATCATTTATCAGTTGGTTTTCAAGTGGAACAGAATCTTCATTAATCTGTTAGCTGATGTTTTTATTTTGGTTTGTTTTTCATGCTGTCAAGTTATCAGCTGGAGCAAAGGCCACTGAACTCCCGCCTCAGGTTGCCAGACGTGGTTCGCGAGCTGCGTGAATCCCGTGGCCATGCAGGAAAATTACAAAAGTAAGTGAAAAAAGCTCCTGCGTTCCTGTAAACTAGCTGATAATCATCTCAATTGGGTCCCCCGTTGCTGCTGGTCAGGTTGGCTCTGCAATGACAGATGTGCCTGGGGGATAGGTGTGTGGGAGCGAGTTGACAGCGAGTTCCCGACCCACTGTCAAAAATAACAACTTTCCCACCTGATCCGCCACCAATCTCGTCCGCTACCACCCCGTAAAATTCAGCCCAATGTGTAAATGGAGGAAGGGCATCTTGGAGGTTGCTGAGCACCTCGTCTCGTCACCGAGAGCATGCAGAAATCAAGCGCAGCAGCGGAAGGAGCGTGCGGCAAACCAGGCTCCCCACCCACCCTTTCCTTCAACGACTATCTGCCCCACCTGTGACAGAGACTGTGGTTCTCATATTGGACTGTTCAGCCACCTAAGGACTCATGTTAAGAATGGAAGCAAGTCTTCCTCGATTCCGAGGGACTGCAATGAGATTAGGCAGAGCTGAATCTTGCAAGCCTTCAATCGTAAAAAGAACATGTAAAATGTCTTCAATAATGTGGCATAACTGTGGAGTACATCATCATACATCAAGAACCTCGGGAATGTAAACCATCTTTACAATTTCACCGTAGCCCTTGAGGATTTGTTCCAATTGCAAGTTTAACATCAAAAAAATTCCAAAGCACTTTTAGCAATTGATACAAAATAATAAACTGGGAGCATCCCGATTGTTTTATATTTGAGTCACTAGTTCAGAATGCAGGGTCCACACGTCAGCTGTTGCCCAGTGGTAATGTATAAGTTCATGTTACTTTCATTCCTGAAGCTCCTCCCTCTTCCCGAAGACCGCCCACAATTATTTTTCCAGGCTTGTTATAAGCTTTACTGCTGTTCCGATATCACTTGTGTTTCCTTGAGTCTGATCAGCCGTTCGTTTGTTTGTTTAAACATAATTCACTGAAAGAGTGAGTGAAGCGAGCAAGAAGATGGATCAGGCGCAGCTCCGGGCACCTGAGACTTTAGAGGAACTGATCAAACAACTTTACGAGATTTTCTCCACCGATAAAATCAACGTGGAAGAGGTGCATGCTCTGATGGAATCTTACAAGAGTAACCCCGCAGATTGGAGTAAATTCGCAAAGTTCGACAAATACAGGTAACCATTTCAACCAGCAGCTTAACGGCAGTCACGGTGTAGGTTACAAACCCTTGGGAGAAAACAGTGTCGAAACACAAATCATACCTGTGCTGGAACTTCCGACACTGCATAAATACATTCTTTGTATTAAATATTGGAAAAGCCTGTGGGACATTTCTCTATGATTCTGTGATTTCCTATTGGTGCGTTTTAAATGTTAACATAGTCAGATTGTTACAATAAGGTAACAATAATGTTGCAAGTTATCTAAGTTCAACAAGTTTTTTCCACAGCTGGGAGGGTGAGGGGCGGTGGTGGGGGAGAGTCCGGAGCTTTGGACAAGATCAAACACGCAGTTATGTGGAGACGTTTTCTGTCAAGTTGCCACAAAGGGATCTGCAGTTTCCCCAGTGAATTATTCCTTATGCTGGGTTTTAGATGTAATGCATTGCAATGTGACAGATTCGATGGAGAACTTCGCAATGTATACAATTGGCAGCTTACTCCCGCTTTCCTTCGAGGGACGAATTGAATTGGGTGTCTGTCAGGTAGTGTTCTATGTCTGTCTTGACACTTTGCTGACAGCATCAGTTGTTGCAAACCGGTTGGCCTCGGTATGTTTCTGTGCCTTCACAATCAAATAACTCTGCACACTTGCATGTGTTAAACTTGGCTGAAGTACAGGGTCCCGGCGATTTCGGGAGAGGATAAAAAAGACAATGTCAGTCCCTCTTGGAGAAGTCTCGGGACCTTAAAGGGGCGCTGTTTTCGTGGGCAATGTCTGGCAACAGCGTTTATCTGTGCTGTAAAATAGTGGGGGCTTTTGGGGTGTGGTGGGGTGGGGGGTGGGGAGCGAATGAATAAAATATTTGCCAGATATGTCTTCATGAGGTTAGTTTTGCCTCAGAGCTAACGAACCAATTCAAGTTGTTTACATTATACGAAGGTAAGTAGCACAGGCTTACAATAAAATAATATTTGTTGACTTGAACATAATGAGATAAATTTGCGATTCTCAATCTCAAATTGCTCCCCATTAACCTGCGGCATTCTTAAAAAAACTGATTTTCCTAAACACTGAAACTGGCGGTGTAACTGCTGACATTCTGTTATTAGAGTTAGTTTATTAACATTCTCAAATGTAGATGTGTTGTTTAGTTAGTAACTAAGCAACGTCCCTGATATTCGCGGTCTCCAAGCCATGTTGCTGTGCTCATGAACGCATCTGTTAAATATTTCAGGGATCACCCCAGTTGTAATTACCACCTCCCCCTCACCCATTGCCAACATGTTGGCTTTGTTTACATGAAGTCAGTAATTTGTGTTTCTGTTTGTTTTGTGCAGTGAATCTTGTCAATAAGTAACGAGGTTCTGTATAAACCCCTCTAAAAAAAATACTTGCAATTATGTGGTTGAAGTACTTTTTTACATAGGCAAATGGGGCAGCAAATTTATGGAGAGTACCCCGTGTTAGGGGAAATGCCAGTTCATCTGTTTTATCATCTCGCTGCTTGAGGAAGGAATGTTAGCCACATACATCTCAATGCTTTCTTGGAATTATAACATTTTCTGATAATCCTACACCAAGGGGAACCCTTGCCACTGCTCAGTCATAGCAACCTGTGAGTCAAAAGATTGTGGGTTCAAGTCCCACTCCAGAGACTTGAGCACAAAAATCTATGCTGACACTCCAGTGCAGTGCTGAGGGAGTCGGAGATGCCGTCTTTGGGATGAAACGTTAAATCGAGGCTCTCTCAGGTGGATGTAAAAGATCCCATGGCACTATTTCGAAGAAGAGCAGGGGAGTTATCCTCGGTGGCCTGGCCAATATTTATCCCTCAATCAACATCACTAAAACAGATTATCTGGTCATTATCACATTGCTGTTTGTGGGGGTCAGATTGTCAGAATGAGGTTTAATAATGTTGCAAGTTTTAATCTAAATTCGAAAACTTTTTTCCATAGCTGGGGGCGGGGGGTGGGGGGAAGAGTCCAGAGCTTTTGTCAGGATCAAACACGCAGAATTATGTAGAGATGTTTTCTGTCCAGTTCCCCCAAAGTAATCTCAGGTTTTTCCAATAAATTATTCCTAAACTGACTTACTGCATTGCAATGTGACTGATTCAATGGATAACTTTACAATGTATACAATTGACAGCTTACAACCGGTTTCCTTCTAGGGGTGGATTTAGAATTGGGTGTTTCTAGGTTAGTGTTCTATGTCTGTCTTGTCACTTTACTGCCTTGAACAGACAATGTAGGCTGACACTCCAGTGCAGTGCTGAGAGAGTCTTCCGAATGAGACGTTAAACCGAGGCCCTGTCTGCTCCCTCAGGTTGACGTAAAAGATCCCACGGCACTATTTTGAAGAACAGGGCAGTTCTCCACAGTGTCCTAGCCAATATTTATCCTTCGACCAACACAACAATAGCAGATGATCTGGTCAGGATCACATTGCTGTTTGTGAGACCCTGCTGTGCACAGATTGGTTGCCAAGTTTCCTACATTACAACAGTGACAACACTCAAAAAAAATACTTAATTGGTCTAAAAGCACTTTGGGATATCATGAGGACGTGTAAAGCGCAAATTCTTTCTGTCTATAGATATTCCCAGGATTGAAACAGAATATGACTTATTCAGTCAGTATAATTCAGTGGCCCGGATATTATCCACTACATGTGCCACACTTCTGTGTATATAGCCATCCTGCATTTTCAGTATAGAGCCTTTCTAGACAGGAATTAAAGTCAGAGAACGATCCACAACATTGCTGTCAAGTGAGACCATGTGGGAGTGATGGATCACTGAATAAATCCTAATGTCTCAAACGGACAACCATATATCTCTGGTTGCCCATTTGATACAACTGAATGGTTTGCTGGGCCACTTCAGAGGGCAGTTAAGTCAACCACATTATTGTGGAACAAGAATCACATATAAGGACAGCAGGTTTCCATCCCTAAAGGGGATTAGTAAACCGATTGGGTTTTTACAACAATCTGACAACTTTATGGTCACTTCTAGTGATACCAGCTTTTAAAAAAAACTGAATTCAAATTCTCAAATTGCAATGATGGATTTGAACTCACGTCTCTGGATTATTCATCCAGGTCTCTGGATTACGGTCCAGTAACATAAACCACTATACTACTGTACCCAGATGAGGAAGAAAATAGCTTTTAAAAAATTTGTTCTGGGATGTGGGCATTGCTGGCAAGGCCAGCATTTATTGCCTATCCATAATTGCCCTTGAGAAGATGGCAGTGAGCCGCCTTCTTGAGCCGCTGCAGTCCTTGTGGTGAAAGAACTCCCACAGTGCTGTTAGGGAGGGAGTTCCAAGATTTTGACCCAGTGACAATGAATGAATGGTGATATATTTCCAAGTCAGGATGGTGTGTAACTTGGTGGGGAACTTGCAGGTGATGGTGCTCCCATGCGCCTGCTGCTACCCTTGTCTTTCTAGATGGTAGTGGTCACGGGTTTGGAAGGTTTTGCCAAAGAAGCCTTGGCGAGTTGATGCAGTGCATCTTGTAGCCACGGCGCGCTGGTGATGGAGTGAGTGAATGTTTAAGATGGTGGATGGGGTGCCAATCAAGCGGGCTGCTTTGTCCTGGATGGGTGTCGAGCTTATTGAGTGTTGTTGGAACTGCACTCATCCAGGCAAGTGCAGAATATTCCATCACACTCCTGACTTGTGCCTTGTAGATGATGGAAAGGCTTTGGGGAGTCAGCAGGTGAGACACTCGCCGTAGAATACCCAGCCTCTGACCTGCTCTTGTTGCCATGGTATTTCTGTAGCTGGTCCAGTTAAGTTTCTGATCAATAGTGACCCCCAGGATCTTGATGGTGGGAGGTTCGGCGATGGTAATGCCGTTGACTATCAAGGGGAGGTGGTTTGACTCTCACTTGTTGGAGATGGTCATTGTCTGGCACTTGTGTGGCGCAATAGGTGCCCCATTGTTCCACAACCCTTGCAAACATACTCTTTGAATCGGCATGAATGGAAATGATGATCACCCCCGCAGCGCCAACAAGGTGTTAATGGCCTTCCATTCATCACCCTTGATGGTGGACTTTGAGTCATCTGCGGACGTGCAGCTGCAGGTATGTGTGACCTGCCCTGTACATTACGATTCGAAAACAACATCACTTTGTTCACAGTACTTGTAGCAGCACTTGTGTGCTGAGAGAATTGCTTCGCATTGTCACTGGTGGCAATGAACACCTGGGCTATCGCTATGGCCTTACTCAAGGTTGGGGTCTCTACAGTCAAAAGTTTGCGAAGTATGGTTTCGTGGCCAGTACCAAGTACGAAAATGTCTCTGAGCATGTGCTCCAAATATCCTTCAAATTCGCAATGTCCTGCAAGGCATCTTAGCTCGGCGACATAACTCGCCACTTCCTGGCCTTCAGACCTTTTGTAGGTGTAGAACCGGTACCTCACCATCAGAACGCTTTCCTTCGGGTTCAAATGCTCTCGGATCAGTGTGCACAAATCATCGTACGATTTCTCCGTGAGTTTCGCTGGAGTGAGCAGATTCTTCATGAGGCCATACGTTGGTGCCCCTCAGACGGTGAGGAGGATCGCCCTTCGTTTGGCAGTGCTCTCTTCCCCATCTAGCTCGTTGGCCACGAAGTTTTGGTCGAGTCGCCCCACAAAAGTTTCCCAATCATCTCCTCCGAAAATTTCTCCAGGATGCCCACTGTTCTCTGCATCTTTGGGTTCGCTATCTATACCTCGTCGCCACATGTTGTGTATGGAGAGTCAGACTGAACACTGTGAGCTCAAAGTAAAATGTGACCGTAGTCTTTTATTGCAGGTCTCCAGAGTGCCTCTCCAACCTGTGAAGCCTGCTTAATACCTGTGCCCCCAAGGAATTATGGGATCCCTTGGGACTCCAGGGGATGAGCACTCTGGTGGCTGTACAGAGTAAATACGTCCACATATATGACAGAAAGAAAACCTATTCTTGATGCAAATCTAATTACTGTCGTTAAGTGATTCTATGCAGAAAATGAACTTTTGTATTTTTGAATGTGATTGGGAGAACCTTTTGTTCAGTAGGCTTTGGGCTGACATATATGCTGATTTTCTGCTATAATTTGGTTCTGTGATAACTAATTGACACTTCGACTCTGTGCTGGACTGGAACATCACCTCACCAACATGCAAACATTGAATCAGGAAGTCTATGAAGGATTGTGATCTGTAATAGCCTTGAAAATTAATGGAATGTATTATTAAAAAGTTCTCATATTCAAAGGGGTATTCAAAGCGGCTCACTGTCTCACACACAGATGAGGCACTGAATGAACTCCCTGTACAGGCTTAGAGAGGGAAAGGGGCTCACTGTCAGAGGGAAATACCCTCATATTCATCCAAAACATGGCAGAACTCAAGCCACAATGTAATCAGACAATCATTGTTCCCACAAAATATACACAAACAGTCTGGTATAGGCGCATAGTTAAAGCATGTTGTAATCTCATACGCCTGCCCTTCTAATCTCTCGGGACCTTTACTTTGCTCTGCACTATCTTTCGTCATTCCCTTAGCAGTGGGTTTTTTTTTTTAAAAAACAGTCCGGCTCCAAAGCTCCCTTCTCCCTCCCCCCCCTTTACTGATGCTGGCTGTAGCAGGGCCACGGAGGGGGGAGGGGTTGTGTCCACGCAATGGGGCCTCATCCAAGTCACTGTGTGTATGTAACGACCGGAGGGGTGGGGGGCAGTGGAGAAGGGAGTCAGTCACTGGGTGTACATCCAAGTAACCATTCTTCACGTGTCTTGACAGTCATAGGGCTATTCAATTGTAGCAGGCATCACAGCTGTAATGTACGTACCTGTGACCATGCTCACAGGTTTGTAGAGCTGTTGCATTGTGAGTGTCTTACCCAGTTACATGATATTCACAAGACTCGAGAAAACCCAAGTCAGTTGGGTCTCGGCCATCCACGATGAGGTATGAGTTTACAAGGGACACCGTCAATCACACATTTAAAGTTGTGTTTCTTAAAAGTTGTAAAATGGGATATATTCTCCCTTTCCCAAAAGTGAGTGAGACACAGTACTAGAATGGTTTAGTTCAATAAAATTTTATATAAAACTTGTCATTAGTATAAAACTTTAACAATGTAATAAAATAACTTATTTTTTATGAATTCAAATTTTGATAACAACAAACAACAACAACAACAGCTCCTGCAGCACCATTTCCTCCGTCTCTTCCACCATCTCTTAATTTGTTCTTCCCTGCAATGACGCCTCTCTGGGAAGGGCAGGCGATTCCACCTGTGCAACTGTAAAAACATAACATTAATGGTTGGCGGCAGGGGAGGGGTCAGAGGTAACATCAGAGCATTTCATTTTGCACAGGCTTATGTGGAGAACAAATATTTTTTACCGAGAATCATTACATGAAACGATCATTAGCAAAGTGTAGAGAAATTACATGACATAACAAAACTTGAGTCCCAAACAGTTTGCTTTCCAAGTGGCATAGTGTCATCAACCAAAAATTTATGTCACAACTAACAACATTGCTTGCTCCCAGCATTACATTACATTCTTCATTATATTGCCATAAGATTGAATTACATGACTGCAGTACAGTCCAGGGATTATGTAGACTTACCCTTCGGGAGAACTGGTTCTGCACCAACACACGTGGTGGTGCGATCATTCACTCCTGTCAGGGCTGCAGTGCGTTCCTCAAGTTCCGTCAGAGGAATAGTCTTCGGCGGACCCCGCCCGTTTTGTGTAGCTCCGCCCCAATGCCGGCTAGTTTTTTCTGCAAAGGTGACAAAAAATGTGAACTAATTGGACAGCTACTAATACCGAACACACACATATATCTCACATCATAGGCAGTCCTCGAAACGAGGATGACTTGCTTCCACGCCAAAAAAGGATGAGTTCACAGGTGTTTCTATGAAGGACCTGAACTGCATCCTGAAGAGTGGAAGATGCCTGGGTGTGGATTTTTTAAAACAGAGCTAGGCCTTGGTCCAGTGGCAAAGCAGAGCTGGTCTCCACATATATACATACACAATATATAGGTACACATCCCCAATTAACCGCCCCCAGTCTTTTCGTCAATGAGTGCACAATTTAAGTTTTGTTAGCACACAAATGTTGCATGATGCACACAAATGTTGCATGATGAACACATGAAACTACAGAGGAGTAACACAATGAGATCGATGATGGGAAGTAAAAATGACACCAAGCTTTACAACATAAATAAACGTGTCACTGCTTAAGAGTAAATTGATAAAAGTTAGTACTTACTCTCGTAGACCCAACGATGTAATTCCACCATTTGCAGCACTGGTTCGGCCCCCAGAGGAGACTGCCTCAGCGATCTCTTGCCATAACCGTCGATACACGAATGGTGATGGTTTCCCTTGCCCACCCTGTGTTAACTGATTCCAACGGGCCTCCACTTCATCCACCAATGACTCCTGGGCTTCCTCCGAGAAACAAGTGGCCCTTTTTCTCTCACCTATTCTCTCTCCACTTCCATGGCTTGATTCTCCATTGTATCGATATTTATTTATATATATACATACATTTCAATTGAATTAATTATTTATTATCATATTTAAGATGTATTATTATAATTGTTACTAGTTACATTATTAATTATATAATATGATATAATTGTCAAGATACTAAATACTCCTCAAAAAACCGAAAAAATCCTCACAGCTCCTTTCTCACTGACCGGAACTAACCTCTGCAGCTTGAAAATGTTGAGTGCCGTCCTTCTCTTCTCTGCACATGTGCGGGGTCACCTTCTACCCCGAAATCGCGGGAGAATAGCCGCGCGTGCGCAGAGAAGCTTTTGTACAGAGGTTCTGCTTCCCTTTCTAAAGGTAAGGTGATCGCTGACTTTTGTCCCGTTTTGGCCGCCTGCTCGAGTCCACTATCGCTCGGCTTCGCCGCCACCGACACCGAGGACCCGAAAACCTCGGGAGCACGCACCAGCGGTATTCCGGCAGTTAACAAGACGCAACCGCCGGAATGCCGCTAACGGTCGGGCGCCAGCGATGTGAGTGAAATTTCTAGCCCTTGCTCTCCTGGCAAACTGAATGTAAAGGATTTTTAGGAAAAATGAAAACTATAAAGTACAGTACCGGTGGGAACCAACTACTGTGTTAAAAGCACTGGGGAGGGTGATACCTGCTTCAGTCAGTCAGCGGTATCACCCGCTCACACACTCTGTTCCGCTGACTCCACCCTCCTGTGCATTGCCCAATACTAAAGCTCATTGGTGGCAAATCTTTCAGCCACTCAGTCCTACTCTCAGGGACTCCCTCCCTAAACCTCTCCACCTTTTAAAATCCTCAAACCCCTCCATTGCTATTTTTTTGGTCACCGCTCCCAATTTCTCTCTTCCTGCCTTGGCATCTGTTTTCCTTACACCTGTGTGTGACACACCTTGGGATGTTTCTCGACATTAAAGGTGCTATATAAACGCAAGTTGTCACTTATGGAATAAAATTTAGAAGTAGCACTTCATTGTTTAACAACATTTTTCTGCCCATCACAAGGGAGCAATCTCCCTCTCGGGTTGCAACAATGGTGTGTATTGTTCCCAAGTAATCTTTGATGAAAATCAGGCAGAGTGGAGACAGTGAGGTTCACGATGTCACAGAATTATGGAAAGTTAACATGCAGGTACAGCAAGCAATGAGGAAAGCAAATGGTATGTTTGCCTTTATTACAAAGGGAAGTCTTACTGCAATTATATCGGGCTTTGGTGAGACCGCACCTGGAGTACTGTGCACAGTTTTGGTCTCCTTACCTAAGGAAGGATATGCTTGCCTTAGAGTGAGCGCTATGCAGGTTCATTAGACTGATTCCTGGGATGAGGGGATTGTACTGAGGGGAGATTGAGGAGAATAGGCCTATATTCTCAGAGTTTACAAGAATGAGAGGTGATCTCATTGAAACATAAAATTTTTAAGGGGCTTGACAGGGTAAATGCTGAGTGACTGTTTCCCATCACTGGAGAGTCTAGAACCAGGGGTCACACAGTCGCAGAATAAGGGGTCGGCCATTTATGATTGAGATAAGGAGAAAGCTCTTCACTCAAACGTTTGTGCATCTTTGGAATTCACTACCCCATAGGGTTGTGGATGCTCTGTCGTTCAATAGATTCAAGAGAGAGATCAATATCTTTTTGATGCGAAGGGAAGCAAGGGATATGGGGATCGGGCAGGAAAGTGTTGAGGTAGAAGATCAGCCAAGATCTTATTGAATGGCAGAGCAGGCTCGAAAGGCCGAATGGTCTACTCTTGCTTCTATTTCTTATATTCTTATGGTGGATACAAAACAGAGGATGTTTGCAGACTGCATTTTATGACGAAGAATGAAGCAAAACATGATTTTTAACAAAGTGTTTTTCTCTCTGGTACCTCACTGGAATCATTGGCCCCAATTTGAAAGGGGCGCGGACACAGTGCACGCGAGACTCTAAGTGGGTGGTGAACCCGGGGAGTCCGGGGATGTGGAGGCCCGGACAATCTTAACAGTCGGGCTTCATTTTAAATAAAAAGACTTGTATTTATATAGCGCCTTTCACGATCCCCGGACGTCTCAAAGCGCTTTACAGCCAATGAAGTACTTTTGGAGTGCAGTCACTGTTGTAATGTAGGAATGTACCACAGCTTTTATCTGAGTCCCGCCCAAACCCGGCCAAATGCACTTACCAAAAAGAGAAGATCTCCTGTGGGAGGCTGCAGGCGAGATCGGTCCCTGGCCGTCAGATAAGTGGTCTGGCCGGACAGGGGAGCCATCACTGCTGCCCCACTCCTGCCTCAGACTAAAACAGCGATGACATCATCAGGCCCCGATCTGCATATTTAAGCAAGACCCATTGGGTCAGGTGCCCTGCTCAAATTTGTGTTACTATTCGGACCCGTCTGCAAGCCAGTGGGATCCTCGGAGTTAAGTCATTCCCCTCATTCTAATTGCTTCGGCCTTGGTTTCCGCCAGGCAGTGGAATTAAAATTGGGATCATTCTTTGAGCATGGTTGTGAGCGCTGGGGCAACCCTTCGCGTGATTCTCCCTCTTTCCTGACTTGTACTCAACTCTTACCCACCTGTGACCAGTGGTTCCTTTAAGCTGCGCTGCCGTTGCCAGCTTTACAATAGGAAAAAATGCGCAAGTGTGGGAATTTGAATGGGCTGCGCAGCCCGGTTGAAGGGGCTGTGCACCCCACAAAAAATTAAAGGGATCATTGCCTGTGACCCCAAGGAAACTAATATTGTAGGCCACCATGCTCAAAGAATGGTCCCAATTTTAATTCCACTGCCTGGGAATTCACAGGCACAAATGCACATCCTGTGGTTCAGTGATACTAAGATGATCTGCTAACAAATGTTACATAAATTCATAACTTCTGTTTAATTTTCTTTTTCTGTAATCTTTCTCTTGTCTAAAATTGCTTGTACTTGAACACAGGAAGACTCCAACTGTCCCTAGGACATTCTTTACTTAGGAGAGGTGTAACCTCATTTCACAATAGAATTGAAGTTGCATTGGACATGTGTTAAACTTGGTTGTCCTATTATATTCTGTATCTGTTCGGCTGAAACTTGTTCAAGCCCAGTGCCAGAATAGCTGCAGGAGACGACTTGGGGCGTATTGGGGCCGAACTTGATTTTGTGCGATAGTGTAAAACAGATGATAGTGAGTTGGCAGCTCGTTTTCCTTCTCTCTCCATTTTCGTGTCCAGAATGGAGGTAAAAATCGGGAGAGATGTAAAATGGGAGGCCAATTCGCTATTGCCCGTTTTACACTCGCACAAAGTCAAGATCTACACCACTGAGTGAAATATTCGCTCAATGCAATTGCATGACAATAGAAACATAGAAACATAGAAAATAGGTGCAGGAGTAGGCCATTCGGCCCTTCGAGCCTGCACCACCATTCAATGAGTTCATGGCTGAACATGCAACTTCAGTAGCCCATTCTTGCTTTCTCGCCATACCCCTTGATCCCCCTAGTAGTAAGGACTACATCTAACTCCTTTTTGAATATATTTAGTGAATTGGCCTCAACAACTTTCTGTGGTAGAGAATTCCACAGGTTCACCACTCTCTGGGTGAAGAAGTTTCTCCTCATCTTGGTCCTAAATGGCTTACCCCTTATCCTTAGACAGTGACCCCTGGTTCTGGACTTCCCCAACATTGGAAACATTCTTCCTGCATCTAACCTGTCTAAACCCGTCAGAATTTTAAACGTTTCTATGAGATCCCCTCTCATTCTTCTGAACTCCAGTGAATACAAACCCACTTGATCCAGTCTTTCTTGATAGGTCAGTCCCTGGAATCAGTCTGGTGAACCTTCGCTGCACTCCCTCAATAGCAAAAATGTCCTTCCTCAGATTAGGAGACCAAAACTGAACACAATACTCCAGGTGTGGCCTCACCCTGTACAACTGTAGTAACACTTCCCTGCCCCTGTACTCAAATCCCCTCGCTATGAAGGCCAACATGCCATTTACTTTCTTAACCACCTGCTGTACCTGCATGCCAACCTTCAATGACTGATGTACCATGACACCCAGGTCTCGTTTGCACCTCCCCTTTTCCTAATCTTTCACCATTCAGATAATAGTTTGTCTCTCTGTTTTTACCACCAAAGTGGATAACCTCACATTTATCCACATTATACTTCATCTGCCATGCATTTGGCCACTCACCTAACCTATCCAAGTCACTCTGCAGCCTCATAGCAACCTCCTCGCAGCTCACATTGCCACCCAACTTAGTGTCATCCGCAAATTTGGAGATACTACATTTAATCCCCTTGTCTAAATCATTAATGTACAATGTAAACAGCTGGGGCCCCAGCACAGAACCTTGCGGTACCCCATTAGTCACTGCCTGCCATTCTGAAAAGTACCCATTTACTCCTACTCTTTGCTTCCTGTCTGACAACCAGTTCTCAATCCACGTCAGCACACTACCCCTAATCCCATGTGCTTTAACTTTGCACATTAATCTCTTGTGTGGGACCTTGTCGAAAGCCTTCTGAAAGTCCAAATACACCACATCAACTGGTTCTCCCTTGTCCACTCTACTGGAAACATCCTCAAAAAATTCCAGAAGATTTGTCAAACATGATTTCCCTTTCACAAATCCATGCTGACTTGGACCTATCATGTCACCTCTTTCCAAATGCACTGCTATGACATCCTTAATAATTGATTCCATCATTTTACCCACTACCGATGTCAGACTGACCAGTCTATAATTCCCTGTTTTCTCTCTCCCTCCTTTCTTAAAAAGTAGGGTTACATTGGCTACCCTCCACTTCATAGGAACTGATCCAGAGTCTATAGAATGTTGGAAAATGACTGTCAGTGCATCTGCTATTTCCAAGGCCACCTCCTTAAGTACTCTGGGATGCAGACCATCAGGCCCTGGGGATTTATCGGCCTTCAATCCCATCAATTTCCCCAACACAATTTCACGACTAATAAGGATTTCCCTCAGTTCCTCCTTCTTACTAGACCCTCTGACCCCTTTTATATCCGGAAGGTTGTTGTGTCCTCCTTCGTGAAACCGAACCAAAGTATTTGTTCAATTGGTCTGCCATTTCTTTGTTCCTAGTTACGACGTTCCCTGATTCTGACTGCAGGGGACCTACGTTTGTCTTTACTAACCTTTTTCTCTTTACATATCTATAGAAGCTTTTGCAGTCCATTTTAATGTTCCCTGCAAGCTTCCTCTCGTACTCTTATTTTCCCTGCCCTAATCAAACCTTTTGTCCTCCTCTTCTAAGTTTTAGTTACTTGCCAGATACTTGAGCACAAAAAAAATCTAAATTGACACTCCAGTGCAGTGCTGACTGTCGTGTTTCCCAAAGTACAACAGTGACGACACTCCAAAAGTACTTCATTGGCTGTTAAATGCTGCACTGTTATGGTGCCGTCTTTTGGATGAGACATTAAACGGAGGCCCCGTCTGCTCTCTCAGGTGGATGTAAAAGAGCCCATGGCACTATTTCGAAGAAGAGCAGAGGACTTACCCCAGTGTCCTGGCCAATATTTACCCCTCAATCAACATAACAAAAAGACAGATTATCTGGTCATTATCACAGTGCTGTTTGTGGGAACTTGCTTGTGCGCAAATTGACTGTCGTGTTTCCCAAAGTACAACAGTGACGACACTCCAAAAGTACTTCATTGGCTGTTAAGCACTTTGAGACATCCGATGGTCGTGAAAGGCGCTATATAAATGTGAATCTTTCTTTTTGGTTGGATATAGTTTTGGAGGATTCATCACATGACTACCCACCTCCAACTGCCCCACCCAATGCTCCCACTATTAGCCGTCCAACATGTTCATCCTCACGAGGCACCGTCTCATGGCCAATTGGAAAACTACCGGACACTTCATTACCCGTTTGATGATTCTTGATTGCCTGTCAGTCTTTTCCCCCAACTCCAATATTTGTATAAGCAATAAACAAAGGTGTTCAAAGAAAATGAAAAAAAGAACACCTTTCTTTTCGTGCCCATTGGTTGCTTGCAGCGGTGTCCTGGAGATTAATTTTTAATTGTTGGAGATTCCAGGGTAATCCAGGAGGGTTGCGAACCCTAAGCCTGACCCAGATCTGTTAACTTTACATATTGTTTTCAACACATATGTGTTCTTAATCTACATTAACTGTAGTAACCTTGCAGTAAGTAATTTCCCACTGTGAACATAGTCTGGTTAAATGTTAAACATTTTGTCCTAAACAGGATGACATGCACGAGGTGGATGATCTTGCGTGGCCCTTTTTCACCCGGTTAACTGTATTGCTGTCTGAGACCACAGCTGTGCACTGCCTCACCATTTCCCACCATCAAATAACGAAAATAAGGAACTTGCATTTATGTAACGGTATATTACATTCTCAGGTCGTCCCAAAGCCCTTCACTGCAAATAAGTTACTTTTGAAGTGCAGTCATTGTTGTTATGTAGGCAAATTGGGCAGTCAATTTGCACACAATATTGTCCCACAAACAGCAAATGAATGAATGGCCAGACAGAGTTTTATTTTTGGTGAACTGGTCACATAAGTAGCTTAGTGTTTGCCAGGCTCAGCACAGAATCTCAAAGTCTAGATTTCATTAACGTTAGCAGCACCAGTGCAGGAAGATCTCCTTCTCTCAGCCTGGCTGATCTGATCGTCCTTCTAAGGAGTCGAAGCCCCAAACACTGTAAAACGTAATACAGGTATAACCCCAGAATAAGATGGGACCATTGGGTTCAACAAACCTAATCCGTCTATAGATGGAAGACATGGATTGCCTTAAAGTGGAGATAAAAGGAAATGTAGTAAATCTGAAATTAAAAACAGATAATGTTGAAAATGCACAGCAGATCCATCAGCATCTGAAAGAAAAGATGAGTAACATAAAAGGTGGGACCCTCGGCCAGAACTAAAGGCCAGAATTTGACCATTTCAGTCTGTATCTAACCCCAGCATCTTCCGTTCTGGTCCTAACTAGATATTTTTCCAGCCCTATAGTAATAGATAGTTTCTACAAGTTGCTGAGATGGTTATAAGAGGGCACACATTTCAGATAAGGAACTAAAAGGGGAAGTTAGAAATGAAAGGGTGCTTAGAATGTGGATTCTCTGCACAAACTGTCATGGAAATAGAACCCATGAATTCTTTTAAAAGGGAGTTGGACAGTTGCCTGAAACAAAGGAGCACTCAAGAAAATGGGATGAGTGTGTGAGGGTGGAATTAGAGTAGGTGGCTCATATGGAGAAAAACACCAGTGTAGACTTGATGGGCTGAATGGTTAGTCTCTGTTGGAACATTCTATGATTGTTTTTTCTTGAAGGAGTTAATCACCAAGGAATAAACTGCTTTATTAGGAGTCTGTTCCACGTATCCACTAACATGAGTGCCTCGCCCAGTGCCCACCTTATGTGAGCATGTGAACATGAAGCACGCACAACCACACAATGGCAGGGTGCTTGCTTTTAGTTTGTCATATTCAATTAGCCTTTGAGCAAACACATTAACACAGCAGAAATACACAGTGCCTGCTAAAACATGCTTTGGAGAAGTACCTGAACATTTGCCAATGGGCTGGTCATTCTTCCTCCGTGATGCTCTACTAATCTTATAATCAAGTGCGTTTAACGCAATCTTGTAAAATTAAGCAAAATGTGAGCACATTTATTGTGGCAATCTTGCTTAGACCAGAAAATTCCTTCCTCACCTGTTCCCATGTTCAACAAGACAGCATTCAGCCATCTATGATGTGACTGGAGGATGTCTGTAAACTCCAAAAAGGAAGACCTTAATGTGCAGGACCTCCTGGAGCAAGACCTGAAGCAGAGCCGTTTTTGTTGAATGCAACAGCTCTACTTCATCAAGTTGCTGCAGCCATTTCTCCCCCTCCCGATCAGCAGTTCCTAAAGAGCTACTGGCACCAGATAACCCATTCCTTGACCCCATCCATTTCCAATGAGTTGTATGCTGTGTACCAGGAACACCCGTGATATCAAAGAACTGTAGGTTCGAGGAGCTCCCAAAGACCACCAGCCTCACCATCACCGCACCAGGACTACATTCTCAGCCCCCTCATCGCTCAAGGATTGGAGCTTGTTCATTGTTCCTGTTGTACTGTTCTGCAAACCCGATCCATATTAAATAGTCCACATTGCGTTTGCTTCTCAAAATTTCAAAACGATTTGAACTTTTCTCCAGTGAAAGCTAATTCAGGACTGTCAGTCCCTCCTCAAGTATTACAGCCCTAAGCCCCAGAATTACTATTCTTCTGTAGACCCTCCCCCATGTGTCGATGCTTTGAAGATGGATGCCCATTCATGCACATGATATTCCAAAAGTGGCTTCAACAATGATCTGTGCAAGATTATTACAGCTTGCTTTGAAGTATAACCAAATGTCCTTGAGATGCCTTGCAGTACTTTGTTAGCTTTGTTGATAACAGTTTCACATTGAATGGATACTTTCACTGCATGGTTAATAAAGCTAGATAAGTACTTCTCCTTTTCTCTCCTTGTGTACAAGTGCTTTGTTTACCGTTGCAGTTGTTCCTTACATTTGTTCCTATTAAAATCCATCCCTTATTCCTTAGCCCATGGACTTTGGTCTGGATCCCTCTGAGTGCTTAAATCTGCTTTATATTCATCATCTGGTCACATAGCTTGGTGTTATCAGATAATATTGCTAATTACAAAAGTAAAATACTGCAGATGCTGGAATCTGGAATAAAAACAGAAAATGCTGGAACTCTCAGCGAGTCAGGCAGCGTCTGTGGAGAGGAAGCAGAGTTAACGTTTCGGGTTGACAACCCTTCGTCAGAACTGGAGAGTGTTCAGAAAGAACAAAAGGGAAGGTCTGTGATAGGTTGGAAGATAGGAGAGATTCGAGAGACAAAAGGGATGATGGGCCAAATTCAAATGGTAATGCCAGGAGTTAGAAAAACATTAGTCAAGATAGGGTGTGAATGGCGGGATAACGACCAGTTGCCATTAGAGACAAGGGAATAAAAAGAAAGAAAGAGGCTCTGAGGTGGGGAGAGGGAGGGGGAGAGGGGGGGAAGGGAGCCAAAGGTAACCGCTGCCAATCTTTGGTTCCCTTTCCGCCCCCTCCCCCCGCCCCCCAGAGCCTGTTTCTTTTTTTCTCCTTAACTCTAATGGCAACTGGTCATTATCCCGCCATTCACACCCTATCTTGACTAATGTTTTTCTAACTCCTGGCATTACCATTTGAATTTGAGCCATCATCCCTTTTGTGTCTCATGTCTTCCAACCTATCACAGACCTTCCCTTTTGCAATATTACTAATTATATGGGGTGATTCTGCAAATCTGCACTCCCAATGGGATGCTGCACTCAGGGAGCACAGATTGGATATGGGGCTGCAACACTCTCACCCCGATTCTCCAACCGGCGCTCCCTGCAAGGGTGACTACCACATAGGAGCACAGGTTCACGGACACATCTCTCCACTCTCCACTACATCCTTTGTCAGCAGTGTAAACCCCTGTGGGCTGCCCCTGTACTCAGGGGTTGTCCAACTGTTCCCTTCACAGCTTCTATAAGTGTGTACTATGGAGCAATGTTCCCTCTAAGCTACACGGCCACGCAGCAATGGGAAAGACCCCGTGCAGGCCACTCACCGGCTTCTCCATTGTAAATGCTGCCCATGTGCGGATGTTTAAAGGGACTGCACACTGAAAGAAACAGGATGCCAGAACAATGTGCAGCCTACAGGGAGCATTGTTATAGAGCCTGACTGGCTGCACATAAAGGTTTAAATCCATTATCCCATTAATTTGCACATATCTCAAATTGCTGATACTAACAGACGTGGGGGTTGATTTTAAGGCCCCTCGCCCAGCAGAAACGGGGCAGTAACACCCCGTAAAATAGTGGGAAGACACTTATTGCCTCGTTCCCGCCATCACTGCAACCGCCGCAATCTTCCCCGGACAAACTGCTCAGAGGCGGGAGCGCCTGCCTGAAACAGGTGGTAGAGCCATTCAAAATGTAAATTAGGGTCTTATGAGGTGCACAAGACCCCAGTCGCCATTTTCGAACTGTACTGGGTGGAGTGTGCGTTGCTGGCGGTCCAACCCGAGGGGAGCCCACAGCAAACTCTGTGTTTATCTCTGTGGGGCTGGAAGAAACAAGAGTGCTCCTCCAGGCTCAGCAAAACCAGCCCAGGATGGTTCTGCTCCAGATCCCCCACCCACTCCTGAGATAGAACCCCCTGCCCCCGGACCCATCTTCTTCTGGCCCGATGACCGGCCAAATGCCCTAGGCGATCAATTTTCACCCACAGCTTGATGCTAATATGGCCTGATCCTAAAAACTGACCATGCCTGCCATCAACACTATCGCTGGTCAGCTACTCAATAGTTGAAATCACTCCCCTGGTGTTCTGACTTAGGATATATCCTCCAGTGAGGTCGCAATGCTAAAAACAGCGCATTTTAAACCCCCAAGCCCCCAAATCTCAATGCAGGACAAACCAACGAATAAGAAATATAAATCATGGAACTGAGTTGGCTGGGCATCAAGGGCAGGGGCGGATTAACCATGGGGCGGATGGGGCTGCCGCACGCAGCCCACCAAATAAATATAGGGAAAAACATATAAGGCCTCCCAAATAGGCTGAGTAGAATAGACAATAAGAGAGGAAAAACAAGACCTTATATATGAATAGGAATCTAGTATTGCGATGTTACCAGAACCAGAATATATACCTACTTGATGCAGAATATATGCTTTCATTGTTGAATATACTGGCCTATGTTTTCATACTCAGAATCAGGATCGTATACGTAATGTAATGAACATGAACAAAGATAACTATAGGCCCATTTGGATCAGTTTGCCCCAGGCCCAACAGGCCCTTAATCCAGCTCTGATCAAGGGCCTGCTCATGGCCCCAGAGTTACTAATTTGACACCCCTGCTCCTACACAACTGAGCTACGACTCATTTCCTTCAGACTTGGGCCTCATTATACATAGGAGAAATCAGTTTTCCCTGGAGTTCTTGAGATTTCTTCTGAACTATCTAGGGAGGAATTGTACCTTACCAATGTATATAAATATTAAATGATATACATAATGGAAATCCAAAATATTTCTTCAAAGTACACCAGGTTGGTAGCAGTGGGTAGCATAGAGTTCAATTAGTGAAAAGTTCATTTTTAACAGTTATCAAGAAGACCTTTTCAAAAAGATGATAAATGTCGGGAATAATCTGCCTGGCAGGACAGGAAAGGTCAAATCATTAAAAGTGTTCAAAATACATTGCATGGCTGTACAATTTAGGGTACTCGAGGTGTGAGCTTTGATAGTAGAGTTAGGGTACAAGAGGGATGTGCTTTGATGAGAAAATGACGGTACTAGAAGGATGATCTTCAATGGGAGAGTGAGGATACTAGAGAGATCGGTGTCAATGGGAGAGTTGGACTACTCGAAGGATGCAAGAATTGGGGTAGTTGAGATGTGAGCTTCGATGGAAAATTATAAAAAGAGTTGGATTTATATAGCGCCTATCATGACCACCGGACGTCTCAAAGCACTTTACAGCCAATTAAGTACTTTTTGGAGTGTTGCCACTGTTGAAATGTAGGAAACGGAGCAGCCAATTTGCGCAAAAGCAAGCTCCCACAAACAGCAATATGATAATGACCAGGTAATTTGTTTTTGTTTTGTTATGAGGGATAAATATTGGCCAGAACACCAAGGATAACCCCCCTGTTCTTCTTCAAAATAGTACCATGAGATATTTTACTTCAATTTGAGAAGACAGACGTTTAACGCTAAACATCTCATCCGAAAGACAGCACCTCTGACAGTGCAGGCTCCGTCAGCCCTGCACTGGAGTGTCAGCCTAGATTTTTCTGGTAGTAGATAAAAGATTTAGGAGACAGGAGGGTTGAGTTTTGATGCAAAAGTTAGGTACCAGATGGATGAGCTTCATCTGGTTAAATTGCGTTTTCTTGACCTCAGTTGTTCTCACATGATGTTGCCTAGCATCCCATCATTGTAGCCATTGGTAATTCATACTGGCTCTGTGACACTATCCCCAGCTTTCCCGACACAGTAAACCCTGCTTAACCACAAAGAGAGAGGATTAGAAAGTATTTGTGCTCTGCGTGGGGCTTTGCTAACTGTAATAGTCACACATTAACTTTCTCCAGTGGAAAAATGCAGAGATTGGGCACCAGTGACCACCATTCCTGCCACTGCCACAGTATCCAGTCTCAGGGAGAACTCACTTCATTAAAATATTGCCGAGGGGCGTTCACGCCACACTGGCTTATCTTCAGCGCCCGCCAGAAGAGCGGGCGGGAATAAAAATCCCAACAACTGCAGGAATACGGAGCACCCACCATCGACTGCACTTGTAAATCCAGCCACAGACTCCCTGTATTGGTCAGAGAAAAGATGATGTTCCTGATTCTCTAACTCTAAACTATGCGACCTGCAACCCCCGCTACTGCCATCTGGCCCATACAGCCCGGGATTCATCCTCCTGCAGAGCTTGCTGACTGCTCCTCTTGTGTTTTGGGTAATATATTTTAGGGTCCTAGGTCCCCCTGTTAACTCCTGAATCCACCAATGAAGGAGCAGTGCAAATAACAGACCTTTCCAAACTGCCCATCCCTTCTAATTCAAAGAGGCATATCCAGCGGTTAAGAAAGTACCACTGGACGTAGGAGCAGAGTGGGGAATTTTAACCCCCAAAAAACGGGTGGGTTGGGGTCGGGATTCAGTTATTTTAACTCGTTAATCTCCCACCCGAGCCCAACCCGGTTTTAATGGGGGGGGAGGGGGGGCTGACAGCCAACTGGTTCCCAGGAGGCAGGTTGTTCATTTAAATATTCTAATGAGGCTGTCATGCCTCAAGATGATCCACCATTACAAATTTAACTCTTGCTGGTCGAGCTTCCCGGGCCTCGGGGAACCTACAGCTAAAGGAAGGCGAGGACTGCTGGATCCAGGAGGTAAGTGCCTGCTCTCTATCTTGTGCAACCATTTCAAATAATGGGTTTAGGTCGAGATGACGTCACTCATCCTAAATACCACCGTTTGCGCCTTCCAGTCCCTCCAGTAACAAGAACATAAGAACATAAGAAATAGGAACAGGAGTAGACCATACGGCCGCTCGAGCCTGCTCTGCCATTCAATAAGGTCATGGCTGATCTGATCATGGACTCAGCTCCACTTCCCTGCCCGCTCCCCATAACCCCTTATCCCCTTATCATTCAAGAAACTGTCTCTTTCTGTCTTAAATTTATTCAATGTCCCAGTTTCCACAGCTCTCTGAGGCAGCGAATTCCACAAATTTACAACCCTCTGAGAGAAGAAATTCCTCCTCATCCCTGTTTTAAATGGGCGGGCCCTTATCCTAAGCTCTAGTCTCCACTATCAGTGGAAACATCCTCTCTGCATCCACTTTGTCAAGCCCCCTCATAATCTTATACATTTCGATAAGATCACCTCTCATTCTTCTGAATTCCAATGAGTAGAGGCTTAACCTCCTCAACCTTTCCTCATAAGTCAACCCTCTCATCTCTGGAATCAACCTAGTGAACCTTCTCTGAACTGCCTCCAAAGCAAGTATATCCTTTCGCAAATATGGAAATCAAAACTGCACGCAGTATTCCAGGTGTGGCCTCACCAATACCCCATACAACAGTAGCAAGACTTCCCTGCTTTTATACTCCATCCCCTTTGCAATAAAGGCCAAAATTCCATTGGCCTTCCTGATCACTTGCTGTACCTGCACACTAACCTTTTGTGTTTTGCTGTACTGCAGCACTTTGCAATCTTTCTCCATTTAAATAATAACTTGCTCTTTGATTTTTTTCTGACAGAGTGCATGACCTCACACTTTCCAACATTATACTCCATCTGCCAAATTTTTGCTCACTCACTTAGCCTGTCTATGTCCTTTTGCAGATTTTTTGTGTCCTCCTCACACATTGCTTTTCCTCCCACCTTTATATCGTCGGCAAACTTGGCTACGTTACACTCGGTTCCTTCCTCCAAGTCGTTAATATAGATTGTAAATAGTTGGGGTCCCAGCACTGATCCCTGCGGCACCTCACTGGTTACTGATTGCCAACCCGAGAATGAACCATTTATCCCTACTCTCTGTTTTCTGTTCGTTAGCCAATCCTCTATCCATGCTAATATATTACCCCCAACCCCGTGAACTTTTATCTTGTGCAGTAACCTTTTATGTAGCATCTTGTCAAATGCCTTGTGGAAGTCCAAATACACCACATCAACTGGTTCCCCTTTATCCACCCTGTTTGTTACATCCTTAAAGAATTCTAACAAATTCTAGTAAGATCAGCATTAAATACTATGGCCTCAATTACACTAATTATCTTAGGCGTGAAAATGGAAAATATTGGTTAGATTTACACACCTACTTTTTAAATATAATTGGTAGCAATTATTGTCAGACAGAGACTGATAAACGTTGAGCAGCTGTGCTAAATATCTGGTTGATTATAAACCAAATGTCATTAAGATTGACAATGTAAGGACACCTGAGATGATGGAAATTTCTTGGTAACTGGTTTGGAATTGACAGCAAAACATGTCAAGCCTAAAAGATATTTGTTTTGGCGGATCTGTTGTTCCTTCACAAGTCTAAACTTGACATTTTTATTATTGCAAATCAGGGGCAAACCTGAGTGTCAGTGCCATACTGATCTCCCATTTGATATAATTAATGAATACTATCCTATTTACAAAGCCCATTAAATAAATCTGGCTGGGGTAGTGAGTTTTCCTCTGGTTGCTTTGATGGTGACATGGTAATTGTAGAAGGAAGATTTCTTCTCATCATTTTCTAGCAAAATTATCAACTAATTCTTAATGTAGAAACTGATAATATTTCCCCAGGAGTAAACCAAAGCTTGCATTGTAATGGGATTGATAAGCTTCACTCCATGAGTTGTTAGAGGCCTTGGGAAGGCCCAGGATGGAAACGATGCTGCTCTTAGCAGGCGTGACTCTCACTGTGCCTAAGGAAGATGGAATGACCAGAATTCCCAGGAAAGAAAGACTTGCATTTATATAGCGCCTTTCACAACCACCAGACATCTCAAAGCACTTTACAGCTAATGAAGTACTTTTGGAGTGTTGTCACTGTTTTAATATGGGAAACGTGCAGCCAATTTGCGCACAAGCAAGCTCCCACAAACAGCAATGTGATAATGATTAGATAATCTGTCTTTTTGTTATGTTGATTGAGGGATAAATATTGGCCAGGACACCAGGGATAATTTCCCTGCTCTCCTTCAAAATAGTGCCATGGGAATTTTTACGTCCACTTGAGAGAGCAGACTGGGCCTCGGTTTAACGTCTCATTCGAAAGATGGTACCTCCAACATTGCAGCGCTCCCTCAGCACTGCACTGGAGTGTCAGCCTAGATGTTTTTGTGCTCAAGTCCCTGGAGCGGGACTTGAACCCACAACCTTCTGACTCAGAGTTGAGAGTGTTACCCACTGAGCCACGGCTGACACTGACTGCAGCTAGGAAGGGTGGAAGACTCAGTAGCCAACCTATTGTAAATAGGGGTGGAAAACCCCATATATTTGGGATCCACGTACTTTGTGCCCCTTGAACTCCCAAGAATTTTGGGTCGTGTGTCACCAACACTAAGCGATCAGAAGAAGTCTTCGTCCTTCCAAAATCAGAATATGCAGAAAGAACTTTCATTTAAAGTGCTTCTTACATCCTCAGGACATCTCAAACTGCTTTACAGTCAATTAATTACTTTTGAAGTGCAAACATAGCAAGATTCCACAAACAGCTATGGGAATAAGTGAGCAGTTGATCTGTTTTGGGATTTGTTGTGGGATAAATGATGGTCAGGATGTCCTGCTCCCTTCCCTTCAAATGTTGCTGTGGCAATATTGTACATCCACTTGAACATGCATGCCTCATCTGAAAGAAGGTAACTCCGACAATGTAGCCCTATCTCAGCACTGCAATAAAGTATCAGCTTTATGATCATGTGTTTTAGTCTTGCTGTGGGGCTTGAACCCCCAACATTTTAACTCTGTGGTGAGAAGGATGTTTCAGAGCTTACATTATAATTGCATTTCTTCTTCACTCTCGCTCCTTAAATCCAATGTTGACCATCTAAAATATGACTGCATTCCAAGTGCCAGAATCCTAGATCTACCACTATGCATGAGAGTCTGGCTAGACCCGGAATCCTAGATTTACCACAATGCATGGGAGTCTGGCTAGACACAGAATCCTAGATCTGAGTCTCTACTGCAGTGGGCCCTGAACTTGCATGTAACTTTATATTGCAAATTTTGTGAATGTTGCCAAAAGCAGTTCATGAAAGTTTCTTTCTTCGTTTAGTGCATGGTGACCTCACAAACAAAACCCTTCATTTTCTTGCCAGTACATTCCATTCTTGCGGCTGTGCTTTATGTGTTGCGAAATGTTCCTGGCAGATAAAGCCAACAAACCAGACTGTATAGAAACTTTCTCTCTGTTCCCTCCCCCCCACATCAACACGCACAATCATTCCCCACGTCACCATCTGCTGTGACCAAGTTCGTCCTCTTGCTCCAATGTCATCTGACTTTCAGCAGTGCCATTTATAGCAATTCAAGATCAAGGATAGACCATGGACAATATGGCTTCACTGCAGCTGCCCTTTTTTACACTGCTGACAGAACACGGTAACCTTTTAAAGAGCCTAACCTGTTGGAGCGGTGTTGAAGGCAGGTGGTATGGAAACTCCATGCCTACGTGTACACCCCTTGTGTTTGCTCAATGAGTGGACATCAGTGATGTAGTTAAACCTTCTACAACCTCTTGTGGCGCCAGGCAGCCAAGCAACTATCAAAATCCCTTCACTCATTGTTCAATGTTAATTAAACATCAATAGTAACACTAATGATTGAAATCACCCTTTGTTTCTCAGCCACTAAAAGTAATTTATTTTGCTTTCTTCCTCAGCTCCCCCCAAATAAATAAACTGTCAGGCTCATTTATTATTTAAAAAAACTAAGCACCGATGGTTATTATATGGAGACTCATAGCAGATTACCGTTCCATATCAGGTTTGCATACCAATTTTACCAGTTAAAAGGGTTGGTATGGTTACATTAAATGTCAAACGTACCCTTGAGATGTCTCCGCTCCTCTAATTCTGCCCTCCTTGAGCATCCCTGATTATAATCGCTCAACCATTGGTGGCCGTGCCTTCTGTTGCCTAGGCCCCAAGCTCTGGAACTCCCTGCCTAAGCCTCTCCGCCTCTTGACCTCTCTTTCTTCCTTCAAAGTGGTTTGGAAGGTGTCGGAAATTTCTAGGGCATAAGTAAGAGCACCTGCTGGTACCTGGTACACTGGAAGTGTTGTAACTAGGGTCCTGAACTTAAGGAAAGGTAACTTCGATGGTATGAGACATGAATTGGCTAGAATAGACTGGCAAATGATACTTAAAGGATTAACAGTGGATAGGCAATGGCAGACATTTATAGATTACATGGATGAACTTCAACAATTGTACATCCCTGTCTGGAGTAAAAATAAAACTGGGAAGGTAGCTCAACCGTGGCTAACAAGGGAAATTAGGGATAGTGTTAAATCCAAGGAAGAGGCATATAAATTTGCCAGAAAAAGCAGCAAATCTGAGGATTGGGAGAAATTTAGAATTCAGCAGAGGAGGACAAAGGGTTTAATTCGGAGGAGGGAAATAGAGTAAGAGAGGAAGCTTGCAGGAAACATAAAAACTGACTGCAAAAGCTTCTATAGATATGTGAAGAGAAAAAGATTAGTGAAGACCAACATAGGTCCTTTGCAGTGAGAATCAGGTGAATTTATAATGGGGAACAAAGAAATGGCAGACCAATTGAACAAATACTTTGGATCTGTCTTCACTAAGGAAGACACAAATAACCTTCCAGAAATACTAGAGGTTCGAGGGTCTAGCGAAAAGGAGGAACTGAAGGAAATCCTTATTAGTCAGGAAATTGTGTTTGGAAAATTGATGGGATTGAAGGCCGATAAATCCCCAGGGCCTGATAGGCTGCATCCCAGAGTACTTAAGGAAGTGGCCCTAGAAATAGCGGATGCATTCATGATCATTTTCCAACATTCTATTCACTCTGGATCAGTTCCTCTGGACTGGAGGGTTGCTAATATACCACCACTTTTTAAAAAAGGAGGGAGAGAGAAAACGGGGAATTATAGACCGGTTAGCCTGACATCAGTAGTGGGGAAAATATTGGAATCAATTATTAAAGATGAAACAGTAGCGCATTTGGAAAGCAGTGACAGGATCAGTCCTAGTCAGCACGGATTTATGAAAGGGAAATCATGCTTGACAAATCTCCTAGAATTTTTTGAGGCTGTAACTAGTAGAGTGGAAAAGGGAGAACCAGTGGATGTGGTGTATTTCAAAAGGCTTTTGACAAGGTCCCACAGAAGAGATTGGTGTGCAAAATTAAAGCACATGGTATTGGGGGTAATGTACTGACGTGGATAGAGAACTGGTTGGCAGACAGAAAGCAGAGTTGGAATAAACAGGTCCTTTTCAGAATGGCAGGCAGTGACCAGTGGGGTGCCGCAGCTATTTACAACATACATCAATGATTAAGATGAAGGAATTGAATGTAATATCTCCAAGTTTGCAGATGACACTAAGCTGGATGACGGTGTGAGCTGTGAGGAGGATGCTAAGAAGCTGCAGGGTGACTTGGACAGGTTAGGTAAATGGGCAAATGCGTGGCAGATGCAGTATAATGTGGATAAACAGGAAGACAGAATATTATCTGAATGGTGACAGATTAGGAAAAGGGGAGGTGCAACGAGACGTGGGTGTCATGGTACATCAGTCATTGAAGTTTGGCATACAGGTACAGCAGACAGTGAAGAAGGCAAATGGCATGTTGGTCTTCATAGCTAGAGGATTTGAGTATAGGAGCAGGGAGGTCTTACTGCAGTTGTACAGAGCCTTGGTGAGGCCACACCTGGAATATTGTATTCAGTTTTGGTCTCCTAATCTGAGGAAGGACGTCTTGCTATTGAGGGAGTACAGCGAAGGTTCACTAGATTGATTCCCGGGATGGTAGGACTGACATACGAGGAGAGACTGGATCAACTGGGCTTGTATCCACTGGAGTTTAGAAGAATGAGAGGGGATCTCATAGAAACATATAAAATTCTGACGGGATTGGACAGGTTCGAGGCAGGAAGAATGTTCCCGTTGCTGGGGAGTTCCAGAACCAGGGGTCACAGTCTAAGAATAAGAGGTAAGCCATTTAGGACCGAGATGAGGAGAAACTTCTTCACTTAGAGAGTGGTTAACCTCTGTAACTCTCTACTGCAGAAAGTTGTTGAGGCCAGTTCGTTAGATATATTCAAAAGGGAGTTAGATATGGCCCTTACGGCCAAAGGGATCAAGGGGTTGGAGAGAAAGCAGGAAAGGAGTACTGAGGTTGAATGATCAGCCATGATCTTATTGAATGGCGGTGCAGGCTCGAAGGGCCGAATGGCCTGCTCCTGCACCTAATTTCTATGTTTCTATGTTTCTAAGACACTCCTTAAAACATACCAATTTGACCAAGCTTTTGGTCACCTGCGCTAATTTCTACTTATGTGGCTCAGTGTCAAATTTTTATTGCATAACACTCCTGTGAAGCGCCTTGGAAAGTTTCACTACGTTAAAGGCGCTATATAAATACAAGTTGTTGTTGTTTCCTTTAAGAACTTCAATAACTATAGCATACCCCTAATCTATTCAAGCCCACCTCCTCCAAATGCTCCTCGTGTGTCTATCACTGTTGTACGCACTGTCAAAGAAGCAGAACCAGACTTGGCACATCAACCCTTTTTTAAATACATGCACATAAGGGGCACTATTTTGTCCTCATTCAAGCTCTAGCTACTCCTACACCTCTGAGCTGATGGCCAGCGAGTCGCGAGAGTGACTGGTGTATGTTTTTTTTTCCCCAAAAGGATTCTGTCCTAATCTTGGTGCCTTCTCATCAATGTGAGAATTCCATGGGCTGGGGAACACGATTCCACTCAGTCTCAGGATCACATATTATGAGGTCAGATGCAATATCGAGCAGACTCAGGTTAAAGCTCACTCTAAGCTGTACCAATGGACCTTAACCCCAAACTCTGAGGAAGCACTCCTTGTTTAGGATGCATGCAGTGTAGACGGCCTAGGGATCTGTTACAAATTTCGGTCAACCTTAGATATTCTCTTGAGTTCAGTGGTGTTGGGTCCCATAAGCGGTCCCCATATCTTGCATTCAGGAGTATGCATGTACTGCCCAATATCCAACCATACAATAGCTTACCCCTGAAATAACACTCAGATATAAGGGAAAGTAAAGCCCTCCCAACAGACTCAAAGGAAGTTTGGGTCAGACAACAGACTAATTTATCTATAACTTGCTTCCTTCAAATGAGACTTCCGACCAAGAGCATGGGATCACTGAAATTACCTTATGGTTCCTTCCCTGCTTGAACCTCAACGAATAGTGAGTCGAGTGCAGGAGTTGGCCAAATCATACATTTTAGATGGTGTTCTTTTTGTTACATTCTTACTTTATACTAATCTGCACGCTTTAATCTGATCGTGTACTTTTGCAGATACACGCGAAACCTCGTGGACCAAGGAAATGGAAAGTTTAACCTGATGATTCTGTGCTGGGGTGAAGGGCAAGGCAGGTAAAGGAAAAGCTCAGCGAGCGACACCAAAATGTTTTTTAAACCCATTTTCTCTTTTGGAGTCAGTAACACTTGCTGGGTATAATTCCACAGGTGCCAGGCACCCTTTGCCCAAATATACATTTTCCATGTGTGACTGGTGGTGAGTTATTCAACTGTGGGGGCATCATAGTCAATACTGTTTTCACTGAATAGCCGTCCCTACGGATTCTCGGCTGCAGCCTCCTGTCGCTAATCTTGACACCCGCCTGCTGCCCAGGGTGTCCATTTGTCCGAGTATTGAGCAGGAGGCGGCCCAACAATATTGCAATGAGGCCCTGCCGTTAAGATTGCTTAACATAGAAAATAAGTGCAGGAGTAGGCCATTCGGCCCTTCGAGCCTGCACCACCATTCAATATGATCATGGCTGATCATGCACTTCAGTACCCCATTCCTGCTTTCTCTCCATACCCCTTGATCCCTTTAGCCATAAGGGCCACATCTAACTCCCTTTTAACATTAACAGCAAACAGTGTTTTTGTCCTTATGGGAACATACCTTTATCTTAGCAGCAGAATAATACATGCTATATTACATGGCCTGCCGCTGTCGTAATAATACGGCAAATCATCTTACTATTAGCAATACAATAAGAGAAATGTTTATATATATATATATATATATATATATATAATATATGCATAGTTGCATCTCAGCAATGGATGATAAAAATGCATCAATCTACCCCAGAATTAACTGCTGAATATTATTGTTGCCTTCTGAAAATTAGAAGCTGGAATTAGTTAGATCCAGGATTATGAAATTTGGAGCTGATACAGTGTTGGCTCAAATGTGTTTCTAAGCTATGAATGAATGATAATTATTGTTATGTACAATTAGGCCTATTATCATTCAGATAATTGAACTATTGACATGTTTTCTTGGGCGGGAGGAGCGAGGGGTGGGGGCGGTGAATCGCCCACAGGAAAAATGGCCCCGATATTTAAGAGGAAGCAGGGTGGGTGCAGGCAAGTCCTAAATCGCCCAGGAGCGTGGAGGCCCTACCATTTGCATCTTGTAGGTCGGCCTCCCGACTAGCAGCCAGCCAAATAAACATCTTATTAACAGAAGGGTGTTACAAACAAGTCCGAGGGTAAAATGTTACCACTGTGGTTCTACGTCTTCTTTCACTGTATTATTGTAACACTCAATATTTCAGCAGTGTCAACAGCATTATCTAAAAAGAGATTGGTAGTGTTTTTACAATGGGAAAGCAGGTGACCAATCATCAGGGAGTGGGAAAGTATAAGGACAATGTTTAATCTAAAAAGGAGGCAGACAGAAAGTAGAAAACTGTAGACCAGTTAGCCTAACATCTGTCGTTGGGAAAATGCTGGAGTCCATTATTAAGGAAGCAGTAACAGGACATTTGGAAAAGCATAATTCAGTCAAGCAGAGTAAACATGATTTTATGAAAGGGAAATCATGTTTGACAAATTTTCCGGAATTTTTTGAGGATGTAATGAGCAGGGTGGATAAGGGGGAACCAGTGGATGTGGTGTATTTGGATTTCCAAAAGGCATTTGATAAGGTGCCACATAAAAGGTTACTGCATAAGATAAAAGTTCACAGGGTTGGGGGCAATATATTAGCATGGATAGGCGATTGGCTAACTAACAGAAAACAGAGAGTCGGGATAAATGGGTCATTTTCCGGTTGGCAATCAGTAACTAGTGGGGTGCCACAGGGATCGGTGCTGGGGCCTCAACTATTTACAATCTATATTAATGACTTGGATGAAGGGACCAAGTGTAATGTAGCCAAGTTTGCTGATGATACAAAGATGGGTGGGAAAGCAAATTGTGAGGAGGACACAAAAAATCTGCAAGGGGATATAGACAGGCTAAGTGAGTGGGCAAAAATTTGGCAGATGGAGTATAATGTGGGAAAATGTAAGGTTATCCACTTTGGCAGAAAAAATAGAAAAGCAAATTACTATTTAAATGGAGAAAAATTGCAAATTGCTGCAGTACAGAGGGACCTGGGGAGTCCTTGTGCATGGAACACAAAAAGTTAGCATGCAGGTACAGCAAGTAATCAGGAAGGCAAATGGAATGTTGGCCTTTATTGCAAGGGGAATAAAATATAAAAGCAGAGAAGTCCTGCTACAACTCTACAGGGTATTGGCGAGGCCACACCTAGAGAACTGCCAGTTTTGGTCTCCGTATTTAAGGAAGGATATACTTGCATTGGAGGCAGTTCAGGGAAAGTTCACTAGGTTAATTCTGGAGATGAGGGAGTTGACTTATGAAAATAGGTTGAGTAGCTTGGGCCTGTACTCATTGGCGTTCAGAAGGCTGAGAGATGATCTTATCGAAACATATAAAATAATGACGGGTCTCGACAAGGTGGATGCAGAGAGGATATTTCCACTCATAAGGGAAACTGGACCTAGGGGCATAGTCTCAGAATAAGGAGCCATTTAAAACTGAGATGAGGAGGAATTTCTTCTCTCAGAGGGTTGTAAATCTGTGGAATTCTCTGCTCTAGAGAGCTGTGGAGGCTGGGTCATTGAATATATTTAAGGCAGAGATAGACAGATCTTTGAGTGATAAGGGAGTAAAAGAGTTATGGGGAGTGGGCAGGGAAGTGGAGCTGAGTCCATGATTAGATCAGCCATGATCTTATTGAATGGCGGAGCAGGCTCGAGGGACCAAATGGCCTACTCCTGCTCCTATTTCTTATGTTCTTATGGAGTACTTGCTGATTGATTCTCTGGTCCATTGCAGAAAATCAGGTGGTTAATGTGATTGCTAGGAGAGATATGAACTCTGCGGGAGGCAACCTGATGGGTCAAGGTGACCATGGTTGCTTTGTTTTCAATCAGAAAGGTAAAATGGACCTGAATTCAGGAACTGTTCTGCAGCCATTGTCATGATGCAACAGTACCGAAGCAAATCAAGTGAAACGATAATTAACTTCTATTTTGTCCTGAAACAGCATGATTTGTGTGCATCCAACTTTGTGAGGAATCCAACTTTTTTTCTTCCCCTCTTGCCTTTTTGAAACTTCCAGTGCATCAAATGTTTCCATGTTTGGCAATGCTTTAACATAGCACAAGTTGTGATTTCTAGGAACAAAGCTGAACTCCAAGCTTACAAAATTCTGCACCAGTTTTTTTTTACTATCACCTAGCATGTCTGACCACCACTTTATGCCGGGGAATTAATGCTAAAATTAACAGATGCCTCCATATTGTGCCCTTCAGAATGTTTTGTGTCCTCATCTGTTTTTCTCACCCAATATTGCTCCCTTTTCTCCTGGAGGGAACCATAAGTGGCAGCAGGCTATTAGAACGTGGAGGATACAAAATCTCACACCAATTCTATTCTCACCCAAAATCCACACGAGCAGCCTGTCCAGAATCAGTCATTGGACAGTAATGGGGAGCTGGAACATGGCTGATTTTTAGCCCACGGGCATTAAGGCCATGTATAGCAACCCCATTGCTCGTTTTGGCTTTGATCCGCTAACTCAGCTCAGACCGGGACAAGAACCCAGGACCTTTGCATCTATGCGCTACCCTGGGCATTGCCTTTACTCACTAGCATTTGGGGAGCTCTTTGCTTTCATTGGAAAGTTAAGCATCTCAGATTTCTCAAAGTTAAAGATTTCTGATCTGTGCTTTGTTTATCAACTCTCTTTCAAAGAAGTGTCTGCTTTGTTTGAGTGTCTTTCCTCTGTTTGCCCTGCAGCAGTATCCATGACCACTCCAATTCACATTGCTTCCTGAAGCTACTACAGGGGCAGCTGAAAGAAACGCTGTTTGATTGGCCAGATGCCAAGCACAAGAACCAGGAGCTGACCAGGAAATGGGTGAAAATCTTTCATGAAAATCAGTGCACCTACATCAATGGTAAGGTTCTCTTCAATAAGGTCGCTGTAATATATGCACCTGTGAGTGTGCTCACAGGCTGGTAGAGCTGTTGAGTTGTGAGTGGCTTAGCCAGTCACGTGATATTCACAAGACTCAATAAAACGCCAGCCAGTTGGGTTCAGGGTGTCCACGATGAGGCAGGTGGTTGTGAGTCTGGTGGATGAACTGGTAATGTGCGTGTGATTGTTAAACCGTTTGCTAAAAAAACAACTAGTTCTTGATAGCAATGTGTTGCTATGAATTCTTAAGCAAAGAACCCATGAAGCAAATACATTACAGTCACCTATCCCTTTTGATTCGGACCGAAGTTGCCAAATCTCGTACACTGGTAGTTCTGAGAGCCTGCTAGTAATAAACTTGCTTACTACGTAGTGCTCAATTGGACTGGTCTAGGTGTGTGTGCCCCATTATATGAACTCCCAATGAAATACCCATTTGCAGCACTTTGTTTGCTGTAATTTAATTACAGCAGCAAGCAACAATACTGGAGGAAACTCTTGAAAAAAAATCTTAAGATGTAAAAGTAGTATAAGAAACTAAGACGGGGAGTTAAATGAAACTAAACACCAATATTTGTTACAAACCCCAACAAATGTAATATGAACTTGTACAAGACAAACCTGTACTTTAAATATCCAACCTCAGCCTGGGGATTGTCATGTGACCCTTTTTATACAGGTAAGAGGAGCGCCAGAAGTGGCTTTCACCAGAAGAATTGTGCGCGTTCATTAAGGTGATGAGCAATCATTTTGTTGAAAAGTATTAGTCTTGAAATGATTGTTGCTGATATTGGTGGAAGAACACTTAAAGCTTTCACATCACATTCCTTTCCCTGATATTTTGATGATCTGTTAATGAATTATTGGCATATTAAGCTTTCCTCCAACGGGCAATTTTAGTCACCAATGACAGTATTGGATCCTCCACTGTGTAAGCCAGATTTGGCAAGAGATCCCTTAGTGACAATGGCTCTACATGTTTTAATATTGAGCAATCTAGATGAAGGCCCGTAGTGCAGGATTCCACCTAGGTTGAAAGCAGCAGCAGAGGCGGCGAAGAATGTTGAGAAGCTATAGTCAGGTATCACCACCAGGAGATGCTGCAATGAGTCTATATTTCGATCCAATGAAGATGCAGAAAAGAAGAGAATGTAAGATAATGTATTTGCAACTTAGCAAGAAAGAATGTAGGAGACATTTCAGAGAACATAAGAACATAAGAAATAGGAACAGGAGTAGGCCATATGGCCCCTCGAGCCTGCTCCGCCATTCAATAAGATCATGGCTGATCCGATCATGGACTCAGGTCCACCTCCCTGCCCGCTCCCCATAACCCCTTATTCCCTTATCGTTTAAGAAACTGTCTACTTCTGTCTTAAATTTATTCAATGTCCCAACTTTCACAGCTCTCTGAGGCAGTGAGTTCCACAGATTCACAACCCTCTGAGAGAAGAATTTTCTCCTCATTTCTGTTTTAAATGGGCGGCCCCTTATTCTAAGATCATGCCCTCTAGTTTTAGTCTCCCCTATCATATGGAAACATCCTCTCTGCATCCACCTTGTCAAGCCCCCTCATAGTCTTATATGTTTCGATAAGATCACCTCTCATTCTTCTGAATTCCAATGAGTAGGGGCCCAACCTACTCAACCTATCTTCATAAGTCAACCCTCTCATCCCTAGAATCAACCTGGTGAACCTTCTCTGAACTACGTCCAAAGCAAGTATATCCTTTCATAAATATGGAAACCAAAACTGCACACAGTATTCCAGGTATGGCCTCACCTGTACAACTGTAGCAGGACTTCCCTACTTTTATACTCCATCCCCTTTGTGATAAAGGCCAAGATTCCATTGGCCTTCCTTATCACTTGCTGGAAGGAATGACAAAATAGATACAAGAAAGTTTGCAACAGAGAAGCGGTTTGGAGGCTAGAGGTGAGTTCACATTAATTAAATGAACTGGAAGTAATTATATGAAGAATCCTCATGTTTGACTAATCTCAGTGTTAACAATACCTACAATTCAATTGCAAAATTTGCATTTTTTGGCTATAAAGGCTACTTGCAAGTACAGCTGTACAAGCTATTTCCTTAAAACCTGTAGTGATATTTATACATGGGTTGTAAAAGGAAAGTTTAAGGCTGAATGACAGGAAACACTTCTTTACAAAGAATAGAAGCAAAATGTAAAGAACTAGATAGGTGCTGTAATAGGGATAATGCAGATTTCTGTGCCTAATGGGCCCCCAACTTCAGGACTGTCCTTATGAAGATTGTGAGGGATTTGTCTGCTTTTCCAATCAATTTCAGGTAAAATTAATTTATTTTTTCAGCAATATAGAAAGTTCGGAGGGGAAGTGAAAAAGGAAATAAGAGTGGCAAAGAGAGAGTATGAAAGTAGATTGGCAGCTAACATAAAAGGGAATCCAAAAGTCTTCTATAGGCGTGTAAATAGTAAACGAGTAGTATGAGGAGGGGTGGGGCCGATGCGGGACCAAAATGGAAACCTACGCATAGAGGCAGAGGTACTAAATGATACTTTGCATGTGTCTTTACCAAGGAAGAAAATGCTGCCAAAGTCACAGTGAAAGAGGAGATAGTGGAGATACTGGATGGGACAAAAATTGATAAGGAGGCAGTACTAGAAAGGCTGGCTATATTTAAAGTTGATAAGTCACCAGGACCGGATGGGATGCATCCTAGGATGCTGAGGGAAGTAAAAGTGGAAATTGCGGAGGTACTGGCCATAATCTTCCGATCCTCCTTGGATACGGGGCTGGTGCTAGAGGATTGGAGAATTGCAAATGTTACACCCTTGTTCAAAAAAGGGTGTAAGGATAAACCCAGCAACTACAGGCCAGTCAGTTTAACCTCGGTAGTGGGGAAGCTTTTAGAAGCAATAATCCGGGACAAAATTAACAATTACTTAGACAAGTGTGGATTAATTAAGGAAAGCCAGCACAGATTTGTTAAAGGCAAATCGTGTTTAACTAACTTGATTTGAGTTTTTTAATGAGGTAACAGAGAGGGTTGCTGAGGGCAATGTGGTTGTTGTGGTGCACATGGAATTCCAGAGGACATTTGATAAAGTGATACATAGTAGGCTTGCCAGCAAAGTTGAAGCCCATGGAATAAAAGGGACAGTGGCAGCATGGATAAGAAATTGACTAAGTGACAGGAAACAGAGAGTAGTGGTGAACGGTTGTTTTTAGGACTGGAGGAAGGTATACAGTGGTGTTCCCCAGGGGTCAGTACTAGGACCACTGCTTTTCTTGATATATATTAATGACTTATATTTGGGTGTACAGGGCACAATTTCAAAATGTGCAGATGACACAAAACTTGGAAGTATAGTGATCAGGGAGGAAGATAGTGATAGACTTCAAGAAGACATAGACAGGCTGGTGCACTGGGCGGACATGTGGCAGATGAAATTTAATACAGAAAAGTGCGCAGTGATACATTTTTGTAGGAAGAATGAGGAAAGGCAATATAAACTAAAGGGTACAATTCTAAAGGGGGTGCATGAACAGAGAGACCTGGGGGTATATGTGCACAAATCGTTGAAGGTGGCAGGGCAGGTTGTGAAAGCAGTTAAAAAAGCATATGGGATCCTGGGCTTCATAAATAGAGACAGAGAGTACAAAAGCAAGGACGTTATGATGAATCTTTATAAAACACTGGTTTGGCTTCAACAGAAGTATTGTGACCAATTCTGGGCACTGCACTTTAGGATGGATGTGAAGGCCTTAGGGAGGGTGCAGAAAAGATTGACGAGAATGGTTCCATGGGATGAGGGACTTCAGTTTCGTAGAAAGATTGGAGAAGCTGGGTTTGCTCTCCTTAGAACAGAGAAGGTTGAGAGGAGATTTGATAGAGGTGTTCAAAATCACAGGTCTAGACAGAGTAGATAGAGAGAAACTGTTCCTATTGGCAAAAGGGTCACGAACCAGAGGACACAGATTTAAGGTGATTGGCAGAACAACAAAAGGCAACATGAGGAAAAATGATTTTATGCAACGAGTGGTTAGGATCTGGAATGCATTGCCTGAAAGGGTGGTGGAGGAAGATTCAATCGTGGCTTTCAAAAGGGAATCGAATAAGTACCTGAGAAAAAAATTTGCAAGGCAATGGGGAAAGTTTCATTCTCCTCCCCAACTCTCTCAGTTCCAGCAGAACCTGCTGCTTTTATTCCCCACTCCCCCAGCTCCCTGCTGGTTCTATTCCCCACTCTCCCAGCTCCCTGCTGCTTTTATTCACCACTCCCCCAGCTCCCTGCTGCTTTTATTCCCCACTCCCCCAGCTCCCTGCTGGTTCTATTCCCCACTCTCCCAGCTCCCTGCTGCTTTTATTCCCCACTCTCCCAGCTCCCTACTGGTTCTATTCCCCACTCTCCCAGCTCCCTACTGGTTCTATTCCCCACTCTCCCAGCTCCCTGCTGCTTTTATTCCCCACTCTCCCAGCTCCCTACTGGTTCTATTCCCCACTCTCCCAGCTCCCTACTGGTTCTATTCCCCACTCTCCCAGCTCCCTGCTGCTTTTATTCCCCACTCCCCCAGCTCCCTGCTGCTTTTATTCCCCACTCTTCCAGCTCCCTGCTGGTTCTATTCCCCACTCTCCCAGCTCCCTGCTGCTTTTATTCCCCACTCTCCCAGCTCCCTACTGGTTCTATTCCCCACTCTCCCAGCTCCCTGCTGCTTTTATTCCCCACTCTCCCAGCTCCCTGCTGCTTTTATTCCCCACTCCCCCAGCTCCCTGCTGCTTTTATTCCCCACTCTTCCAGCTCCCTGCTGGTTCTATTCCCCACTCTCCCAGCTCCCTGCTGCTTTTATTCCCCACTCTCCCAGCTCCCTGCTGGTTCTATTCCCCACTCTCCCAGCTCCCTGCTGGTTCTATTCCCCACTCTCCCAGCTCCCTGCTGCTTTTATTCCCCACTCTCCCAGCTTCCGCAGATCCTGTCGATTCTATTCATAATCCCACATTCTTTCTCTCAAAGTTCAGCAAATTGTTGAGTTTGTTTTAAGTGGGGAGGAACACGATTGTTTTATACCTTGAAACTGTGCTTTGCAAATATCAGAGATGAAAACCATAAAACATTCCTTCTCTCAAAGTCCAGCTAATTTAACAGATGTGTTAAAACAGGTAATGTCTCGAAGGGAATATAGGGATTTTCAATAGCTTGGTCTTTTACAGTGGACAACGGCTGTTAATTAGATACGAGGTTATTCAATGGCAGTTGTTCAAAGGCACCATCTGAGCTAAAGAACTTCATATCCACTGCAGACAGGGTAACTGCAACCACTTTGCGTTTAATGCAAATAACTTGTATTTATATACAGCTTCCTCAGCAAGTCCCAAAGTGCTTTACAACCAAAGGATTATTTTTGAATTGCAATTACTGTCGTCATGTGGCCAGACAGAACATCCAATGGGCACACAGCCAGGTCCCACAATTAGCGAATGAGTGAATAACCAGATGTTTTTAGTAGTATTGGCTGAATGAAAATGTTGGCCCAGATGCACAGTTCATCTTTTATATAACAAAAAAGGAAAATACTACACAAAGACCAAGAAGGTATCAGAATCAATTGCCAGTCCGTGTTGAGTTATGTGACTAAGCCAGGGTAGCAGAGGTGCTCCAACTGGCTTCAGTGCCCAGGAGGGAGAGGAAAAATCACATCCAATTACCAACTAGTAACCCTTGCTGGAAAGTGTAAGTGCATGGGCATCGGGTGATAATTCGGCTTTGATGTTCCTTGGAATTGAAAACCGGCTGTCGCTCATGATCAATATACATGCATGAGGTGTCAAAGGGCAGTCGGTGCCCATATTCCATGCGGAGAGAAGAGAACAAATTGGTAAGTTTAAAAAGTTATTCCAATGAACTAACTGATGCGTGCTCCCTCCCCCAAACCACAGATACCATTGGTGTGCACCGGGTGGAAAACGTGAGTCACACAGAGTCTGCAGTCAGCCTTCACCTGTACAGTCCACCATTCAACAACTGCCATTGCTTTGATGAAAGGACAGGCCACAAGAATCAAGTCCAAATGATTTTCTGGAGCAAATTTGGTGAAAGAACACCTTTTGTAAGTGTCGAAGAAAGGCATCTGGATAAAACACCTCCAAATAAGGCCACAATAGCTGGGGTTCATGGTGCTTGAGGTTCTCTGCACCCCTGCACTTGCCCAATATTGTAACATGATGGTTGCAGCAGTGGTTTCCTTCTGTCATAGATCATTCCCTATTGTTTAGAATTGTGGTAAGAACTGGATAACCAGCATGTTAGTATCTCCCTGGTGCTCAGTGGTTAAATACATTACTGAGGTGAGCAGGGTAACAAGGTGCCCAAGTTCACTCCATAGACTGTGCTCTTAGCTGATCTCAGCCAAGGCAGTGATTATAGATCCTACAGTTGTCCTCAAGCAAGGGAGAGGAAAAACTGTCCACGGTTCCCACACCTAATCATTACCCAATGTCTCTTACTGCAGAATGCACTGTGCAGGGTCGATGGGTGAGGACAGGATAAGGCAGAGCTGTGATGTCCTCCAAGCTTTCATAGTCTGTTGACGTTCACAGTTAAACCTACTTGGGCAAACTGTCAGAAGGAGGTCCACCCCCATGAAACCATACTCCTACAAGAGGAGGAAAGGTAATTGAAGCATTAAGTTTTACAGAAAAATAACTCAGCTACCAATTAGAATCTTGTGTAATGCTTTCTGAAAGTGGGTGTGAGAGCCAGAGCTGTCTATTATATGACCTTCTGACCTGTTTTTCCCCTCACTGAGCCTCGGCGGGGAACCGCCTGACCTTTGTTTGCTAGCTCCCTGCAGGGCACAGCAAATGGCAGTAACTAAGTAAGTGGGAATCGTGACTAAAGAGCCATCTCCTGGAGACACTCTATACCATAGTGCATTGATGCTCCATGTCACAATGCATTGGTGCTTCACAACACTGTGCATTGGTGTTTTATGTCACAATGCATTGGTACACCCCCTGCCAGTGCAGCCGTACTCCATACCATTGTGCACTGGCCCACAGTCAGCCAATTATGAACTCTCAACTGTTAATTGTTAGGATACATTATGAAGATGCAGGCTCTCACTATGTTATTGAGATTTTTGAAAATGCTATCAGTCAATCACATATTTTATTTAAATACAGAGAACTAGAACCAATGCTTCGTTATCATGGCATTGGCACTGCTTGTTCCTGCAAACAGGCACATAATAACTGCCAGGCTGTAGCAGGGCCAGGATGGGCATGGCCACAAGGAGAACTGCTTGGGTGCAACTGACCTTTGGGAGCTGGAGCATGCAGCGTAGCTCGGGGTGGATGCAGCCACTTGGCTTCAGTGTAGTTAGGGGGTGCCATACTGAGTAAAGTTGGTCTGTAATGGAACCAGGAAGAACATGACCATGTGTAGCATTGCTTGGGTGTGGCACAACAGCAAGGGGCATGGGTATGGCCACGTGGAGCACTGTTTGAGTGTATCATATTTATCAGGAGGGAGACTTGCTTGGGTGTAAAAAACACCAATGTGGGAGGTATATGCCGCATGGGCATTTCTTGGCCGTAGCATACTGGAGTGGATTGTGGTAGAACTATGACCACATGGGTCATTGCTAGAGTGTAGCATACCTCTAGGAGAGGAATATAACCACATGGGTCATTGCTAGAGTGTAGCATACCTCTGGGAGAGGAATATAACCATATGGGTCATTGCTAGACTGCAGCATACCTCTGAAGGAGAAATATAACCACATGGGTTACTGCTGGTGTAGCATATCTCTAGGGGGAGGGAGGGATACAGTCACATGTGGCATTTAATGTGTCTAGCACACCTCTGAAAGGGGTTCATGTGCTGTAGCTTAGCTGAAAGGTTGCAGTGCAGCTGAGGACTGCAATGACATAGTGAGTACAGCTGAGCTGTATTGTAACCAGAGAGCCAGAACAAAAACATTGCTGTAGGCTGAAACGCAAAAGTGTGCTTGGATATAGCAGTGACAGAATGTTTCTATCACTCAAAGGAAACTTCAGTTTCGAAAGAAAACAACTGAACCAGACAATGGGCTAAGGAAGTTGGGAAACACGATACCTGCTCCCACTGTCGTGACCAAGACGTCGGCGGATAGAGTCTGAATCTGAAGAACATTTACTTTTGGTGAATTGTCTACCCAGTTAGGATTTATTTTCTTTAAATGAACATCTAGCCACCAGATTCTATTTTGCATGATTTTTAAGCACGGAAAGAAATTTCAAAATGGTTATTGTATTTTGACTTTGACCCAACAACTTTCTCTGCCTCATATCTTTTCATTTTCTTCTCACATGGGTTATTTCTCCTTCTGCTGTCTGTGCTCATCAGCGGGTTCTGGAACTGTGTTCCCAAGCAGGAAACTAAAGGATTGGAAGTTTAACTTGGATGTGTTCTTCGTGCTGTTTGCTAGGTGCAGGCAGACAAGATGCTGCCCATTTAGCACCATCACTAAGACCACCTATTTGTACCTATGTAACATCGCCTGCCTCAGCTTATCTGCTGCTGAAAACCTCATCCATGCCTTTGTTACCTCTAGACTTGACTTTTCCAATGCATTGCTGGCTGGTCTCCCAATTTCTACCCTCCATAAGCTTGAGGTCATCCAAAACTCTGCTGCCCGTGTCCTGGCTCGCACCAAGTCCTGTTCACCCCTGTGTTCGCTGACCTACATTGGATCGCAGTTTAGCAATGTCGTGGTTTTAAAATTCTCATCCTTGTTTACAAATCCCTCCATGGCCTCGCCCCTCCCTAATACTGTTATCTCCTCCAGCACTGTAACCCTCCGCGATATCTGCGCGCCTCCAATTCTGGCCTCTTGAGCATCCCAGATTTTAATTGCTCCACCATTGGCTTCCTCCCTGAACCTCTCTGCCTCTTTCCTCTGTTAAGACGCTCCTTAAAACCTACCTCTTTGACCAAGCTTTTTCCTAATGTGGCTCGGTGTCAAATTTTGTTTGATAATGCTCCTGTGAAGCACCTTGGGATGTTTTACTACGTTAAAGGCACTATATATATACAAGTTGTTGTTGTTATTGTTGTTCCTTGTATAGCACGCGTTATTCTGGGACCCACTACTGCATCATCCAGGGGAACGCAGTGACAATTGTTGTCTTATTGCAGACTATAGGCTCGAAATTATGGTTTGAGATATTAATGGATGAACACTTTTTAGGTTTATGCATCCAGGATGAGAAAAGGCTCTTGCATGTTGCCACCATCCATCGTCAGATTCCAACATTCCCTCTTCCCAATACCTAAGAGAGACAAAGAAACAGAGACCTATAGCCAATTCAGATGCACTCTGTTAAACGTTCCTCTATAACCCCTCATGGGGATGGCTAGCCCAGGAGAGTCCCAAACCTACTAATTATTTTCTGGAATAATTCAGTCTTGTCTTCCAAACGCTGTGATCACCTTGTTTTCCAAAATTCCATCTAACGTCCATTTGAATGATTGCAAGGGATCAGTCACTTGCTCTAAAGTTATTTCTCTGTGTGCTATTTCAGCAGTGCTGATCCATTTAAAGTAAGCGGGCTAACACTCCAGCTAAAACAGTAGAAAAGGAGTGTTGTACCAACATGTCAAGCATTTATCCACTAATATCATGAACGTAATTTCTAGACTGATAAGAGGTGATCTGACATCCCATCGTAAAATTTTACAGAGTTCATCATGATTCTCTTCAGAACGAGATTGTTTGCTAAAAGTGAGCAATAAAGTTTATACCTCGTTTGTCAAACCTTGTAAATGTTTTTGTTACATGATCTACATCTCTACAACACATTGCCACAAGTGAGGCAGAGCTATGGGGAAAGAGCGGAGTAGTGGGACTAATTGAATAGCTGTTTCAAAGAGTCGGCACAGGCACGATGGGCGGAATGCCCTTGTTCTGTGCTGTGAGATTCTATGATGTTGCTTGCTCTAAAGCTTTATGATCATTTGTCAACATAATTCCAGAGAAGGTTTTGCTCATTTCCATAGGCTATTTGAACTCTTGGACATCACAACCAAGATCCTGTCTTCATCTAACGCCACATCAGACCACTTTCCAACCAGGTTTGTTGCATAGCAAGGGAGAACCCTGGCAGATATTGATTTTCTTTGTTCTCAGGATGTGGATGACACTGGCACAGGAGCATTCATTCTGCCCTGACAACCTCGTGATTTGCTAGACCACCTCAGAGGGTATTAAGAGTCAACCACATTGTATGTGACTAGTGTCATGTGTAGGCCAGACTACCTAGAGGTGATAGGTTCCCTTTGCTGAAGGACATTCATGAACCAGCTGAATTTTTATAACAATCGGTAGCTTTCAGAGTCACTTTTCTGCTGCCAGCAAAAATGATCAGATTTATTAAATTCAATTTCTGAACTTGTCATGGTGAGATTTGAACTTATGACCTTTGGGTTGCTAGTCTACCACAACGATAACATACCCACAAAACTGCAGAGTTACTACTGCTGCCCTGACTGAGATAGGTTTATCTGGTCTCCTGATGGCTCTGTCAGTAAATGCACTGTGCAGTGTGGTACTGTGTGGTCTATGCTGAGTTAGCTCATCTCAGCTGGGGCAGCAGTAGGGACAGGCCTCTGACCCTGGGCGAGAAAAGAGAAAAATCAGCCAGGGTTGCTTCTCCTGTTCCCCATCCAATGAGCCCACTGGAAAGAGCATATGTGCGGACATCAAGTGGGGACAGACTGCAAAGGTCCTCATGGTAACTCTCTATCTAGGCTCACACATGAAGAATGGCCCGTTGGGTGAGATAATGCATGGAAGTCCCTCGGCACAGGCACAGCATGAAACATCATTATTAAAGCAGCTTTTCAAAGCAGTACTGTCGGTGATAACCTGTCAATTTACAGGGAATATGGCACCAGGGGGTGGAGATTCCTGTGGTCTCGATCTATAGCAACATCATAAATACATTTGGCAAGGGGTCCTCTCTGTTTGGTATTTCTGTGGAAATAGTTCTTATAAAATGTGTTTTACAAATTGACTTGAAGAATCAGATGGAGGAAATGTTCACAAATTCACTTGCACATAGAGATCAGGTGAATTCTTCCTGCCATCACCGTTTAATAATAATAACTTTTATTTATATAGCGTCCCAAGTGTTACTGAGTTCACAACAATGTTACAGACAAACAGATAAATTTGACACCAAGTCACAAAAGGAATTAAGGCAGATGATCAAAAACTTGTTTAAAGAGGTAGGTTTTAACGAGTGTCTTAAAGGAGGAAAGAGAGGTAGAGAGGCGGAGAGGTTTAGGGAGGGAGTTCCAGTGCTTAGGGTCCAAGCAGCTGAAGGCACGGCCACCGATGGTTGAGCAGTTATAATGAGGGATGTTCAAGAGGCCAGAATTTGAGGAGCGCAGCCATCTTGTGGGATGGTGAGGCTGAAAAAAGATCACAGAGATAGGGAGGGGCAAGTCAATGGAATGATTTGTAAAGAAGGATGAGAATTTTGAAATCAAGGTGTTGTTTAACTGGGAGCCAATGTAGGTCAGAAAGCACAGGGGTGATGGGTGATCTCGACAGTGCGGGTTAGTACACGGGCTGCTGAGTTTTGGATGATTTCAAGTTTACGTAGTGTGGAATGTGGAAGGCTGGCCAGGAGTGAGTTGGAATAGTCAAGTCTAGAGGTAACAAAGGCTTGAATGAGGGTTTCAGCAGAAGAAGAGCTGAGGCAGGGGCGGAGGCGGGCAATGTTACAGAGGTGGAAAAAGGCGGTTTTAGTTATGCCGCAGATGTGTGGCTGGAAACTCATTTCAGGGTCAAATATGACACCTAGGTTGCGAACAGTCTTCTTCACCCTCAGATTGATGCTAGGGAGAGGGATGGAGTCAGTGGTTAGGGAACGCACTTTGTGGCAGGGACCAAAGATAATGGCTTCGGTCTTCCCAATATTTAATTGGAGAAAATTTCTGTTCATCCAGTACTGGATGTCGGACAAGCAATCTGACAATTTAGATACCAAGCTGGGGTCGACAGAAGTGGTGGAGAGGTAGAACTGGGTGTCATCTGCATACAAGTGGAAACAGACTCCGTGTTTTCGGATGATAATGTCAAGGGGCAGCATATAGATGAGAAATAAGAGGGGAGCAAGGACAGATCCTTGGGGGACACCAGATGTAACGATATGGGAGTGGGAAGAGAAACCATTGCTGGAGATTTTCTGGCTACAATTAGACAGATAAGAATGGAACCAGGTGGTTGCGAACAGTCATGTTCACCCTCAGATTGGACATCCCACCTAGCTGGACGTTGGTGGAGAGGCATTGGAGGAGGATGGAGTGGTCAACTGTGTCAAAGGCTGCAGACAGGTCCAGAAGGATGAGGAGGGATAGTTTATCTTTGTCACAGTCACAAAGGATGTAATTTGTGACTTTGATGAGAGCAGTTTCGGTACTGTGGCAGGAGCGAAAACAGGATTGAAGGGATTCAAACATTGAATTCATGTAAAGATGATCACGGATTTGGAAGGCGACAACATGTTCAAGTACTTTGGACAGGAAAAGGAGGTTGGAGATGGGGCGATAGCAAGCAAGCAAAGTGAGGTCAAGGGTTGGTTTTTTGAGGAGAGGGGTGATGACAGCAGATTTGAAGGAGAGGGGAACATTACCTGAGGACAGAGAACCATTAACAATGTTGGCTAACATGGGGGCCAGAAAAGGAAGTTAGATGGTCAGCAGTTTAGTGGCAATAGGGTCAAGAGAGCAGGAAGTGGATCTCATGGATAAGATGAGTTTGGAGAGATTAAGAGGGAAGATCAAAGAGAACCTAGAAAAATATATGAGTTTAGGGCTAGGGCAAGTGGGAGCATCAGATAAAGTCTGGCCCTGTGAGCTAGGTGAAGGAAGGGAAGTATAGGACAAGTACTGTACAACTTTCATTAGTCTTTCTGATCTGACTACACTTGTATGGAGAGTGAGTACTGTGTGGTTTCTTGATCAAGTTTGCCAACTTTAAACTCTCAAAACAGACGTATGCATGGGGAACGAGGTTAAATACAAAAAAATCCTATGTTTATATAGCACAGAATCAAGCCATTCTGCCCATCTGATCTATGCCAGTGTTTATGCTCCACGCAAGCCTCCTCCGACCATGCTTCATCTAACCCAATCAGTATATCCTTCTATTCTTTACCCCTCATGTGTTTATCTAGCATCCCCGTAAATGCATCGATGGTATTCACCTCAACTGCTTCATGTGGGAGCGAGTTCCACAATCTCACCACTCTCTGGGCAAAGAAGTTTCTCCTGAATTCCTTATTGGATTTATTAGTGACTATCTTACATTGTATCCTCTAAATTATGATCTCCCCCACAAGTGGAAACATCTTCCCCACGCTTACCTGATTAAATGCCTTCATAATTTTAAGACCATATTAGGTCACCTAATTAGAGCCCCAGCCTGTACAGCCTTTCAAATGTTAACATTTTGTGATTGTAGGGTTAAGTCACTGATCCTGCATTCCCAGCAGAAACTGCACTCAAAGCAAGTGTGGGTCAGAGAACAGCGTGAATATTGTGGCCCCATCTCTAACTGCTGCCCTTTCGTATCTGCCTCCTCGCTGCAAGCACAGGATTAGTGAATTTATCTTTGTGAGCAATGTTTATAAACATATTCGTAGAGAAAGCAATTATGGCCACTGGTTTATTAAGTGCTGCAATGCTTACCACAGAGCTACCAAGAATGGACAAGTCCTAGGTGTCCGAATTATAGTCTCGATCTGCGTTCCTAAGTGATGGCCTTGCATGAAAAACATAAACATGGCCAAAACATCAAGTTACATCTGAACTTGGACTCCAGCTCTCTTCTCACACATAAAGATAAGTACAGATGAGCAAGGCTTTTTAGCCCATCTAACTTCTCCTTCCATGGAAACCTAGGACTCTCCCTCCATCACAGCATCCACTTGCCTCTTCAATTATTCCAGAATTTTTCCTCCACTACCTCACTCGGATTTTCAGATACTGATCATGTTTTGTATCAGCTGTGGTTCAGTGGGTAGCACACTCGCCTCTGAGTCAGAAGGTTGTGTGATCAAGTCCAACTCCAGGAACTTGAGCACATAAATCTAGGCTGACATTCCAGAGGGAGCGCTGCACTGTCAGTCTTTCAGATGAGACATTAAACCGAGGCCCTGTCTGCCCTCTCAAGTGGATGTAAAGGATCCCATGGCTCCATTTCTAAGAAGAGCAGAGGAGTTATCCCCGGTGTCCTGGCTAATATTTATCCCTCAATCAACATAACAAAAAACAGATTATCTGGTCATTATCAGATTGCTGTTTGTGGGAGCTTGCTGTGCACAAATTGGCTGCCGCGTTTCCCACATTATAACAGTGACTACACTCCAAAAAGTACTTCATTGGCTGCAAAGCACTTTGAGACATCCGGTGGTCATGAAAGGCGCAATATAAATGCAAGTCTTTCTTTGTGTGAAGAAGTACTTTCCAACATCAATCCTGTATCCACCTTTTATCAGCTTCACTTTACACCCCTTGATCCATCTCGAAATACTGCTGTAGATTAACCTTTGCTGTTCTATTTCTTATTCTCTCTTGCTTTCTCTGTCATCCTTTTTTCTGTATTTATCATTCACTTATTCCTCTTTCATTCTCTCTGCTCTTTCCCTTGTTCTTTATGCTGGTGCAGTAATGTAGCAGAAAGTAGCTAGTGCAACAGTTTTTTGTTCCGAGACACCCAAGCACCTTGTAAACATGTGTAATAGCCCATGGGAGTCAATTACCAAAATGGCTCCCTCCAGTTCATTTATATTTTCAATCATAGTCTGTTACACTGTAACTTCCTGCCAACAGTTTCTCAAGAAATTCCCAGTCTGGAATGCAGCTATGTGACATCCCTGGGCCTGCTGCACACTTGCTAAGCAGGGTCCGTTTCTTCTGCCTTCCACCCGATCACATACCTTCCCTTTTGTTCTTTCCTCCTCCCCAACCCCACCATCACCAACCCTCCCCTCCCCCTTTCAGGGCCCCTGCACTTCCTTACAAATCTGTTACATTTCGAACGATTGCCAGTTCTGACGAAGGATCTTCGACCTGAAACATTAACTCTGTTTCTCTCTCCACAAATCCTGCCTGACCCGCTGAGATTTCCAGCAATTTCTCTTTTATTTCAGATTCCAGCATCCACAGTATTTTGCTTTTGTATTAGGGTCCGTTTCTTGTTCATTTGCTGCTTTCAAAGTTGCCTAATTTAATTTTCTTTCATATTTATATATTTTCCCAATTTTCTTCTCTCGTTTCCTTAAGATGCTGATTCTTGCTGAGATACAAGCATCAGTAGCTATTCTCATGTGTGAGGCTAGACAAACAGCAGGATATTCAACCGTGGAGGATTTCACAGCAGAGCTTGGCCTAACCTGATGTTCACGCCTGGAAACCTTGGCTGATTTTTTTCCTCTCCCTTGCCCACCAGCACTGAGGCCAATTGTAGCAACCCCAACTACTGCTCGACCAGACAAAGCATTGGATATGGGACCTCCCTGGGCTGTATGGCCCAGTACCACACTGGGGAGTGTATGTGCACCAGGTCATTGAGAGATTTAATATTTTCCTGTGGCTCCTCTAAGTGGGAGGGCTGGATTTCCCTTCCAAAATCAAGCAGGATATCGGCGGAAAATGGGGAAAATCAGGTGGTGAGGCTGACCACAATGTAACCCTCTCCAAGCTCAATGTCCCTCCTCCCACACCTGCCAGTATAGACACCGCCAGCTCTCTCAAATGGGGCCTGGCGAAACGTCCTATATTCCTACTTACCGCTGCTACCTCCATCAATCCCAGGACAAAGGTGGCGGTAGGCCATGAGGCAGCAACAGCTAGTCCCCCTAGTCAGTATATGGAGGGGGAGGGCCTGATGATGGCCTCCTCTCCTTCCATATGGGCCCCCAGCAGTAATTTGTAAAATAGGGAAGAAGATAAAATATACTCACAAAAATTGGCAAGAAATATGTTATGTCATTTCAGCCTTGGTATGGAATAAACCACCTCTTGTTCAGTCTTGTTGTATCCAACGCTTCCCCGTGTACAACAATGTTATTCTCCAGTGGCTCGCAGATGTAACATTAAAGCTGGCCCACGAACATTAAAGTCAGAAGCAGTCAATTCCTGTTAAGTACAATTAAATACATTAAAAAACAGATAGTAAGAGTTTCTACAGGTACATAAAAAGGAAAAGAGTGGCTAAAGTAAATGTTGGTCCCCTAGAGGATGAGACTGTAAATTAATAATGGAGAACAGGGAAATGGCAGAGACTTTGAATAAATATTTAATATCGGTCCTCACGGTAGAAGACACTAAACATCCCAATAGTGGATAATCAAGGGGCTATAGGGAGGGAGAAACTTAATACAATCACTATCACTAAAGAAGTAGTACTCAGTAAAATAATGGGACTAAAGGTGGACAAGTTCCCTGGGTGCTGCAGGGATCGGTGCTGGGGCCACAGCTACTTACAATCAATATTAATGACTTGGATGAAGGGACCGAGTGTAATGTAACCAGGTTTGCTGATGATACAAAGATGGGTGGGAAAGCAAATTGTGAGGAAGACACAAAAAAATCTGCAAATGGATATAGACAGGCTAAGTAAATGGGCAAAAATTTGGCAGATGGAGTACAATGTGGGAAAATGTGAGGTTATCCACTTTGGCAAAAAAAAATAGAAAAGCAAATTACTATTTAAATGGAAAAAAATTGCAAAGTGCTGCAGTACAGAGGATCCTGGGGGTACTTGTGCATGAAACACAAAAAGTTGTTATGCAGGTACAGCAAGTAATCAGGAAGGCAAATGGAATGTTGGCCTTTATTGCAAGGGGGATGGAGTATAAAAGCTGAGAAGTCCTGCTGCAACTGTACAGGGTATTGGTGAGGCCACACCTAGAGTACAGTATTCAGTTTTGATCTCTTTATTTAAGGAAGGATATACTTGAATTGGAGGCAGTTCAGAGAAGATTCACTAGGTTGATTCCGGAGATGAGTGGGTTTGCCTTATGAAGATAGGTTGGGCCTGTACTCATTGGAGTTCAGAAGGATGAGAGGTGATCTTATCGAAATATATAAGATACTGAGGGGTCTCGACAAGGTGGATGCAAAGAGGATATTTCCACTCATAGGGGAAACTAAAACTAGGGGGCATAGTCTCAAAATAAAGGGGCGCCCATTTAAAACTGAGATGAAGAGGAATTTCTTCTCTCAGAGAACTGTAAATTTGTGGAATTCTCTGTCTCAAAGAGCTGTGGAAGCTGGGTCATTGAATATATTTAAGGCGGAAATAGACAGATTATTGAGCGATAAGGGAATAAAGGGTTCTGGAGAGCGGGCAGGGAAGTGGAACTGAATCCATGATCAGATCAGCCATGATCTTATTAAATGGCGGGGCAGGCTCGAGAGGTCAGGTGGCCTACTCCTGCTCCTGTTTCTTATGTTTCTTATGTAAGTGGTTCCCTCTATGTGGTACTGAGTTATAAAGGACCTCAAATATGATCCCCAGCCTGTGTTGAGTTAACTGATCACTGCCGAGGTAGCAGTTGGGATGGTCTGACTAGTCGCAATGATCCAGGATTTCTGGATGGGAAACATCACCCAGAGACTCCTGCTGGAAGGTGTTGGATGAGTTCAGGACCAGGCTTAGTTGGGACTGGTCAGACTTATCTCATAAAGAATGGTCATTTAGTTGGGGTACTGGAAGGCATCCGGCATCAGTAGGACCATTCCCCAAACAAATTATTAGCACCTATAGGAGGGGAGGAAGGAAAACTGGAACAATTAGAACGAGCAAGAAGTTTGTCCAACAAGTACACAATTGTACAAAACCAAAATACTGCCATTCTGGAAATTTGAAACAAAAACAGAAAATGCTGGAAATACTGTCGATCAGGCTGGCTGTCGGGCAGAACCTGGAGAAAAGAATTAAAACATGTCCTGCAGTTAAAACTGTAGGGCCTTCTGGGAAACCCGTACTTCAGGGTTTCCTATCTATAATTCCTCTCCCACCGCTCCAAATATGAGCCTCGGTAAATATTGGGGCCAAAATCACTAAAACAGATTATCTGGTCATGTGTCTCATTATTGCTCTGGGAGCTTGCTGTGCACAAATTTGGCTGTGTGTTTCCCTACATTACATCAGCAACTACACCTCAAAGTATTTCATTGACTGTAAAGTGCTTTGGGATGTCCTGAGGTCAAGAAAGACCTGGTATAATGCAAGACTTTCTTCTTTCCAATGGGAAAGGTATTACAAATCTGTTTCAACAAACAATCCCATTTGAGGACCAAATCAAATGTTCAAAAAGATACAAGCTACGGTGTGTGTTAAGCACACATTATCAGGTGAGCAATAAAACACTATCTGTGGTATTAATCAAAGGCCTTGACTGCATCTGGACCGGTGTCAAATAATCCCTTTATTAAGAACTAGCTTCAAAACTTCCGCAGATAATACGGAATGTGTATTAGCAATAACATTTCTTATCTATTTCTGATTAAATAATAAGAACAAGGTTTAAAATCAACATAAAATAATACTGCTAGAATATATACTGACTGTGCGTTCGCTTTGTAATCAACGCCAAATTAGAAGAATATAAAAGGAGTTCACTTGCTATGGTACAGAGCGTGTGTAAAATTCCCTTGTGGGCTATTTCAACTCCCTTTAAATAAATTTTACCATGTTGAAAAATAGCACACAAGGGAATTTTACACACGCTCTGTACCATAGCAAGTGAACTCCTTTTATATTCTTCTAATTTGGCGTTGATTACAAAGCGAACGCACAGTCAGTATATATTCTAGCAGTATTATTTTATGTTGATTTTAAACCTTGTTCTTATTATTTAATCAGAAATAGATAAGAAATGTTATTGCTAATACACATTCCGTATTATCTGCGGAAGTTTTGAAGCTAGTTCTTAATAAAGGGATTATTTGACACCGGTCCTGAACTCATCCAACACCTTCCAGCAGGAGTCTCTGGGTGATGTTTCCCATCCAGAAATCCTGGATCATTGCGACTAGTCAGACCATCCCAACTGCTACCTCGGCAGTGATCAGTTAACTCAACACAGGCTGGGGATCATATTTGAGGTCCTTTATAACTCAGTACCACATAGAGGGAACCACTTACATAAGAAACATAAGAAACAGGAGCAGGAGTAGGCCACCTGACCTCTCGAGCCTGCCCCGCCATTTAATAAGATCATGGCTGATCTGATCATGGATTCAGTTCCACTTCCCTGCCCGCTCTCCAGAACCCTTTATTCCCTTATCGCTCAATAATCTGTCTATTTCCGCCTTAAATATATTCAATGACCCAGCTTCCACAGCTCTTTGAGACAGAGAATTCCACAAATTTACAGTTCTCTGAGAGAAGAAATTCCTCTTCATCTCAGTTTTAAATGGGCGCCCCTTTATTTTGAGACTATGCCCCCTAGTTTTAGTTTCCCCTATGAGTGGAAATATCCTCTTTGCATCCACCTTGTCGAGACCCCTCAGTATCTTATATATTTCGATAAGATCACCTCTCATCCTTCTGAACTCCAATGAGTACAGGCCCAACCTATCTTCATAAGGCAAACCCACTCATCTCCGGAATCAACCTAGTGAACCTTCTCTGAACTGCCTCCAATTCAAGTATATCCTTCCTTAAATAAAGAGATCAAAACTGAATACTGTACTCTAGGTGTGGCCTCACCAATACCCTGTACAGACTTATCTCATAAAGAATGGTCATTTAGTTGGGATACTGGAAGGCACCCGGCATCAGTAGGACCATTCCCCAAACAAATTATTAGCACCTATAGGAGGGGAGGAAGGAAAACTGGAACAATTAGAACGAGCAAGAAGTTTGTCCAACAAGTACACAATTGTACAAAACCAAAATACTGCCATTCTGGAAATTTGAAACAAAAACAGAAAATGCTGGAAATACTGTCGATCAGGCTGGCTGTCGGGCGGAACCTGGAGAAAAGAATTAAAACATGTCCTGCAGTTAAAACTGTAGGGCCTTCTGGGAAACCCGTACTTCAGGGTTTCCTATCTATAATTCCTCTCCCACCGCTAATATGCAGACATATTAGCCAGAATTCTAGCATATAAAAATTTTAAGGATACTAAAAAAACTCAATAGGTTCAACAAGCCTTGCCCTTTATGACAGATCAATGCCAGTTACCCAGCTTCTCACTCCAGCCTGGAAATTCCCATCAGAGTGTTTACACCAGTGGGATTTGTATGAAGAGAGAGTAGGAAAGCTACAAGTTCCTGAACTCCTACAATCCCCCCCACCAACTGAACATGGCAAAAACAATCTCTGTACTGCCTGCCTGCGACTGATGTACATCTTCCACATTCATGATATACCTCCCTTACCAGAGCCTGTATCACAAGTCTGTAATAAATACTAATTATTGAGGGAGCCTTCTGTTTTCACTCACTGCACGTGCAGTGGTTAATTCCACCCATTTCAAATTCCTGTTAAAGGCCAGCAAGGTTCTTGAACATCAGGAACAGAATCAATTTCATTTCTTTTTGTTGCTATATGCTTGTAAGCTTGGGGAGCACTTCCCTCGCACGTGATTTAATCGAAGAGAAGAAGAGAATGAGGAGGAATAAAGAGGGCTGCAGAGATATCAGGTGACGCCTGAGGAAGACGGGCCACGCCTACGGTCATGCTATCAGCCGCATCAACAGACAATGACCCAGAGGCACAGCCTCCATACTCTCTGATTCAGCAGTGAAACAGTTGCAGAGTTGCACCAACTGCTTTAAGGAGACCTGCAGCCAACCTCCAGCACAAGGATGGCACTGCCAGTGGCAGTCGATGTGCCGCACCCCTGGCCTGGCGTATCTGCTTCCAGGCTGGTACAGAGACATTTGCAGTATCAGCCGCTTTGCCATTCACTGATTTCACTACGCTGCTGGATTTCTTAGGCGACTGGATGCATTGTTCTGCTGTGCAAACCTCTGCATCTCCTTAGTACATAAGCAAAATACTGCCAATGCTGGAAATCTGAAAACATCTTCAGTTCCTTGTCCATTGAACAGCAGCAGCAGCAATGACAGGGTTATTCAATTGCACTGCGCAACAAGACACCCACGTGGCCCACCCAGGGCTTCAGGCGTATTGCAATGACGTGCATGAACAGAAAGGGGCTCTACTCCATCAATGTACACCTGGTCAGTGGACACGTCCACTGTAACAGCCAAGTCAATGGCCGGTTCCAATGCAGCACCCATAATGCGGTCACTTTGCAACAATCATCCAGCTTTGGTTCAAAACATTTTAAGGAGATCAAAAAGCCAACACTTCACACAATGAATTACTTTTGGAATACAGTGAGTGCTGTCATGTAGGCCAATGTGGACACCATGCAGTACATTGCATCAGAGGAGTAACACTGTAACTTAGACTGTATCTGTTCAACAATCTCGCTCTAAATTCAGAAATCTTTGGCAGTCAGCAATGTGTGCAAATCACTTGACATGCTGTACTTTGCAAAAGCTGCCCACTGAAGCATGGCCTTCAAACCTAATGCATAGAGTAGAATCTTTAATGAAGATCTGAAAGTGACTTGTGCCCCGCGACAATTCTGTCTATACCAGCTCGTGCCTATTGCAAGTGTTGGTACTGCAGAGGCCCCATGAGGCCGGTTTCCCACTGCCCACCGTCCTGGTTTTTGGCCTGACAAAAATAGTTTTTTAAAATGGCCGACTTGAGCTGGCTATCGCTCCATCCAAAACCAGCGAGGGCCCAATTAATATTAAAATGAGGACCCTATGATGTTTTTAGGAAACGAACACTATTATCAGCCCAGGCCTGAGGCTGATCCCGAAGTGTAGTTCACTGGAACTAGAATCTGGACTTGCTGTGTCGCTGGGAGGATTCATTCAGAAGGAAGCTGCGATTCTGTATCTAACATTTTACTACGTTAAAGGCGCTATATAGAGACAAGCTGTTGTTGTTAATGTAAATAAGATGTTTCTAATTCAGCACGGGCTCGATGGGCCGAATGGCCTTCCATTATGTAACTATTCTATGATCACCTGACTCAGTGCTGCCATCACTGCTGCCTAAACCCGTGCATATATCATGGGTGATGCAGGATGAGAGACCCTAAACTTCTTTGCCTCCAGCTCCTTCCAGGCTGCAACATGAGATATCTGCAACATCAGTCAGTCTACAGTTCATGCTTGCATGAAGGATCACTGATGCTGTAAACAAGTTCATTACAGTGCCCATGGACCATTGGAAACAGCTGGATAGAGCCCCAGGATTTGTATCTACTGCAGGTTTCCTCCAAGTCCAGGACGTCATTGACAGTACACACACTGCGGACTCCTGAAAATGAGGCGCTGTCTTCATGAACCGCAAGGGCTTCCATTCCCTGATCGCCAGCAGCGCATCATTTACATCTGTGCCTGCTTTCCTGGCAGCTGCCATGACACTTTCATATTGCACCAATCCTCCAACCTCCCACTCTTTGACCCTGCCCAACAAGTGATAGTCTGGCTGCTTAAGGACAAGGGCTATCCCCCGCACACTTGCCTCATGACTCCTGCCAAATTGCACTACAACCAGATCCAGACGTCAGCCAAAGCCCTCATTGAGCAGACCATTGGAGTGCTCAAGCAACGCTTCTGCTGCCTGAACAGATCCGGTAGTTTCCTCCAGTACATCCCAGAAAGATAATCGTATCAATGTGGTTTGCTGCATGCTGCACAACTTTGCACTGCAACAGAAACAACACGCAAAGCCATCATTGGATCAGGACCTTCAACCAGATGACAAGGACAACACAAATGACATTGAGGATGGCAAAGAAGCGGGAGGGGGGGCACCAACACCAGCCTGCAGCCAGAGCTCTACGGCAGCAGCTCATTGAAGAGCGCTTCAGTTGAACAATCCCTGCCCCCTCCCCCCATGTTAACAGTCATGCTCAACACTTCCCCTAGCCAAAGACCAACATTTATATACATATCACCTGGCATTGCAGAGCCACTAGCTACCACAGAAATACTGCGTAAAAAGGTTTCAAAATGGTTTATAATCTTTTGGTTTTCACAAATGCCATGAAAATAATCACCCAGGACTCAGCCTACAGTGCCTTTCTTAATGGAACTCTTTCCCACTCTACTATTCTTTTCCGAGGAGCTCCATCAAGTTATACACAGTATCGCCTGCAAACTTGCTTCCTTGCTATCACAAGGATCAAAGAGAAGTCTTTTACTAGCTTTTCTTGTTCTCCCAACAACAATTTGCATGTTTACACAAGCTTTTCTGTAGAAAAATGTCCCAAAGCATTTGCATGCTCACAGAAGCATAATCAAAATATAGTCGCTGAGCCAAAGATATTTGGCCAGGGGTAGGGGAGTGACCAAAGATTTGTCAAAGGGACGGGTTATGAGGAGATCATAAAGGAGGAGAGGTAAAGGGATTTAGAGATGGAATTCTAAGTGGCTGAAGGCAGAGCTGCCAATGGTGGGTCAAGCCACAATAAGGGAATGGAAGCCAGAGGAACAGAAAGGTCAGGGAGGGTTTGTAGAGCTGGAGGAGGTTACAAAGATAAGGAGGGGTGAGGCCATTAAAGGATTTAAACACAAAGATGAACAGTTTTAATTTGACGCATTGGCAGACAAGGAGCATAGTCAGTGATGGGTGAACAGGACATGTGCGGGATAGGATATGAGCAGCAGCGTTTTGGGTGAGCTTAAGTTTATGGAGGGTGAAGGAATAGTAAAGTCTGGAGGTAAAAAAGGCATGGATGAGGCTTTCAGCAACAGATGGACTGAGGCAGGGGTGGGACAGGCAATGTTGTGGAGGTGGAGGTTAGTGGACTTTGTGAAGGAGAGGATATGGGGTCGGAAGCTCAGCTTGGGGTCAAATACAGTGCCCAGGCTGCAAACAGGTTCATCCTGAGACAGTGGTGGAAGGGGTTTGGGATTAATGACAGGGGTACAGAATTTGTAGCGAGGGCCTAAGACAATGGCTTCAGTCTTCTGCAGATTAAGTGCTCATCTGCCCTTTTTTGTAATTTAGGGACAATATCCATTTTAGACTTAACTATTAAAAAAAAACATGAGAGATAAATTTATGTTTCTGTGACAGTCTCATCTCGCAGTTCAGGTGGATGTTAAAGATTTGGAGGACAGTGGGGAATAATCCAAGTGTCGTGACCAACAGTCCTCCCTCAACATTGTGAAATAAACAGATTACACTGCTCATTTATTTAATTGCTGCTTGTGAGCTGTTGTTGTCAGTATATTTTGCAGCACAAGTCACTGTACTCCAAAACGTAATCCGTGGCGTCTACTTGCTTTGCGACAATTCAGTAACATAAAAAGTTGTTGTATAAAAATATTTCTTCATTACTAGTGTCCCCTGCTGGCAAGTACATATCAAGTCAGGTTCAGCTGCGATAAATTCCTTTTTCCAAATAGTCAGCTGACACACACTCCTCCCTCATGTATGAAGCAATGCATGGCCACATAAATAAGGTGCCACAGAATGGGCAGTGCCCACATAATTCAGCACTTTCAGGAGAGGAAAATTCTGGGGGGGGCGGGGGTGGCCAATTTTACCAAGTGTCCTTGACTGGTGAGCAGCCTCACCCACTGGCCACTTATATCTGAGGGTTGTGGGCATGCTGCCCAGATTTTACATCAAAATAAAATGAATGGTACAGAAGCGAAAGAAAATGCTTTTGTGGCAAAAGTGTCCCAATCCAATATATATACTCACTGCTGATGTGCAGGACTAGCTCTGTGTTATTAGAAGGCCAACGAAAGAGGATATAGTTCAGTGATATTCATATATATCCCAGCTCCATTCACTAGAGCCCAGGCAGGATGACAGGGAGGGAAACCCTGTCCCCAATCTTAAGAACACAACACTCCCTTTATCCCATAGTGATACTGTAGCCCTAAAAACCTAGCGTTCAGTTTCCACAAAATGCTGTGACCTCCACAATACAGGACCTTCCCCCCATCCTTTACACAAATAGGACAACATCATAGGTGTAATGTATGTAGCTTCACACTGTGGACTCGTGTGTTACTGCAGCCAGTGCTGTTTATAATAGAGACCAGGTCACCTGATAAGGAGACTTCTGGAAGCTTCTGCCATCTTAAAGGCTGTGTGCTCTCTGGAAATATCACAATAGCGACGAAGATGGGATTAAGCAGATAAAACAAAGCTGAAATTTTTGTTGGTGGAGGATTCAGCCAGCTGACAGAGAGACTTTGAGAGCTTCTCCATTTTGATTAACAGCTACAAATCCAAGATAAATTACAAGCACACTTGTTTGAACTGCCAGGGTCTAGATGGCCACACCTTACTTTCCTTGTCTTTCGGATTCAGGTTTAATTCTCGAGCTTTCTCGGCTAGATTCGCTAAGACCCGATTACCCTTCAGGTTTATTTCCGGGTACACCTTTCTACATTCTGGGCAGGACTTTATCCTCTTGTTTTCCAAACACTAGTGTGATACAGGAGCGGCAGAAGTTGTGCCCACACTCGAGTGAAACCGGATCGGTGAAGAAATCACGGCAAATGGCGGAGTTTCAAAGCGACCGTGAAAGTTTCAGAGCGTATGCAGATCAGCTAGAAATGTTTTTCACCGCAAATAATATCATCCAAGTCCCTGATGATGAAAACAATAACAGGGTGGTGTTGGAACGAAAAAGAGCTATTTTCTTAACTGAAGTAGGATCCGAGGTGTATGAAACCCTGATAAATTTGCTTGTGCCTGACAAGCCAAAGGACACAACTCTGAAGCAGCTTCTAACTAAGTTAGAACAGCACTACAGCCCCGTGCCCTTGGAAATTGCTGAAAGTTATCGTTTCGGAATGAGAAATCAGAAGGCCGAAGAAACTATCAGTGAGTACATTGTAGCATTAAAAAAGCTATCTATTCACTGTAATTTCAGAAACTTTCAGGACCGAGCATTGCGTGACCATTTTGTTTGTGGGATGAAAAATGATGCGATCAGAAGAAAGTTATTGACAATGCCTAACTTGACTTTTGATTTAGCTTGTCAGACAGCTATGTCAATGAGCATGGCTGACCAATATTCCCGAGAATTTTATACTATTTTCAGTCATCAGACAAAGGAGGTGAATCGCCTGCAGGTTCAAAGTAAAAGGCGGTTGGGCCCCAAAGTCTCAGAAACTGGCAATGGTAACAGAGCATTGAAGTCCTGCTATCGATGCCCGAGACAACACATTGCTCAAAGTTGTCCATATTTGAAGGCAGAGTGTTTCTTCGGTAGGAAAACTGGGCATCTTGCGAAGGCATGCCGACTGAAGGGTAAACCAGCTTTCAAAGCTATGAGTCGAAATCCCCAGAGACTACATAGCATGGAAGAACAATAACAGGACGAGGAGATGTTAGACCTAACGTTATCAGGAGCACGAGGTTAACGGACAGCGATTCGAAAAGCATCATAATCCACATAGATGTTGCAGGAATCAAGATAACCATGGAAATCGATACTGGTGCATCCACGAGTATAGTACTGGAGTCGCTATACCTCGACAAATTGCATGATTTCCCACTGGAGAAATCCAAAATAGAGCTGCGAGGCTTCGCGGGAGAGAACATTCCTGTGGTAGGTCATAACACTGTACCGGTGAAATACAAGGATCAATTTCAGAGCTTACCTCTAATAGTAGTGGCAGGAGACAAGCCTGCCTTACTAGGAAGAAAAATTGGTTGGGATCACTGAAGCTGGATTGGAGTGAGATTTTTCATGTTAAAATGAGATTTGCGTCAAAGGATGATGTCATCAAGAATTATCCGAAGGTGTTCTGCGAAACAGGCAGTCCAATCCAAGGCTTCAAGGCGAGTGTCAGGGTACAGAAGGACACTAGATCGGTTTACTGCAAGCCACGTTCCGTACCATATGCACTCGAGGAGAAAGTTGAGCAAGAACTCAAAAGATTAGAGACTGAGAACCTTATTTCTAAGATAGATCGATGTAATTGGGCTACACCCATTGTTGTTGTACCTAAGTATGATGGTACGGTAAGATTGTGTGGTGATTATAAAATAACCGTAAACCAGGTTCTAGTGGGTAATGTCCCCAATAGAAACATAGAACCATAGAAGTTTACAGCGCAGAAGGAGCCCATTCCGGCCCATTGTGTCCGCGCCAGCCAACAAAGAGCCGCACGGCCCTTGGTCAGCTGCCCTAAAGGTTACATATAAACCTATGAACAATGAAGGAAAGGCAAAGAGCCCAACCAATCCGCCTCACCACAATTGCGACACCCCTTATACTAAAACATTCTGCACTCCACCCCAACCGGAGCCATGTAATCTCCTGGGAGAGGCAAAAACCAGATAAAAACCCAGGCCAATTTAGGGAGAGAAAATCTGGGAAAATTTCTCTCTGACCCATCCAGGTGATCGAAACTAGTCCAGGAGACTATTCTATTCCCTGCAGTACTTACCATTATATCTGCTCCGTCCAACAAAAGGTCATTCAGTCTAATCCCAATTACCAGCTCTAGGTCCATAACCCTGCAGGTTGCTGCACTTTAAGTGCCCATGGCATTGCCAAATATAGAAGACTTGTTCACAACACTCACAGGTGGTCAGATCTTTTCAAAGTTGGATCTTACGAATGCCTACTTGTAGCTTGAAATAGATGAGGAGTCCAAGTCATGCTTGACTATAAATACTCATCTAGGCCTATATCAATTTAATAGGCTACCATTTGGAGTGTCTTCTGCCCCTGCCATATTCCAAGGTGTGATGAACCAGATTTTGCAAGGTATTGAAGGGGTAGTATGTTATTTAGATGACATAGTAATTTCAGCACCAAATAGGCAAATTCATTGTAACTATTGAATGAAGTCCTCAAATGGCTAGAGAAGCACAGAGTATGAGTGTCTGCTCGCAAGTGTGAGTTATTTCAAAACTCAGTGAAATACTTAGGGTACAGAGTAGACAAAGATGGTTAACATCCAACCAAGGGAAAGCTGGATGCAATCAGAAATGCACCCACTCCCAAGAATGTCACTGAATTTCGATCATTTTTGGGTCTTTTGAACTATTATGGGAAGTTCCTACCAAATTTGGCTACAGTATTACATAGACTGAATGAACTATTGAAAAAACAGGTCCATTGGAAGTGGTCAGAACTATGCGAAACAGCATTCAAGGAGTGTAAAAACAAATTGGTAGAGAGCACCATGTTAGTTCACCATGACGTATCTAAGGAGATCAAGCTAGCATGTGATGCCTCTCCGTATGGAGTTGGGGCAGTAATCTCTCATGTATTACATAGTGGGGAGGAGAGACCAATTGCTTTTGCTTCACGCACTCTCAGTGCCAGTCAGCGTAATTATGTGCAAATTGAAAGGGAAGCTTTGGCATTAATTTTTGGGGTCAAGTTCCACAAATACTTGTATGGTCGTAAGTTTACTCTCGTTATGGACCATAAGCCCCTGACAGCAGTCTTCCATCCAAAGTCCCCAGTTCCAACATTAGCTGCAGCCCGAATGCAGAGAAGGGCTTTGATTTTGTCAGCATATACAAATGATATTGAATACAGATGATCAGCTGATCACAGTAATGTTGATGCTATGTCTAGATTGCCTTCCCCCATCACAAGTTACACCCGATAGGAAAGAATTGTTCTATTTTTCATACATTGATGAACTGCCAGTCACAGCTAAGGAGATTGGTAGAGCAACCAAACATGACGCAGTTATGTCAAAGATGTATGATGATATTGCAAATAGATGGCCAAACCGGGTAACAAAGATATTCAACCATTCTTCATTCGTAGGAATGAATTATCAGTCGATAAAGATTGTATCATGTGGGATGCAAGAGTGGTTATACCAAATAAATTCAGGTCCAGATTATTAGGAGACCTCCATGACCAGCACCTGGGAATGTGCTTGACCAAGAGTTTTGCACGCAGTTACTTATGGTGGCCATGTCTTGATAAAGATATAGAGTACATCGTCAGTCAGTATACGACATGTCAATCAGTAAGCAAGCAACCACCATCAGTATCATTACAGCCATGGAAATGGCCTCCCAGGGTGTGGCAAAGGCTACATATCGATTTTGCTGAGCTAGAAGGACAACAATTGTTCATTGTAATTGATAGCCATTCGAAGTGAGTCGAGGTGTTTCCAATGTGGAAAATAACAACATGTAAAACATTAGACAGTTTACGAAGATTATTTTCTTAATTTGGCCTCCCAGAAGAAATTGTTTTTGATAATGGACCACAATTTAGTTCAGAAGAATTTGCATTGTTCATGAGCAAAAATGGTGTGAAACATACCAAGGTTCCACCGTAACACCCTGCTTCGAATGGTGCAGCAGAGCGCACTGTACAAATTGTAAAACACGCACTCATCAAACAGATGTTAGATCCAAATCCAAAGAAATGACAATTGTCATTGGACCACAAATTGGCTAATTTTCCAATTACATATCATAATACTCCTCATACAACTACTGGAAGAACACCAGCAGAGTTTGATCATGGACAGATTAGGTTTGTACACATTGATTATATTTTACCTACAGACATTTGAAGGTGGGAATGATTCAATTATTTCTGACTGATCAGATAGTTTTGATACACCAGTAGCATAACCTACATCCTACATCCAATGTACTGGAAACAAATCTAAGAGAAAGTCAGAATTTAAGTCTGAGTCCGAGTCAGGCAGGCAAACAGTCTGAAATTAGAGAGAGTTCAAATGGAAATCAAGGGCATCACTTGGAGGAAAACTTTCCTCAGGATCAGCCTTGAATGAGTTTAGATTCAACATCATGTTTGGAAGGTTCTGTTCGTGAGTGAAGGTATCCTCTTCAAAACAGAAAACAAGTGGTTAAGCTTGATTTGTAAATATGGCGAAATAAGTCTGTCGTGTATGTAGGTACCTTTAGTAATGAGTCCACGAGGCAGGGTATGATACTTAAACTGTGCAGTCATCATCATCATTACGCTGACGCATCATCACATCGCTCTCCTTCACTTAAAGAGGAGAGCTGCTGTGAGCTCTGCGATTATTTTAGTTTGGTCCACTGGGCCGTCAGGATTTCGGCCAGGCCAGCGGCCTAGCGCCCAAGAGGTGTTGCCAGGGTGCCTGTTGGTGGCCCAGCTGAACACGGGGGCATAATTGTCAGGCCGCCCTGGCAGTCAGCCAATAAAAAAAATAAGATGGCGGTCATGACAATGCGCCCGCCCCTTTAATGATGGCCGCACCGCCATTTTATACACACTGCAAACACAGTGCACCAACAGAAAAAACTGTCAGGGGCAGCAAGCGGCATCCGTAAGATTTTCTAAGATGAATCTTGCTTGCGGGATGGGCATGGAATCCTTTATTTGCAGCTCCTGAGCGAGGTCACCAAGCTGTGAGTTCCTTTATATACTGGGTTACCTGCAGTGTGCAGGTAACCCTTAGGTCTCCAACAGCAGCACCCTCTGGTGTACAGGTAAGGCGTGTACAGTGTAAAGGTACATTCTGTGTTACATAACAGGGTTACAGACGTCCACAATAAACAGGCATGCATATACAACAAAATCCATATCTTTTGTTATGTATAACCATGCAAGTTATGTATAATCATTATTTGTTATAATAACTTCTTCATTAAGGAGGGAGAAGTGTAATGTCTGTAGCTCCACATTGTGGATTCCTGTGTTACTGCAGCCAGTGCTGTTTATAATAGAGACCAGGTCACCTGACAAGGAGACTTCTGGAAGCTTCTGCCATCTTAAAGGCTGTGTGTATGCTCTCTGGAAATATCACAACAGGCTATGAAGTGGGAGTAGTTTTTTATTATTACTTTTTAACATTGTTCATCTAATCTCCTCCTTTTCTCTCCTGAGACTGTTGACTCTTATCAAGTATGGTTCCATGCATACAATCCAGTACCTTGGCCATTCTTCATGTGTAAATATTGGCAGGCTATTGAATTGTGGGCAGGGCATCACAGCAGAGCCCAGACCCGACATAAATATACACATATTTTCCACCACGATAGTGAAGCGGTCTACAGACTGAATTTTATATTTTACGGGTGGATAATACGGTCCCAACACAGTTCCACTGGGTCCATTGTTTTTAAGGTGTTGTGGCATTGCACGATGACACTGTCAGCTCATTTAACAACAGGTGTGGTACCCAGGATTGCGCTGAGAGTGGCACTGGGATCATAATGTTCGGCATCAGCATCTGGCTGCCCTTAAAGTGCTGCCATTTCTTTAAAAATTCCATTGGAACATAAACTCTCCTTCAAGATTTGTACATTAAAGGCCTGGGGACGAAATTCACCCCCGCCGAAAATGAGTCGCACTTACCATTTTTCTTATATTGTGGCCGCCTCAATGGATGCAGCGGGGCACCTTGCAAAATTCAGCTCTTTGTCGTTTTTTTCGAGTGGGGCGGAAGTCGGTCATAATGGGGGTGGATGTGGGGGGCGGGCAGAGTATCCGGCTCGGTCAGTCATCATCATCACGCTGACGCATCACCATGTCTCTCCCCTTCACTTAAGGGGACGGCCACTGTGAGCTCTGCGATTATTTTAGTTTGGTCCACTGGGCCACCAGGGTTTCGGCCAAACCAGCGGCCTAGTGCCCAAGAGAGGTTGCCAGGCTGCCTGTTGGTGGCCCAGCTGAACCTGGGGGCATAATTGTCAGACCGATCTGGCAGTCGGCCAACAAAAAAAATAAGATGGCGGCCGCGGCAGTGCGCCCTCCCCTTTAATGGCGCATTTTACACACACTGCAAACATAGTGCACCAACAGAAAAAACTGTCGGGGGCAGCGAGCGGCGGCTGGAAGATTTTTTAAGGTGAATTTTGCTTGTAGGGCGGGCCATCGCCAGTGCGCGCCTTGATGACGCACTTAGGAGAGTTCAGCAGCAGTGGGGCAGAAGTGGGGACCGCCGGAAAAACCATGAGGAGAATTTCGCAAGCGGCGGCCATTCAACTAAAACTCGGCGGCCATTCGGTGAGAGGCCTTATTGGGAGGCTGAATTTCGGCCCCCTTATATCAATGCAAGTTGTTGTTGTTTAGGCCGAGCAAATGCAGAAACCTAAATACAGAGAAATAATCTAAACTATTACAACGAGAGTGCCACCAGGAGAAAAAGTTTAATGCAAAATCGGGCCTCTCCTTCAGTGCCCTATAATACTTTTAATTGGATTATTTGTCCCCAAACCTCTTGTGATGAACCCGTTTCCCACAAGCCTTTTTGATCACTATCGGCTCGTTTTTAATTACGTTTGTACCTGGGTCACTAAATGCCTTCACCCTTCCCCACTTCAGTGCTTCACATTTTAAATGTATCCCCATCTGTCGTTCTTACCTCCAAAGTTTATTTTAATTGTCAGCTGTGGCTCAGTGGGTAGCGCTCTGACCTCTGAGTCAGAAGGTTGTGGGTTTAAGTCCCACTCCAGGGACATGAGCACATAAATCTAGGCTGACACTTCAGTGCAGTGCTGAGGGAGTGCTGCACTGTCGGAGGTTCCCTCTTTCGGATGAGACCTTAAATCGAGGCCCCGTCTGCTCGCTCAGGTGGACGTAAAAGATCCCATGGCACTATTTCAAAGAGCAGGGGAGTTATCTCCGGTGTCCTGGACAAGATATATCCCTCAATCAATATAACAAAAACAGTTTATCTGGATCATCTGGTCATTATCACATTTCTGTTAGTGGGAGCTTGCTGTTTGCAAATTGGCTGCCGTGTTTCCCACATTACAACAGTGACTATACTCCAAACGTACATAATTGGCTGAAAAGCACTTTGAGATGTCCAGTGGTCGCGAAAGGCGCCATATAAATGCAAGTCTTTGTTTATTCATTCACGGGAGGTGGGCATCACCGGCAAGGCCAGCAGTTATTGCCCATCCCTTATTGCCCTCGAGAAGGTGGTGGTGAGCCGCCTTCTTGAATACAACCGAGTGGCTTGCAAGGCCATTTCAGGGGGCAACCACATTGCCGTGGGTCTGGAGTCACGTATAGACCAGACCGAGTAAGAATGGCAGATTTCCTTCTCCAAAGGGCATTAGTGAACCAGATGTGCTTTTCCGACAATCCAGTAGTTTCATGGTCACCATTACCGATACAAGCTTTTTAATTCCAGATTTATTTAATTAACTGAATTTAAATTCCTCAGCTGCCGTGGTGGGATTCGAACTCGCGTCTCTGGATCATTAGTCCAGGCCTCTGGACTACCTCACTATTTGTTACATTGAACCACACAATTCACGACAGCTTAGAATCATCTGTAAACTTGAAAATTCTCCACTGAAATCACAAATTGAGGTCATTTAATAAAGAGTGAAACGCTGGAGCCCCAGAATTGATTCATCAGGGACATCTCTTATCATTTCCTACCAATCTGCCCGTTTTATGCAGTTATTAACCAGACCCTACCAATGCCATGTACCTAAATTTGTTGGCTTGAAGACATGCTACATTAGGAAACTACCTACAGTATTTGTTTCTGGCTTGTGCAGCTATTTCACCCTCAGTCGACATGCAACTTAAAAATCTCCCACTATTACTGTATTATTCTTCCTTCGGATCTCCTTGATTGTACATGCATATACGACTGTACTGCCTCAGCTCATAGCAAACAAGCCCTATCAATTAGTTACAACAGACCCAGACATAACGTGAGAAAAATCCCAGTGGTACAACGCTTTGGGAACCATAGATCCAAAGTCACCTGTTCCTCCCAAGCATTACTACATTTACCACTTCAAGTCTCAAATTACTCATATACCATATCCAAAAATGTTATTTTCTGAAAGATATCTATCAAATTTCCATTTGAATAAATCAGTACTAACTGCTTCCACCGTCTCTCTCGGGGGTCTCTTCCACAGATTCATCACTCACTCACTGAAATAATTACGGGAAGGAGGGAAGGGTGTGAGGGAGCCCATCAACGGCCAAAGGAAGGGAAATTAATGGAAGTTAAAGGACCCCTAATATTTATTAGCTCCATCTTCCACCCAGCCACCGGCCAAAAGGACAGCCTGGCTGGTGGCCGGGAGGGAATGCCAGCGGCAGGAGGCCACAGCCGGAGATCCTTGGGAATGGTCCCTGCCAATCGGGATGACACAAAACCTGGAAGTATAGTGAACAGTGAGGAGGATAGTGATAGACTTCAAGAAGACAAAGACAGGTTAGTGGAATGGATGACATGTGGCAGATGAAATTTAATGTGGAAAAGGGTGAAGTGATACATTTTGTTAGGAGGAACGAGGAGAGGCAATATAAACTAAAGGGTACAATTCTAAAGGGGGTGCATGAATGGAGAGACCTGGGAGTATATATGCACAAATTGTTGAAGGTGGCAGGGCATGTTGAGAAAGTGGTTAAAAAAGCTTACGGAATCCTGGGCTTCATAAATAGAGACATACTGTAGTGATATAGTGATGCAAGGAAGTTATGATGAACCTTTATAAAACACTGCTGCGGCCTCAACTGGAGTACTGTGTCCAATTCTGGGCACTATGCTTTAGGAAGGATGTGAAGGCCTTGGAGAGGGTGCAGAAAAGATTTGCGAGAATGATTCCAGGGATGAGAAACTTCAGTTATGTGGATAAACTGGAGAAGCTGGGGTTGTTCTCCTTAGAGCAGAGAAGGTTGAGAGGAGATTTGATGGAAGTGTTCAAAATCATGAGGGGTCTAGACAGAGTAGATAGAGAGAAACTGTTCCTATTGGCGGAAGGTTCGAGAACCAGAGGACACAGATTTAAGGTGATTGGCAAAAGAACCAAAGGCAACATGAGGAAGAACTTTATTACGCAGCAAGTGGTTATGATCTGGAATCCACGGCCTGAAAGGGTGGTGGAGGCAGATTCAATCATGGCTTTCAAAAGCGAATTGGATAAGTACCTGAAGGAAAAGATTTGCAGGGCTACGGGGAAAGGGCGGGGGAATGGGACTAGCTCAGGTGCTCTTGCAGAGAGCCGGCACAGGCTCGACGGGCCAAATGACCTCCTTCTGTGCTGTAACCATTCTATGATTCTGTAATTCTATGAAGAGAGGCCACGATCGGTGGGGGGAGGCGAAGGGAGGAGGGGGGTTGCTGCGATCGAGAGAGGGCGGAGAGAGGCCGCGATCAGGAGGAGAGAGGTTGGCAATCGGAAGGTCTGAGGGGAGCAGGCTAGCGATCATGGCTGGTGGAGGACGAAGGCTTCCTTGAGGATCCAGAGGGAGTACTCCTGCACTCCCCGAATTTAACTCTTTAACCCCATCCCCTGACCCTCTCCCGCCTGTTGCGGGGGGTTAATATGGAGGTCATTGTTTACACAGATTTGTTTTTAAATTTACCCCCCTCCAAGTGCCGGTCATGTCCTCTGGTTCTATTGTCATGGACAAGGTGAAATAGCTTATCATGGTTTGCATTATCCAGACCCTTTCGAATCCTAGAAGGAGCAATCATATCACCTGTCGACCTCTCTTTTCCAGTGAGCACATGTCTAAAAACATGATCATTTTGCAGTGCATCCTGTTAAAATTTGATCATTATGTCATTGCTACGATTTTATTTTCCATACCTTACCTGGGTCATTTATAAATATCACATCAAGATGAGTATTGCTGCCTCCTTGATGCACTGAGACATGAAGCAGTCCGACTTACCAACTCCGACTTTAAAACACTTGAATTTTCCAACTTTATATTTGGTTGATTGAAGTCTCTTATTAAAATAACGTTCCTGTTCTCATACATGCTTCCTAGAGCAATTTGTCTTCTTTCTTATGCTGACCTGCTGGTCTATCGCAAACACCTAGTGTAAGGTTGGATTTTGCATTTGAGATATCTGTAGCTTTCTCCTTTCTACAGGATCAACTGCATTTCTCACAGCAAAGAAAAGATGCATTTTCTGGGATGCTGGATAAACACATGTGAGAAAGACATGGAAGTTTATGCTAATAGGGTTAAATGAAGATAGGTGGGAGAAGACCTGTGTGGAGCATGGAATCGTTGTACTGAATGGCCTGCTTCTGTGCTGTACACCACCCCTGTGCTCACTAACCTACATTGGCTCCCGGTTAAGCAACGCCTCAATTTCAAAATTCTCATGCTTGTTTTCAAATCCCTCCATGGCATGACATTGCCCCTCCCTATCTCCGTAATCTCCTTCAGCCCCACAATCCCTCCCCCCCTCCGCCCGAGATATCTGCGTTCCTCTAATTCTGCCCTCTTGAGCATCCCTGATTATAATTGCTCAACCATTGGTGGCCGTGCCTTTTGTTGCCTAGGCCCTAAGCTCTGGAATTCCCCCCTTAAACCTCTCCACCTCTCTACCTCACTTTCCTCCTTTAAGACGCTCCTTAAAACCTACCTCTTTGACCAAGTCCTGCCTTATTTTCTCCTTATGTGGCTTGGTGTCAAATTTTTTTGTGTTATACTCTTGTGAAGCATCTTGGGACATTTCACTACGTTAATACACTATATAAATACAAGTTATTTTTGTACATTCTCAGTAAGCTACAGCAACATCTGCTTGTGGTGCCACCCAGTGATCTAAGCCTGCAATTGGATGTAAACTGATCACTTATACGTGAGCAGCTACTGTATGACAGGAAAACATGACACCTTCAACATTGAAAATGCCTGTCGCAGCATATGGGGTAACAGGTACTGCAGGTATTTATATTTGGTTCTCAATTCAATGTGCACACTGCAAATTGGAATTTAAAGACAGATTTTTAATTACAGCACAATAACAGTATTTTAAATAATATCCTTCTTGCCACTGCCTGAATCCCATACAATGCTACCCAATACTTCCTCCCCTGCTTGCTCCCGCTGTGACCACTTAACTCGCCCCAGCCCGTTGACAGCAACCCCAGCGCCTCTTCTTTCCAGCAATACCCCTCCACCCATCCCACTACTTTCCTTTCCTCATATCACTTTCTAAAGCCAATAGATATACCCTTTTCCTCGCTGTCCCTCCCTGTCTCTCCTGAGAGGCATCGGCGGGGTACCAAGAGGCCAGCCAGAGGACAGAAAACAAAGAAGCTGCCTGGTGACGGGGCAGGAGCTCAGCAAGATACACCCCAGCAGTTGTGAACAAACACGCATGTTCGCAGCAGCAAAAAAGAGACTTCCATAGACCATAACTACTGATACTCTCAGTTATATCAAACTAATGTGCAGCTCAGTCACAGGTAAAATGTCATCTTAAATTAAATACCGACAAAGAAAATGTTCTCGTTAATTTCCCGCAGGCGTATAAAGAGGCGCATCAGATCTCTCCTCTAATTATTCTACTTATTTTATATAATCTAAAATCTTTAATTCTATAATCTAGATGGACAAAAAAATATTTTAATAATTACGTTTTTCCAGTAATTTCTTTCACAAACTATCATTCCTATGAAATTCATTACAATTTATTTGTCATGGTTTTAATATATTACAGGCTCATACAGCAGTGCTCGGTCTCCAGTCGTCTTGGACCCCCTTGCCACTGGACCAAGACCTTGCTCAGCTAAGCCCATGTGGTGGCTGGTGTGCAACAGCCACCCCACGGTAAAAGAACTCATGCACAGGCATCTTCCACTCCTTTAATATATTACAGATTACACTTTTATTATATTATATTTGACGTTATGATCGTAATATAGGATGGTCCTCAACTGATCGTGGGCAAAATCATAGGCAATTTAGTGGTAGAGAAACAATAAACCCAGAACACTACTGTAAAGGAAACACTAATAGCGAGAGGCACAAGTTTAAACTGGTGAAAGGCAACTTTATGACTGATGTTAAGAAGCACATACAGCTATGGGCCTAGAAATTTGATGGCGCCAAGCCCGTTTTCCAGGCGTAAAACGGGAACCTAAGCATCCAATATGGAGGGCATTACATACTGGAAATGCACCACCCGCCATATTGGTAAAGGAAGAAAAAGAGGCATTAAAGGCCTCGCACTGGAAATAGGCATAAGGAGATTTGCCAGCTGCCTTCAGGAAAATGTGGACTACATGTGCCCTAACCAGTGCAGGCCACCACTAATAAGGTACATTTTTAAAAAATACTTACTTGAATGTGGAGCCAGGAGATGCAGGAATTCTCCTCCCGACTCCACTGCAGTGCCGAAGACTCTTCATAGAATCATAGAAGTTTACAGCACGGAAGGAGGCCATTTCAGCCCATCGTGCCAACGCCGGCCAACAAGAGGCTATCCAGTCTAATCCCACTTTCCTGCAGGTCACGGCACTTCAAGTGCACATCCAAGTACTTTTTAAATGTGGTGGGGTTTCTGCCTTTACCACCCTTTCAGGCAGTGAGTTCCAGACCCCCACAACCCTCTGCGTGAAGAAATATCCCCTCAAATCCCCTCTAAACCTTCTACCAATTACTTTAAATTTATGCCCCCTGGTTGTTGACCCCTCTGCTAAGGGAAATAGGCCCTTTCTATCCACTGTATCTAGCCCCCTCATAATTTTATACACTTCAATGAGGTCTCCCCTCAGTCTTCTCTGTTCCAAGGAAAACAAACCCAGCCTATCCAATCTGTCCTCATAGCTAAGATTCTCCACTCCCGGCAACATCCTCGTAAATCGCCTTTGTATCCTGTCCAGTGCAATCACATCCTTCCTGTAATGCGGTGACCAGAACTGCACACAGCACTCCAGCTGTGGCCTAACCAATGTTTTATACAGTTCAAGCATAACCCACCTGCTCTTATATTCTATGCCTCGGCAAGCATAATAAAGGCAAGCATTCCATATGCCTTCTTAACCACCTTATCAACCTGGCCTGCTACCTTGAGGGATCTATGGACATGCACTCTCAGGTCCCTTAGTTCCTCTACACTTCTCAATGTCCTACCATTTAGTGTGTATTCCCTTTCCTTGTTAGCCCTCCCCAAATAGCCCTCCCCAAATGCATTACCTCACACTTCTCTGGATTAAATTCCATTTGCCACTGTTCTGCCCACCTGACCAGATGATTGATATAGAAACATAGTAACATAGAAAATAGGTGCAGGAGGCGGCCATTCGGCCCTTCGGCCCTTCGAGCACCACCATTCAATATGACTGATCACGCAACTTCAGTACCCCATACCTGCTTTCTCTCCATACCCCTTGATCCCTTCAGCTGTAAGAGCCACATCTAACTCCCTTTTGAATATATCTAATGAACTGGCCTAACAACTTTCTGTGGTAGAGAATTCCACTGGTTCACAATTCTCTGAGTGAAGAAGTTTCTCCTCATCTTGGTCCTAAATGGCTTACCCCTGATCGTTAGACTGTGATTCCTGGTTCTGGACTTCCCCATGGACTTCCCCAACATTGGGAACATTCTTCCTGCAACTAACCTGTCCAATCCCGTCAGAATTTTATATGTTTCTATGAGATCCCCTTTTATTCTTCTAAATTCCAGTGAATATAAGCCTAGTCGATCCAGTCTTTCTTCATATGTCAGTCCTGCCATCCCGGGAATCAGTCTGGTGAACCTTCGCTGCACTCCCTCAATAGCAAGAATGTCCTTCCTCAGATTAGACCAAAACTGCACACAATACTCAAGGTGTGGTCTCACCAAGGCTCTGTACAACTGCAGTAAGACCTCCCTGCTCCTATACTCAAATCCCCTCGCTATGAAGGCCAGCATGCCATTTGCTTTCTTTACTGCCTGCTGTACCTGCATGCCTACCTTCAATAACTGATGTACCATGACACCCAGGGTCTCGTTGCACCTCCCCTTTTACTAATCTGTCACCATTCAGATAATAATCTGCCTTCCTGTTTTTGCCACCAAAGTGGATAACCTCACATTTATCCACATTATACCGCATCTGCCATGCATTTGCCCATTCACCTAACCTGTCCAAGTCCCCCTGCAGCCTCCTAGCATCCTCCTCACAGCTCACACTGCCACCCAGCTTAGTATCATCTGCAAACTTGGAGATATTACATTCTCCTGCAGTCCGCAGCTTTCTTCTTCATTATCAACCACACAGCCTATTTTTGTATCATCTGCAAACTTCTTAATCATACCCCGTATATTCAAGTCTAGATCATTGATGTATCCCACAAAAAGCAAGGGACCTCGTACTGAGCCCTGCGGAACCCCACTGGAAACATACTTCCAGTTGCAAAAACACCCATCAACCATTACCCTTTTCTTCCTGCCTCTGAGACAATTTTGGATCCAACTTGCCACTTTACCCTGGATCCCATGGGCAATTACTTTCATGACCAGTCTGCCATGTGGGACCTTATCGAAAACATTGCTAAAATCCATATACGCAACATCATACGCAGTGCCCGCATCGACCCTCCTGGTTACCTCCTCAAAAAATTCAATTAAGTTAGTCAGACACAAATCCATGCTGACTGTTCTTGATTAATCCGTGTCTTTCTAAATGTAGATTTATCCTGTAGTTGAGGATTTTTTCCAATAATTTTCCCACAACTGAGGTTAGGCTGACTGGCCTGTAATTACTCGGTTTATCTCTTTCTCCCTTCTTAAACAAAGGTACCATATTAGCAGTCCTCCAGTCCTCTGGCATCACACCTGAAGCCAGAGAGGATTGGAAAATGATGGTCAAAGCCTCTGCTATTTCCTCTTTTGCTTCACTTAACAACCTGGGGTACATTTCATCCAGGCCTGGGGACTGATCCACTTTCAAAGCTGCTAAACCCCTTAATACCTCCTCTCTCACTATGTTTATTTCATCTAATATTTCACACTCCTCCTCCTCGATAGCCGTGTCTGCATCACCCCTCTCTTTTGTGAAACCCGGCTCAGCCCCTCCCTCTCCAGATCACTACCCCACTCCTGGTCAGCTCCTCCTTCCCAATCACTTTCACCCACTTTGCCATTAGCTCCTCCTCTCTCCCGATTGTTTCTGCCCCTTCTCCCAGTCGCCCTCCCCTCCCACCATCCTGATCATTTCCCCCCTTTTCCCCCCCCCCCCCCCCCCCCCCCCCATCTCGTTCCCTGCGCCAAGCTCATGCCAGCCAAGCCAATTTCTAGATCATGGAACGGGCTCCTCAGTAGGGTAGCAGAGGCAAAAACTTGGAATCATTTAAGGAACAGCTGGACGTTATGACTGCTGGATGGATGAGCTGAGAATGGTCAAGCTACAGTTCTCACCATATCTATCCTGACTGCACTCAACTAAAATATTCTGTAACTGGAGGAAATAAGCAACCAACCATTAATATTTCCCCAACTTCAGTGCAGGACTCCCCGTAGCAAACACTTTTATACATTATATAATGCAACATTGACTATAATCGCATGCCTCATAGTAAAATGCAATGTCCCTGGACTGTAACGGAACAAGGGTAAAATATTATATAAAAAACAGAAAATGCAAGTCAGGCAGTATCTGTAGAGAATATAATATAATTTCGTTTCTGGGGGGTTGTGGGGGGTGCGGTACCTTTTTCCAATTTACTTTCCTTCTTTGTAAAAGCTGATTAATGTTGGGCACAGTTCATCCTCTATTACAAAAAGACTTACATTTATATAGCGCCTTCCACGACCACCAGACGTCTCAAAGCACTTTACAGTCAATGAGGTACTTTTGGAGTGTAGTCACTGTTGTAATGTGAGAAATGTGGTAATTACTTCACTCAAGTGACCATAATTACTAATCAGCCATAACAATGAGAGTTGCCAAGCTGTTCAACAACGAAAGTGTCACAGCTGAATCCAACCTTGTCCTGACCCAATGTGCAGCAGCAGTCACTGGGTATTGACCAAGAGAAAGAACCTTGGCTGATTTCCCCGCTCCTTAGAATATCGGTGTTGACACAAATCTTCGCACCCACATTTCCAGCTCAGATTATAGCCTTTTACCTTTACGGCGTCCAGTAGCTGTTGCCATGTAGTGCACTTACAATCAACAGGATTCCTGAATATAAACAATCATAGAACCAGTAGTAGCCCAAACCCAGATTTTCGTGCATCTGATTGTTCTGCCACCAGATTAAGTGCTTCCTCTCCTGGCCCACTCAATGCACTGAGCCAGTTCAATGCACCAAAATGCTTGCAATATAGTGTAAGCACATTATTGCATGGCTCAGGCCATTGTGACATTCTCAGATTCACTGAGCTGGATTTTCTGGTCTTCTGCACTCCGTTTTTCACCCAGGAGCGGCGGCAATGGCGGCGGTGAGATCTTCTGGGCGGGCGGTCAGCTTCCAGCGCCCCGCAGCGATCCTTGGGTCCAGTTTTGCGGCGGCGCAGAGCAGCAGCACCCGGAAGAGCTGCGCCGGTGTGCAACGCCCCTGGTTGCGACACCAGTGCGAGCTTGAGCTTCTGTCCGACCCGTCCGTCTGGACGGGCGCCCCGCAATGAACACCTGGGAAACATAGAAAATAGGTGCAGGAGTAGGCCATTCGGCCCTTCTAGCCTGCACCGCCATTCAATGAGTTCATGGCTGAACATGTAACCTCAGTACCCCATTCCTGCTTTCTCGCCATACCCCTTGATAGTAAGGACTTCATCTAACTCCTTTTTGAATATATTTAGTAAATTGGCCTCAACAACTTTCTGTGGTAGAGAATTCCACAGGTTCACCACTCTCTGGGTGAAGAAGTTTCTCCTCATCTCGGTCTTAAATGGCTTACCCCTTATCCTTAGACTGTGACCCCTGGTTCTGGACTTCCCCAACATTGGGAACATTCTTCCTGCATCTAACCTGTCTGAACCCATCAGAATTTTAAACGTTTCTATGAGGTCCCCTTTCATTCTTCTGAACTCCAGTGAATACAAGCCCAGTTGATCCATTCTTTCTTGATCCAAGTGTGGCCTCACCAAGGCCCTGTACAACTGTAGCAACACCTCACTACCCCTGTACTCAAATCCCCTCGCTCTGAAGGCCAACATGCCGTTTGCTTTCTTAACCGCCTACTGTACCTGCATGCCAACCTTCAATGACTAATGTATCATGACACCCAGGTCTCGTTGCACCTCCCCTTTTCCTAATCTGTCACCATTCAGATAATAGTCTGTCTCCCTGTTTTTACCACTGTCTCCCTGTTTTTACCACTGGGAAATCAGGGTGGTCCAACCATCCTGTCAGCGAAGAGCTGAGTAATGGACTCCTAAGGTAAGTGTGATTGTTTTTTCTTTTAATTTTCTTAGCAATTTGTGTTGTGGTAGTGTGGGCAATGTTTCGGGAACGTTTTTGTGGGGTTTTTTTAGGTACCCCTCCCCCCCCCCCCCAGGCATATCTCAGAGCGCTCCCGGACTGGCTCTTTAACTCGGGAGTTTCCCATCCTTGGACTAAGATTATACAGCGCCTCCCTTAGCACTGCGCCCCCTGACGCAAGGCCCAGATGCCCAAACTTACCTACTAAGACGCAAACTATTCCCAGCCGCTAACTTTCCCGCTTCGCTGCCATTATCACCCCAAAAACATAAAAGCCTAAAATCCAGCCCACTATTCTTGAAATTTCCTTTTTTTTGTTTATGTTGTCATTTCCCTTCAGTGTTGTGTAGGTCGACATGTGCTGAAGACACCTTATTCTCACCCATATTCTCAATTGGTCTTCATGGAAACTACAGGAGAGGAGACAAAAGTTATCACAGAGCAAAACATGGAGTGCATTTCAGTGTTACTCTGCCAGATCCTGGTGTGTAAGGTAAAAGGGTATCTGTATTTTGATCATTGTGCTATTCTGCCACATTTGAAAGATTTCTCCCACTGTTAGGGAAATGAGTAAAAAGAAGGCATAGACTCAGGATAATCATTAGAAGAACAAAGGGGGCAGTTAGAAATTTTTTCATACAGCGGATTTTTTAAAATAGAATGTTTTACCAAAAATGGCCATTGAGGCAGAGGCCATAACATTGTTTTAAAATGGAATTGGATAAGAATATGAAAAGTAAGAATATAAAACAATATGTGGGAAAGGCAGGGCAGGGAAACTGGATTAGAGTAGATAACCCCAGTTAGAGCTAAGACCTGCACTGGAATGATGTCCCAAATAGCTTCTTTTTGTGCTCTAGGTATGGGACAAGGCTATCCCATGAGTTATATTTTCTCTGCTGATAACAAACATATAGTCAATATTCAATTATCTTATTCACTACAATACAAAGAGGTGAATACAAGAAATATCCAAATTTCTATTTTAAAATGAGTGCTTTTGATGCCCTGTTAACATTACAGACTAAGTGGTCATTTGCCTCATTGATGCTTGTGGGGTCTTTCTGTGTGCAAAGGGAGTAAAGATAAACCCAGCAACTACAAGCCAGTCAGTTTAACCTCGGTACTGGGGAAACTTTCAGAAATAGCAATCAGGGACAGAATTAAGAGTCATTTGGATAAGGGTGGATTAATTAAGGAAAGCCAGCATGGATTTGTTAAAGGCAAATCATGTTTAACCAACTTGATCGAGTTTTTTGATGAGTTAACAGAGAGGATTGATGAGGGCAATGAGGTTGACGTAGCATACATGGATTTCCAAAAGATCATTCGACAAAGTGCCACATAATAGGTTTGCCAGCAAAGTTGAAGCCTATGGAATAAAACGGACAGTGGCAGCAAGGATATGAAATTGGTTAAGTGACAGGAAACAGAGAATAGTAGTGAACGGTTGTTTTTCAGACTGGAGGAAGGTACACAGTGATGTTCCACAGGGGTTGGTTCTAGGCCACTGCTTATCTTGATATATATTAATGACTTGGACATAGATGTACAGGCACGATTTCAAAATTTGCAGATGACACAAAACTTGGAAGTACAGTGAACAATGAGGAGAGTGATAGATTTTAGGAACATAGACGTGCTGGTGAAATGGGCAGACACGTGTTAGATGAAATTTAACGCAAAATGTGAGGTGATGCATTTTGGTGGAATGAGAGAACATATAAACTAAATGGTGCAATCCTAAAGGGTGTGCACAAACAGAGAGACATGGGGATATGTGTGCATAAATCATTAAAGGTGGCAGGCAGGTTGAGAAAGCAGTTAAAAAGGCTTACGCAATCCTGGACTTCATAAATAGAGGTCTAGAGTACAAAAGTGTGGAAATTATGATTAACCTGGAAGCTGGGGTTGTTCTCCTTGGAGCAGAAAAGATTGAGAGGAGATTTGATGGAAGTGTTCAAAATCATGAGGGGTCTGGACAGAGTAGAGAGAGAGAAACTGTTCCCATTGGCAGAAGGGTCGCAAACCAGAGGGCACAGATTTAAGGTGATTGGCAAAAGGTAACACAGGAAAAATCTTTTTTACGCAGCGAGTGGTTAAGATCTGGAATGCACTGCCTGAAAGGGTGATGGAGGCAGACTCAATTTTATCTTTCAAAACGGAGTTGGCTAAGTATCTGAAGGAAAAAAATTGCAGGGCTACGGGTGAAAGGGCGGGTGAGCAGGACGAGCTGAGAGTCAGCATGGGCTCAATGGGCCAAATGTCCTTCTGTGCTGTAGCCATCCATTCTATTCTACATAGTAACAGTCACTATGTCACATAGCAAGGTGAAGCCCTTTTCTAAGGTGTGGCATAAAAGCAAGTAGCCAAGATCCAGGGCAGCTCGTTCAATAGTCCCAATGTGCTTGGACCCGCCTCCATTTTGTTTTCCCCTCCCCTCTGATTCCCGCTCTTCTCCAGCAGAGGTCACTTTTCCTAAAGGCCCCGTGCTTCACTCACCTCGGAATCGCCGTGACCTGCCCCTGCTTCAGTTGTAGCCAAGCCTCCTTACTCATTGGTGACGTTTCATTCGTTTGCAGGCGGGTTTGACACATCGATTGGCTAGCTTGGCTGTCAATCAAAAATGGAATGGAGGGCGGGGGCCCCTTCCCACCAATCCGCGGTCGAGACCGGGGACGGGACTGGCCGCGGTTGGTTCTGGATGCTGTAGTTCGGCGGCGTCACGTGGCTCGGGTGTGGGCTCAAGGGACGTGAACTTCCCCACGCATGCGCGGCAGCGGCGGGGCGCCTGCGCAGTGAGGCCGGCCGGAGCCGTCGGCTGGAGCGTCTCCATTTTACTTTCAAAACATCATTCTCGGGAGATGCAACGTTGGAGTGCCGGTGGCGGCGGCAGCGGCAGCGGCAGCAGTAGCAGTAGCAGCGTCCTGCTCCCATCCTCCTTCCACTTTATTGGCCTGGCCGGTGTTTAAATGGCAGCAGGGGCCCGAAAATGGACATCAAGACGGCGGTTTTCAACGCGGCCCGGGACGGCAAGTTGCAACTGATGCAGAAGTTGCTGAGCAACCGCAGCGCGGAGGAGCTGGAGACGGTGACCCTGGAGAAGACCAACGGCGGCACGCCGCTGCTGATCGCCTCCCGCTACGGCCACCTGCCGGTGGTCGACTACTTGGTGCAGCACTGCCGGGCCAAGGTGGAGCTGGGCGGCTCGGTCAACTTCGACGGCGAAACCATCGAAGGCGCCCCGCCGCTGTGGGCCGCGTCGGCCGCCGGGCACCTGCCGGTGGTCCGCAGCCTGCTAGAGCACGGGGCATCCGTCAACAACACCACCCTGACCAACTCGACGCCGCTGCGGGCGGCCTGCTTCGACGGCCACCTGGAGATCGTCAAGCACCTCATCGAGCACAAGGCCGACATGGAGGTGGCCAATCGGCACGGGCATACTTGCCTCATGATCTCGTGCTATAAAGGGCACAAGGAGATTGCCAAGTATCTGCTGGAGAAGGGGGCGGACGTGAATCGGAAGAGCGTGAAGGGGAACACGGCTCTGCACGATTGTGCGGAATCGGGAAGCCTGGACATTATGAAGATGCTGTTAAAGTGTGGGGCAAAGATGGAAAAGGATGGCTATGGGATGACCCCCTTGCTTGCTGCCAGTGTCACCGGCCACATGAATATTGTGGAGTTTCTTATCAACCATGTGCAGACCAAGAAGGAATACCGAATTGATGCACTTGAGCTGCTGGGAGCTACGTTTGTCGATAAGAAAAGGGACTTGCTTGGAGCTATGAAGTTTTGGAAGAGGGCAATGGAGATGAGACACAGTGATAAAAGTAAAATAGTCAAGAAGCCACAGGTAGGACAGTTGGTGCTGGCCTATGATTATGCAAAGGAAGTGATGACTTCTGATGAACTGGAGGCCCTGATCACTGATCCAGATGAGATGAGGATGCAAGCCTTGCTGATCAGAGAGAGAATTCTTGGTCCATCCCATCCAGACACCTCTTACTATATCCGTTACCGAGGTGCAGTCTATGCTGATTCTGGCAACTTTGAAAGGTGCATCAATTTATGGAAGTATGCATTGGATATGCAGCAGAACAATTTAGACCCATTGAGCCCTATGACTGCCAGTAGTTTGTTATCATTTGCTGAATTGTTTTCTTTTGTCCTGCAAGACCGTCCAAAAGGCACCCTGGCCATGAAGGTATCTTTCAATGATCTTATGGGCATCCTGTGCAAAAGTGTTCGGGAAGTAGAGCGGGCAGTGAATCAACGGGAGAACCCACCAGATGTTGCACAGTTCACTAAAGCTTTGTCCATTATTTTGCACTTGATCTCCTTGTTGGAAAAGGTAAAATGTAGCCCTGAGCAGGAGCATTACAAGAAGCAAACCATCTATAGGCTCTTGAAGTTGAACCCAAGAGGAAAAGGTGGATTTACCCCACTACATCTAGCTGTTGACAAGGATACGACATCAGTTGGTCGCTATCCAGTTTGCAAGTTCCCTTCGTTGCAAGTGACCTCGGTACTGCTGGAATGTGGTGCTGACGTTGACTCGAGAGATTATGAGAACAACACTCCCCTGCACATAGCTGCATTCAACAACAATCTTGATATTATGAACATGTTAATTGACAATGGTGCACATTTTGACGCTACCAATTCCTCCAAGAAAACTGCTTGGGATTTGCTGGATGAAAAGAAGATGGCCAAGAATTTGATTCAGCCCATCAACCACATCACCCTTCAGTGCCTTGCTGCTCGTGCCATTGAGAAACATAAGGTGCTTTACAAAGGATTAATTCCAGAAGAATTGGATGCTTTCATTCAACTACACTGAAGTGCAAAATTAAGTGTTTATGGATGCATGCCAAAGTGCTTCTCATGGGGACTTAACTTGTATTGACATATAAATAAATATGACACAGACACGTGAGATTAAAATCAGTCTGCCTCCTGAAGGGCTATTTAAATGTTACAGGGCTAAGACTGAATGATAGAACAAACAATAACCAGAATACTCATTGGTTACTCTCTGTCTACTGTATTGTCCATGCTGGGCTGTAGCAAAGACTGAATGTTGGGGTGGAGGAGGGTTTGGAAGGCAAGTAGTTCAGGCATGTGGCTGCTAAAGCACATTTAAAGAGAATTTGTTTATGATCTGCAAATCCTTTTTTTATCTTGTTGCCCCTCCACTTGGCTTGTTTCCCCCTAGCTCCCACTGCTGCAACCCTGCCTGTATGGATCACAGCACATTGTTTCCCGGATTCCAGATTTCTGTCCAGCTATTACTTTGCAGGCATATCCTCATCTGTACTTCAAAACCGTAGGAAAATCAAACTTGCAAAACACACCTAATCAATCGCTCCGTGTTTCAGGTACATTTTAAGGTTCAGCAAAGAATATATTCACAGCCAGTCCAAAGATAGATACAGTACCTGTGTGAGCTACGCTTTAAATTTCAAGACCCACTGTGTGCCCAAAATGCATGAACTCAATGGAATGCCGAGGTGAAGATTTCACTGGAGTATGTGCCCAGTTTTAGAAAAAGGGAAAAAGCACCAATGCTGGTAATAAGCAGCATGTTTGTCAACATCGGAAAGGGTAAGATAGGCCAGTGTGTCAGATGCTGATCAGCCTATTGTTTCCATAATTTACTGTCCCCATTTTAGGTGAGACTTTCATGTTACATACACAGGTGTTACAATAAACATTCAGAACTTTTGACCATTTTGGTATGCAATATTTAGTAAAACTAGATTTTATATTTACTTTTATTGGAAGGGCTGAGAACTGCTGTATTATACCAGTGAGCTCATTTTTCCTACAAATATTACTGTAATATTTAAAGCATTGCAGACTAAGTACTAAATCATTCAACATTCAACCATCCTTTGCTTGAAACCTATCTATCGACCAGACTTGGGGTTGATGAAGGATTCTTAATGTGTTTATAAGGAGGGGTGAAATAGTGGAAGGAAGTAGCACAGACAGATTGGAGGTCCAGTATCCAGTAAAACATGTAGTGTGCTATAATGTTTGGTATGTACATCCCATCCAGTTTTCTTTATTATAGGAGGGAGTGATTTTACCAAGACAGCAACGATATTCACAATTCATATATTGGAACTGAACTGGAAACCCTTACTGAGGCTGATGGACTTTGTTTAATGTTTACTAGGTAGTGGCCAAATAGATGGATTCTGCCTCTTTTTGCCCATCAGTGACCCAAATCTCATTTATTGCTGAGACACTGCACACAAGTGATATCTGTCCCAAAAGCCAGGAATTGATAAGTAAAGAACCCAGTTTAAAGAATGGAGGCTAGCTTATTGTGGCTAAGTTGATCCTTCAGAAAACATCATACCCCATTAGTCCAAACTATTACTTGAAGAATTCACCTTGGACTAGATTACCTCCCATTTTTAAGAATTAACTTTTTTGCATTAACGTGCTTCTGTCAGGGACTGACTGTTAGAGTCACGGGGTTTAACCCACCACTGTCTCCTTTGGCACATGAGAGAACGCCAAGTGCGTGTTCTAAATCGGATGTGCTTGTTTGAGTTCAGTAATGCATCCGATTATCACCTTGGTATTTTACCCCACCCATGTACTTTAAGTCTTTTAATACGCTCCTACTTAATAAATATATACAGACACTTTTAGTTTGCAGTCTGTTGTTAGAAACAAAACGTCGAAAAGCCAAGTCACCTACATTTAAATTGTTCCCTGCAAATCAGTAATGGCAGTCTTGAACATGTTGCATGCTATCTCGTCATACTCCAACCCTTTGATTAGAAGTTAGAGTAATTGAAAAGGGAAAGGTCATGCAAGTTCGACTTCTTGATTTGCTAAAGTGCAATCAAATTCACAACAAGCGGAATGTTCAAAATAAACTAGTTGCAACAGCAGTGAACTGCAATAAAAAAAAACACCCAAAGCGAGTGTTTTGCCACTGGCACACATCACTGAAATGAAACAGCGCATACTAACCCTTTTGAGTGCTGAATGTCTTTTGGAACTTGCACGTTTTGTTAACTGCCAAAAAATGATTATTTCTTAATACTGGATATTATAAGTGTCATTTGAGCTCTCCGCTGGGCCACGAGGCTGTTCGTAAGTCAATGTTCTCTGAATAAGCAAAACATAGATGTGTTTTTTTAGTGTAAAAATGTAACTGCAGTCCTCATAGGGTTAAAGAATGGCTGAGATTTTAAACCCTGTTGTAAATACTGGGACTGTTAAAGGCACTATGTATAGATCTAATTTGTTTTAATGGGGCTTTGTTTTACGGAGAAACTTGCAAACCAGCTGTGTGACTGCATGTGACACAGTGCAGCAGAATGCTAATATTGATTATTTTTTATAATTTCCTAACAACACTTGGCAATTTGGCTTTTGGAACCTATTTATTTTAGCACATTCTTTGCCCATTCAGAGTTTACACTAGATCGTTTGGCTTGAAGAGTATTAAATGCAAATTGCTGCTAAGCTGCACTTGTGTAAATTGGGTGGCTCTTATAATAAAACAGTGATTCCAAATAAACTGATGTAGAACAGTGTATTTAATTATTCAACCTTTCTTCAAAAAAATTGACATCTAGGAGAAGGGCAATATCATAGGATATCTATAGATTAAAGAAGGAAGGGAAGACAGAAGGGGAGTTGCACAACGTTAAGATTCTAGATAAGAATCAGGGTAGGAATTGGTGCAGTGAGTCTTGATTTCAACACCGCAAAGATGCAGGAGGAGAACAAGCGTGTGGAACCATGTGTTTGCAGCCTCGGAGAAACCAGAAAGTTCACAAGAGTAATGACCATCATACTATCAGTGAAATAGAGATTAGAAAGGTTGTGACAGAGACACATCAGTTTTTCCTTGAATCCCATCCAGGAGTCCAAAGAAGGTCCCAGAAGTGTGTGTCCAGATAGTAGAGCAGCGCTAAAATATTGGATAGACTTAAGGTTCGTAGAGAGTTAACAGTTATAAAGGAAAAATATGTTTGGAATCTCGGAGGAATTGAACTTCTCACTGGCCTCTAGCAATAGAGGAGATGTTGGAATCGGGACAATGAGGATACGCGTGTCAGTAGATGAAGGACTACGGGTACCATCAAAGGTAAGAGATGGCAGCTATTGGTTTCATTAGATAAAGAAAAGGACTTTGTACCTTCAGACAGCCATTTACAATGTTGAGTTTTAACCTTTCCACCAGCATGAACCCATATACAATTTTCAAAGTACTCCACGAGGCCTTTAGAGGAAGTGTTCACCTCAATTGTCATTGATCTCCCTATAGTTTAGTTGGTAATTGCAGTGTATGGTATGGAACTGAGTGATGTAGAGCAGGAAGTCTGGGATCTATACCTCGGTGATCTTAGATAAGTTAGTAATAGGGATCCTATATTCTCCAGTGGGCCATGCTTGAAAAGTGCAGATGTAAATGTTGGATGAATATAGGGTTGGGATTGATTCTTGGGATGGCACAACTGACTTATGAGGAGAGACTGATCAACTGGGCTTGTATCCACTAGAGTTTAGAAGAATGAGGGGATCTCATAGAAACATATAAAATTCTGACGGGATTGGACAGGTTAGAGGCAGGAAGAATGTTCCCGTTGCTGGGGAGTTCCAGAACTAGGGGTCACAGTCTAAGAATAAGGGGTAAGCCATTTAGGACTGAGATGAGGAGAAACTTCTTCACTGAGTGCTTAACCTCTGGAATTCTCTACCGCAGAAAGTTGTTGAGGTCAGTTCGTTAGATATATTCAAAAGAGAGTTAGATATAACCCTTACGGCCAAAGGGATCAAGGGGTATGGAGAGAAAGCAGGAAAGGGGTACTGAGGTTAAATGATCAGCCATGATTTTATTGAATGGAGGTGCAGGCTCGAAGGGCTGAATAGCCTACTCCTGCACCTAATTTCTATGTTTCAATGCCACCACAGTTAATTATTTCCAATAATCAATGTCTGGAATGGCTATCTAGAAAAGGTACTGGAAAGTGACCACTGGTCTTGAAAATATACTAAAAGAAAAATAAATAGTGTCTTTCACGACCACCAGACATCTCAAAATGTTTTAAAGGCAATTAAATAATTTTGGAGTGTAATCACTGTTTTAATGTGGGAACTACAGCACAAGTCACAAATTTAAGAGGAAAAAATAAATTGAATTCTGACAACTTAAATTTTATGAGAAATTGTAAACTGAGAGGTGTTTCTCAGTCTCTCCCCGCTTCATTTCCCTCCTGCAAAACTGCTGATTAAAGGCATAGTGGGAAGATATTTTGTGTACCTCACTCTTCTCGCCCCCCAACTGTAATGCCCTGATCGGTACTTCCTATAATATTGGCAAACGAAAAGGGACAAGAAAAGACCAATTGGTCCATCCAGCCTGCATCATCCAAATGTGGTGGAGCTCCCCCTTCACCTGATCCTGGGAGAAAAAAAGAACAAACCTTGGGCCAATTTAGGAAACAATTGTGGGAAGATTCCTCTGACCTCCCCCCAGGATAATCAAGCAAACTCCAGGAGACGGCAGTATATTAACACTAGTCACTGGCAACCCCACCTACCTCTAGATAGCTTCCATTTGACAAACTTGTCCAGCTCCCATTTGAAGACCTGTAGTGAATCCATACCACACGTTCTGGCAACCTAATCCAGAGGGCGATCAATCTGTAAATGAGAGTGCTTCCAGGAATAATCAAATGTTATGTTTTCTTATTTTGTACTGATGTCCTCTATCTTTCCCTCCCTATCCAGCTCAAATAACCTATCCACCCGAACAGAATCTGTGCCGTTCATCATTTTAACGACCTCAATCATATCCCCTTGAAGTCTGTGGTTCTTCAATGAAAAAAGTCCCAGTTCCCTGGCCTACATTAGACCCTAAGACTTTGCATTCTGGTGTCCTTCCTCGGAGCTTGAGCAGGGTCTTGATATCTCCACCATGTAAGGTGACCAAAACACATTCTCGAAGTGACTGTACAGAGGGTTTATATAAGGTATGCATTTATTTCTAGCTTTGTATTTAACTGTTCGAGCTGTACATCTTAACACTCAATTTACTTTCTCCATGACACTGATCATGGACCTGCAGCATTTCATGAACTATATCCTGGGGTTCCTCTTGCTCCATAGCCTTCAGAGGGTAACCCTGCATGATATTCACACGCCTGGAATTACTGTGAGCCAATTGAATCATGCTGCATTTATCCACATTGCAGGACATCTTCCACACCTGGGCCCATTCCGTTTATGTATCTAAATTTGCAGTCTATATATTTTGTCTGAAATCCTACTAAACTCACCAGAAAAAAATAGGGCTTGTCCATTCCAGTTTTAATGCTGTGATAAGGCTTAATTACTGGCAAACAACCTCTCTAGCAATGAAAATTTACTTTTACAAGTGTGGCGTCTCATTGCGCCAGATTTTAATTATTGTTGGAGATTTTAAAAATATATATATTTTTTAATTTCTTTGTCTCTTTTATCTCTCTCGTAACCCCATCTTTCTTTCCCACTCCTAATTTCACTTTCTATACCTGATTTGACATTGAATTAACTATTCTAACTAACTTCCTAGTTCAGATTCTGCGCTGCTCATTAACAATTCTACAATCTGATTGGTTAAGGAGACACACAGTTGCGTGCACTGCTCACACAGGTCCTAGATCCCCTGTAGAGAACGCAGTGCCGTTTTGGATTTCTAATTTACAGTAAGTTCCCGTGCAAAATCCACAAAGTCTGTGGGCAAGTGCAAGTGTAATCAGCGACTGCCGCCGTTCATTCACCGCTGAAAACAAAATCCGGCTCGTTGATAAAAATAGAGAAGAGCAATGGTCCGAAATAGCAACCCTGCACAAATACTAAGATGCTTCCATTCATTACTCCCCACTACCTAATGAGAATTCAACCAGTTAATTTATCCAGCATAATATGTGCAACCATAATGCACTGTCTCTAGTCATGACGCAAACTGCCGCCTTCGCGGCTACCTCTAACCAGCAGTTTGAAGCATAAAATAGGGTACGGAGTGACAAATAAGAGACACTACAACTCCATTTAGGAATGTGGAGAAATAGAATCTAATCCCCCTTTAACCTAAAATGAGGGCAGTACCATTTTTGATGCTTATCTGGGGCCAACATACAAGAGAGCAGGATGGTGACACAATGCTGGGTCACAATGTTGAAAGAAAGACTTGCATTTATATAGCGTCTTTCACGACCACCAGAAGTCCCAAAACGCTTTACAGCCAATGAAGTACTTCTTGAAATGTAGTCACTGTTGCAGGAAACGCGGCAGCCAATTTGCACACAGCAAGCTCCCACAAACTGCAATGTGATAATGACGAGATAATCTATTTTAGTGCTGTAGGTTGAGGGATAAATATTGGCCAAGATAACTCGCCTGCTGTTCTTTGGAAAAAGTGCCATAGGATCTTTTATGTCCACCTGAGAGAGCAGATGAGGCTTCGGTTTAATGTCTCATCTAGAAGACAATGCCTCTGACAGTGCAGCACTTCCTCAGCACTACACTGGAGTGTCAGCCTAGATTTTTGTGCTCAAGTCTCTGGAGTGGGACTTGAACCCACAACTTTCTGACATATCCACTGAGCCACAGCTGACACTACCCCCACATAGAGGCAAAAAGGGTGAAGGAAGAGCTAACCTGGGCCACTCTTGCTTATTCTCCCTTCTTGCTCAGGAATGGTATGGTACTGAGACTTTGGAAGTGAAAACACAATAAAAGACAGTAAATTCAGTTTTATTTTAAAAACAACCCCTATTGTACAAATGTTCAGAAAATAAAAGCAGTCCATTTTCAAAATAGTGTTGCCAAAGATGCTGAGTCGCGGCCCCTATTTTCTAACCTTTTTGTTTGTATGGGCCTCTCCCGTGTCTATTCATCACAACTATTTTTACCATTCTTCTGACCTTTTTATATCCAGCCACATTTTCTGTTAAGCAGTTTGCAGGTTATTAAACCCATTAGCTCCCTCTCCGTGATTTGTGTTTCTGTTGATTTTCTCAGTTCTTCCCATTTTTTAGCAGTACTTATCCTTCTGTCTTCATGTCTGATTAGGGAGCAGAGGTTAGAAACCCAAAATGTCAAATCCTGTCCTCTTTATTGATGCCGAATAACCTATTGTGTATTTCCAGCATTTACCTTTGAGAAAGTTGGCAAAGAAAAATACAAAGGGCAATAGAAAGGCTTTTTTATAGGCACATTAGGTAGTAAAAAGGCAGTCAATGTAACGGTAGGCCCACTAAGCGATGAAGGAAGCAAGCTTGTGAAAGAAAGACTTGAATTCCTATAGCGCCTTTCATGACCTCAGGACATCCCAAAGCACTTTACAGCCAATGAAGTACTTTTTTGAACTGTAGTCACTGCTGTAATGTAGGGAAGGCGAAAGCCAATTTTCACACTCAAATAGCATTCAAAAAAATGACCAGATTATCTATCTTAGGTATTGGTTGAGGGCTAATTCGAGGGACCACCTAAGAAGACGGCAGATCGGGCGATCTTACCTGCTCCTCCTTGAATTTTGCCATGGGACCTTTTACATCCACTTGAAACGGCAGACTTGAATGTCTCATCTGAAAGATGGCATCTCTGACTGAAGTGCCAGCCTAGATTATGTGTTCAAGTCTCTGGGGCTTGAACCCACTTCCTTCTAACTCAGAGGCCAGAATACTACCACTGAGCCACAGCTGACACCTAGTGCAGAATGAGTGGCAGAGATAGTGAATAGGTACTGTTCCTCAGTTTTCACAGAGGAGGTGGGTATGATGACTGTAGAACCACCTGAGGCGAGTGTAGAACTTAGTGGAGGTTAGTGTTCAAAGAGAAATGGAACTAACAAAATTACTCAAACCTAAGGTAGACAAATCATGGTTTATATTGCAAGGAAGAAAAAGTGGAGGCTCAGACTATAATTTTTTTTAAATTCTGTGTAGAGGAAAATTGTATAAGACTGAAAGGTGTCTTTTATGTCAACCTGCTGAGCCTGATTGGAAAAAACAAAGCATCTTCTCCCATTTTTCTCCCCTACTCTCCTGAAGCCACCGACTCCAGACAGGGTTCAAGTTCCACAAATGCCAGCAGCCCCATAGTGCCACACGCAGTGCAGTATGTGTGCGCGCTAGGTCCGTGCAGCAGAGCAGGTCTCCAGACACCACACGTTTTTAAAAAAAAATCCACACACAGACATCTTCCATCCCCTCAATTGGAGTTAGGACTGGAGCATCAGGTCCTTCATTGAAACATCTGTGAACTCTTGTGGAAGCAAGTCATCCTCATTCGAGGGACCGCCTATGATGATGATGATGAGTGCCACACACAGTTATCCTTTATGTGTGAACCTGGGCAATGACGACATGCAAGCTGTTTGGTTTATGGGAGCATCAGAGCAAAGTCCAAACTGTCCTCACATGCATTATACATGCTCTATGGCAGATGATGCTGGACAGCCATTGAGAGGAGAGACTAACTGATTTTGTTCCCCTTAATGGTTCTGGGCATTGAGTAAACATTAGTGATTCCAGTGCTGCTTTGGCTGAGATCAGGTATCTTGAGCACAGACCAGGGATCAAACTTGGGACCGCCTTAGTCTATTTGGTGCAGGGCGACATCTACTCTCTCTGTTTTTACGTTATTACTCCGATCTCAACCCCTCCCCGTTGTCTGATAATTATTAATTTTCTTCCAATTTTGAAACCCCACATCCATCTGTATTTCTTCAGCTCTGCTCCTCTAATGCCACTAAGAATTGCCCTTTCCAAAAATTTCAAACGGTAAATCAGCACGTAAGAAATAAAAGGGTGAATGGAAGTGCTGAGTGCCTCATTTCTGGTACTGCTGAAGGAGACACAACTCGAATTATGGGGAAATCATTGGGACAGGCAAGGAGGTGAAAACCCAGCAAACATTTAAGCAAGGGCTGGACACTGCAAAGTCAGAAAGTTCTTCTACCCAGAAGTGCATTCCAAGTATTGACATTCTTTGTATGAAGGACATCAGCCCTAAATTTGTTGTTCACTCGTTTGAAACTGTATCCCTTGTTCTACTGTCCAGGTTTAATGCAAAGCTATGTTAATGTTTGAGTTATCCCTCAACCAACTCCTAAAAACAGATCACCTGGTCATTATTACATTGCTGTTTGTGGGAGCTTGCTGTGCGCAAATTGGCTGCCGTGTTTCTTATATTAAAAGAAAAAGACTTGCATTTATATAGCGCCTTTCACGACCAGCGGACGTCTCAAAGCGCTTTACTGCCAATTAAGTACTTTTTGGAGTGTAGTCACTTGTATTGTGGGAAACGCGGCAATCAATTTGCACACAGCAAACTCACACAAACAGCAATGTGATAATGACCAGATAATTTTTTTTGTTATGCTGATTGAGGGATAAATATTGGGCAGGACACCAGGGCTAACTCCCCTGCTCTTCTTTGAAATAGTGCCATGGGATCATTTACATCCAGATGAGAGGGTAGAGAGAGCCTCAGTTTAACGTCTCATCCAAAAGACGGCACCTCCGACAGCGCAGCACTCTCTCAATGCACTGGTGTCAGCCTAGATTTATGTGCTCAAGTTCCTGGAGTGGGACTTGAACCCACGACCTTCCGACTCCGATGCAAGTCTCAGACTGAGCCACAGCTGACACTACATTACAACAGTGACTACACTCCAAAAGTATTTCATTGGCTGTAGAGCACTTTGGGCATCCTGAAGTCATGAATGGTGCTATATACATGCAACTCTGTCTACGCTTGGGGTTTACCTTTTCGATGCAGTTTATTATCTTACATACCTCTCAGTCACCTTGCTTCAATGCTGAAAAGACCTAGTTTCTCCAGTCTGTCCTCGTAACTCGGTACGGATGGGGAGCGGTGACGGGGGAGGGGAAACAATTGCACGTTCTTTCTGGATGGATGCCCTAGGTTGACCTGAATGGTTCTTCATCCATATCTATGTTGTGGTCAAGTAAATGAGTCGCCACCTATCATTTGTAACGACATATTTAGGAACAGGGACAAAGTCCTGGTGAACGAGTATCAGGAATTAGGCTCTAAATTAAAAAGCAGGACCTTGAGGGTAGTAATCTCTGAATTACTGTCCGAGCCACATGAAAATTGGCATAGAGGCAGACAGATCAGGAGAATTAACACGTGACTAAAGGGCTGGTGTGGGAAAGAGGGGTTCCTTTTCATGGGACACTGGCACCAGTTCTGGGACAGGAAGGAGCTATATCTATGGGACAGGCTCCACCTGAACCAGGATGGGACCCGTGTCCTAATGGGAATGGTAAATAGGGAGGTAGCAAAGGCTTTAAACTAGTAAGAAGGGGGGAGTGATCTACAAGAAACATAAGCAGCCTAAATATAAATTAAACAGGAAAGGGGAGTACAGAAAAGAATAAAGTAAGGGAGGACATTGATGGCATAGGAGCAAATAGAGTTATAGAACAGGAGTCTAAAAAGATGGTTGAACATAAAGGGAGAGGAAATCCTATTAAAAATGAGTTAAACTGTACAGTAATGCAGTGTCTGTAATAAAGCAGGAGAGCTGGAGGCAATCATGCGTTGGGAGGAACCAGACATGGTAGAGATTACTGAGACATGGCTATGGAAAAATCAGGACTGGAAATTAAACATTGCACAGTAAAACATATTTAGAAAACATAGAGAGGGAAAAAAGGGAGGTGGAGTAGCTGTACTTATTAGGGATAACATAATGGCTGCAGAAAAGTGTGACACAGCCACCAGCAAGACACGAATAGAATCCATATGAATAGAGATAAAAGATAATAAAGGATCAATCACACTAATAGGTGTAGCCTACAGACCACCCAATAGTGGAAGGGAAGTGGAGGAAGAAATATGAAAATTAGGGAAATGAATAAAAATCATAGAATAATCATCCTGGGGGATTTCAACTACCCCAATATTAATTGGACAGAAGAGGTAGGAAAAGAGGATTAGGGAATGGAGTTACTGCAATGTATACAGGACTCCTTTCTAACCCAATATGTAAAAAGCCCAACATGGGCAGATTCGCTATTGGGTCTAATAATGGAGAATGAACCAGAGCAGATAAAAGTAGAAGAGCATCTAGGCAATAGTGACCATAATATAATACGCTTTAAGATGATAATAGAGGACATAAGTATTACAAAAACCAGGTTAATTCATTGGGAAAAAAGCTGATTTTGTGGGGCTGAGAATAGAACTTGGGAAGATAAAATGGGCAACAATATTGGCAAACAATAATGAAGAACAACAATGAGAAACATTTAAAATGGTGTTCAACAGAGTGTAAGAAGAATATATTCCACTAAAAGAAAAGAACAAACTACACACTAATGAGACTATATGGATGAATAAAGACATAAGGGAACAATTAAGGGTAAGGATGAGGCAGACAAAAAGCAGGAAACTATAGACCAGTTAGCCTAACATCTGTGGTTGGGAAAATGTTGGGAGTTCATTATTAAAGACGCAGTTGCAGGACATTTGGAAAAGCGAAATTCAGTCAGGCAGAGTCAGCATGGATTTATGAAGGGGAAGTCATGTTTGACAAATATGCTGGAGTTCTTTGAGGATGTAATGAACAGGGTGGATGAAGGGGAACCAGTGGATGTGGTGTATTTGAACTTCCAGAAGGCATTTGACAAGGTGCCACATAAAAGGTTACTGCACAAGATAAAAGTTCATGGGGTTGGGGCTAATATATTAGCATGGATAGAGGATTGGCTAACTAACAGAAAACAGAGAGTCGGGATAAATGGTTCATTCTCTGGTTGGCAACCAGTAACTAGCGGGGTGCTACAGAGATCAGTGCTGAGAACCCAACTATTTACAATCTATATTAACGACTTGGAAGAAGGGACTGAGTGTAATGTAGCCAAGTTTGCTGACGATACAAAGATGGGAGGAAAAGCAATGTGTGAGGACACAAAAAATCTGCAAAAGGCTGTGAGTGGGCAAAAATTTGGCAGATGGAGTATAGTGTTAGAAAGTGTGAGGTCATGCACTTTGGCAGAAAAAAATCAAAGAGCAAGTTATTATTTAAATGATGAAAGATTACAGCGGGACCTGGGGGTACTTGTGCATGAAACACAAAAGGATAGTATGCAGATACAGCAAGTGATCAGGAAGGCCAATAGAATCTTGGCCTTTATTGCAACGGTAATGGAGTATAAAAACAGGGAAGTCTTGTTGCAGCTATACAAGGTATTGGTAAGGCTACACCTGGAATACTGCGTGCAGTTTTGGTTTCCATATTTACGAAAGGATATACTTGCTTTGGAGGCAATTTAGAGAAGGTTCACTAGGTTGATTCCAGGGATGAGGGGGTTGACTTTGAGGAAAGGTTGGGTAGGTTGGGCCTCTACTCATTGGCCTTCAGAAGAATGAGAGGTGATCTTATCGAAACGTATAAGATTATGAGGGGGCTTGACAAGGTGGATGCAGAGAGGATGTTTCCACTGATGGGGGAGACTAGAACTAGAGGGCATGATCTTAGAATAAGGGGCCGCCCATTTAAAGCAGATGAGGACAAATTACTTCTCTGAGAGGGTTGTAAATTTGTGGAATTTGCTGCCTCGGAGAATTGTGGAAGCTGGGACATTGAATAAATTTAAGAGAGATAGTTTTTTGAGCGATAAGGGGTTATAGGGAGCAGGCGGGGAAGTGGAGCTGAGTCCATGATCAGATCAGCCATGATCTTATTGAATGGCGGAGCAGGCTTGAAGGTCTGTATGGCCTACTCCTGCTCCTATTTCTTATGTTCTTATGTTACATTAAGTACATGAACAGCAGAGGAATGCATGATAAGAAAGAATACAAAGGGATTGAGTGGTTAAAAAAAAACAATTAGGAAGGCAAAGAGGAACTATGAAATTAAACTTTCAAGGAGCATAAAACAAAACAGTAAAATATTTTACAAACACATCAATAAAAAAAGGCTGGGATGGAAATGGGACCATTAAGGGATAGAAAGGACAATACCACAGGTAACGATAGAAAGATGGCAGTGATGGGGAGAATCGCCCTTCTCCTCTCTTAACAAGCCCGGATTCAACAGACAGATACCTTGGATAAGTTTCAATGACTTTAATTCCAACACGTGAAGGGGGAGCATCTCACTTCTCAGCTGCCTGAGAGGATCTCCAACGAGCTGTTCAAATTGCACCTTAATTATCCAGGTCTAGACACGAGTATCCTCGTGGACAGACCTTAACAGTGATGTGATTGGTTGTACCAACGCATGATCAAATACCCATCTGTTCCCTTCTTCCAGGTGTCACTCGCCTTATATTGTTATATGGTTATATTAGTTCCTCTTTGGAAGTTCTTTATTGCTCCCTTGAGCCCGAGATCAAAAAGTGGTCATTTTGTGTACGTGTGGGTTTTAAGCATACCTTTTGTTTAGCCAGCTCAGGGCCTCCATAATAGCCAGATAACATCTTTGATAATCAATCTTGCTCTTGCAGGCAGAAATATTAAATAATTATTTCGCTTCGGCATTTACCAGAGAGATAGAACAGGGGGACATGACATTGGATGATGAGAGTAATTAGATAAGTACATTTAAAATAAAAAAGAGGGGATATATTAAATAAACTAATCAAACTCAGAGGATAAACCCCCTGGTCCGGATGGATTGCATCCACGCATTTTAAAAGAATCTAGGGAAGAGATAGCAGAGGCAATACTACATATATTTAATAATTCGTTAGAAAAAGGTGTTGTGCCAGAAGTCTGGTGGATAGCTAACGTAATACCTATATTTAAGGGGGGTAGAACATGTCCAGGGAATTATAGGACTAGTCAGCTTAACATGGGTGGAAGGAAAAATAATGGAATCCCTATTAACGGAGAGAATAGATCATCTAGAAACTAAAAGTATAATGAATAGTCAGCATGGATTTCAAAAGGGAAAATCTTGCTTGATCAATCTTACTGAATTTTTAGAAGAGGTAACAGAGTAGACGATGGTAATGCAATAGATGTAATTTATCTAGATTTTCAAAAGGCCTTCGATAAGGCACCCCATAATAGAGTGATGAACAAGCTCAGAGAATGTGGAGTCAGGGGATAAGTAGCAGAATGGATAGCTAGCTGGCTTCAAGACAGAAAGCAGAGAGTGGGACTAAAGGGTGACTATAGACAGTGGTAGAAGGTGTCCCACAAGGATCAGTGCTGGGACCACTGCTGTTCACAATTTACATTCATGAAAATGAATGTAAATTTTGACTTTAGAATCAAAAACACAATTTCTAAATTTGTAGATGATACCAAATTGGTGGGGGTGGGGGGAGCAAATAGCCAATACTGAGGAGGACTGCAACAAATTACAGGAGGACATTAATAAACTTGCAGAATGGGCAAATAATTGACAAAATGAAGTTCAACACAGATAAATGTGAGATGTTACATTTTGATAGGAAGAATAGGGAAGTCACTTATTACTTGAGGGTGCAAGTCTGGGTGGGGTAGAGGAACAAAGGGATCTCGAAGTACAAATTCACCAATCACTAAAAGTTACGACACAGGGTAACAAGGCCATAACAAAGCAAACCAAGCACTAGTGTTTATTTCTAGAGGGCTAGAATTGAAAAGTAGGGAAGTTATGCTAAACCTGTATTGAACCTTGGTTAGACCACACTTGGAGCACTGTGTGCAGTTCTGGTCACCATATTATAAAAAAAGATATAGAGGCACTGGAGAGGGTGAAAAGGAGATTTTCAAGGAGGATACCAGAAATCCGAGGGTATACATATCAGGAAAGGATGAACAGGCCGGGTCTCTTTTCTCTTGAAAAAAAGGCTAAGGGGTGACCTAAGAGGTCTTTAAAATTATAAAAGGTTTTGATAGTGCATACAGAGAGAATGTTTCCACTTGTGGGGAAAAGCATAACTAGAAGCCATCAATGTAAGATAGTCACGAAGAAATCCAATAGGGAATTCAGAAGAAACTTCTTTACCCAGAGTTGTGAGAATATGGAACTTGCTACCACAGGGAGTGGTTGGAGTGAATAGTATTGATGCATTGAAGGGAAGGCTGGACAAGCATATGAGGGAGAAGGGACTAGAGGATTATTCTGATAGATTTAGATGAGGAAAGACAGGAGGAGGCTCGAGTGGAGCATAAACACCGGCATGGACTGGTTGGGCCAAATGGCCTGTTTCTGTGCTATATATCCTGTGTAATCGCAGAATGCATTCCTCAAATTTTAAAATAAAAAGAATGCCACAACCTCCCCCCACCCCCCAGAAAAACAGCAGAAGCTTTCCCCAATAAAATCCAAGTCTCCGTTTCAACATTTTAATCCATGAAGATGTTTTACATTATTTGCAAAATCTTTACTTTTATTACATTACGAGAAGCCTCATATCCATTAGTTCTTCCCAATATCTATAAATTCAATTATTCCCATCAACAGCAAGCTGACAGTGAACCTGATCTTGAATCGACTGTCTGTACAATTGACTTTAGGTGGTTTTAACAGATTGAAGATTCACAGATTTAAATTAAGATAAATATTCAGTCGGTGTTTTGAAACTAGGATTTCACTTATACTCCCAGATAGTTTTAATGCTGGATCCAAGGCATCATTGGGGATTAGTGCAGTAATGATGTTGTGCTGGATGTCATCAGCATGCCTTCAATGTATTTTACTTATTAAAGGCAATAGTGACACCTAGTAGCAGAATACAAGTACTGCAGTTGCCTTTTATTACACAGAGGGGCTGCCTAATTTCAATGGCTTGGCCCCTTTCTACATAGTGTCAAACTGTACTGTCGACCACCAATGGATAGCAGGCCGAATGTTAACTAGCAGCTATGGGGAGGGGTGTAAATCTAGACAGACGCTCTTAAAGACAGGATTCACTGTATTACAATAGTTCCACAGTAAACATCAAGCTGGATCTGGCAAAGATTTGAAACTGATCATGGATTAAATAAACCATTCTATATGCAACTAGTCTAATAGAAAAGTTGTATCTGTAAATGTATCAAATAGAGGGAGGAGCCAAGAAACCTTCCAAGTAAATATCTATCGATGATTAACGGTCTAGAATTTGAACGCTAAGCAACTAAAGCAGCAGCTGTTTTTTTAAAAATACGGTATTATTTTAATGTCAGTTAGTGTGAGACAGTGTTCCTTTTCCAACTCTTCCAGGGCTGCACCTAGTTGTCAAGACAAGTAGAATGCAAGATGGGAGTCTTTTAAAAATAAATGCACGGACTAAGTGGCTCGGCGAAGTCACTTAGTGAATTTTTTAAAAACGCAGTTAATGGAAAATGCCAGAAATACACAGGTCAATCAGCATCGGAAAGAGAAAGATTTGGGGCGCAGCATTGTTAAAACCCCGCCTAAAACATTAACCTGTCTTTTTTTCTTTCAGGTGCTAGGTGGGCTGCTGTGTGTTTCCAGTTGCTGTGTTTTTACACTGGCCTTGAGATTACTGGCGTGGATAAGCTTGATCCATTTGTCTGAAATTCCTCTCGCCACTATTTTAGCCAAACATGAAATGCTCACAACTATCCCACAACACAATTTCAAGGCCACAATTTTATTGGAAGGTCCAGCCAATTATAAGCTGTTTCAGTTGATCCACTGGATTTTTTTTAATGTTACCCAATAAAATTTGAGAAACAGCCTGCATTCTGCATAATTTGAAGTCTCAGTCTTTTTAATTGTGATCAGCTGGGTGTCTAGACACAAGGAAGCTCATCTCCAAGAGTCTCCAAACTACTGAGAAATCCATATAAGTAGTGTCTGTACACCTGATGTGGAGTGCACACTCTCTGTGCAAGTCCACACCTGCTGTCCCTAAACCCAGAGAATGTAGGTGCAAATTGCTACTGCTGGAGTTTTTTAATGCACAAAACACTGGTAGATTATCCACTGCTTATCTGGCTAGGACCACCTTGCTAATTAGGGCATTGGTTTACAGGATTATCTAGAGTTGTGTGGAAAGAATCCCAGTCCCTGATCTACCCCTCCACATCTAAAATCAGTAAGTCAGGACCAGCAGGTTAATCATCAACAGCGTCCTGGGATACTGCAGATCTGCCTGGCTCAGACCTCACATTGCAGAATCTGCCATTTGGTATTAACTCAATTCTCATCCAGGCCCACTTCACCTCTCCTCTCCCCCACCCGCCTCCCCCACAAAGAGGGAAGTTTCAGCATTAATGCCACTCAATACAGTTCACAGTGCCAGCTGCATGGAGCTCCTGTTTATTTTATTCATCAGGGAAAGATTTTCAATTTTTTGCTATAAATGAGACTTGAATTCTAATTGCCAAAGATTTATCAGAAAGGACACTGTCTCTTTAAAGTTGTACCATTAAAAACAAATCAATCAGGTTACAGTAGACCTAAAAAGCAGAACAAGTGAGTAGAAACGTTCTCCAAACATCCCATAAAAGGGAAGTTTTTTCACCTGAATAGTACATGGCCATTTTTCACATGGGAGTCTAAGGAATGAATGCCATAGACTGTTTGACAATGGTGGGCAATCAAAACAGAGGCCAATCCTGTTGTCACCCAATGTCCTCACACATTCTGGTCGGAGTCACTGGAGAGAGATAAAGAGCAGGAAGCCTCCCTAGCCCAGGGGTGCTGAGGCAAAGTAGGGTTGCCTAGTGCCACTGCTGCTAAGATCAGCTAACTCAGCTTACCTGCAAAACATACTGGGCATTGCACATATCAACTGAGCCAACTGCATGTTAGAAAGGTGGATATCTGTGCATTTATCACCACAGTGTTTTATGATCTTAAAACTAATGCCTAGAGCAAGCATAGGATAAATATTTTGAGTCGAACTCTCCCTATTGTGTTCTACTGACCTCAGGAATGGTTTCAATGGTTACAGTGATCCCCACCACTAAGTGCACAGATGATTCAGTCGTGCACACTTCCCTTTTCTGAATACATTCCATTATAGTAATAATACCAACACTTTTATTGTTTCTGAAAGTACCCAGCAGACTTCGTAGAGCATGGTTTGGTGAGTCATGAAGGAACACTTCCACTCGGGCTAATGCTAGAATAGGTTAACCAATGAGAAAATCAGGATCTGGGGAGGGCGCACATGGCCATTTGAATTTTGGACAAATATGCAAGCTGGATCCAAAATGAAGGCTGTGCATCTCACAGTCACTGAAGTGATGTTTTTTCTTCCAATTTTACCCCCTTGCTTTTATTGCACAGAAACCAACCACCCTCACTCTCTGATTGTCCCCATTCCATGCGGACAACAAGGCACATCAGATATGGCTTCGGCTGTGATGTTCTCCACAGTGGGAGGGACGCGCCGTCGAGGCACAACATGAATAGTGGCCACATGGGCCAGATGACCAGCGACTTTGAGCTATACCTCCTTAAGGGAGCTAGCAACTTCAGGAGGGCACAAGAAAAAGGCAAAGCTAAGATTTTCTGCCCTGTACAACTCAGTACCACGAGGCATGACCTTTACCCACTGTATCATTGGGAAGCGGACGTTCAACTTTTTACAGATAATTAGAGTCAACAATCAACAGTACCAGCTCCAGCGACTTTACAACCCTTACTTTTTAGGTTTGACATGTAAATTTACATTATACTGTAATAATGACGACTGTGTGCCTCAATGGAAAAGGTGGCAAAGAAATTAAAGGATTCTGTAAATCATTTTTTACTAATTCTATTTTAGGAATCAAATAATGCTACTGTAGTCCTCGCAACAAAACCTGCAGAGAAACCAGGTGAAAAAACAAGCTCGGTTCTTCACAACACTCAGAATCTTTCTCTTTTCTTCCCCAAACTTTCTCCAATACACGCTCTCTCTTTGTTCCACCACAATCCCCCTCTCAGCCTGATATTCTCTCTAGCACCAGTCTCTCTAACTGTCCCTCGGCCTTGCACACATTCTTACTTTGTGTCTCTATCTCTCCCCCAAATCGCAGCAGAAAATTGTGGAAATACACCGTAGGTGTCAGACTGGTTAACATTTTGGGTCAAGACACTTCTCAGAACTGAAAAGATAATTAAACTGCTTTGTAAGGTGAAAGAGGGGGGAAAAAAGGAGGTGAAGATAATAGATACTCCAATCAGAGAGAGGAAGTTAATGGATTAATGCATCAAGGAGGAAATGGATCCTCTGGAATGCGTGGGATGGGGAGGAAGAAATGTGTTTGGTGAGAGCATCATAAACGTGGCAGATGATCTGGTGAATGCAAAGCTGGTGGGAAAGTGAAGACCACTGGAATCTTGTTGATGCGAGAGGAGGGGGAGTGGTGAGGATAGAGGCATGGAAAGTGAGACCGACACAGTTGAGGACCCTTCCAACCAACATTATGGGAAAACCCAGTTAGGAGAAAAAGGTAATTCCAGAAGCTTAGGGAGGAATATAGAGTCATCAGAGGAAGATAGCACAGAGATGGAGTATCTGGGAGGGATGAATGGAGGGGAACAATAAGTGGATGGCAAGAAGCATAATCCATTGAGCTATGGGAGTCAGTGAGCTGGTGACAGATGAACGTATAAAGACCATTGCCAGAGATGGAGAAGTTCAGGAAAGGAAGGGGAAAAAATAAATCAGAGCTCCCTCTCTATATCCCTCTCAGAATTAAACTCTTCCCACATTCAATCTTGCATCGTCTTTCTCCAACACACAATCTTTCACTCTCCTTTCCTTCAGTTCTACGCTTTCTCTCTTCACCCACTTGATGTCTCAATCTCTCTCTCTCCTTCTGCACAGTCTTACAGTCAAGAGCACAGCTTCATCTGAACTTCAGCTATATTAAACAGTAGAGGACTTTCAGCAGAGACCCAGATTGCTGCGTAACACAGTGTCTAGAACAAAGGTGCTTTTTTGTTGCTAGAATTCTCCAGGAGCTGACCCAAAATAAGTACAGAATGCATTTTAAAATGACATAAAACTTAAAAAATTAAAATTGTTGTCTAAATTAAAATTGTTATCTAAAACCTAATATTGAGTGAAAAATGGTCACTATTCCACTTGGATCAACAAGATATTTTATTCTCCGAATTTCCCCACCCCTCTGCTTAACCTGCTGACTCACATTGGTGCACCTCTGTGCCCCCTCCTCCCCCCCCCCCCCCGAGGCCAAGTGGCCATTCTCCACATGTGAGCTTAAACAATGAGCGTTTGACTGTGGCGGGAGGGCGGGGAACATCACCGCATTGTCAAGTTTGATTCTTGCCCGGCAGACACAGAGACACCGGGGTGGCAATCAGGAGCAGGTACCACGGGGCTGATTTAACTCTTCAGCAGCTCAGGGCTGCAACCACCATTTCAGCCCAATTGTAGCTTCCCTGCCAAAGTCTCACTATGATCAGAGAACCAAGCTCAGGCTGGGCATTAAGCCCCAGAAAGGCTCAATACCCATGGAGAAAAAAAAACTGATTCGACCTGCTGGCAAATTGGAATATTTCTGCACAGCCATTATCACCAAGATAAAGAAAATGATACACTTCTTGTGGGTTTGATTTTCAGATGGTGTCTTTACCAGGATCCATATTTCTGCTGGCCTTTGATTCCTCCATCTATCAAAGATAACTTTTAATATATCTAATTGTGCTCACTATCCTCCTCTTCCTCCTCATCACTATCTGTGCCTTCACTGCTCTCAGTGGATTCTGTTATTGTCATCTGGTTGGAGTCCCCTATCTGTACATTTTTGGCATTCTGAATTTGGATGATGTTAGGGACTTGCTGCTGTACAGGACCACTGACCGTTACAGTCTGACCTCCCTGGCTAGTGCCAGGATTAATGACCTGAAACGGTGGTGGCATATATGAACAGAAGGCAGGCTGTGGGTTGCAAGTTGGTTGGTTTGGGAACATTTGCGGTGGGGGAAGATTAAGGCCAGGTGGAATTACAATGCCTGGATACAGAGGTGGGTTTGACATGGGCTGTGCCTGCCCATTAACTCCAGCAGGTCCTGGATGGGGTGGAGGTATTGGTTGGAAGAGTGGATAATATTGTTGCATCTGCATCGCTAGTTGATTGTGAGCTTGCATACAATTCTTTTGAGCTGATAGAGTTTTCCGGGCACTGAGAAGATCTCTTTTAACCTGATTTATTTCTTCTTGAATCCGTTTTCGCGTTTGCTCCTCAAGCCAACTTTTTTTATGCTTCTCAAGTACTGTTTTTTTAAACAGCTTTTTTACATGCCTTTCAAAGTGTGTGGAATTCTCGTCCAGATGAATGATAGCACTTAGTGCAAAAGGGATCTCGCCTTTACGCATCCGATCCTTCTTCGGTAGCAGTGGAATGACAGTGTTGTTCTTGTGCTCATTATTTATCGAATGCATCAGGACAGTATTGGCCTGGTAATCTTCCCACTGAGTGTTAAAATTGCTTGTGAGGAGGAGGATTGTGAAGGCAGAGTTGTTAACTGCATCGTCAATACACTTTATTGGAGACAGTCCCGGGAGAGAGAACTCCTCAAATGTTGCACCACTCTCCACCCCCAACGATTCCAATCTAACTTGCACGCTTTCGGCAATATGCGCATCCTCTTGGCTGTGTAAGATAACAAAAGGATAAAATGTGTCCTCAAAGCTCGCCTCTGCTGGCTCAGAAGGAACTCCAGAAAGGCTGGATTTACCAGATGTGATTTCAGAAGAGTTAGACAGCTTGGTCATTCCCAGTGAAGGATCGTGAGAAACGGACTTGGTATGTTTCCCATTCCCTGTTCCCTGGTCCCCTGACATTTCTGACTTGGAAGTAACTACCTGTCCATCGTTTGTTCTTCCAGTACATTCAGTTGGTCTCCCTTCATTCACTTCGGTTCCTGATGAACTTTTCGTAGGACAAACTGAGTGCGCACCCTCCTGTTCCCCAGGCCGAGCCCCCATGCTATGGGTCACCTGTAGATTCCCTACAGCATTATTATAATTATTCCAAGTTGCATTGTTAGAGTTAGCTGGGTTAACTGCAAACTCTTTAGGGTTTGCTATTGAGGAGTTTAAGTTGTCTCCACATGAATTGGAAGTGAACGATACAGTAGGTGACGCACTGATTTCAAAATGACTGGGTATTGTAATTTCTGAAGTATTAATCGGTATTTGACCAGGAATGGTCATCGAATTGGTTCTGCATGCAACAGTTGATCTCATACTCGGGCTTGGCTCTTCAATTGACTTCAGAGCTGATACTTCAGTGTTTTCCTCCTCATCTTCAAAATCCAGAGAACCAAATTGCAACCTAAATTCTTCAATAAATTCCTGAAGTTCCAAACTGTGGTTTTGATTGTTGGACTTGAACGCTTTGACTGCAGCTCGACACACTCGGTTCCTCACAGAGGGGCTGCACAGATTTTCCTCCACAAGCGCCGCGTACATCCATGCCAACTCTCTGAGAACACCACCATCTTCTGCAGCAAACTCTTCATTTGACGTTTCAGATATTTCCGCTTTTCCCTCCGCACCATCAAATGAACCTCGAATTTTGTTGATAATGTACAAAGCGGATCTGTTAGCCTGTGTCTCATTTGACACCAACCGTGCTGCTCTCTCAGCCTCATCTTTCTTCTTCAACAAGAATGATATGATGCTATAAAGGAATCGGTGAGCCTTTAAAGCTCTCGGGTTATCAGGATTAAACTTATACCACAGGCTGCGCAGTCTTTCCTCCGGGACTCCAGACAAAATGTCAAACAAATCATCGAGAGACGGAGTGCGATCACAATCTTCTGCCATGATCACACCTACTGTCAAAATGGAGCACGAAGGAACCACCCTGTGTTGGTGTATATCGACATTACTTCAGATTCCATCCAGGCTGATCTGACAACAGAAGACCACCTCTTGGGCACATCACACTGGATGGGAAGTTTGTCAGTCTGCAAAGCCTATTTGCATCTTGTAGTGCCAATGCTCAGGTGGATGGAGATAATTTGCTACGCTCCATCAGTTCAATCTGAAAAATAAAGGGAATACAGAAGTGTTATACCATGTAAATGTATTATTCTGCTATATTTAAGATGACTTATCCCAGTTAAACACAGAGTCTAATTACTATAAGTAAACACAGCCCGAGGTCAATCAGAGTTTAATTGCTGCTTTGGTGCTGGAAAAGTTGCAGACCGTCAAGGGCGTGTAAATTTCCGAGGGCAGTTCTGGAAAAAAAGAGACTACTTTTTGTTTTAACTTTTTTTGACACTGAAGATGCTTAGGGCCCTTGGAGAACTTCCTGGTGTTCATTCAATACTGCAGTGAAATCTTTTACATCCTCCTAAGCAGGCTGGTGAGGCCTTTGTTTTACATCTCATCCAACAATGCAGCACTCCCTCAGTACTGCACCAAAATGTCAGTCTAGATTATATGTTCGAGTCTATAATGAAGTTTCAACCCAGAATCTTCTGACTCAGAGGTACTGACTGAGCCAAACAACAGAAACAAGATCAGTTGTATATTTTCCTTGCGCTATAAATCATTCCTGGATGAAAAGAAGGGCGACTGACATGTTCCCAAATCTCCACCAATACCCATGCTGGAAGAATCACCTCCAACTTTCTCCAGTTCTCCCCCTTCCTGTAGCAAAATACCTGGGCCTCTGCATGACATATCCAGATAGTAAGGGGAACTGATGGGGTAGACAGAAAGAAATTCCACTGGTTGGGAATTCTAGAACTAAACATTAGAGCCAGATCTTTCAGGAGTGAAGTTAGGAAACACTTCTACATGCAAAGTGTGCTTGAAGTTTGGCATTCTCTTCCGCAAACGACAGTTGATGCTGGGTCAATTGTTCATTTCAAATCTGAGATTGACAGATTTTTGTTAACCAAAAGGTATTAAGGGAGATGAGGCAAGGTGGGTATATGGAGATATGTCACAGATCAGCCATGCTCTCATTGAATGGTGGAACAGGCTCAAGGAGCTCAATGGTCTCCTTCTGTTCCTATGTTCCTGACTGCACAGTCGCGATCAGCAATTCACTGTGTTGGGGAATTAAGAATCTAGATCCACCTTAAGAAAATCTAATCACATCTCAAGACTCCAGTAAAACGTACCTCTCGAGCATAAGACAGTATGAGTCAAGTGGCATAACGGCACTAAATCTGCATCCTAGTCGCACAAGTCCATTACAACATTCACACACCCGTCCCACCACTCCTACTGAGCCTCTCCAACTATTCAGCAACACTCTCCGCGCCCCTCCCTCCACCCGCTCCCCCCACTTTTCGTACTACTAAACTTTTGGTCTTACTGTTGGGAGGAAGATCAATATGTATCAAGCCCTGGATTATAAAGATGTCAAATTGGGTGACCATCCACACAGCCTCAGAGACACCTTTAGGTGGTGCCAATTTCCCCCAAAATTCCAAAGTACACCAGCAACAAACCAACACCATTAACAACAGCAGCAAAACCCAAGTCTGCTCCAATCCTTTCAAAAACAGTATGTGTGAAATGTTTAGAAAGGGGAATTTTTTAATCTCATAATACTCCTGTGAAATGTCTTGGGACGTTTCACTACGTTAAAGGAGCAATAGTTGTTTTTGTTATGTCACCTATTGTTCTTTGTACTGTGGCACACCAAACAGGCCTCAGAATATTCCTCCAATGCTAATAGATTACAACTGTGGAAAATCTCAGTCGAGAAGGTGTGCATGCAGAAATCAAGCGCAGACAGCGGAAAGAGCGTGCAGTAAACCAGTCCCACCCACTCTTTCCCTCAACGACTATCTGTCCCACCTGTGACAGAGTCTGTGGCTCTCGTATTGGACTGTTCAGCCACCAAAGAACTCACTTCAGGAGTGGAAGCAAGTCTTCCTCGATTCCGAGGGACTGCCTATGATGATGATGGTGTTAGAAATTCTGTTTGGAAATGTAGATATATGAAAAGGCAACTTTTTTTTGTGAGAACTCATGTGTCACTATTCCCCCTCCAAGTTATTTTTCCTATGCTGGCTTTTCCTCATCTTCCCAGGCCACAAGGCAAACTGCACCCAGAGACTGGGCAGGTAATTTGTCCTCAGGCTTTGGACTGCACTGCGTCGGAAATGGTTGTTCAAACAAAAGATGGTCATCTTTCCCCCACGTGGAGAATTTTCTGACCTCCATTCAACATCTCTCCATGCAGTGATGTGAGGGATATGCAGGCATGAACCATGTCCATTATTCCATCTGCTAGGGGAGAGAAGTCTGAGGGGAAGAGGGAGAGAGAGAGAGAGAGAAAGAGAGAGAATGAATATGATGCTGTATGGGAATGAGGGAGACTATGTAGGAAGACAGAGACGTGTAGAGACAGTATAGACTTGGCGTGGGGCGGGGGGGGGGGTGGTGTGATTACAAGGAGCAGTCCCATGCAACATATTTTAAGTCAGTTCACGGACTCCCAGGCTGCCTGCAATTTCTGCAGCCTGGCGGCGTCAGTGTTGCACGTACACATTGAGTAAGAGGTGTTGCAGCCCCTCTTCCAATTATTGAAGGGCTGCTTATTAATTTTTGTTTGCAATTCAGTCCTGCACTCATCTTTGGGCATCCGGTTGGGTAGGATGGGGAAGCGGGCAGGTCAGAAGACCACCTCCTGGAACTGCTCCTGGGCTTGGCCAAGGTGGCCGTTAAGAGGTCCAGGCAGCGGGGGGTTGAGGGGGTCATTCGGCCCGACTGCCTGCCTCTCTTCTGTGGCTGTGTTCACGCCCGGGTGTCCCTGGTGATGGAGCACGCGGCAGTCCACTGGTACGCTGGAGGTCTTCCACGACCGGTGGGCACCGGAGGGACTGGAGTGCATCATCGCCCCCAGAAACAAAATTGTCACTTAATTTGTTAAGTTTCATTTAAATTTGGTCTAATTTTCGGTTTATTGGTTGTGCCCCGTTAAAAGGGGGCACTTGGTTATTGTCTTTCACTGAATTTTAACATAAAAAAGGTGTAGACAGTATGAGACCTGGGGGGAAAAGGACATACACTGAGTGGGGACACAGAAACAGACAGTAAAAAGTGAAGGACTGAGGGGAAAGAGGACGAGTGGCAAGAGAGAGAGGGGCATTGTCGATCCTTCTATTCCTCCCAGCTGCTATTTAACACTCTCCCCATCAGTCACTCGCGTTTTCTTTCACTGTGGTTGGGTTGGGAGAGGGAGGAGAGAGCGAGAGAGAAACTAGTTCTGGTTGCAATGAAGAATGTTGCCAGTTTCACTGAGCGGATTACAGAAACTTATTACGGAACTAGTAAAATTATTTGAGAGAATTCTTTCCACTTTCTTTTCTCTGCCTTTTCGCTGAGCATTTTCCCATTATTACCATACTATTATAGCTTTTTTTTTGAAATTCGTAGCCAATCGTTCCAATTCTTTGTCAAATCACAAACGCCAGAGGTCACCTTGCACACGCCAAGGATCACTCTGCGCCAATGCTCTTAGCCAAAAGGCCTAGAGCCACTGCACCGTTCCTGGAAATACTGCAATACCAGGTTCGTGCCATGGAGGTGGATGGGTCAGGTCCCCCACACACCTCCGTGGAGGTGGATGGGTCAAGCCACCCCACCCACCTCCTCCCAATCGAGCGTGAAGCAGCTGGTTGGAAAATCACGAACTGACAGCGCTTGTTTTTGCACCCACTAGTTTAAAAAGCTGGAAAAGTCAGACCCAGAGCCCGTGTGTTCTTGGCCTGTGCTTGCTGCGAGCACCGCTCCACGTTAGGAGCACACAGCCGCAGAATGAGCCCTAATGTTTCATTTGTGCGGTAGGGAAGTGATGAGGGCTGGAAAGGTTAAACTGGAGGAGCTAATAAGTGTTGACATTAGTTATCTGAAGCCATTCAACCTGCACCACAATGACTCAACAAATTACGGCATCACCCAGTGTGACACTGAGTCACACAGGAACAAAAGATCCCACACTCGATCCCCAGTCTGTATTGAGTTATCTGCTGAACGATCCAAGGAGATCTCCGCAGGAGAAATGTAACTTTATCTGAAACAACACAAATCGCAAAAAAAATTTAACGGATAAACAATCACACTTACCTTCGGAGTCCATTACTCACCTCTTCGCCGACAGGAATAATTCCCTTTCTCCAAGACATCCATTAGTACATCAAACTCCCCAATTGCTTCCCAAAGCCACAGGGAGGGTCTGCTGCAGATACTCACACAAATAGAAAGCCTCCCAGTGGTGGAGTGCCGAGAGGTTTCAATAGAGAAACAGAAAGGACACCAACCAAAGGTCATCTTTTTCAGGGAGGCAACTCTCCTGCAGACATGTTTGTGAAAATTCCTGTCTTCCTGGGCCCACCCATCTTAATTTTAGTTCACACACATCGTAACACTAAAAAGACAATCCTAATATTTCAGAAATGAAATTTCTCACAACCAGGAACAGTTTCATTAATGTAATATTATTGAGGCCACCGATTCACAGTGCCAAGCCAAATTCCATTTATGGAACACATGGATTTTATTGGTGGCTGGGAATCAAATTCCACTGGTGTTTAATCAGGCCTATTACTTTATGACCCAATTCCTGTTTTTATTACACAAGATCATGGGATTTTCCATATTTTGGATAGATACTTGAAAAAGGACAAATTTACAGGGCTATGGGGAAAGAGCAGGGGAGTGGGACTAATTGGATTGCTCTTTCACAGAGCTGGCACAGACACAATGGGCCGAATGGCCTCCTGTGCTGTATGATTCTATGGTAACATTGATCCCACCACCAAGCACTACAAAATGCTGCAGTATAGAGGGACCTGGATGTCCTTGTACATGAAATACAAAAAGTTAGCACGCAGGTACAGCAAGTAATTAGAAAAGCAAATGGTATGTTGGTCTTTATTGCAAGGGGGATGGAGTATAAAAAAGTAGCATGTCCTGCTACAACTGTACAGGGCATTGATAAGACCACACCTGGAGTACTGCATACAATTTTGGTCTCCTTATTTAAGGAGGGATATACTTGCATCGGAGGTAGTTCAGAGAAGGTTCACTGGGTTGCTTCCTGAGATGAAGGGTTGTCTTATGAAGAAAGGTTGAGCCTATACTCATTTTGGTTTAGAAGAACGAGTGGTGATCTTATTGAAACATGCAAGATTCTGAGGGGGCTCGACAGGATAGATGCAGAGAGGATATTTCCCCTCGTGGGGGAATTTAGAACTAGGGAGCATAGTTTCAGAATAAGGGGTCGCCCATTTAAAAGAGATTAAGAGGAATTTCTTCTCACAGTGGGCCATGAATCTATGGAATTCTCTACCCCAGAGAGCTGTGGAGGCTGGGTCATTGAATATATTTAAGGTGGAGATAGACAGATGTTTGAGTGACAAGTGAATAAAGGGTTTTGGGGAGCAGGCAGGGAAGTGGAGCTGAGTCCATGATCAGATCAGCCTTGATCTTATTGATTGGCGGAGCAGGCTCGAGGGGCCAGGTGGCCTACTCCTGCTTCTTATGATTTGCACTTCCTCCCTCCCTCCCTGGTATGCAGCGGCATGCTATTAATCTGGTCCGGGTTGTAAGGCAGCTCCTGTGAAAAGTTAGTAAATGCTGTGCACTGCACAGGTGACCGAGAAAGATTTACTCTTCTGTCCGGGGCTGCCTCTGAAGAGACGGAAATGGGACTAACCCTGATGATCTGTTGAACGCAAGGCAGCGCAGAGCAGGCGAGGCTCTGCTCCGGGCCACCTAGCCAGCCTCCCTCCCGACCCTGGGCCACGTCCCTCCCGCTCCTCTCCTGCAAACTCTTACCTTATTCCTTCTTGTTAAATGCAGACGTGGACCGATGCTGGCAGCTTCGTCAACCCGGAACCTCTCGCCCTAAACAGCAAAGTTGCCGACCAACACCCGCTGTACAAGCAGCCAATGGCAAGTCAACAAAGAGGAGAACACGCAGGCAGCCGTGGGCCACCTCTGCGCCTGTTGCAGAACTTGGCGCAGGGACAGGGGGGTGCGGTCTGACAGCGGGCGCACAGTGCAAGGACTGCCTATCTGTGCAGAGAGACTCGATTCCAGGGATTGCCCACACACACACACACACAGCTTCATCCCCTAGATTAACTTTGCAGAAAATAATTCAGCTGCACAAAAAGAACTTACATTTCTATAGCGCCTTTCGCGACCTTAGGACATCCCAAAGCGCCAGCCAGTTAAATACTTTTTTGAAGTGCGGTAGGAAACGCCACAGCGAATTAGTGCACAGCAAGATCCCACAAACAGCGCCGAGATATCTGCTGTCAGAACTCCGGGAATCGGCCTTCAAAAACTAGATTCTTTGTGTAATCAGTTCGTTACCTGCTGAATAAAAAGCCTTTTATACTTCAAAAAAGCCCCAGCACCGAGATAATAACCAGATCGTCTGTTTTAGTGATGTTGGTTGAAGGATAAATATTAGGCAGGACACTTGGGAGAACTCTCCTGCTTTTCTTCGAAATAGTGCCACAGGACCTCTGGATCATGGAACTCCATCATTTAGTTCTGTGTTTAAAAACATTCAATTTCATGCTCCCTGAGAATAGAAAAAGTCCTATTTCAAGTTGAACCCTTTCTGCACATATGGACAATCCAAGGGATTAGTTGGTCCAATCATCATCATCATAGGCAGTCCCTCGGAATTGAGAAAACTTGCTTCCACTCTTAAAATGAGTCCTTAGGTGGCTGAACAGTCCAATACAAGAACCACAGTCCCTGTCACAGGTGGGGCAGATAGTCGTTGAGGGAATGGGTGGGTGGGACTGGTTTGCCGCACGCTCCTTCCACTGCCTGCGCTTGATTTCTGCATGCTCTCGGCGATGAGACTTGAGGTGCTCAGCTCCCTCCCGGATGCACTTTCTCCACTTAGGGCAGTCTTTGGCCAGGGACTCCCAGGTGTCAATGGGGATGTCGCACTTCATCAGGAAGGCTTTGAGGGTGTCCTTGTAATGCTTCCACTGCCCACCTTTGGCTCATTTGCCATGAAGGAGTTCCGAGTAGAGCACTTACTTTAGGAGTCTCATGTCTGGCATGCGAACAGTGTGGCCTGCCCAGCTGAGCTGATCAAGTGTGGTCAGTGCTTCAATGCTGGAGATGTTGGCCTGATCGTGGGCATTAATGTTGGATCTTGCGGAGACATCGTTGGCGGTATTTCTCCAGCGACTTGAGGTGTCTGCTGTACATGATCCATGTCTTTGAACTATACAGGAGGGCGGGTATTACGCTAGTTCTGTAGACCATGGGCTTGGTGGCAGATTTGAGGGCCTGGTTTTCGTACACTCTTTTCCTCAGGCGGCCTAAGGCTGCACTGGAGGTGGTGTTGGATCTCGTCGTCAGTGTTGATAGGAGGCTCCCGAGATATAGGAATATTCGAAATAGTGCCACTGGATCATGGAACTCCATATTTAGTTCTGTGTTTAAAAACATTCAATTTCATGCTTTGTCTCTGAGAATAGAAAAAGTCCGATTTCAACTTGAACCCTTTCTACACATATGGACAATCCAAGGGATTGGTTGTTCCAATGTCACTCCATTGGCCCAATCAAAATAAGAGACAATCCAGAGACTGGAACCTTGATAACAAATCTGCGGTTTAAAACTTCTCCATGTTATTTACTCAAACTAATGGCAAAGACATATGCCCGTGGGATAAATACAAGGCATGAAGGAACTGCTGCCAATAGAAAATTTAGAGATGCTATTACATTGTCCATCATTTGGTGGTTACTTCCTTTCTGTGTTTGTTTTTCTCTCCCCCTTCCTATGATTCTATTAAAATGTTTTTTCATCTCTTATATTTCAATTCCAAAGATGGGCCCATTAAAGAAAGAAAGACTTGCATTTATATAGTGTCTATCACGTCTCAAAGCTCTTTACAACTGTTGGGGTAAGAATTAGTGGGTGCATAGCTTTAAGAAGAGAATGATGGGCAAAGATGTCAAGTAAGCTAAATGTAAGACACAAAGGCTGATTAAAAGAATGCCTCAGTTAAATAAGTCTGTTGAAAACAGACTGGTCAGCAGGGAAGGATCTACAGGTATACCAGAGATCAGCTTGTGGAGTGATTTTCACCGATTGTGTTGAGAAACCAGCTGCTAAACGCATTACAATTAAACAAACGAGGCAGTTAGGAAAAGCTTAGCAAAGGAGACATGCGCAGACCGGGAGAACAGACAACACAACTCGTGATGAGAATGGGAGGGAGACTATCATTGTGCAGGGAAACCAGCTAATAGATCCCTGATTATGGGGCCCACGGACCATTAAAGCCATTGTGTGCACCATAAACTTATTAACTTAACGACAGTATCTGTATGCACATGAAACCTCACGGAACAAACACTATGTAATCCCTATATAACTGGTAGCAGAATTGTATTTGGTTGAGAAGGTGGTGATTGACAACCATATCTCTCCCGTGCATATGCTCGAGAAATAGACCTGATGTTGAATTAAGACCTACCCGAATCAACTCGTGAGAAGAACCAGAGATGGTCTCAGTTGAAAAGCAAATGACACAGCGCGGGCGCATTTCACCCGGACAAGGGGTCCGGTCTTGGAAATGTTACTTCAACACAACCAATGAGGTACTTTTGGAGTGTAGTCACTGTTGTAATGTAGGAAATGCGGTAGCCAATTTGCACACAAGCAAGCTCCCACAAACAGCAATGTGATAATGACCAGATAATCTTTTTTTTGGTTATGTTGATTGAGGGATAAATATTGACCAGGACACCAGGGATAACTCCCCTGCTCTCAGAAATAGTGGGAGAGTTCGTGCCCTCCCACACACAAGCCGCATGCACAACAATCATTACTGAGGAGTATTACTTCGACAGAGGTGTTTGGAGAGCTCGGGTAGAGATGTCACGTCTTCCTCTGGGCAGCCACATCCTCTGGATGTTCTGGGGGCTTTGGTCAATCTCAGGCTGCCCCCGCCCCCCTCTCCTATTATTGTTAGCTTCTGATATTACTCTGGCTCACCTGAGAGAGCAGACGGGGCCTCGATTTAACGTCTCATCCAAAAGATTTTTGTGCTTAAATCCCTGGAGTGGGACCTAAACCCACAGCCTCTTCTAATGAATAATCCATGGCTTTGGAACCCCTTTATAGGCAATTAAGGAACTAGAGCCCTTCCTTTGCACTCAAGTGACCCTAGTTTCTTTCAAGAAATGAGATTTTTGAAATCCAGGAATGGAACTCTCCCTTCACAGGTAGATTTTGCAGGATACTATTTTCTATCTTTTCAAGTGAAATTTAAACTTTTTCACTCATGTGAACCATGTAAGTAGTGCTGCCCTTTGCATACAAGTATCAAAAGAAAGACTTGCATTATGGAGCACCTTTCACAACCTCAGGACATCCCAAAGCACTTTACAACCACTTTACAAATACTTTTTGAAGTGTAGTGTGTTGTAATGTAGGAAACACAACAGCCAACTTGCACACAAAAGGTCCCACAATCATCATCATCATCATCATAGGCAATCCCTCGAAATCGAGGAAGACTTCCCTCCACTCTAAAAATGAGTTCCCAGATGACTGAACAGTCCAATACGGGAGTTACAGTCTCTGTCACCGGTGGGACAGACAGTCGTTGAAGGAAAGGGGTGGGTGGGACTGGTTTGCTGCACACTCTTTCTGCTGCCTGCGCTTCGTCTCTGCATGCTCTCGGCGACGAGACTCGAGGTGCTCAGCGCCCTCCCGGATGCACTTCCTCTACTTAGGGCGGTTTTTGGCCAGGGACTCCCAGGTGTCAGTGGGGATGTTGCATTTTATCAAGGGTGTCCTTGAAACGTTTCCTCTGCCCACCTTCGGCTCGCTTGCCATGTAGGAGTTCTGAGTAGAGCGCTTGCTTTGGGAGTCTTGTGTCAGGCATGCGAACAATGTGGCCCGCCCAGCGGAGCTGGTCCCACAAACAGCAATGTGATAATGACCAGTTTAGTGATGTTGATTGAAGGATAAATATTGGCCAGGACACCAAGGATAACTCCCCTGCTCTTTTTCAAATAGAGCCAAAAGATTTTCATGTCCATCTGAGAGAACAGACAGGGCCTCATTTTAACATTTCCTCAGGTCCTTGTGCATGAAACACAAAAAGTGAGTACGCAGGTACAGCAAGTAATCAGGAAGGCAAATGGAATGTTGGCCTTTATTGCAAGGGGGATGGAGTATAAAAGCAGGGAAGTCCTGCTACAACTATATAGGGTATTGCTGAGGCGACACCTGGAGTACGGCGAGCAGTTTTGGTCTCCTTATTTAAAGAAGGATATACTTGCATTGGAGGCTGTTCAGAGAAGGTTCATTAGGTTGATTCCGGAGATGAAGGGGTTGACTTATGAAAATAGGTTGAGTAGGTTGGGACTATACTCATTGGAGTTCAGAAGAATGAGAGGTGATCTTATCGAAACATATAAAATAATGAGGGGGCTTGAAAAGGTGGATGCAGAGAGGATATTTCCACTCATAGGGAAACTAAAACTAGGGGACATAGTCTCAGAATAAGGGGCCGCCCATTTAAAACTGAGATGAGGAGAAATTTCTTCTCTCAGAGGCTTGTAAATCTATGGAATTCTCTGCCCCAGAGAGCTGTGGAGGCTGGGTCATTGAATACATTTAAGGCGGAGATAGACAGATTTTTGAGCGATAAGGGAATCAAGGGTCATGGGGAGTGGGCAGGGAAGTGGAGCTGAGTCCTTGATCAGATCAGCCATGATCTTATTGAATGGCGGAGCAGGCTCGAGGGGCCAAATGGCCTACTTCTGCTCCTATTTCTTATGTTCTTAATGACGGCAGTACTGCACTGGAATGTCAGCCTAGATTTTGTGCTCAAGTCTCTGGAGTGCGGCTTGAACCAACAACCGTCTGACTCAGAGGCGAGAGTGCTACAAAGCTGAGATGTGTTATGTACTTGGAACACACATTGTTTATTATAAATGGAAATATAGCATTTCCTTACCTTGTTAAGGATTTTGGTATGACTTGAGAAGTATTTGAGAATATATGATTTCAAATTCAAGCCTCGTGTTTGTGTACACATGATTAAACTACACTTAATAATGTACCACATTAATACCATAGGAAGCAGTACTGGGATTTTTTTATACTGGCCAATACAGTATATCATAGATTCTATATATTAATGCAGAATAAAGAGGTCTGAAGGCTGTAGGGATGGTAACAAAAAAATACAAAAGCTGTGCGTGTGTATCAGTGCAAGTCAGTGTTTCTGATTTTGAATTGGGCCAAGAAGTCACCAAACCAATAGATGTCCCTCCACTCAAGGGGAAGGCACCACTAATACAGCACAGACAGCCCACTGAAACTAATAATGTGTATTCTGTGTTTAAATAATAACTCTATTCTCATCATTGATGAGGCAGACTACATTGACTTCATGGCTCAGGAGAGATGTACAACGAGCGGCTGATCCAATATTGCCAATTTTGCACTATCGATCAAAGCCCTCACCATCCCTCCCCTCCCCCCTCCCCCCACCCCCACCCCACCTCACCAGTGTCATAGAATCATAGAAATTTATGGCACAGAAGGAGGCCATTCAGCCCATCATATCTGTGCCGGCCAAAAAAGAGCTATCCAGCCTAATCCCACTTTCCAGCTCTTGGTCCCTAGCCTTCTAGGTTAAGGCACTTCAAGTGCATATCCAAATACTTAAAAAAATTTGATGTGGGTTTCTGTCTCCTCCACCCCTTCAGACAGTGAGTTCCAGACCCCCACAACCCTATACATGAAAAAAATTCTCCCCAACTCCCCTCTAATCCTACCAATTGCTTTAAATCTATGCCCCCTGGTTATTGACCTCTCTGCTATGGGAAATAGGTTCTGCCTATCCACAAATCCAGGCACCTCATAATTTTATGCACCTCAATCAAGTCTCCCCTCAGCTTCCTCTGTTCCAAAGGAAATAAGCCCAGTCTCTCCAATCTTTCCTCATGGCTGAAATTCTCCAGTCCTGGCAACATCCTCGTAAACTCCTCTGTATCCTCTCTTGTGCATTGACATCTTTCCGGTAATGTGGTGACTAGAACTGTACGCAGTACTCTAGCTGTGGCCTAATTAGTGTCTTATACAGTTCTAGCATAACCCCTCCTGCTCTTATATTCGATGTCTTGGCTAATAAAGGCAAGTATCCCGTTTGCCTTATTAACCACCTTATCTACCTGGCCTGCTACCTTCAGGGATCTGTGGACATGCACTCCAAGGTCCTTTTGTTCCTGTACACTTCTCAGTGTCCTACCATTTATTGTGTATTTCCTTATCTTGATCACCCTCCCCAAATGCATTACCTCACACTTCTCCAGATTGAATTCCATTTGCCACTTTTCTGCCCACCTGACCAGTCCATTGATATCTTCCTGCCGTCTACAATTTTCTTCCTCACTATCAACCACATGGCCAATTTTAGTATAATCTGTAAACTTCTTAATCATGCCCCCTACATTGAAGTCTAAATCATTGATATATATACCACGAAAAGCAAGGGACTGAGTACTAAGTTCTGCCAAAATCCACTGGAAACAAAAACACCCGTCCACCATTACCCTTTGCTTTCTGCCACTGAGCCAATTTTGGATCCAACTTTCCACTTTCCCCCAGATCCCATGGGACTTTACTTTTCTGACCAATTTGCCATGTAGAACCTTGTCAAAAGCCTTCCTAAAATCCATGTTATTACATCAAACGCATTACCTTCATCAACCCTCCTTTTACCTCCTCAAAAAATTCAATCAAGTTAGTCAGACACGTCCGGCTAGACTTTCCACTTCACATTGCCCATCTAAGGCCCATCTATCACCCAAAACGGACCTCTACCGCCCATTTTGAGGAAAAAATGGAAACTAGGCCAGAAATATCGCCGGAAAAATAGGCTCCCAAGTTTCGGCTCACTTTGCTGAACTGATCACCGAGCTGATCGTCCACACAAGGCCCATCCCAACTTTCGGCACAAGGCCGGTCTGATGTAAGGCCGAAAACATCACTGAGAAATAGTTGCTTTTCCCGGGCCTTACAGAAGGGAATGGGCACTGTGGGCGCCATTGTGAAGATCGGAGGAAGGAGGGAGACAGCCAAAAAGACATGTTGGATGGTTGTGAGTGATTTATGTGTTCTGCATAGATAGATCTGCTCAGATTTTTAAATATTCTTAATTTGCCATGAGGATTAGGCATTTTTTATGGAATACATAGAGTAGTTTAATAGATTCACGTTCTTAAGTTCATTTATAACAATTGAAAATAATGATTGATAGTGATGGGGCCTATGCTTTCTGCGCCATTACTCGTAACTGCTCACAAGCTGGTTTCTGAAAGGATCAATCGAAAAGGAGGCAGAGAAATGCAGAGACAGAGACAGAGGAGACAGAGGAGTCGAGCGTACAGCCAACGAAGGTACAAAGAAACGCAATCTTACCTCAACTTGACAGAAAACGCGTGTCTAAGGAGGCTACGCTTCTGGAAGGAGGTCATCGATGAGATCTGCCAGCTCATCAAGGGGGATCTTCAGCCTTCCAGCACCATCAGAACTACACTGTCCATTGAGGTGAAGGTTACTGTAGCCCTAGCCTTCTATGCTTCGGGATCTTTTCAGGCTTCAGCTAGCGTCATCTGTGGTATCTCTCAGCACGCCACACACTGCTGCATTCGACAAGTGACTCAAGCCCTTTACGCTCGCAGGATGGACGTGACCAGTGAGGCACAGACGGGGAGTGCTTTGGGTTTCTCGAGAATAGCAAACTTCCCTAAGGTGCAGGGAGCAATAGACTGCACACACATTGCCCTGAAAGCCTCCTTAAAGAACGCGGAGGTGTTTCGTAACAGAAAGGGATTCCACTCCCTAAATGTGCAGCATGTTGTCGACCACAAGCAAATAATCATGACAGTAAATGTTACATTTCCTGGAAGCATCCATGATGAACACATCCTACGTGAGAGTGCTATCCCTGACCTGTTTGTCAATCAACCAGAAGGTCACAGTTAGATGCTGGGGGATAAGGGATATGGCCTTTCCAGTTGGTTGATGACCCCTCTGCGTAATCCCGACACTGAAGCAGAGAAGCATTACAATGAAAGCCGCATAGCAACACGAAACATTGTCAAAAAGACAATTGGAGTCCTAAAGCAGCGCTTCAAATGCTTGGACCATTCTGGTGGCAACCTACAGTACCATCCTGACCAGGTCGCTGAGTTTGTTGTGGTGTGTTGCATGCTGCATAACCTAGCTATACGGAGAGGACAAGTAATGCCAGATCGGGCTGCAAGTCCACCTCCAGAAGGAGGGGAGACGGAAGAGCCAGCAGGTGAGAAGCAAGAGGCGGAAGAAGAGGCTGGTGAGGACCTAGGGGAGGGCAATCAGCCTGCCGACCTAGCCCCGGTACCAACCCCCACCGAAGACCAGTACCCAGCGGCAGTTACGCGGCTGCTAAGCTGTTGCGTTAGCAGCTCATTTACGAACACGTTTCATGACCTTTCATTTTGGATAGTCATATTTACATTTATAGTTAAGCAAAATTTGCATTTGCGTAGAGTTACTTTTCTGCCTTGCCTGCGGTGGCCTGGCATTTACATTAATGCTTAACTAAAGTAAACTTTTGTAACAATAATACAATGCTCAACTAACGCAGAATAATTGTTAAAATGTTATGCTTAACTTTAAAAGGAGAGAAAGCACAACAATTGTTCAACTCAATAAAACATTTTATTTAACACAACGAATTTGATCATTTTTTTTAACAGCACCCTTCCCCCCCTCCCCTAACCCAACCCCAAACAACAATGAACAAATGAACAAACTTGTAAAAACATTAACAAATAATTTGAAAAACAAAGCCCCCCTCCCTACCTGCGCCCATGTTTCCCTCCAGGTTCTTTCCCGCCCCTTGTTTTAACAACCACCCGCCCGTTTTGGTATCCGCAGACCGAGACAAAGCTGGTGTGCAGCGGGTGACGGCAAGACTTCCTGTCGTGGTGGAGGTGACGGAGTAGAAGCCAAAGCCTGAGGCTCCACTTCCGAGTCAGGAGGAACTGTGTCCTCTGTACTCGCTTGAGTGCTAGGGGTCACACTCTGAGCTGACACGACACCTTGAGGTGCAGCGCCGTGTCCAGCCAGCAATGGATGCCGAAGGACATTGGTTGCGGCGATCTGCTCCTAAATTGCCTCCAAGGTCTGCTGTGCTAACTCCATTTGCACGGAAGACCAGTTGGAGAAGTTCGTGTTGAACTGGCTCCAGTTCGTGGAGAACCCATCGAATCCCTGGATAAGGTCGCGACCTATCGCGGCTCTCTCCCTGCACAGGGAGATTAAGCACTCCGTCTGCCTGTCCAAGGTGGGCGATTGCTCACCTCGCTGACCCGACCTCCGTAGGGTCGGCATGTGCAAAATGTTGCGCCTTGGTGTTGTAAGAAAAAAATTTGGCGTTTGGGGTACCAGCGGGACAAGGGTTAAAGTGCTGGTTCCTGCACTGGCCCATAAGGAGGTAAAAGGCCTCTCTTCGGCCTTGTACCAAGGCTCCAGAAGTTATCAATTCAATAATATTCCGACAGGATACGATGTGAGAACCTAAACAGACATTGATAAGACCTTGCGAAGAGGCTCGAGGCAGACTCACGGGCACCAAGGAGAATCAACAAATTCTGACCTAATGAAGTCATTACGGCCTAAGGTGGCCACGAGGGTCTTGGCCTGTCAATCCAAAGTAGCACTAATAAGGTAGTCCAATTAGAGAAGTAGCACTGATAAGGTAGTTCAATTAGAAATCTGGGGAGGTCTTGTCCGGGAACAGAGGGGTTTTGAAATGTATAAAAGTTGTATGATTGTGCTGTTCGGAGAGCATCTCCACTCACAGGCAGCTGTGATGAGGGTTGTTCCCGGACGTTCGTAATAAAGATCGTTATACTTTGCCATCCGTCTCTGTCTGCTAACTTCGAGAATTGCTACCTGGGCTGGGGCGAGCATCGACCCTCTATATCAGTGGGCCCGCTCGTGGGAAAAGAAGCCTTCCCATTTCCCCCTAACATTTGATGATGCGAGCAGGGTACAGACTTCCCAAACAGAACAATGACCCAGCTGTTGGGGTGAGTATGTTTTAATTTACCACCTTCAAGTTAGAGCTGTGGCATTGTAAACCGCAAGGGAAGGACATCCGTACAAAAGAACCATCTGTAGTGAGTCCCAGAGGGACGGAGATGAAGGACAAGGCCGATCTAGGGGTGAAAGGGGGTCAAAAGGTGCATCCTAAATTGCGCGCATGGAGGTAGCACGGCAGTGCGAGCGTACGACGCAAGAGAAGATATAGGGGAAGGTCTATTGACCTGAAGCGGTACGAGCGCACGGTGCAGGGATGAGAGAGAGGGAATAGAGACAATGTCCCGGCAGTGACGGGATATATTGACCCAAAGCGTGACAGTGGTACGAGTGTACGGCGCCAAGGGAAGACATATATATAGCGTCCTGCATACCTAACACGAATTTAAGGGAGTACCCAAGACCCTCATAGCCCCGAAGAAGATGGGTAACACGGCTATTAAAAAGGCGAATAAAACCAATCATTAATTGTAACTTGCGTAACTACGTAATGCCATAAAAAAGCTGGTGGTGAACTATCTGTGAAGGTGTAAAAGGGACTTTTGAAAAATGTTAAAACAGCAAGCTTTAGCAGTTTAGAAAAAATATTGTAACAACCTTGAAACTAGAATTTGAGATAACGAAAAGCAGCCCTCAAAGCCTACGTGCTAGACTCCGTTCTAGTTATGGAGAAAAGAAAAAGATAAAGACGCCACTTTGAAAGTATTGAACGAATTTGAAAGAAAAAGTGTCTTCGATTGTCTGATGATTTTAAATTAACAAATTTACGGAGTCACGAGCCCTCCGTGTAAAATACAAAACCTAATTTGAAGAAAGGTGATCTGAAAAAAAAGACGTAACGCACTAATTAGGTGTTGGGAAAAAAAAGGCGTGTTTGCGATGGAAAAAGACATAACTTATTAAATACTAGTTGATATCGGCTGTGAAAAAGATATTGGTATAATTGGGAAAAAAAAGAATTTGAAGAGGTAAAAGACACTCTCCATTGATAATGATTTTAAATTACGAGAAAGTTTCACTGCAGTTTGAAAGATTTCAAAAATAGACGTTGTTTATCAAAAAAAGTCCCGAACAGTCTAAACAAGCAGGAGGGTTTTGAAAATAACGAGGAGAAAAGATCTAAGCTATGCGAACTCAGCACAGAAAGTAAAAACTGGGAATTAGAGAATCTTACTGAATTTTTAAATTCTCATAGAAAATGGAACTGGCACAGATGTTTAGATTTTGTGCTGAGAGAGAAATAAAACACAAGACTTACCCAGTGAACGGGACTGTAAAATAAAACGAAATGTCGGAATGTATATAGCGTGTGTGAAAATTGGAGTTTAATCTAAAATGCCGTCTTTCCTAATGAGAAGACTTTTATTATGATGGCTTTACTAATGATTTCTGCTGTTTTAACGGATTCCTAATTTCTAAGCAAGTTTTGAAGGCACAAAGACTTAAAAAATAATTTTTCGGATGATTACGCGATGTCACGTAATGACATCAGGCTTTCTTACAAACCTGTAAAGGAGTTAACCCTTTTATTTTATACTGGACATTATTAATTTGGATTTCTAAATAGAATAAAAAAAGACTCACCTGACAGATAGAGGAAATGGTGGGATAGTCAGAATAAAAATAAAACAGAACTAGCCTATGTAATAATACTCCCCTGATACAAATAAAAGAAAGATACTCAAAAACAAATTCAAGAGTTAAAAGATAAGATAAATAAGCTGGAAGAGATTTTTTTTAAAACGGAGCCAGACGGATAGTGCAGTGCGCAGCCATAGCACCATCACCTACGGCAATAGAGCCAATGTACCCCACGGTGGGTAAGTGTAGTCCACAAACCTAACCTTTACCTCAGATTTCACAGAGTGACCTCAACCTGCATGGATAAAAGATGAGTAGACCAGAACCTAACACCTGGTGACGACCAGGATCTGTTTAAAATTTGCAGATAAAACACTCACCGAGATGGGACCACAGCGGCTGCTTCGACTCTGGAGACTCAGGATACTGGGAACCTCAAGGCCCACGCAGGCATTGGATAACACAGATGGACTACGAGAGATATAGCACACGCAGGAAAGACACAACTACATGAACTAGCTTTGTTTAATTTAACTGCTGAAATATGCATCCCAGCAGCCAAGGACTGGAACAAGGACAGAACTTAATTTAACGCATGGCTATGTATAGTGTATTAAGTAAGGTTGTAATGCAGCAGGCTGCCGATGCCATGGGCGCCAGTAGATTCCGAGGACAGGAGCAAGTTCATAGGACCAAAAGGGGAAGGGCGCAGAAATCCAACTGGATGGAATTTCAGTTCTAGAAGCTCATGCCTGGACGGACGAAGCTGCAAAACAAGCCGCCAAATCCACCCCGCAACAAACAGAGGGGTGGGAACAGAACGGAGCAAAAAGTGGGGTGGGACCCCAGGATGTTCAGGAAAACTGGCCAATGGGATAAAATGAAGACCAAGGGAGGTCTCTGGAATATAAGGTGTATGTCCCAAAGCGTGACACAGTAACAACACGGAGAAGCCGGTATTGATCATGCGCAGCGCGAACAAGAAGGAATACAACCTAAAAAGGGGGGCGGACGGAGTGTGGAGGAAAGATGACAATAAAGGTCTGGCTGGGACACCAAACACGCCCAAAGGGACCCTGGGAAGCCCTGCCACTGCCCCAACAACCACCCTGGGGACAACAACTCTTCCCAGCACAACCACACAAGTCCCCCCATAAGCCCGTCCATAAAGATTGGAGCCAAAGGGGGGCTAGTAATAAAAGAATCTAAAGAAAGGATATAATTTGGGGTGCGTCAGCGACTATTTAACCTAAACCTAATGGATATCATTTTTCCTAGCTTCTGTGGGAATGAAACTATAAGTCTATACCAGATTGGATTCCGAACAGCATACTTAACAATTGGACTCTAGATAAAAAAATGAATAGCACATGCGAGGTACGAAGGAATAGTCATACATGGGTGCCAAAATTCAGATGTATTACTGGGCGGGTGAATATGATCGGATTTATGTTGTTTATACCACAGTAACAAAGGGAGACCCCTTATACCAGATCGATAATATCGGTGAAGTAAGAAACCAAACTCGGTGGCGTTACCATCAGCCTGCCAGACGGTGATTAAAATTAAAATAGTACAAAAGGCATTGACATAACTGATTGCTATAAAATTAACCAAGTGGTTTTATGTCGAGGTACGCCACGAATGACCAATGATGATTGCAGATTCCACCAAACAAACGGATGCATGCTGAGTATCACTCCTCTCAAACACGATTCCGAAACAATCGCTGCTCCACAAGGGAATGGAGATTTGGTGCGTGAGCACAGGAGCAGCCAACCTGATGATTAAGACCAGGGGAGGAGTCATCCCCTGTGTCATCACCAACCCTAACTTCTGTTTCAGGCCCATGGGAAAAATAGACGTAAATGGATACCACATACATCCCGAGACAACGGAAATCATCCACGGAACAATCACGGATACCCTCCGAGAGGGGTACGAAGAGGCGGTATGGGAACCGCAAGGCAAACAGATACCGGAACTAAATGAGGAACAATTACGTTTGGTGCAAGGAATCCAGAATCAAAGACGACAGTATGTCCGGCTGATGGAAGAAATAGACAACTTACAGAGAGACACTAACGCAATGCTGGCTGATCAAAGCCCTGGTACTCAAAGCTGTGGGACATTGGACTTAATATTCAGATCCACCCATAAGAATTATATCGCATGTACTTGTAGTAATACAGGGCCTGGTTCTGATGGTCATGATGGGATTAACATGTGCACGAATTAAACAGGCCAAACGATAAGTCAGGGCACGCACTATGATTAAGGCCATAAGGATGAAAATTTAAGCAGTCCTACAGGAAGGACTTACCTTATATAACTCTGTGGGAAGGTTTCAGGAGGTCCCGAAGCTTGGGAGATGGCCACCCAGGTGAACGAACCTATCTGGAACTCGCCTACAGGGAGATAGTTATCGGGAAATATGGCCAGCTTGGCGTATAGCCAAGGGCCAAAAGGGGGGAATTGTAAGAGAAAAATTTGGCATTAGGGGTACCAGCGGGACAAGGGTTAAAGTGCTGGTTCCTGCACTGGCCCATAAGGAGGTAAAAGGCCTCTCTTCGGCCTTGTACCAAGGCTCCAGAAGTTATCAATTCAATAATATTCCGACAGGATACGATGTGAGAACCTAAACAGACATTGATAAGACCTTGCGAAGAGGCTCGAGGCAGACTCACGGGCACCAAGGAGAATCAACAAATTCTGACCTAATGAAGTCATTCTAGTCACGGCCTAAAGTGGTCACGAGGGTCTTGGCCTGTCAATCCAAAGTAGCACTAATAAGGTAGTCCAATTAGAGAAGTAGCACTGATAAGGTAGTTCAATTAGAAATCTGGGGAGGTCTTGTCCGGGAACAGAGGGGTTTTGAAATGTATAAAAGTTGTATGATTGTGCTGCTCAGAGAGCATCTCCACTCACAGGCGGCTGTGATGAGGATTGTTCCCGGACGTTCGTAATAAAGATCGTTATACTTTGCCATCCGTCTCTGTCTGCTAACTTCGAGAATTGCTACCTGGGCTGGGGCGAGCGTCGACCCTCTATATCAGTGGGCCCGCTCGTGGGAACAGAAGCCTTCCCTCTCCCCCATCAACAGTGTCACCAGCTGCACACCGCTTGGTCCCAGTCCCCCTCACTCTCAATAGGGATGACTGCAGGTTCATCCGCCCCCACAACAATTCCAGCAGCTCTGGATATAATGCATCTTCATCTTCCTCCTGCTCTTTGTCCTCCTCCTGGAGGTGAGGAAAGTTTTCTTCCTCTCCATTGAATGTTCCTCCTCTTCTTCCCCCGAGGTGGTTGTTGAAGGTGCAGTGGACGGCTGCAGTGCCACTAGCTTCTCAGGATGACCTTAAAAACACGAATGACATTTTTAATGAACTTATTAGAACGTAATGGTGATTGTTACCAGGAGACATTGCATATCAATACTTTTCACTACCCTATAAAGCTGTAGCGGCTACATCCCCTGCTTCTTACGCACAAGGGCTGCACCAGGGCTGCATACATGCATGCATGCATGGCCTGCCATGACATCATTAGTATATTAAGAGTACATCACAAGTATATTGCATATTGCATTATAATTACAGGACATTACATGTGTAACTTATTTAAGATTTTAAAAATGTTTTTAATACTGTTTGATACATGACACAGTTCACATTACTCACGAGACTCAAGGCTGGGTTCGGCCAGACCACGGGTGATGGCCGAATGGCTGTCATGTCCCACCAGCGCGACGGCAAGCTCCTCAATTTCTGACAATGGTTGTAGTTGAGCAGAGCCATCCCCCGTACTCCTCTGCTCTGCCCGGTTGATAGATATCTTCTTCTGCAAATGAGAAGAGAGCATGGCATGGCATAAGTTCATGGACTTGGTAATTAACATTTAAGAATGACAAACTTAAATTCAATGCAGGAAATTCAATGTTCTAATCAAAATGTGCATGCATCATTAGAATATTAGATATAACATTTGAAATATAACATGCAACTTACTCTTGCTGCTGCCAACAGGTTATTCCAGCGTTTCCGGCACTGGTCAGGTGTCCTCGCCTCGTGGGATGCAGACGTTATCATGTCTGCAATGTCCCACCATACTTTTCTGTAGACACCCTGTGTCAAGTCGTCCCACCTGACGAGGGCCTCGTTCGCCTCATCATTGAAGGGTTTTATCCTTTTCTTTTCTGAGTCACCCTCCATTTTACTGTATTAAATTTAACTATATTAAATTACAGTAGTAATCTATTTTTTACAATGTAGTTAAATTTATATAGCTTTTATAACTCCAAATAACTTCTAAAATCAACAATTCTCTCTCCTCTGCAACTCTGTCTTCCTCCTCTCTCTATCTCCACTTTCTCTCTGACCATCCCTGTGCATTCTGAGCATGTGTGATGATCCCTGACCTCCCAAAACGGGGGAAAGACAGCCGAAAAAAAATATCCCACACATGCACAGAATAGCGTTGCTAGGGCAGCTTTTTTTTTACTTCCGTTTTCGGTGGGCGATCATGAGATCGCCAAAAAATCACATCACCCATTCGACATCACCGGGCTAAGGCCGAGTGGAAAATTGCAAAAAAAAATGGGCCTTGTACCAGCGATCAGCAAGGCTGAGATGTCCCACATCGCTGGAACAAGGCACATTTTTTGGGGCCTTGGCCACCTCGTGGAAAGTCTAGCCCGACCTTTCCTTAACAAATCCATGCTGACTGTCCTGATTAATCCGTGCCTTTCTAAATGAAGATTTGTCCTGCCCCTCAGAATTTTTTCCAATAATTTGCCCACCACCGAGGTTAGGCTGACTGACCGGTAATTACTTGGTCTATCCTCTTCTCCCTTTTTAAATAATGGTATAATGTTAGCAGTTCTCCAATTCTCCAGTCCTCCGGCATCACACCTGTAGCCAGAGAGGATTGGAAAATGAAAACTATGTGTGAATATTGAATGAGAATGGAACTATCTTGACTACTCTGTCTCCCTTGGTCTTTTAGCCTGCTGACACTTATTATCTAGGCTCACATATGAAAATGTCACAAGCTAAGTACTGGTGAACTTCTGGAACCCATGGAGCTGTACCCCAGCAGGAGTCTGCACCTTCAGGAGAGGAATGGGGAATAGGAGGAAGTTAAGGGGAAACCACTAACAAACTCACCTTAGCTGTGACATGGGGTGGGTGGGGGGAAGGGGGGAAACAGAGAAACAGGGGCATTTAACGATTGGAGACAAATTGCTTCACCACAGGGAAGGGAATTTTCCACGGAGTCACTCCAGACTCTTCTTGTATAACTCTTACCACTGGCACAAAGGGAGGAAAATATAACATTAGAAAATGTTTGGTTAGATTGTGGAGGCAGGCACTTTCTCCCAGAGAGGGGAATCTGAGCTCAGCCACTCTCATACACTTCTTGACATCCATTGCGGGAGCAGCAATGGCAGACTGAGTCACTTGTTGCCCTCACTCCTGTCCATGGACTGTGCTGAGCGGTGGCCTTGAGAATGGTGGGCCTTCATCTTGAACCGCTGTAGTCCATGTGGTGAAGGTACTTCCACAGTGCTGTTAGGTAGGAAATTTCAGTATTTTGACCTAGCTTTGATGAAGCAATGGCGATTTATGTCCAAGTCAGAATGGTGTGTGCCTTGAAGGGGAACTTGGAGATTATGGTCTTCTCATGTGCCTGCTGCCCTTGTCCATCTAGGGGGTGCAGACGTGGACCATGTACAAATCGCTGGACAGTTACGAAGACCCACATTTTTGTAGGTTTCTAGAGCTGCTGCCAACACTGCACTTCAATGTAAAACTGGAGCGGGATTGCAATGGGGTGTGTGGGTCTGCTCTTTCGCTGCAGTTTGTCTGGAACGGCAGCATCAGGTTAAAAGGGGAGCACGGCAGAAAAGGTCACAAGTTTCTGTTTGAGCAACGCATCCCTGGAGACAACAATCTCCTCAAGAAAGAGGAAGAGGAGATAAATATCTTGAAAAGGAGGAAGTCTGCCCCGAACAAAGTGAAAAACAAAAATAAATTAGGTCTTGCATTCTGCATCCCAATTGTAATATCGGATTGGAATCCGGGGAGAAAATAAAGTGTTGCCTCAATTAATAGCCTCAAAACTTTCATTGGTACTTTCTGTTTAGCTCAAATTCTTCCAACTATTTTTATTTGCCTTTTGTGAGTTGTTTCCTATTTTCTTTCCTTATCTGTCGCCCCCCGCCTCACCCCCCACCCCACACTTCACTCTTGTGAAGCCACAAAGCAGGTTTGGTCGAGAGGGCAGTCAAGGAGGTGAGCAAGGGTGTCCTGTCTTCAATTATCCCTCGATCCCCCTGTATGGAACAGCGCAGCGTATGCCTGCCACCTTCCACAGTGACACACTGTATTAGGGACTCACTGCAATGAGGACTGGATACAGATCCATTTCCATCATTGTGTATTATGGAGATTTGGGCCTCCAAACTGCTGCTCATGGCAATGTCATCCCAGGATCATCCAGAAACATCTTTAATGGGGCAGTGGTGTGGTGCCTTGAAAGACATTTTGTCAGGTTAGTATACAGAACAAGAGCAAACAGTGTCCGCCATGGCTCAATGGTAGCACTCTCACCTCTGGGTCAGAAGATCATGGGTTCAAGTCCCATTCCAGAGACTTGAGTGCATATAGGCTCACTTTTCAGAGCAGTACTGAGGGAGCGCTGCACTGCTGGAGGTGCTGTCTTTCAGATGAGATCTTAAACCAAGGCCTCGCTTGCCCTCTCAGGTGGACATAAAAGATCCCATGGCACTATTCAAAGAAGAGCAGGGGAGTTCTCCTGGTGTCCTGGCCAATATTTATCCCTCAACCAACATCCTAAAACAGATCATCTGGTCATTACTTATTGTGGGACCTTGCTGTGTGCAAATTAGCTGCCGGCGCTTTCTCCATTACAACAGTGACTACAGTTCAAAAGTGCTTCATTGGAAAAACGCTATATAACTGCAAGACTTTAAAAGACTTGGGGCCCGACTTTGGTGGACGTACCGCCCGCATACCGCCGACAATTGAAGTTTTGTGGAAAAACAGCTGCATACCACTGACAGACTGCCCGGCGCGACTTTGGTGACTGACATACCGCCAACACTGAAGACCCAACATACTGCCGAAAACTGCACTTTGGTCAATCACTGCCTACATACCACCCTGAAGCATACTGTTCTGGAAAACGGGCTTTTATGCTAAGAAAAGTGGGCGGGAGCAAGTGGTGCTTCATTTGGAAATCGGGAGTAGCAACAGCATTGGAGCAGAGCACTTTTAGGAGGGAAGGAAGGATTTCTGGAGGTTATTTTGTTTATTTAACAATGGGAAGAACTTCTGAAAAATGGGGAACACCGGAGAGAAGCAGCACCAGTTGGAGGAGAACACTGAAGTTGGAATAAGTGGCTTTAAATAGTCAGTTGAAAACAAAGAAGGCTTTTTGGAGTACATTTAGTTGTTTGAAAAATTTGTGCATGCGCAGTGTGCCTCTATACCGTCGATCGAGGAAAGCCTTTCACCGTCTTGACTCCACTCTGCGAGACTGTCTGCAGCGCAATGTTCGCACAACATTGGCAGACCCCCCGCTGCACAACGCTCGCACAATACCGTAGACCGCCGAAAAGAAGACGACCAAAGTTGAGGCCTTACATCTCGGCGGTCTGCCGACGGTGAAAAACGACCGCCATCATACCACTGGAAACTCGGTGGACCATCGGTAAGCACCAAAGTCAGGCCCTTGATATATGATCATATCACAACATCATGAGATAATTTCAGTTGAAGAAGGACCTCCAGAACGCCAGCACTATCATCTCCCCATTGCAGCATCTAGTTGTTTCTTAAGTGAATCCAATGCCCTGGTCCCAAACACCCTGCCTGGTAACCCCTTCTAGCTGTTGAATACCCTCAGTATTAAAATCAAAACTTCCTTTATGTTTGTCATAAATTTGACATTCATAAATGCTCCTGTGCACTCCTGTCCTGCATGTCTGAAGGTCATTTGGCAGATGGAGTATAATGTTGGAAAGTGTGAGGTTATGCACTTTGGCAGAAAAAAAATCAAAGAGCAAGTTATGATTTAAATGGAGAAAAATTGCAAAGTGCTGCAGTACAGCGGGACCTGGGGGTACTTGTGCATGAAGCACAAAGGATAGTATGCAGGGACAGCAAGTGATCAGGAAGGCCAGTGGAATCTTGGCCTTTATTGCTAAGGGGATGGAGTATAAAAGCAAGAAAGTCTTGCTACAGTTATACAGGGTATTGGTGAGGCCACACCTGGAATCTCGCGTGCAGTTTTGGTTTCCATATTTATGAAAGGATGTACTTGCTGTGGAGGCAGTTCAGAGAAGGTTCAGTAGGTTGATTCTGGAGATGAGGGGGTTGACTTATGAGGAAAGGTTGAGTAAGTTGGACCTCTACTCATTGGAATTCAGAAGAATGAGAGGTGATCGTATAGAAACGTATAAGATTATGAGGGGGCTTGACAAGGTGAATGCAGAGAGGATGTTTCCACTGATGGGGGAGACTAGAATTAGGGGGCACAAGCTTAGAATAAGGGGCCGCCCATTTAAAACTGAGATGAGGAGAAATTTCTTCTCTCAGAGGGTTGTAAATCTGTGGAATTCGCTGCCTCAGAGAGCTGTGGAAGCTGGAACATTGAATGGATTTAAGACAAAGATAAAAAGTTTCTTAATTGATAAGGGGATAAGGGGTTATGGGGAGCGGGCAGGGAAGTGAGCTGAGTCCATGATCAGATCAACCATGATCGTATAAAATGGCGAAGCAGGCTTGAGGGGCCGTATTGCCTACTCCTGCTCCTATTTCTTATGTTCTTATGTCATGTTTCAGGTATACTTTCTCTGTGCAGCTAAGTACGTTACATAACCTTGATAAATTCTGTCTCCTTGGCAACAAACCACCCCTCATTTACATGCCTCCGTTGTTTTGATCTTTAATGGCAAGAAGATTTAAACCCACAACACATTGTCACCAGGTCTGCCATTAAAATATTTAAATGGTCCTACATCACATTATCACTTGGAGTAAGTCATGGTGCTATGGTGAGAATTTGTCAGCTTTAACAAACTTTTATAGGTCTGTAAAAGGATATTGTCACTTTAATAAACCATACAATCCACGTTGTCATTTTAACATATGAAGATTATTTAGAACATATGCTATATTTCAACTATTTTTCCAATGTGCTTTGTAATTAAGAGTTCACAAACACTGGTATATTTCTTTTAAATGAGCTCTGTAAGATAATCTTACAAATTGGTACTAAATCATTTGATCAGAGGTGAATTAGAAAGGATTAGCAGGTAAATAACTTGCAGCTCTGCACATTTGCGATGTTTCGTCTGAGGGAGATAAATCAAGATTCACTGTAACTTTCTGTTCTCACTTATTCATTCTCACAACCTCGAAAGTATGGAACTTCTTTCCTCTTTCAGTTTTCACTTCCTGCTCCAATCTACAGGAGTTACCTAATGACTACTTCACATTCTCATCTTCTCCCCTTTTTCCAACCGTGGTGGTGTCCAGCACTATAGACCAAGAGCCTTCACGTGTCAGCTGTGGCTCAGTGGGTAGCACCCTTGCCTCTGAGTCAGAAAGTTGTGGGTTCAAGTCCCACTTCAGAGACTTGAGCACAAAAATCTAGGCTGACATTCCAGTGCAGTGCTGAGGGAGCGCTGCACTGTCAGAGATGCCGTCTTTCGATGGGACGTTAAAGTGAGGCTCCGTCTGCTCTCTCAGGTGGATGTAAAAGGTCCCATGTCACTATTTCGAAAAAGAGCAGGGGAATTATCCCCAATGTCCTGTTCAATATTTATCCCTTAATCAACAAAACAAAAACAGATTATCTGGTCATTATCACATTGCTGTTGTGGGAGCTTGCTTGTGTGCAAATTGGCTGCTGCGTTTCCTACATTACAACAGTTCAAATAAATTCTTCATTGGCTGTAAAGTGCTTTGAGACGTCCAGTGGTTGTGAAAGGTGCTATATAAATCCAAGTCTTTCTTTCATCTAGGTTTCTCAGTGAACATAAGAAATAGGAGCTGGTCCTTCAAGCCTGCTCCGCCATTCAATAAGATCATGGCTGATCTTCTACCTCAACTCCACATTCCTGCACTATCCCCATAATAAGTGCCTCTTTGGACTCACTCCCTTCTGGAATTAGGAATAACTTCCTCTCAAAGTAACTGTTACTTGCAATGTATAATATTAACTCATTACAAGCTGCTGGATTATTATGAAAAACCCAAATTGTTCACCAATGTCCGTGAGGTCAGAAACCTGCCACCCCTACCCGGGCTGGCCTACATGTGGATTCAGTACCACACAATGTGGTCGACGCTTAATGCACTCAAGGCAACTAGGGATGGGCAATAAATAGTTCCTTGCTGGTGTCGCTCACATCTCAAGGAAAAAGAAAAAAATGCCAAAAAATATCTCAATCTCTGGTTCTTCCGCTCTTCATTTCCTTGACTTGGAGATTAATAAACAGATTCTTTAACACACCAAGAAGGAGAATCCACACGGCCCTTCAGTCTGTGCTATTGCTATAACTATACTTGTGAACAGAACATCAGGAAATAAAAAGAGAAAATGCTGGAAATGCACAGCAGGTAGATCAGCATCTGAAAGAGGGAGATGGGTTAACATTTCTGCTGTGACCCTTCATTACAACGAGTCAATTCCTTTTGTTTTAGTATTTAATTCCTTCTTACCGTTTCCCCCATCTCCCACAATGGAGTTCCCTCGGGATAGGGTGCCATTCCCTAGGCAATGTTCATCCTCAAGTACCTGATCAGCATGTGTGAGACGAGGCAGTGAGGGAGGGAGTAGAATTTCCCTTTACGCCACTTCTCCGGGCTTGCAGTGGGTCATCTGCCAAAGTTACGGCAAACAGTCTGGAGAACCCCCCCCACAAGAATTCAACCTCTGAGGGTCAGCAGGCTATTTGACTAGGCAACGGGTCACAGCCAAGCCTCACCTTGCCCTTACCTGACACCCTCACAGGGGTCACTGGGCAGCAATCGGGAATAAGATAACTGGCTGATTTTTCTCCTCCCTAACCCAGGGGCATAAAGGGATGGCATTAAGACTGTGCAAACCCATCAATTGCACAGGGGCCCGAGCTGATCCATTCACCCTGATCACCTTGTCAACTATTTATATATATATTGTAATGTATGCTCACAGGTTTGTAAAGCTGTTGAGCTACATTCACGCCAAGGTGCCCCTGGAGATGGAACACGCGGTGTCCACCAGTACACTCGCGGCCTTCCACGGGAGGTGGGCACCGGAGGGACTAGACTGCATCATTACTCCTGGCAACCAAATTTTAATTTGATCGTAGTTTCAAAAAGTTACATTTGTTTATTTTGTCAGTTTTAGTGCCCCTTTAATAAGGGGCTACTTGTATTAATGTTATTTTTAAAATAGTTGTAGAGCGATTAAGTTGTGAGTGGCTTAGTCAGCCACGTGATGTTCACAAGACTCAATAAAACCCCAGCCAGTTGGGTTCGGGGGATCCACATTGAGACAGGTGGTTGTGAGCCTGGTGGATGAACTGGTAATGTGTAGTGTGATTGTTAAACCTTTGCTAATAAACCAACTAGTTCTTAATAGCAATGTGTTGCTAATAATTCTTAAGCAAAGAACACTTGAAGTAAATACATTACATATATATATTATAAACCGCAAACGTGCCATTCACCAGATTAAGTCAGCAGTATTTAGTATCATTATCTACTAAAATATAGCAGAGACCCCAAAGCGAACGTTTGCACGGAAACTCCTGTGATGCCAGCACTACTCCTGACCAATTATAGCTCCCCAATTACCACCCCGCGGTCAGCCAACTCAAAGACTGGCCAGTGGCGATGAAGGGTCACGATTCAATCGTTGACCTTTCACACAAGCATTTCCTGCATTTTATTTCCGAATTCCAGAATTCTCGTTTTTTTCCTTGCTATGTGGGGAATGTGGACAGTTTATATCCTTGATATAGCGTGCAACTTGTTGACATCTTGTCAGTGTTGCTGGCTGTTGCTGTGGGTGCTGACTCTGTGCATGTCTTCAAGAGGGAACTGTCCCTGGTTCTTGGCTGGGCCAGGGATCGCATCGTGTAGAAGGTAAGTGGCTTTACAGTTAAACCTTGGCCCATGTGATCTCCTGGACTCGTTTTGATTGCTTGAGGAGGTCGGAGAGGAATTATTCAGAGGTTTCCCCCTCCCTCCAATTGACCCTGGGGTTTTCTCTAGTTTTATGTCCCTCCCAGGAGATTACATGGCTGCGAGGGAGAATGGGTGGGTGGTTGTAGGGATAGAAAGTATCTAGCCATGATGCTCCAGCCATCATAAGTATGGGGCAGGCTTGGTGAACCAGCTGATCTTTTCCTGCCCGTTATTTTCATATGTTTGAATGACACTCAAGTCTCATCGCCGAGAGCATGCAGAAATCAAGCGCAGGCAGCGGAAAGAGTCTGTAGCAAACCTGTCCCACCCACCCTTCCCTCAACGACTATCTGTCCCACCTGTGACAGGGACTGTGGCTCTCGTATTGGACTGTTCAGCCACCTAAGGACTCATTTTTAGAGTGGAAGCAAGTCTTCCTCGATTCCGAGGGACTGCCTATGATGATGATGATGTATGACACCCACATCCATCAGATAACATGCTGAAAACTTAAATAAAACATTTATTTTTTTAAAAACAATTAAAGACATATTTGTTACTGTTTGGATTTAGTAGTGTTTGTACCTAGCTAACGTTCAATATAATATATCTGGTCCTGGGTTCCCATATGAAGTAAATGCAAGCCAGCTATTCAAACCATGCAACTGCGAGCTCTATAGAGGAAAGTGGATTGGGGTTGTTCCGATCTTAATGGGGGCTGACGCTGTCACCATAACTCGATGCCCTGGGATGGGAATTGTCACTTGCAGCTCATATGACATCGATATGATCTTGCACCTCGACATGTCGCTGATGAACATGGGTTTAGGCAGCTGCAAAGATCCGAGGATTTTCGTGACCTGCCGGGGCGGGGCCTCGATCACCGCCTGCACCTTCTTCAGCTCGAGCTTCTCGATGAACTCCCGGTAATGGTCGCAGAAGGCCTCCTGGACAAACGCCTTGTACTTGATCTCCGTGCCAACGGAGTAAGAGATCAGCCGGAGATTCCTGCTCGTGCGGTTGTTGATCTCGGACGTGATGATGATGTCTTCGCCGGGCACGAACCCACTCTTGTCCACTGTTACGCTCACGGCAATCCCTGGGAAGTTCCAGCACCAGTACGAGATGTCTTTCTCGGCTGCTAAAATCAGAGGGAACTGGAGACAAAGGGTACAAATGGCATCACTGACACTGCTGCAATATTAAAAAGGTAAAGCTTCAAACAGAAAATGGAAACAGAAAATGCTGGAGAAACGCAGCAAAAGGCTGTGACAATTAGAAGGGGTTAGAGGAAGAAGTCTGGGAGGAGGTTCGTGTGCAACATAGACCACTTAGGCTTAGTTACCTGTTTCTGTGCTATAGACTCTATGGGCCCAAGTTTCGGGTGGAGTTGCTCCAAGTTTTTTGGAGCAACTAGTCTAGTTTGAAGTATGTTAGAAATTGCAATTCTCGGATATTAGTTTGCTCCAGTTCTAGTGAGTTAGTTTAGGTTGGCTTTAGGTAAGGTATTTTTTTTTCAAAATGGGGTGTGTCCAGCCACTCAGGCCTGTTTTGCAAGTTTCGGCAGTGAAAACTTACTACAAACTAACTTAAGATGGAGTAAGTGTCCACTTTTGTAAGTTCTGAAAAACCTTACCTGGAGTTAAGTTTAGTGCAGGCACAGCCAGAGATGGCGGGTGGGAAACATTAAACACAAAGGACACATCAACATCACAACAGGGAGGGGGGGGAAGGGAAGTTAGAGGATTTTCCATAAACACCTTCACAACAACATTAAAGAAGCAAATTACATTTAAGCACGAAGCACTAAACAAAGCACAAAAAGTAATAAGCAATTAATTCATAAAAAATAGAAGGAACCCTGCACCTAAAGCACCAAGACCAAAGTAATAAGCAATCAATCAATAAAAAATAGAAGTCCTCCCTTTATGTGAGGGGAAGGTATCTCTGTCAGTGTCTCTCTCTCTGTATCTGACAGTGAGAGGTCCGGGTGTGGGGGGGGGGCAGTGTGTTGTGTATGTGTGTGTGGGGAGGGGGGGGGTGTGTGGGGTGGGGTGTGGGAGGGTGTGTGTGTGGGGGAGGGGGTGTGGGGTAGGGTGTGGGAGGGGCTGTGTGTGTGGGGTGGGGTGTGGAAGGGTGTGTGTGTGGGGTGGTGGTGTGGGGGGGTGTATGTGTGCTTGGGGGGTGTGTGTGTGTGTGGGGGGGTGTGTGGCTGTGGGGTGTGTGTGTGTGTGTAGGGGGGGTGTGTGGGTGTGTGTGTGTGGGGGGGTGTGTGGGTGTGTGTGTGTGGGGGTGGTTGTGTGTGTGTGTGTGCGTGTGTGGGGCGGGGGTGGGGTGGGGTGTGGGAGGGTGTGTGTGGGGGGGTGTGTGTGGGGTGTGTGTGTGTGTGGGGGGGTGTGTGTGTGTGTGTGGGCGGGGGTGTGCTTGGGGGGGGTGTGTGTGGGTGTGTGTGAGTGTGGGGGGGGTGGGTGTGGGGGGGGGTGTGGGGGGGGGGGTGTGGGGTGTGGGTGTGGGGGGCGGTGGGTGTGGGGAGGGTGTGTGTGTGTGGGTGTGTGTGTGTGTGGGGGGGTGTGGGGGGGTGTGTGTGTGTGGGTGTGTGTGTGTGTGTGTGTGTGGGGGGGGGGTGTGGGTGTGTGTGTGTGTGGGTGTGTGTGTGTGTGTGTGGGGGTGTGTGGGGGCGTGTGTGTGAGGGGGGGCGTGTGTGTGAGGGGGGTGTGTGGGTGTAGGGGGATGTGGGTGTGTGTGTGTGTGGAGGTGTGTGTGTGGGTGTGTGGGGGTGTGTGTGTGTGTGGGGAGGGGTGGAGGTGTGTGTGTGTGTGTGTGGGGGGGGTGGGTGTGTGTGTGTGTGTGGGGGGTGTGTGGATGTGGGGGCGGGTGTGGGTGGGGGTGTGTGGGTGTGGGGGGGGGTGTGTAGGGGTGGGGGTGTGTGGGGGTGTGTGTGGGGGTGGGTGTGTGTGGGGAGGGGGGTGTGTGGGGAGGGTGTGGGGAGGCTGGAAGGAGGCATCCCTGGTCTCTCCTCCGGCCCTTTGATCATTTTGAGTGCCCCCCCAACCCACGCTCCCCCTCCATCCCTTGCCACGCTCCTCCCCCACCGATCCTCTCCCCAGTGTCCCCCTCCCACGCTCCTCCATCCCTCCCCGGTACCCACACCATTCAAACACAGCCTGGGGGGATAACGCGCTGCTGAGCCATTGCGCAGGCGCGCGTGCTCCAACAGCCTGCGCAACGCTGCCGGCACTGACAAGAAGGCTGATGCCTAGCCCCGCCCCCCTGCAGGCTGCGATCGGCTTGCTCCGCCCAGGGAGACGACGCTGCGCCATGCCATGCTCCAGGAGGACCGGACAATTGCTGAAGAAGATTCCGGCACACCTTCGAGCCCAGGCAGGTCACGTAAGTCTCGGAGGTGCGCCGTTTTCGCCAGAACCGGAAACTTGGGCCTATTGTAACTATGTAGGTTTAAGATGTTTCAAGTTTGCACTTCTGCATCAGACTGTCATTTCTCTTTACAGATGTTGAATGGTCAGTCTTGGCTCAGTGGCAGCATTCTGAATCAGAAGGTTGTGGGATTCAAGTCCTATTCCAGAGAATTGAGCACAAATTCTCGGCTGACTCTTCAGTGCGGTACTGAGGGAGTGCTGCACTGTTGGAGGTGCTGTTTAACTGAGGCCCCGTTTGCTCTCTCAAGTGGACGGAAACAATCCCATGGCACTATTTTGAAGAAGAGCAGCGGAGTTCTCCCCAGTGTCCTGGCCAATATTTATCCCTCTACCAACAACACTAAAAACAGATTATCTGGTCTTTTAATTTGGTCACATTGTTGTTTGTGGGACCTTGCCGAGGCCAAATTGGCTGCCCCATTTTCTACATTACAACAGTGACTACACTTCAAAAATACTTTGTTGGCTGTAAAGCGCTTTGGGATGTCTGGCAGTCGTGAAAAGTCTTTCTTTTTGCTGCAGCTTTCCTGTATTTGCGTTTGGCGTTACAACAGGAAGCAAAGTGGATTGGCTGCAAAGAGACGGATCAATTCTTGTATCATTTGTCTTGGCCACAAGTCCTTGGTCAGTCCTGCTTGTTGTATCTCTATTGTATCGAGGTGCAAGGACCATCAGCAGGTCGGGGCCTTCAAAGGAGTTCAGAGCCCAGAAGAGCCGAGGGCACAGGGGCAGCACGGGCCAGCCCACACTGCAATATAGAAACATAGAAACATAGAAAATAGGTGCAGGAGTAGGCCATTCGACCCTTCGAGCCTGCACCACCATTCAATGAGTTCATGGCTGAACATGCAACTTCAGTACCCCATTCCTGCTTTCTCACCATACCCCTTGATCCCCCTAGTAGTAAGGACTACATCTAACTCATTTTTGAATATATTTAGTGAATTGGCCTCAACAACTTCTTGTGGTAGAGAATTCCACAGGTTCACCACTCTCTGGGTGAAGAAGTTTCTCCTCATCTCAGTTCTAAATGGCTTACCCCTTATCCTTAGACTGTGACCCCTGATTCTGGACTTCCCCAACATTGGGAACATTCTTCCTGCATCTAACCTGTCTAAACCCATCAGAATTTTAAACGTTTCTATGAGATCCCCTCTCATTCTTCTGAACTCCAGTGAATACAAGCCCAGTTGATCCAGTCCTTCTTGATATGTCAGTCCCGCCATCCCGGGAATCAGTCTGGTGAACCTTCGCTGCACTCCCTCATTAGCAAGAATGTCCTTCCTCAAGTTAGGAGACCAAAACTGTACACAATACTCCAGGTGTGGCCTCACCAATGCCCTGTACAACTGTAGTAACATTTCCCTGCCCCTGTACTCAAATCCCCTCGCTATGAAGGCCAACATGCCATTTGCTTTCTTAACCGCCTTCTGTACCTGCATGCCAACCTTCAATGACTGATGTACCATGACACCCAGGTCTCGTTGCACCTCCCCTTTTCCTAATCTGTCACCATTCAGATAATAGTCTGTCTCTCTGTTCCTGCCGAACGAAGGTGTCGGGGTCACTGACAAGCGGTCGATCGACTATTTGAGGGCAATGCCTCTTCCAGGGCGGGGCACTGTTTATGCAATGTGTACGCATTAGGTCCGTGCAGCAGAGCTGATCTCCAGTCGTCTTGGTTAACCCTTGCCACTGGACCAAGACCCAGCTCTGTCAAGTCCGTGTGGTGGTTGGTGTGCAACGGCCACCACACATTAGAAAAATCCACGCACAGGCATCTTCCACCCTTCAAGATTTATTTCTCCACATCCCTCCACAAACTCTCGCCATTCCTTCGCCCCAACTTCGCCGCTCCTGCAGTACCTGTCCACGCTCCAATCACCGACCTGGATCTTGGCAACGTCCCTCTTCATTGCTGTTGCTCTCCTGCTCCAGCACGTGCTGCTCCCTGGATTGGTATGCCGCCGCGCAGCTCCTTCCGCGGATAATCACCGTCTAGTGACTCTCACTAGATGTAGTTATTGCCTGTGGACAGGATGGGGCTCAGCTGTGATGGTTCAATATCCTGCCAACGTTCACTGTCTAGGTTCACATGTAAAGAATAGTCATTCAGCCAAGATACAAGTATCCCCAAACCCACCCATTGCAATTATAACCCAGTAAGAGCAAATGCCTTCAGTAGATTGGAGGCAAAACTGCAGGTCAGGCGTGTCTTGTCTGATCTGCTACTAACAGTTGACACTATGCACTGTTTACCAGTCCCAGAATCCCTCACAACTAGTAGATACCTTGTTACTGGGGTCAAGGTTAAGGTTGAACGTTTCCTGTACATTCACGTCCTTCTCCACCTGTGCAAGGGTTCCTTCAGTGGCCGTACAGAACGCCCGCACATAATAACGGATTCTCCCATGACTGCCTTTAAAGCTAGACGGAAGGGCGTCGTCTAGTTTATAGCTGAAATGGAAGATGTGGGGTCCAGCGTGCAGGACCTGTTCCAAACCTTCAGCGTCGTGATCTGCGGAGACAAAAGGCGGGCGTTGTGTTCAGACAGTGAATGTTAGGTAAAAGCTGGCAATTGAAAGAAAGACTTGCATTTATATAGCGCCCTTCACAATCTCAGGATGTCCCAAAGTGCTTTACAGCCAATGAAGTGCTTTTGAAGTGTCGTCACTGTTGTAATGTAGGAAACGTGGCAGCCACTTTGCACACAGCAAGATCCCACAAACAGCAATGTGATTATGACCAGATAATCTGTTATAGTGATGTTGGCAGAGGGAAAAATATAGGCCAGGACACTGAGGAGAACAGCCCTGCTTTTCTTCAAAATAGTGCCCTGGGATAGAGCAATCCAAACTTGCTCTGCTGTCTCCCCAAAGTTTAGCATCTTACATAGAATGATATAGAATGTACAGCACATGGCCCAATAAGTCCATGCCAGTATTTATACCCCACACAAAGCCTCCTCCCATCTCTCTTCCTCTAACCCTATCAGCATATCTTTCTATTGCTGTCTATCTCATGTGTTTATCCAACTTCCCCTTAATGCATATTCTTCTTCTTCAATGAGTTGGAGGGAAGATGAGATGAACATAAGAAATAGGCGCAGGAGTAGGCCATTCGGCCCCTCAAGCCTGCTCCGCCATTCACTAGGATCATGGCCGATCTTCCACCTAAACGCCACCTTCTTGCATTACCCCATATTCCTTCGTTCCATGAATAGCCAAAAATCTATCGATCTCTGACTTGAACTAATCAAGGAATAGTGCTTACAACTCAAAAATGCTGGCTTTTGAAGGTTGTAGAGGAAAGGAAGAGGGTGGTAAGTGTGTTGAGGTCCCAGAAAAGAATGCAACGAGGAGGAAGAATGTGTGACGTGTGGCACTTGGAGCTTAGGAGGAACGAGAAAGGAAAGTTCAGAGGAGCAATGACTGATAAAAAAGAGAGGCAAAAAATATTATGATGGATAGAGACGTTGGAGGCTGGAGGTAAGAGAGGGTTCCCCTCTCAGTGGAAGCTTTTCCTTTATCGTGTCCAGAAGTATCAGATTTGTTAGAAGGTATGGGGGTAATGTTCAAGTGTTGGATGTAATATAAAATAATAATCTTGCATGTCCGTGCAGAACAGGCCATGCTGATGATGCAGCATTGCTCTGTGGAACTGTGTCCTCTTTTTAGTTTTCTTCTCTTCTCATGAAGTCGTTGCTGTGTCGGAGTGAGGTTCCACGGGCATCAGCAAGCTTAGGTACCTTGAACCCAAATGGTCACTCTTCATGGGTGGGCTTCGACAGTGAGCGCCAGCAGGCTATTCAACTGTAGACAGGATCACAGCCAAGAATGGTCTTACACATAAGAACATAAGAAATAGGAGCAGGAGTAGGCCATCTGGCCCCTCAAGCCTGCTCCGTCATTCAATACGATCATGGTTGATCCAATCATGGACTCAGGTCCACTTCCCTGCCGACTCCCCATAACCCCTTATTCCCTTATCGGTTAAGAAACTGTCTATCTCTGTCTTAAAGTTATTCAATGTCCCGGCTTCCACAGCTCTCTGAGGCAGCGAATTCCACAGATTTACAACCCTCTGAGAGAAGAACTTCCTCCTCATCTCAGTTTTAAATGGGTGGCCCCTTATTCTAAGAATATGCCCCCTAGTTCTAGTCTTGTTTTCACCCAATGTCCACACATGGAGAAGGGGGGAGGGGAGATGTCTAATGGATAACAATCAAGAGCAAGAACCCCGTTTGAATTTTTCCTTGCCCAATTGTAGCCCCACCCCCACCCCCGACTGTTGCTTCAACCGTATCTGGGACCGTTCAAGTATTGCAGTGTTGCTAAATGAACAACCACTTCAGATTGACAAGCTGAAGAAGAAAACTTGCATTTATATAGCGTCTTTCATGACCACCGGACATCCCAAAGCGCTTTACAGCCAATGAAGTACTTTTTGAAGTGTAGTCACTGTTATAATGTAGGAAACGCAGCAGTCAACTTGCGCACAACAAGCTCCCACAAACAGCAAGGTGATAATGGCCAGGTAATCTGTTTTTTTAGTGATATCGCTTGAGGGATAAATGTTGGCTAAGACACCAGGGATAGCTCCCCAGCCCTTATTCGTAATAATGCCAAAGGATCTTTTACGTCCATCTGAGAGGGCAGATAGGGCCTCAGTTTAACGTCTCGCCCGAAAGGACGGCATCTCTTTCAGTAGTGCACCGAAGTGTTAGCCTAGATTTTTTTTTGTGTGTTCAAGTCTCTGGAGTGGGATTTGAACCCACAATCTTCTGACTCAGAGGCCAGAGTGCTACCTCATCATCATCCTAGGCAGTCCCTCGAAGCGAGGATGACTTGCTTCCACGCCAAAAAGGAATGAGTTCACAAGTGTTTCAATGAAGGACCTAATATTCCAGGTCCCGAACTACATCCTGAAGAGTGGAAGATGCCTTGTGCGTGGATTTTTTTAACGTGTGGTGGCCGTTGCACCCCAGCCACCACACGGGCTTGACACAGCTAGGTCTTGGTCCAGTGGCAAGGATTAACCAGGACGACTGGAGACCTGCTCTGCTGCACGGACCCAGTGCGCACACATATCGCAGTGTGGGCTGGCCCGTGCTGCCCCTGGGCCCTCGCCTCTTCTGGGCCCCAGACTCATGCCTCTCCTGGGCCCCGTTCACTTCCTTCTACAAACTCTTGCCGTTCCTTCACCCTTCCTGCTGTGCCTGCCCGCACTGCAATCAGCGACTGTGCTTCACAGCCGTCGCCCTCCTGCAGTGGTATGCCGCTGCACGCTGATGGCCCTGGCCTGCTGATGGTCTTGCAGGCTGGGAACACGCCGATTTCCGGGCCTTTCAATCACAGTAAATCCTCTTCAATTCACTCACTGAGCCACAGCTGATACTCTGAGAAGAATGGTGTCAGTCCTCTGCACATCCCACAAATCTAACCCCCCCGCCCATCCCCAAAGAATGCAAGGCCTTGCTGCCCTTAATTGAACATTTGTAAGATCCCCCAACTGACCTAAAATGGTTGCATCTTCATAATGTGGCGTGCCGTGCCATACTAGCAATTCATATTTTTCCTAACGCACTGCACCGGATGTACTTCCCCACAGAGAATCCTTTCTTCACAGTCTAATGCAAGAGGAGGGCACCAGGGGGCAATAGCGAGTCAGAGTTTAACTTCGCAGTCCTTACACAGTAACATAAGGCGATAGGGAAGTACAAGACAGGAAAATTTCTGTCCATCTACCCAGCTTCTGAGTTTAAAAACTATGATAGCGCTCATTTTCTTGCCAAATGCCTGTCCATCTCTCTCTTAAAATTGGTGTTGGAATCAACCTGGTTCACCTTTCTATGCAACCCATTCCAAACAGCCATATTCTGTGTGAAGTAGTTATATCTGATCTGTCCATTTACCTTCACTTTTCTGAGTTCCATCACATGTCCCCTCGTTGTCATTCTTTGGGTGGTGATGAACAGTTTTTTAAGAGTTCAACTTGGCAACATCTTAAGGATCTTGACTACATCAGTAAGTTCCCACCTTGATTTTCTCTAGTCTTGCTTCAAGCACACATTGATACCACAATGAAGTTGCCTTCTGATCCCCCAACAACCCAGCTGACACGGGAAATCACCCTGAGCCATGCACCACCCCAGACACAGCGACTGACAGATTTCCAACAATTTAATGCACAAAATACACCTTCCTCTTTTAATGAAGAACAGAAGGACTGTGCTACCCGTTAACGGCTGTCTGGGACTAAGCTCCCTGGAACTTCCTCTAATTCCCTGGCTGTGGCAAGGCACTAGGCCTCCGCTCATTACCTTCGCCCAACATCAGGCAACTATGCTGTGCAGTCACGGGCACAAACCCACATCCTGCCGTACTGTGCCCTGGTGCATTGCAGCCGCTGTACCACATACAACTGATACCATTTTATAGGGTGCACCTGCTCAGTGGTGACGGGCGAGAGCAGTGCTGGTACATTTATTTGTTCCTGCAATGAAGAATAAAGAAAGACTTGCATTTATATAGCGCCTTTCACAACCTCAGGATGCCCCAAAGCGCTTTACAGCCAAATGAAGTTCTTATGAAGTGTGCTCACTGTTGTAATGTAGGAAATGTTGTCATACATTGGAAGAGTGCAGTGTAATGAGGTGCATTTAACGTATATTTTTCTGGTGGTTTTTAGATACGCTGAGGGTGGAAGATGTAGTGTTGGTGACAATTGTCCAAAGTAAAAAAAATCTACTTTTTGTGTTGTGGACGCAGTTCCTTTTTTAAGGCGCTAACGTCGGGCGGTGGCTAAATTTAGCGCCGGAAAATGGTTAGCGACGGGGACCACAAAATTCAGTGGTTGCGCCCTGAGAGTGGAGTGGAGCGCTAAGGGAGGCATTCCACACTTCTCTTAGGGCGCTAGGCCGGGTGAGCAACTGAATATCCTGCGCTAAAGAGTCGGCTACATAACACCCTGAGCGAGGCCTCCCTGCAAAAAAAAGAATCGGAACAAAAAACACAAAAAACATTTCCGATATATTACTCATAAAGTGAAAACGCAAAATAAAAAATTTCAATCACAGTTATCTCACGCAGTCCCTTAGCGCTCCAGGACAGCGCTGCACGCCAGCTTTCTCTGGTGGTGTCACCACAGGGCGCTACGGATGCAGCGTAAAACAAATTTTGCAGCCGTGTCGATACCGGGGGCGTTGCACACCGGCGCGATGCTCCCGGGCGATATTCCTCAGTGCCGCCAGTACCGGCACACTGAATTTGCCGAGTGGCGTTCGCAGCTACAAACCCTTTAGCACCCCCTGTAGTGCCTCTCTATCCAACTGAATTTAGCTTTAAAGTCCTATTTAAGTTAGACAAAATGTAGCTTCTGCTTCTTTGCATTAGTGTCCTGCTCCACGCTGTTCTGGGCTGTTCCTTCTAGTGTTGTGCTATGCTGCCATGTGCTCTGTGTATTGTTATGCTCAATGTACGCTTTTCTCTGTATACTGCTTTACTCTGTGTACTCTATTCTCCATCTTTCTCGCCGCCATGCTCCACCTCACAGTCAACAAGCTCCCCGCTGGAGTGGAACTAAACCACAGAACCAGTGGGAACCTGTTCAACCTGCGCCGTCTCCAGGCAAGGTCCAAGACCACCCCAACCTCTGTCGTCGAGCTAAAGTACGTTAGATGGTGCTTGCGTCTGCACACATGCAGAGGCTGAACTCCATGACATAGTCAATGTATTTACTGAGGAGTACGAAAACATGGGCCTTACGCTAAACACCCGTAAGACAAAGGTCCTCCACCAGCCTGTCCTCGCCGCACAGCACTGCCCCCCCAGTCATCAAGATCCACGGCGCGGCCCTGGACAACGTAGACCATTTCCCATACCTCAGGAGCCTCTTATCAACAAGAGCAGACATTGACGACGAGATTCAACACTGCCTCCAGTGCGCCAGTGCAGCCTTCGGCCACCTGAGAAAAAGAGTGTTTGAAGACCAGGCCCTCAACACTGCCACCAAGATCATGGTCTACAGGGCTGTAGTAATACCCGCCTTCCTGTATGGCTCAGAGATATGGACCATGTACAGTAGACACCTCAAGTCGCTGGAGAAATACCACCAACGATGCCTCCGCAAGATCCTACAAATCCCCTGGGAGGACAGATGCACCAACATTAGTGTCTTCGACCAGGCCAACGTCCCCAGCATTGAAGCACTGACCACACTTGATCAGCTCCGTTGGACGGGCCACATCGTTCGCATGCCAGACATGAGACTCCCAAAGCAAGCGCTCTACTCGTAACTCCTTCACAGCAAATGAGCTAAAGGTATGCAGAGGAAATGTTACAGGGACACCCTCAAAGCCTCCCTGAAAAAGTGCAACATCCCCACCGACACCTGGGAGTCCCTGGCCAAAGACCGCCCTAAGTGGAGGAAATACATCCAGGAGTGCGCTGAGCACCTCGAGTCTCATCGCCAAGAGCATGCAGAAATCAAGCGCAGGCAGCGGAAAGAGCGTGCGGCAAACCAGTCCCACCCACCCCTTCCATCAACGACTGTCTGCCCAACCTGTGACAGGGACTGTGGTTCTTGTATTTGTCATGTATGTATTTTTGGGATCGCTAGCCACTAGATGGCATCACTGTTGGAGGCCATTGGACTGTGCAGCCCAAGTATAAAAGGCCAGCCATTTTGTATATATGCACTTTGGGCCTTAATAAAGTGGAGCCAAGGTCATACCTCTTGGGGTTAAACAGTGCTCAGTCTAACAGTTATTACATACACAACAATTGGTGACGAGGCAACAAGAACCTTTGCATGCAAAAATGAGGCACAATTGGATTGTTGGAACGATTTGTGGAAGGAAAAGATTGAGCCAGTTCTTCATGGCCAACAAAATGGAGGAGGTCGGCGACGCAGATCGGCGCCGGGCGGTGTTCCTCACGGTTTACGGTCCAAAAAATTATGGTCTGAAAAAGAATCTACTCCTGCCTGTGAGTCCAACAGAGAAGACGTATGAAGAATTGTGTACACTGGTACAGGACCACCTTTAGCCAGACGAAGGCATCATCATCTCGAGATACAGATTTTATACGCACGTTCGCTCAGAGGGCCAGAATGCGACGGAATTCGTTGCCGACCTGAGACGTCAAGCGGGACCGTGTAAGTTCGGGGGGGTGTTGGCAGACATGCTGTGGGACTTCTTTGTAATTGGCATCAACCACGAGGTGATCCTGCGTAAACTACTGGCGATGGAGATGTTGGACTTGAACAGGGCCATTACGATCGCTCGGTTATGCATGACGATGGATAGAAGTCTAAAGCAGATATCAGTGAAAAATCAAAACTCAGCAAGTACTGTAAATATGATTGATTCGGTGTTCGGCAGAGCGGCACATGCCAGGGCCTTTCCGACTGCATACGCCCAAAGTCCGTCAGCGGGAATGCATCCGATTTCTCCGTGTTGGCATTGTGGGGGAAATCACCAGCACCAGCAGTGCTGATTTAAGCAATATAGTTGCAAAGGCTGTCTGAGAGTGGGGCATCTCCAGTGCAAGTGTCCGCAGATGAGCAAGCGTGCTGCGACACACCACGTGGAGGAAGATGGTCAGACTAGCGTGGATCTGGATACGCAATCCGAGATATCAGAGGAGGAAGTGTATGGAATGTACTCGTTCCTAACTAAGAGCAAACCGATAATGATCAACGTGAAATTTAATGGGGTGCCGGTATCGATAGAACTGGACACGGGGGTGAGTCAATCGATAATGAGCCAGAGGGCATTCGACAAGCTGTGGGATACTAAGGCTGTGAACCCAGGCTGAGTCCAGTCAATGCCAAGTTGCGCACGTACACCAAAGAACTCACAACGGTGATTGGCAGTGCCACAATTAAAGTGTCGTATGACGGTGCAGTTCACGAGTTTCTGCTATGGATTGTCCCAAGCAATGGCCCTACGCTGTTTGGCAGGAACTGGCTGAAAAAAATCAGATGCGATTGGAATGACATCGAGGCATTGTCGTCGGAGAAAGATACATGTGCCCAAGTACTGAGCAAGTTCCCCTCGCTGTTCGAACCAGGCATCGGCAACTTCACGGGAGCCAAGGTGCAGATCCATGTGGACTCGTCCATCATAAAGCTTGGGCAGTTCCGTATATGATGAGGGAGAAGGTCGAAATTGAACTGGACAGACTTCAGCGTGAAGGGATCATATCACCGGTTGAATTTAATGAATGGGCCAGCCCCATTGTTCCTGTGCTGAAAAGTGCTGGCAGTCAGAAACTGGAGACTACAAGGTTACGATCAACAGGGTTTCAAAACGGGATCAGTACCCATTACTGAAGGCTAATGACTTGTTTGCAGCGCTAGCCGGGGGGGAAGTCATTCACCAAACTGGACTTGACGTCGGCCTACATGACACAGGAGCTGGTTGAGACGTCGAAGAGACTTACGTGCATTAACACGCATAAAGGACTGTTTATTTATCACAGGTGCCCTTTTGGAATTCGCTCAGCTGCAGCAATAGTTCAGAGGAACATGGAGAGTATACTGAAGTCCGTTCCCAGAACCGTCGTGTTCCAAGATGACATCCTGCTCACAGGTCGTGACTTCGAGGAACATCTGAACAACCTGGAAGAGGTTCTACATCGTCTGGACAAAGTGGGACTCAGACTGAAATGCTCGAAGTGCATCTTCATGGCACCAGAGGTCGAATTCCTGGGGAGGAAAATTGCTGCTGATGGCATCAGGCCCACGGGCACGAAAACAAAGGCCATCAAGAATGCACCCAAGCCGCAGAACGTGACAGAGCTGCGTTCGTTCCTGGGTCTACTCAACTACTTCGGTATCTTCCTACCTAAATTGAGCACCTTATTAGAACCACTGCACATGCTGCTAAGAAAAGGCAACAACTGAGTGTGGGGTGCGTCTCAAAACAGAGCTTTTGAGAAAGCCACTAATCTGCTTTACTCTAATAAGCTGCTGGTACATTATGACCCATGTAAACGTTTAGTATTGGCCTGTGATGCTTCGTCATATGGAATTGGTTGCGTACCCCAACAAGCTAATGAGTCGGGTAAACTTCAACCAGCGTATGCTTCAAAAAGTTTGTCTAAAGCGGAAAGAGCCTACAGCATGGTAGAGAAAGAAGCACTAGCCTGTGTGTATGGGGTTAAAAAGATGCATTAGTACCTGTTTGGTCTTCGGTTTGAACTGGAGGCAGATCACAAGCCGCTCATTTCATTGTTCTCTGAAAACAAAGGTATCAATACCAATGCTTCATCCCCATCCAGAGGTGGGCGCTGGCATTATCCGCTTATGATTATGTCATTCACCATAGACCTGGCACTGAGAATTGTGCCGATGCTTTGAGCCGTCTGCCGTTGCCCACACCGGAGGTGGAAACACCACAACTGGCGCATCTATTGTTAGTTATGCTTTTGAGAGTGAAGGAATCCCTGTCACGGCTCAACAAGTTAAAACCTGGACCAGCCAGGACCCGATTTTATCGGTGGTGAAAAATTGTAATGATGAAAGCCATCGGCAGGTCTCATGTATGGTGGCCGGGAATTGATTCTGAGCTGTAATCATGTGTGCATCAGTGCAACACTTGCATGCAGCTCAGCAAAGCACCAGCGGAATCATCGCTGAGTCTGTGGTCGTGGCAGTCCAAACCATGATCCAGGATCCACATAGACTTTGCTGGTCCCTTCCTGGGGAAGATGTTTTTAGTTGTGGTGGATGCATATTCGAAGTGGATAGAGTATATAATCATGTCTTCCAGCACACCCACAGTTACCATTGAGAAGCTCAGTGGCATGTTTGCGACACATGGTCTGCCTGACATCGTTGTTAACGACAATGAATCGTGCTTCACCAGTCAGGAGTTTTAAGAGTTCATGAAACTCAATGGTATCAAACATGTAAGGTCAGCACCATTCAAACCTGCATCCAATGGGCAAGCAGAACGTGCTGTCCAAATCATAAAGCAGAGTATGAAGCGAGTAACCCAAGGGTCACTGCAGTCCCGCCTGTCATGCATACTGCTTAGTTACAGGACAAGACCACACACGCTTACCGGGGTCTCGCCTGCTGAACTAATGATGAAGAGAGGTCTTAAGCATAAGCTATCTCTTGTACACCATGACTTGAATAATCATGTTGAATATAGAAGGCAAAGTCAGCAAGGGTATCACGATCGCGCAGCTGTGTCACGCGATATTTCTGTATATGGTCTGAATTATGGTCAGGATCCCAAGTGGATCACTGGTACTGTCATGGCCAAGAAGGGCAACGAGTATTTATTGTCAAGCTCAAAAATGGGCAAACATGCCGGAAACATATGGATCAGACAAAGCTGCGGCACACAGACGAACCGGAACAGTCGGAGGAAGAGATAATCGACGACCAATCAACCTACCCCCAGTCATCAGAAGACTCAGTGGTCATCATTGAATCGGGACTTTCAATCACTGACATGTTCAATGAAAATGGACTTTCAATCCCTGACATGGCCATTGCCACTCTCACCAGGTCAGCCACCCAGCCACCAGTCACAACAGACTCTGAACACTCACCCAAGGCTGGAGTTGAACTGAGACGGTCAACCCGGGAGCGTAAAACACCGGACCGTCTCAATTTATAAAAGACTGTGTTAATATCTCAGAGGTGGGTATTGTCATGTATGTACTTTTGGGATCACTAGCCACTTGATGGCGTCACTGTTGGAGGCATGTGTGTGCAGCCCAAGTATAAAAGGCCAGCCATTTTGTATATATGCACTTTGGGCCTTAATAAAGCAGAGCAAAGGTCATACTTCTTGGAGTTAAACAGTACTCAGTCTAACAGTTATTGCATACACAACAGTATTGGACTTTTCAGCCACCTAAGGACTCATTTTTAGACTGGAATCAAGTCTTCCTCGATTCCGAGGGACTGCCTATGATGATGATGATCCTCTGTATACTATTATACACTGTGTACTCTATTCTCTGTATATTGTTATATTCTGCTTATTGTCAGCCGTGGCTCAGTGGATAGCATGCGTCTTGACATCAGAAGGTTATGGGTTCAAGTCTCACTCCAGAGGCTTCAGCACAAAATCTAGGCTGACGCTCCAGTGTACTGAGGGAGTGCTGCACTGTCCGAGGTGCCGTCTTTCGGATCAGGTGTTAAACCAAGGTCCTATCTGCCCTCTCAGGTGGACGTAAAAAAGTCTCATGGCACTATTTTGAAGAAGAGAAGGGGAGTTCTCCCCAATGTCCTGCCCTATATTTATCCCGCAACCAATACCATCAAAATGGGTGATCTGGTCATTATCACATTGCTGTGTGTAAATTGTCTGCCGCGTTTCCTACATTATAACAGTGAAGCCACTTCAAAAAGTACTTAATTGGCTGTAAAGCGTTTGGGACGTCCTGAGGTTATGAAACACACAATATAAATGCAAGTCTTTCTGGACTGTGCTGTTGTGCCGTGTACTGTACTTTGCGATTTGATTGTTTATTCTGTGTGGCTTTGTCCTGTCCACGCCCTCCTCTTTTCCAAGTCTGGTCTACCACAAGTTCACCCCCCTCCCCCCGTCCTTCTGCTCCAACATCGTCAGCCATCTTGCTGCCACACTCTGAGACTCATTCTCTATATACTTTCTCCCGACTTTCAAAATCCTCCTTAAAACCTATCTCTCCAACAGTGCCTTTGACCATCTCCTACTTCGTCTCTGGTCTGCCCGCCAACTGTGAAACACCTTGGGATACTTTCCCACATTAAAGACGCTATATAAGTGCTCGTAGTTGTTGCTACCTTTATTGTTTTCTTCAAAATCTTCTGAAAAACCTGTGCCTTTAATTCCCCTTCCACTTATCATTCCTTAATCCTTCTTTTCTCCTGCTCTATCCTCCTCACCCCCTGTGAAAATACTCCTCCATGAGAAGATGCAACATAACTGAGACTTCTTGTGGCTGCTTGCATAACATGGCTATGCCTGCGTTTCTCTATTCCCCTGTGCTGGGTGCTGCACTCCGTGCTTCTCTGCACTTGTTTGCTCTGATTTCCCTCTCGGCTCTGTGCTAATGGAATGGTTCTGCTGCTCTCCCTGTGCTATTTCAATCAGATTTTCTCAACAACTTCCTAACGCAAATCAAAGCTTGATTATACAATACAAAAGATTGGTTTTAAAATACCGCATGCTGCCTCTGTGACAGTTCAGAGACAGATTTCGCCTTTGGGTTATAGAGTAACCTTGAACCAAGAGAGCAAAGGTCAAGCAGTTTGCGATCCATAGCTCCGTGCCAAGATCAGATTACTTTTTCTTTAGAAAGTAAGATAATGGGGTTGAAATTCGACCTCATTACAAAGTATTATAAAGTATTTACAGCACAGAGGTAGGCCATTTGACCCAATAGGTCAATGCCGGAATTTATGCTCTACACGAGCCCTCTCACCTATTCTTCCATTCCTTTCTCCCTCATGTGTTTATCGAGTTTCCCCTTCAATGCATCGATGCTATTTGCCTCAACTACTCTTTGTGGGATCGAGTTCCACAGTCTCACCACTTTCTGGGTGAAGAAGTTCCTCCTGAATTCCCTATTGGATTTATTAGTAACTCACTTATATTTATGGCCGCTCGTTCTGGTCTCACCCACAAGTTGAAACATCTTCTCTACATCTACCCTATCAATTCCTTTCATAAAGATAAAGATCTCTATCGGGCCTCAGTCTTTGAGTCCCAGCCTATTCAATCTTTCCTGCTAGGTATAACCTCTCAGTTCTGGTACCATTCTAGTAAATCTTTGCTGCACCTTTGCCAATGCCTTTATATCCTTTATATAATATGGAGGCCAGAACTGTTCACAGTACTCCAAATGTGATCTAACCAAGGTTCTGTACAGGTCTAACATGATTTTTCTGCTTTTCAATTCCGGCCCTCTAGAAATGAGCCCTAGTGCTTTTTTTAATGGCCTTATTAACCTGCGTTGCTACTTTAAGTAATCTGTATCGGTATCCCCAGTTCACTCTGTTCCTCTCCCCCATTTAGATACTTATTATCCAAGCAGTATGTGACCTACTTAATCTTCCTACCGAAATGTACCACCTTAAACTTATCGATATTGATATTCCTTTGCCAATTACACACCCATTTTTAAAAATTCATTCACGGGGGGATGTGGGCGTGGCTGGCAAGACCAGCATTTATTGCCAATCCCTAATTGCCCTTGAGAAGGTGGTGGTGAGGAAATTAGGGACGCGAGCAATAAGGGTACAGCAGTTATCATGGGTGACTTTAATCTACATATTGATTGGACTAACCAAACTGGTAGCAATTCTGTGGAGGAGGAGTTCCTGGAGTGTATAAGGGATGGTTTTCTCGACCAATATGTCGAGGAACCAACTAGAGAGCAGGCTAGACTGGGTCTTGTGTAACGAGAGAGGATTAATTAGCAATCTGGTCATGCGAGGCCCCTTGGGGAAGAGTGACCATAATATGGTAGAATTCTTCATTAAGATGGAGAGTGACACAGTTAAATCAGAGACTAGGGTTCTGAACTTAAAGAAAGGAAACTTCGACGGTATGAGACGTGAATTGGCTAGGATAGACTGGAGAATGATACTTAAAGGGTTGACGGTGGATAGGCAATGGCAGACATTTAAAGATCACATGGATGAACGACAACAATTATACATCCCTGTGTGGGGTAAAAATAAAAAAGGGAAGGTGGCACAACCGTGGCTAACAAGGGAAGTTAGGGAAAGTGTTAGATCCAAGGATGAGGCATATAAATTGGCCAGAAAAAGCAGCAAACCTGAGGACTGGGAGAAATTGAGAATTCAGAAGAGGAGGACTAAGGGTTTAATTAGGAAGGGGAAAATATAGTATGAGAGTAAGCTTGCAGGGAACATAAAAACTGACTGCAAAAACTTCTACAGATATGTGAAGAGAAAAAGATTAGTGAAGACTAATGTAGGTCCCTTGCAGTCAGAATCAGGTGAATTTACAATGGGGAACAAGGAAATGACAGACCAATTGAACAAATACTTTGGTTCTGTCTTCACTAAGGAGGACATGAATAACCTCCCGAAAATACAAGAGGACCGAGGGTCTTGCGAGAAGAGGGAACTGAGGGAAATCCTTATTAGTCAGGAAATGGTGTTAGGGAAATTGAAGGGACTGAAGGCCGATAAATCCCCAGGGCCAGATAGTCTGCATCCCAGAGTGCTTAAGGAAGTGGCCCTAGAAATGGTTGATGCATTGGTAGTCATTTTCCAACATTCCATGGACTCAGGATCAGTTCCTATGGATTGGAGGGGAGCTAATGTAACCCCACTTTTTAAAAAAGGAGGGAGAGAGAAAACAGGGAATTATAGAACGGTTAGCCTGACATCGATGGTGGGGAAAATGCTGGAATCAATTATTAAAGATGTAATAGCAGCGCATTTGGAAAGCAGTGACAGGATCGGTTCAAGTCAGCATGGATTTATGAAAGGGATATCATGCTTGACAAATCTTCGAGAATTTTTTGAGGATGTAACAAGTAGAGTGGATAAGGGAAAACCAGTGGATGTGGTGTATTTGGACTTTCAAAAGACTTTTGACAAGATCCCACACAAGAGATTAGTGTGCAAAATTAAGGCACATGGTATTGGGGGTAATGTATTGACGTGGATAGAGAAATGGTTGGCAGATAGGAAGCAAAGAGTGGGAATAAACAGGTCCTTTTCAGAATGACAGGCAGTGACTAGTGGGGTGCCGCAGAGTTCAGTGCTGGGACCCCAGCTATTACAATATACATTAATGATTTAGACGAAGGAATTGAATGTAATATCTCCAAGTTTGCAGATGACACTAAGCTGGGTGGCAGGGCGAACTGCGAGGAGGATGCTAAGAGGCTGCAGGGGGACTCGGACAGGATAGGTGAATGGGCAAATGCATGTCAGATGCAGTATAATGTAGATAAATATGGGTTATCCACTTTGGTGGCAAAAACAGGAAGGCAGAATATTATCTGAATGGTGACAGATTAGTAAAAGGGGAGGTGCAATGAGACCTGGGTGTCATGGTACATCAGTTGTTGAAGGTAGCCATGCAGGTACAGTAGGCAGTAAAGAAAGCAAATGGCATGCTGGCCTTCATAGCAAGGGGATTTGAGTATAGGAGCAGGGAGGTCTTACTGCAGTTGTACAGGGCCTTGGTGAGACCACACCTTGAGTATTGTGTGCAGTTTTGGTCTCCTAATCTGAGGAAGGACGTGCTTGCTATTGAGGGAGTGTAGCGAAGGTTCACCAGACTGATTCCAGGGATGACAGGATTGACATATGAGGAAAGACTGGATCGGCTAGGCTTATACTCACTAGAATTTAGAAGAATGAGAGGGGATCTCATAGAAACGTATAAAATTCTGACGGGACTGTACAGGTTAGATGCAGGAAGAATGTTCCCGATGTTGGGGAAGTCCAGAACCAGGGGACGCAGTCTAAGGATAAGGGGTAAGCCATATAGGACCAAGATGAGGAGAAACTTTTTCACCCAGTGGAATTCTCTGCCACAGAAAGTTGTGGAGTGCAGTTTGTTGGACATATTCAAAAGGGAGTTAGATGTGGCCCTTAAGGGTAAAGGGATCAGCGGGTATGGAGAGAAGGCAGGGGTGGGGTACTGAGGTTGCATGATCAGTCATGATCATATTGAATGGCGGTGCAAGCTTGAAGGGCCGAATGGCCTGCTCCTGCACCTATTTTCTATGTTTTGTATGTTTCTATGTTTCTATGTTTCTTGAAGCGCTGCAGTTCGTGTGATGAAAGTATTCCCACAGTGCTGTTAGGGAGGGAGTTCCAGGATTTTGACCCAGCGCTGATGAAGGAATGGCAATATATTTCCAAGACAGGATGGTGTGTGTCTTGGACGGGAACTTGGAGGTTGTAGTGACCCATGCACTTGCTGCCTTTGTCCTTCTGCTGGTAGAGGTCACGGGTTTACACACTACAGCAGCCACGAATACGCCGGTGGTGGAGGGAGTAAATGTTTAAGTGGTGGATGGGGTGCTTTGTCCTGGATGGAGCAGCACTCATCCAGGCAAGTGGAGAGTATTCCATTACACTCCTGACTTGTGCCTTGTAGATGGTGGAAAGACTTTGGAGAGTCAGGAGGTGAGTCACTCGCCACAGAATACCCAACCTCTGACTTGGTCTTGTAGCCACAGTATTTATGTGGCTGGTCCAATTAAGTTTCTGGTCAATGTTGATGGTGGGGAATTCGATTATGGTAATGTCAATGGATATCAAGGGGAGTTGGTTGTACTCTCTCTTGTTGGACATGGTCATTGCCTGGCACTTGTGTGGCGCAAATGTTTCTTGCCATTTATCAGCCCAAGCCTGAATGTTGTCCAGATCTTGCTGCATGCGGGCATGGACTGCTTCATCATCTGAGAAGTTGCAAACGGAATTGAACACTGTGCAATCATCAGCGAACATCCCCACTTCTGAGCTTATGATGGAGGGAAGTTCATTGATGAAGCAGCTGAAGATGGTTGGGCTTAGAACGCTGCCCTGAGGAACTCATGGGGTTCAGATGATTGGCCTCCAACAACCACAACCATCTTCCTTTGTGCTAGGTAAGACTCGAGCTAATGGAGAGTTTTCCCCCTGATCCCCATTGATTTAATTTTTTACTCGGGCTCTTGATGATACATTCAGTCAAATGCTGCCTTGATGTCAAGGGCAGTCATTCTCGCCTAACCTCAGGAATTCAGCTTTTTTGTCCATGTTTGGGCCAAGGCTGTAATGAGGTTTGGAGCCAAGTAGTTCTGACGGAACCCAAACTGAGCATCGGTGACCAGGTTGTTGGTGAGTAAGTGCAGCTTGATAGCACTGTCAACAACACCTACCAGCCATCATCATAGGCAGTCCCTTGGAATCGAGGAAGACTTGCTTCCACTCTTAGCATGAGTTCTTAGGTGGCTGTACAGTCCAACTCGAGAACCACAGTCTCTGACAGATAGTCGTTGAGGGAAAGGGTAGGCAGGGAGCCTGGTTTGCCGCACGCTCCTTCCGCTGCCTGCGCTTGATTTCTGCATGCTCTCGGCGACAATACTCAAGGAGCTCAGCACCCTCCCGGATGCACTTCCTCCACTTAGGACAGTCTATGGCCAGGGACTCCCAGGTGCGAGTGGGAATGTTGCACTTTATCAGGCTGTGAGGGTGTCCAGGCCAGGACACCACACCAACCTCTGTCGTCGAGCTACAGTACACGGACGACATCTGCGTCTGTGCACACACAGAGGCTGAACTCTTGGACATAGTCGACGTATTTACCTTCCAGCAATTTGCTGATGATTATGAGTAGACTGATGGAGCGGTATTTGGCCGGATTGGATTTGTTCTGCTTTTTGTGGACATGACATTCTTGGGCAATTTTGCACTTTGTCCGGTCGATGTCAGTGTTGCAGGTGTACTGGAACAGCTTGGCTAGAGGCGTGGCCACTTCTGGAGCACAAGTCTTCAGCACTACAATCATAATTATCTGTATTGATTTCAAAAAAATCCACTGTGGCTGGATTTGAACTTACATTTTAGGCCAAGCTCTGGATTACTCACCCAGTAACATAACCACTATGCTACCATACACTTGCAAGTTTATTAATGTCTTCTGATGTATTTCGTTGCAGTCTTCTGCTGTCTTAATTAACCTCCCAATTTGATGTCTGTTTTATGAGCATAAAACTGGTGCAACGATGGCCAATTTCAGGGATCAACATCTTGCCCCCCAAGGGCGCCAGAAAGACATCTGACCCGATATTTAGGGTTCTTAACCCTCCCAGATTGACCGGGAGTTTCCTGGAAAAGGCGATTCCTGTCATGTATGCAGACCATGTATACTAACTGTATAGTCACATAAGGTGTGCCGCCAGAGGGCACTGCGGTGGGAGACCTGAGGGTCACCTGCATAGTTGTGCAGGGCCCAGTATAAAAGGCTGCCCACCATGCCTGTGCCTCAATCTGGAGTTACAATAAATGGGACTAAGGTCACAACAGCTCAAGTACAATACTAGACCTTGTGAAGTCATTCATAAGAATATTAAAGACATAACAACTGGTGATGAGATTATGAACTTTCACACAAAAATGACTAACCTTGGTGCATTAGAAAAGTTCTCAGAGGGTGAAGATTGGGAAGCCTTTACGGAGCGGCTGGACAAATATTTTGTAGCAAATGACCTGGTAGGCGATGATCTGGCCACGCTGGCAGATAAAGCGCAAGCTATCCTGTTGACCAGTTGTGGGCCCACGGTCTACGGCCTCGTCAGGGACTTGCTGGCATCAGAGAAAACAACGACCAAGTTATATGAGGAGCTGAAAGTGCTAATTCGGGACCAACTCAAACCGAAGGAGAGCATCCTCACGGCCAGGCATCAATTTTATAGACACCACCGCCCCGAGGGCCAGGAAATCGCGAAGTACGCTGCTGACCTCAGGAGGATGGCAGATTCGTGTGAATTCGGCGCATCCCTCCCCAATGCATTACGGGACGTCTTCGTAACTGGCATCGGTCATGAGGCCCTTCTTCACAGGCTACTGTCTGCCGAAACCACCGTCACTCTGCAGAAGGCCATCAGCATCAGCCAGGCATTCATGACCTCAAGCTGCAGCTCCAAGTAGATGATGACTCTCAGGACTCAAACCCAGCAAGTACGGTAAATAGAATGGTGCCTTTCATAGACAGAACTGTTGAGCGTGAATCTGCCCGGAGCAGAGCATACAGGCCCCCGAGTCCTTTAACTCAGAGTCCGCCGAAGGGTGCAAATGTAAGTCGAGTAGCACCATGCTGGCGTTGCGGAGGTAATCACAGGGCTCATCAGTGTCGGTTCAGAGACTATGTGTGCAAAGGCTGCAGCACAAAGGGCCACCTCCAGCGAATGTGCAAAAGATCTGTGACTCACCACATGGAAGAGGACTCAACAGATGGCTGTGAATCCAGCGGGATTATGAGGTGATGTCTAGAGAAGCAGCTCAGTTCCAGTATGGAGTATATACCTGCACCACAGATTGTTCTCCAGTGATAATGGAAGTCAAGATCAATGGCGTTCCAGTCTTCATGGAAGTGGACACGGGGTCGAGTCAGTCAGTAATGAGCCAGGAAGCCTTTGAGAGGTTATGGAACGATCAAGCTGGTCTCGGTTCAGGCAAAGCTGCGGACCTACACCAAGGAACTGATATCAGTTGTTGGTAGTGCAGATGTAAGTGTATCCCATGATGGCGCAGTGCACAATTTACCACTGTGGATTGTTTCAGGTGATGGACCAATGCTACTTGGAAGAAGATGGATGGGGAAGATTCATTGGAACTGGGAAGACTTCATCCCTCCAGCGATCGACGTCCCCCGTGCTCAGAGACAGAGCAAGCCCCCACCTTCGGTTGGACCAGGCACCGGAGAGCAGATCCGCACAGCCCCCGAGGCACAGACCGCTCATCACAACTGCGTGGCGATGATCCGGCCGAGACGACCGGAACGCATCTTCCCGGTTTCAGTGGCAGGACTCCTGGGGAGGAAGATTGGATCCGAGGGCGCCTTCCCAGCTTCATTGGCAGAATCCCTGGGAAGGAAGATCGCGGCAGCCGACATCATGGACAAGATAGCGTCCAAACCACGAGGTGCAGCGCCAATGGAGCAACGACATGTGGTTCCACGCAAGGAAGACGATTGGGGTAAAAGTAGTAAGGCCATTTTAAAGGAGGCTAGCAACCCACCATTTTTGAATGAACTGCTTGAAATTGGTAACCAATGTAAAAGTCCAGCTGTAACGTGCAAAATGTTGTTCAGTGATGTCGGGTGCAAATTACAATCAGCCGATGTAGCAGGCGAACACCTAACGGTCGTATGCAGGTCCAGCGGGCTACCCAATGCTGTAGCCTGCGTCCCTGGGACGAGAACGATGTTATCATAAAGTGTCCCCACAGCTGACAGAAGTAGACAAGCCGCAGAGTAAACGATCCCTGGAGAGCAGAGGCACCGGTAGCGATCGGTTTAACATTGCAGGCACCCGATGGCATGAACGCCACGGGCCAGAAACAGTAAACTGCGCCTATGCTCGCAGTCGGCTACCGTCGCCCACCATCCGGGTGGAAAAAGCGCAGCCCACAAACCCACTCGGCACCACTGCAATGCCCAAGAGCGAAGGGTCACCCGCAACGGCTCCTCTGAACAGGACCTGGGCCAGCCAGGATCCCAAACTAGGGAGTGCTCACAACGGTGCCCTCAAGGAAAGCGAGTCAGCAGTCCCTTGCGAACTGCTAGACAAGTCGAGGCAGCCCCACCGTCGCTTAGACAAAACGCTCACTCGCTCAGACCGCTTCCCAGGGAGCAGCAGCGACACTGTGCAAACAAAAAGGACAGGGAGGTCACAGACACATCAGCTTTCTTTGGGCCTGCCTGACACTAGGAGTAACGGCAAGAGCCCTGAGCTCCGGCAACTCAAGCAAAATGAGCTCACCTCGTCCACAGACCCACTAGCATGGGGCACTGCACCGCCACCAGACGACCCGGATCTCATCCGGCCGTGCTGGAACTAGACTGTCCTTGTGTACCTGTACTGAGATACCTGTACTGATCATGTAAATGTACCACACAAAAAGAAACGCAACTGTAATCCACCCAACAAATATACCAAGATGTAAATATAAAACCCATGTGATGAACTTGAATGCAACTTGCATGTAACGGGCCATTAGCATGATCTCTGTGTGTGGGGGGGGGGGGGGGGGGAGAATGGAGTAGTCATGGACACATAACCAGAAACTACGGGGACCTCCACTGGCAACAAATCTCACTACCAACCCACCCAAGCTAGAAGCGGCCCTCCAATGGTCAACCAGGAAGAGCAAAGCCCAGGTCACCGTCAATGTACAATTTGCATTAAAGACTTGGGGGGAAGTGATGTCATGTATGTAGACCATGTATACTAACTCTATAGTCACATAAGGTGTGCCACCAGAGGGCACTGCGGTGGGAGACCTGAGGGTCATCTGCCTAGGTGTGCAGGGCCCAGTATAAAAGGCTGCCCACCATGCTTGTGCCTCACTCTGGAGTTACAATAAATGGGATTAAGGTCACAACAGCTCAAGTACAATACTAGACCTCGTGGAGTCATTCATAAGAGTATTAAAGACATAACACTATCCCGAGCATTGCCTCCAGCAGCCCAGGAAATCAATGGTTTAAATTTCCCGTCACAGTGCGCCCACAGGAACAACAGACATTGGGGTCGAAATGCACCCCCGCCCGAAACGGGTCACCCCTCCGCTCCTGAAGTGTTTTTTTCTGCTGCGTCGGATGAGGTCGCCTCTTTCGGTAAATTCAGCTCTTTGTCGTTTTTTTTTAAGTGGACCGGATGTCGGTCATGATAGGGGCAGAAGTGGGGCGGTAAGTACGCTAAAGGGGCGGAAGTGGAGGCAGGACAGAGTCTCCGCCGTTGTCAGTCAGCAGCGGAGCGGTGATGACATCAGTACGTGTGTGCATCACCACGGCTCTCCCCTGAACTTAAAGGGGGAAACCCTCAGCATTTTAAAACTTCGGTCTACCGGGCCACCAGGGAGGGTTTTGGTGGCCCGGCCGAACCCATGGGCATAATTGTCGGCCCGACCTGGCAGTCGGCTGACAAAAAAAAACATGGCGGTTGCGGCAGTGCGCCCTCCTGTTGATGGGCCGCCGCGCTGCCATGGCTCACAGACTGAAAGCAAGGTGCACCGACAGAAAAAGCTGTCGGGGGTAGCGCCGGCAGATCAAAGATTATTGGAGCTAAATTTCGCTAGAGGTGCGGAGATTGGCGGTGCGCCCTTTGATGACGCACTTAGGATGGTCGGCAGCAGCGGGGCAAAAGAGGGGACCACCAGAAAAATCCCCGAGCTAAATTTCGCTGGCAGTGGCCACTGGACCGGAAGTTGGCGGCCGCTCAACTCCGCCACCTGACCGCCATTTTCTGGCGGTAATTGGCCATTTTAGGGAGATGAATTTCGGCCCCATTGTGTGTGGTACTGTAAATAATTACTAATTACTAGCCTGGCATCGGGAGTCAGAACCAGGTCAAACTGCATTAATTTTAAACAGAATAATTTCCCAGTCTTTTCCACGGAGGTTGTCACTAGCTGCTGCTCAATCCGGCGCCCACAGAAAGCAGCGACTGGCCAGAGGGAGTCGGTAATCAGGGAGGGGGAGTGGCTCGGGAAAGGGGTGGAGGAGAGGAAGACTGGGGAATGGAGGCTCAGAGAGAGGTGGAGACCGGGGAATAGGGGCTTGGGGAGAGATGGGGAATGGGGGCTTGGGGAGAGATGGGGAATGGGGGCTTGGGGAGAGATGGGGAATGGGGGCTTGGGGAGAGATGGGGAATTGGGGCTTGGGGAGAGATGGGGCTTGGGGAGAGATGGGGAATGGAGGCTTGGGGAGAGATGGGGCTTGGGGAGAGATGGGAAATAGGGTCTTGGGGAGAGATGGGGAATGGGGGCTTGGGGAGAGATGGGGAATGGGGGCTTGGGAAGAGATGGGAAATAGGGGCTTGGGGAGAGATGGGGCTTGGGGAGAGATGGGGCTTGGGGAATGGGGGCATGGGGAGAGATGGGGCTTGGGGAGAGATGGGGAATGGGGGCTTGGGGAGAGATGGGGCTTGGGGAATGGGGGCATGGGGAGAGATGGGGCTTGGGGAGAGATGGGGAATGGGGGCTTGGGGAGAGATGGGGCTTGGGGAATGGGCATTCAGGAGCAGAGATGGGGAATGGGGGCTTGGGGAGAGATGGGGAATGGGGGCTTGGGGAGAGATGGGGCTTGGGGAATGGACATTCAGGAGCAGAGATAGAGACTGGGCATAGGCACCAGCATTTCCCACAGAGCCAGGAACAGCAGCAGCAAGGTGGAGATTGCAGGCTGCGCTGAGAGAGCAGCAACCAGTAAAGGGGTGAGACCTTATTGTGTGAAAATAGTGAGAGACGAATGGGGAACTAGGGAACGGGAACCAAGGATTCTCACTGGAAGAAACAAGAGGGAAGGGAGGAGGGAAGTTATTGAACTGAGTGCTATTCGACCATGGGATTCTTCACCACAGGTGACTATTAAGGTAGAGACTGAATCTTCATTTCACAGGGAATGGGATAAATATTTGACCATGTCCATGATCAGGCATCACATGCTCAGATGTCATTTGGTCAGGATGTCACATGATTAAACCTCCATTAATGCCTCCAACCAGACCAATATTGGGTCGGGCCATTTTTTCAGGCATCAGGGCGGCTGCCTAAAACAGGCATTTGGCCCCTTGTATCATTACCAATATCACGCTGCATAATCTCAGGGTATTTAATTAGTTGCGGCTCTTATTTTTTTTATCCTACTCATAAAAACCTCGATCAGTCGCTGTTAGGACTGATGCAATATGTTATGACTTTTGTCTTCAAAGAAATAAACAGCAATAGATTGAGGTAGTGTTTTGAGTACTTTTTCAATATGTTTTTTAGGTGTCAGCTGTGGCTCAGTGGGTAGCATTCTCACCCCTGAGTCAGAAGGTTGTGTGGTTCAAATTCCACTCCAGGGACTTGAGCACCAAAATCCAGGCTGACACTTCAGTGCTGTACTGAAGGAGTTCTGCACTGTCGGGGGTGCCGTCTTTCGGATGAGACGTTAAACCGAGGCTGCGTCTGCCCTCGCAAGTGGACGTAAAAGATCCCATGGCACTTTTTCGAAGAAGAGCATGGGAGTTATCTCCGGACTCCTGGCCAATATTTATCCATCAACCAACATCACTAAAAAGCAGATTATCTGGTTTTTATCACATTGCTGCTTGTGTCTCCGCAAGATCCTACAAATCCCCTGGGAGGACAGACGCACCAACGTTAGCGTCCTCGACCAGGCCAACATCCCCAGCATTGAAGCACTGTCCACACTTGATCAGCTCTGCTGGGCAGGCCACACTGTTCGCATGCCGGACACGAGACTCCCAAAGCAAGTGCTCTACTTGGAACTCCTTCACGGCAAACGAGCCAAAGGTGAGCAGCAGAAACATTACAAGGACACCTTCAAATCCTCCCTGATAAAGTGCAATGTCCCCACTGACACCTGGGAGTCCCTGGCCAAAGACCTCCCTAAGTGGAGGAAGTGCATCCGAGAGGGCGCTGAGCACCTCGAGTCTCATCGCCGAGATCATGCAGAAATCAAGCGCAGGCAGTGGAAAGAGCATGCGGCAAACCGGTCCCACCCACCCTTTCCTTCAACGACTGTCTGTCCCACCTGTGACAGGGACTGTGGCTCTCGTATTGGACTGTTCAGCCACCTAAGAACTCATGTTAAGAGTGGAAGCAAGTCTTCCTCGATTCCGAGGGACTGTCTATGATGATGATGGTGTTTGTGGGAGCTTGCTGTGGGCACGTTGGCTGCCGTGTTTCCCACATTACAACAGTGACTACGCTTCAAAAAGTACTTCATTGGCATTAACGTACTTTGGGACATCCTGAGGCGCTATATAAACGCAATTCTTTCTTTCTTTATGACACCAAAGGAACCAGCTAAAAATAGAAAAAATATTTTATCTTGGACATTGAGTGCTTTGTTTATAATATATTAAAAGTTTTGTAAATAGTGTACACTTCCTATAAGTATAATATTTACTTCTTGTAACAGGCTTATCTGTCATACTTACAATCACACTTATTCATAATCAAATTTATTACAATCATCCCAAATTTATTCTAACCTGGGCTAATTTTTTCGACCACACCAGCAGGTTCTAAGACTTACTATACTGCAGGAAATTTACCAAAAATCTCAGTGAGTTCATCACAATGCAAACATGACACTCCAGACTTCGCACCTCAAAGCTTCAAAAGTATATAAATAAAATGGAAGAAAGGCATGGTGTTCTTTTTCTAACACCTTGTATGAATAATCCCTTTATCAGGGTGCCCTAGTTGGCTCATACTGTGGTGTAATATGTTTTCTGTTTTTTGATCTCAACTTTGTACCTGCTCCCCACAGTGTGAAGATGTGATGAAAATAATCTTCTTTATTACTGCAGTGAATTTTCCTGCTGTAATCGAGATTTTCGTCGGATTCTCCAATCCACTCCACAAATCCCTTGCCTGCTACCTTCAACTTCACTGAATAAAGGAACAGAGACTCATTCAGCTCCAAGATAACTTTGCCATTGATACTCTCACCAGCCAAATACACTTCATCATCAAAAGCCAGTTCCAATTTAGTAACCTTTGGTATGGGAACAAATACGGAAACTGTTTCCATGACAGCGACAGGCCTCTGAGCGAGTGCCCCAGATACTGATGGTTCACTCCGGATGCCTTGAGAAGCAGTTTAGGAGCTCCTCTGAGGTTCAAAGGTCAAGGATGATTATGATGTCAAGAATGGAATGACAAATGGCCCCACAGCATCTATAGTTGAATGCTCTTTTGTTGTGTAACTACTTATCTGATGTCACAACTGGTTCCTCTAGGCATCAAAAATTGCTAATGGAAAAGGTCTGCAGTGCACTCTTCCTGCATTACTTTAACGAGAGATTGACAGCGTTGATCAAGAATTTTGTTATCATCTTTTTCATGGTTGTTTTTCTGTTCATGCAGAAGACAATGAGGACAGTTTGTGCTATAGACTTTTAGGGCAGGGGTGGAGAGGGCCTGAGTGGCAACAGTCTTAACTCACTCAGTTGAAAGAAAGACTTGCATTTATATAACATCTTTCATAAGCTCAGGACACTTTACAGAAGTACTTTTTTTTAAGTGTGGTCATTTTGTAATGTAGGAAATGCAACAGCCAATTTGTGCACAGCAAGGTCCCACAAACAGCAATGTGATAATGACTAGATAGTCTGTTTTTCTTTAGTGATATTAGTTGAGGGACAAATATTGGCCAGGACACTGAGGAAAACTCCTATGGCACCTCCGGCAGTGCAGCACTCCCTCAGTACTGCAATGGAGTGTCAGCCTGGATTATATGGTCAAATGCTAGAAATTCAATTGATAAGTGCCGCCTGTTAGCCCTGGGCGCTCGAATGCCTTATCGACCGGGCGCAGCGATAGTAGCACCGACCGCAAACTTCATTATGGCTTTAGCGGTCGCACTAACACTTACTGCCAGGCCCTGTAGTGCCACTGAAATGGTGACATCAATGAGTGTGCAATGTTCCGGTAGCACGGAAGCAAAATTAACTTAGTTCGTCGGACTTACTGCCTGGCACTAATCACGCCACATAAAGCTGGCGTTCTGACCTCTGAAGACGCTCCCGGGAGCTATTCCATGCCAGCGGCATGATTTCTATTGATTCGTAAACCTTCACCCAAACTTGACTAGCGCTCTGAGGTTACCGCCCCGATATCGCCCTTTCAGCGCTGTACTCCCCTCCAAGAGCGTTAAAATGAATATCGCGATCGCCGGCGCTAATATTGCCCGGTGCTAATCTTATCGTCCAGTCGATGTTAGCGCTTCAAAGCTTTTCCCCCTGAAAGTGGATTTCAAAACATGTGGAATTGGCAAAAGGGCAGTGTACTAACATTATTTGTGTTAGATGTCTAAATGATCATCATCTCTTCTGAATAGACGAGTTTTAGGCTTAGGTCCTAAAGGTGAAAGGGAACCTTTACAGCCATATGAAACACTGAGTCCTCCATCAGACAGAGGAGACTGTTACACTTTTAGAGCTACCCCAGAATATTCTGTCATGCTATCTCCAAAGACCACTCCACAAGTGAGTGTGCCTTTACATGCACGACGCTGAGTAATGTAGTGTTGCCCAGGGATTGAATGGAAACCGTATTAAGCTCATTCGACACAAGCCCTCTCATTTTCTCCTAATCTTCAGATAGCGGAACAATAAACATTCTATAGTCCATGAGACTTTGGTTATAAACTTTAAATCAAATTTATCAAAAATAGAAAGTAGACAATAGTGGGAAATCAATACAGCAGATTTCACTTGATTACAGACCCTGTAACCTCTGTCTCCTTGGGTAAATAAAGTAATAAAAGATGCAATGCTTTGCCTAGTCAGTAATACTAAGGTACACAGTAGTACCAGCATCTGTAGCATAATTTATATGCGAGGTTTTGTCTACCAACACAGAGCCTACAGCCTCTATCTCACTGGGCTCAGGAACTAAGGAGTTGGGAGCACACTGCCTGGGATAAACCCCCCACACACTTTGAAGTTCAAAACTGGGAGACAGTAAATCAACAAAAATATCTCTCATAGTGAAACAAATCTCATCAAGTTAAAGTGATGGTTACCTGAACTCATCCCAGGTGCTCAACCAAAACTCCTTGACACATCCTACCAAGCTCTTTAGCTTAAATTGACTGTTCTCTGTACAAAGCAAGAGGTTTCTACTTGCATTTCCAATCAAAACATACTTGCATGTGACTAAAGTCTTACATCTTGAGTGAGTATGAAAAGCCATGGATATCATCTCTCTGGAGAGTGGTGGCCATCTGACTGTGAAGTAACAGTTTTCAGACCAGACAATGATATGTATCCTCCCAACATGGAGAAAGCAAGTCAACAGATGGACACAGGCAGCTGAGAGATTTTCTCCCAGTGTGCAGCAGTCAAGTTTGAACTGACCAACCACATCTCATCAGTAATTGGATGTTAAAAAACATTCTTATAATTTGAAAGGTGACAACTCCCTATTCTTCACAGAGACAGTCAGCTAATTTGTTGAGTCTGAGCCATAGATTCCCCCTGTGGCCTAGCTGGTAAAGGCACTGCCTGCTGTTGTAGTAAGACAGAATATTGTAAGCCCATGTCCCGGTCTGTGATGAGTTAACTAATTTCAACTGGCATATCACAGCTGATTTGGAACTGGCTTAGATCTTGACTTTGTGCGGCAGTGTAACACGGGTGATAGCGAGTTAGCAACAAGTTGACGTCAATGGAAACAATGGGGAGAGATGTAAAACGGGCTGCTACCTCGCTATTGCCTGTTTTACACCATCGCACAAAGTCAAGATCTACTCCACTATTCCTGTGATAGGAAGTGAGAGGGGGTAATCAGCGATAATTCCTGTTGTGTATGCATGCCTGTTTACTGTGTGATGTCTAACACTGTTATGCCACATTGAATGTCCCTTTATACTGCACGCACCTTACCGGTACACCAGAGGGTGCTGCTGCTGGAGACCTAGGGGTTGCCTGCACACGGCAGATAATCCAGTATAAAAGGGAACTCACAGCTTGTTGTCAGCACTCAGTAGCTGCAAATAGAGGACTACAGATCTACACATTTTAAAAATCATACCCTGCCTCGTGGAGTCATTACTAAAGGTGCCTATATACACTACAACTGGCGAAGGGAATACGAGGTCACGAACTACATGCTCAACATGTCTAACCTTAGCAACCTTTCGCAATTTACAGAGGGGGAAAATTGGGACACTTTTGTGGAAAGATTAGAACACTTCTTTATAGCCACAACCTGGATGGGGACACACCGGCTATACTACCGATCAAACGCAGGGCCATCCTGCTCAGCAATTGTGGGCCCACCATCTACGGTCTCGTCAGGGACTTACTAGCCCCGGAGAAGACAACCACCAAGAGCTATGAGCAACTTGTAACAATCATAAAGGAACAACTAAAACCGAAAGAAAGCATCCTCACAGCCAGACACCTTACACTTACCGGCGACCTGAGGGCCAAGTATGCTGCACACTTAAGAAGACTAGCTGCACCGTGTGATTTTGGCAAGCACATTAATGAAGCACTAAACGACATATTTGTCATTGGAATCGGTCACGAAGGCCTCCTACACAAATTGCTCTCGGCTGACATCACATCACCCTGCAGAAAGCAATTCAAGTGAGCCAGGCCTACATGGTTTCGGCCAGCAACTCCAGGCGAATACTGACCCATGACTCTAAACCGGCGAGCGCAGTGCATCGCATGGATACTTCTAAAGGCAGAAATGCTGCCCCGAGTCCAGCAACTCTGAGTCCGCCACATGGGACAAATCAGATGGCCCCGTGCTGGCGCTGTGGAGGAAACCACAGGGCCCACCAGTGCTGCTTCAAAGACTATGCATGCAACGGCTGCAAAGAGAAAGGGCACCTTCAGAGAATGTGCAGAAAAGGCTGCATTCATCGCATTTCTGATGAGTTGGCTGATCACCGGTGCTCCAACACAGATGAAGATGAAACTGCTCATACCCTGGAAGAAGAGTATGGAATCTTTACCTGCTCCACCAGAAGTTCTCCGTGGATGATGGAAGTGGACATCGATGGGGTCCCAGTCTCCATGGAGATCGACACAGGGGCGAGCCAATCTGTGATGAGCCAAATGACCTTTGAAAAAATTTGGATGACTCCTGCCACTCAACCAAAGCTGTCTCCTATCCAGGCAAAGCTGCTCACCTATACCAAAGGAAAAATCCAAATCGTTGGCAGTGTAGACGTCCAGGTCTCCCAGGGCGGCATGTTGAACTCCTACTGTGGATTGTAGCTGGCAACGGTTCCACGCTGCTGGGCAGGTATTGGATGAACCGGGTCCACATCAGGCGAAGTGGCCCTGTGAAAGAAGACCACCACAGCCCTCCTGCAGGAAAGCCAGGAAATGGCTGCAGCACCAGCAGCACAAGGCGAAACACTTGTAATCAAAATGGCCACCGCCATGCCACCAGTGAGCATGGAGGAGCATCACATGACACCGAACGGCCAATCGGATTTGAAGGCTCCCTTAAAGGAGACCGGGAACCAAAGACATTTAAAGGGGAAGTTTCAACTATTTGAGTACACGTACTTTAAAGCTAAAGATGCGATTAAAGGGTGCAAGTATGAAAATGTATGCAATGTAACAATGAATTGTGATGCTGGTTTAACTAATGTGACTAATGATATGAATGCAGGTGTCAGTAAGGTTAAGAATAAGTTTATTATGCTTAACAGTAATGATAGAGATTGTGAAATGCCCAATGTGACCATGTCTGTTGAAACCAGGACACCCAAAAGTGATGCAAATACTAGAATGTATAATGCAGGCTCAACTTTGTGTGATCAGAGCCAAGGTGTCATGTATACCGGTAGGTCACTGCCAAAGAACATTGGGTCCTACAGGGACCATGCTGATGCCAATGGAATCCCCCTGTAGGAGTCCCCCAGGTCCAGCAGGCTACCTGACCATGTAGCCTGGACCTTTGGAATGAATGTGATGCCCCTTGCAGGACACACACACAGGCAGTGGGAGCAGACCCACTACAGGGACAGTGGTCAATGGGCAGCCCAGCCACCACCAATGTCAACCTGCACCATACCAGCCCTACAGCCCCTGGCCACCAGGAGCATGAGGCCAATACCCTCCAGCTTCCCTGGTAAACCCTGGGATGACCTTACCCTCATCCCAATTGGTGGTCAAGGAGCCCACCCAGTCTTGTGGCCCTGCCCACCACCCCACAACTACCCACATCACAGTGTATACACACCACCCACTGCTGCCGTGGCTACCTCCCCGAGGAATCCCACAACAGTGACACCCACTTGGTTTGTGTGTGAGGGAGGGGTAACGTACGAGGCCAGCCTCAAGCACAGGGGTCACACCTGGCAACCACACAACCCTCAGCACAACCCCCCATAGCCCACCACCGATCACCTCCCCTGGTCATGACAATAAGGATATGAAAAATGCTCAGGGGGGAGTATTGTTTTGTATGCATGCCTGTTTACTGTGATGTCTGTAACACTGTTATGCCACATTGAGTGTACCCTTATTCTACACACACCTTACCGGTACACCAGAGGGTGCTGCTGCTGGAGACCTAGGGGTTGCCTGCACACGGCAGGTAACCCAGTATAAAAGGGAACTCACAGTTTGTTGTCGGCACTCAGGAGCTGCAAATAGAGGACTACAGGTCTACACAGTTTAAGTATCATACCCTGCCTCGTGGAGTCATTACTAAAGGTGCCTACATACACTACAATTCCTGCTCCCGATTGCTATCTCGTGGCTTCTGCTGGAAAGTGCAAGACAGGATGTGAATTGAGAGCAGTATCAATGCCCTCCATTATTGAATAGTGTGGTTTTATGTCTTTAATATTCTTATGAATGACTCCACAGGGTCTAGTATTGTACTTGAGCTGTTGTAACCTTAGTCCCATTTATTGTAACTCCAGAGTGAGGCACAAGCATGGTGGGCAGCCTTTTATACTGGGCCCTGCACACCTATGCAGGTGACCCTCAGGTCTCCCACCACAGTGCCCTCTGGTGGCACAACTTATGTGACTATACAGTTAATATACACAGTCTACATACATGACATCACTTCCCCCCAAGTATTTAATGCAAATTGACTTGTACATTGACGGTAACCTGGGCTTTGCTCTTCCTGGTTGACCGTTGGAAGGTCGCTTCTAACTTGGGTGGGTTGGTAGTGAGATTTGTTGCCAGTGGAGGTCCCCGTGGTTTCTGGTTGTGTGTCCATGACTACTCCATTCTCCCCCACACACAGAGATCATGCTAATGGCCCGTTACATGCGAGTTGCATTCAAGTTCATCACTTGGGTTTTACATTTACATCTTGGTACATTTGTTGGGTGGATTACAGTTGCGTTTCTTTTTGTGTGGTACATTTACATGATCAGTACAGGTATATCAGTACAGGTACACAAGGACAGTCTAGTTTCAGCACGGCCGGATGAGATCCGGGTTGTCTGGTGGCGGTGCAGCGCCCCATGCTAGTGGGTCTGTGGGCGAGATGAGCACATTTTGCTCGAGTTGCCGGAGCTCAGGACTCTTGACGTTACTCCTAGTGTCGGGCAGGCCCAAAGAAAGCTGATGTGTCTGTGACCTCCCGGTCCTTTTTGTTTGCACAGTGTCGCTGCTGCTCCCTGGGAAGCGGTCTGAGCGAGTGAGCGTTTTGTCTAAGCGATGGTGGGGCTGCCTCGTCTTGTCTAGCAGTTCGCAGGGTACTGCTGACTTGCTTTCCTTGAGGGCACCGTTGTGAGCACTCCCTAGTTTGGGATCCTGACTGGTCCAGGTCCCATTCGGAGGAGCCGTTGCGGGTGACCCTTCGCTCTTGGGCATTGCCGTGGTGCCGAGTGGGTTTGTGGGCTGAGCATTTTCTACCCGGGTGGTGGGCGACGGTAGCCAACTGCGAGCATAGGCGCAGTTTACTGACTTGTGTGAAACCCGTCCTCAGGCAGTTAAAAACTAAATGGACGGGGAAACGGGTTGGTCGTCCGCTTCCCCATCCCTCCTCCGGCAAAACTGGACATGGGTGGGTTGGAGGTGGGATCAGGTCGGAATCCCATTTTTAGCACTTTAACTGCCTCCAAACTCCAAACGCACCCATTTTTTTAGGGGAAAATCTCGGCCTAAGTGTACTCTGCCTATACCCCCTGAACACTTATGTTCTGGGCATGCTCCAAACAAGCCTCCTGAAACATTCTGCGTCATCTGTCAAGACTAGTTGATTCACACTTTAAGCTTAGTAATGAAATCAGAGAATGATACAGCACAGAAGGCGACTATTTGGCCTATCGTGCATGTGCCGGCTCTTTGGTAGAGCTATCCAACTAGTCCCATTCCCCTGTTCTTTCCCCACAGCCCTGCAATTTTTTCTCTTCAAATATTTATCCAATTTCCTTTCGAAAGTTATAATTGAATTTGCTTTCGGCAATGCATTCCAGATCACAACAACTCACTGTGTAAAAATGTTTCCTCATGTTGCCTCCAGTTCTTTTGCCAATCACGTTAAATCTGTGTCTTCTGGTTACCAACCCTACGACCATAGTTTCTCCTTATTTACTCTATCAAAACTATATATGATTTTGAACACATCTATTAAATCTCCTCTTAACCTTCTCTGCTCTACGGAGAACAATACTCTCTTCTCCAATCTCTCCATGTAACTGAAGTCCCTCAATCCTGCTACCATTCTAGTAAATCTCTTCTGCGTCTTGTCTAAGGCCTTGACATCCTTCCTAAAGAGTGGTGCACAGAATTGAACACAATACTCCAGCTTAGGCCTAACCAGTGTTTTATAGAACATTTTTTTATTCATTCCTGGGATGTGGGCATCAGTGGCAAGGCCAGCATTTATTGTCCATCCCTAATTACTCTTAAGAAGGTGGTGGTGAGCCGCCTACTTGAACCGCTGCAGTCCATGTGGTGAAGGTACTTCCATAGTGCTGTTAGGGAAGAAGTTCCAGGATTTTGAAAAAGCGACTATGAAGGAACGGCAATATATTTCCAAGTTAGATGGTGTGTGATTTTGAGGGGAACTTGGAGGTAATGGTGTTCCCATGCGCTTGCTGCCCTTGTCCTTCTAGATGGTAAAGGTTGTGGGCTTTGGAGATGCTGTCGAAGAATCTTAACACTAAACTGGATGGCGGTGTGAGCTATGAGGAGGGCGCTAAAGGCTGCAGGGTGACTTGGACAGGTTAGGTGAGTGGGCAAATACATGGCAGATGCAGTATAATGTGGATAAATGTGAGGTTATCCACTTTGGGGGCAAAAACACGAAGGCAGAATATTATCTGAATGGCGGCAGATTAGGAAAGGGGGAGGTGCAACGAGACCTGGGTGTCATGGTACATCAGTCATTGAAAGTTGGCATGCAGGTACAGCAGGCGTTGAAGAAGGCAAATGGTATGTTGGCCTTCATAGGGGATTTGAGTATAGGAGCAGAAAGGTCTTACTGCAGTTGTACAGGGCCTTGGTGAGGCCTCACCTGGAATATTGTGTTCAATTTTGGTCTCCTAATCTGAGGAAGGACGTTCTTGCTATTGAGGGAGTGCAGCGAAGGTTCACAAGACTGATTCCCGGGATGGCGGGACTGACATATGAGGAGAGACTGGATCAACTGGGCCTTTATACACTGGAGTTTAGAAGGATGAGAGGAGATCTCATAGAAACTTATAAGATTCTGACGGGACTGGACAGGTTAGATGCGGGAAGAATGTTCCCGATGATGGGGAAGTCCAAAACCAGGGGACACAGTCTTAGGATAAGGGGTAGGCCATTTAGGACTGAGATGAGGAGAAACTTCTTCACTCAGAGAGTTGTTAACCTGTGGAATTCCCTACTGCAGAGAGTTGTTGATGCCAGTTCATTGGATATATTCAAGGAGGAGCTAGATATGGCCCTTACAGCTAAAGGGATCAAGGGGTATGGAGAGAAAGCAGGAAAGGGGTACTGAGGGAATGATCAGCCATGATCTTATTGAATGATGGTGCAGGCTCGAAGGGCCGAATGGCCTACTCCTGCACCTATTTTCTATGTTTCTATGTTTCTAACATAACTTCATTGCTTTTGTACTCTATGCCTCCATTAATAAAGCTGAGGATCCAAAATGCTTTATAACAGCCTTCTTAACTTTCAAAGATTTGCCACCTCCAGGTCTCTCTGTTCTTGCACACCCTTTAAAATGTTATCATTTAATTTATATTGTCTCTCCTCATTCTTCCTACCAAAATATATCACTTCACACTTCACTGCGTTAAATTTCATCTGCCCTGTGTCTGCCCATTTCACCAGTCTGTCTATGTCCTCCTGAAGTCTGTTACTGTCCTCCTCATTGTTTACTACATCTCCGAGTTTCGTGTCATCTGTAAACTTTGAAATTATGCCCTGTATATCCAAGTCCAGGTCATTAATATATATTAAAAGGAGCAGTGGTCCCAATGCCTAATACTCTCTGCTTTCTGTCCCCATGCCAATTTCGTATTCATACTGACACTGTTCCTTTATCCCATGGGTTTTAATTTTGCTAACAAGTTTATTCTGTGGTACTTTGTCAAACATCTTTTGAAAGTCCATATATATATCAACCGCACCACCCTCATCAACCTTCTCCATTACTTCATCAAAGAATTCAATCAAGTTAGTCAAACACGATGTGCCTTTAATAATTCCATGCTGACTTTTATTTATTAGTCCATACTTTTCCCAATGCCAATTAATTTTGTCCTAGATTATTATTTCTAAAAGTTTCCCCACCGTTAAACTGTAATTGCCAGGTTTATCCTTCTCCCCTTTTTTAAACAGGGGTGCAACATTTGTAACCCTCCAATCCTCTGGCACCACCCCTATATCTAAGGAGGATTGGAAGATTGTGGCCAGAGCCGCCACAATTTCCACCCTTACTTCCCTCAGTAACCTAGGATCTGGACCAGCTGACTTTTCTACTTTGAGGACTGATACCTCCTCTATCTATTTTTATCCTATCCAATATCACTACTACCTCCTCCTTTACTGCTACATTGGCAGAATTCCCTTCTCCAGTGAAGAGGAAGACAGATGCAAAGTCTGGAAGGGTGGTGATATATTTGAAATAGCAAAGCCAACATGTTGCCCATATAGTCAAGGGACTGGGGGTTAGAAATTTACCTCCGCCCAAAACAGGACGCACCTACCACTTTTTGCCGTCACAATGTTTACGGCAGCCATTGGATCGAAATTCAGCATTTTTGCTTGAAAAATGGAGCGGAGCAGTATTGGTTGGTGGGAATCGGCAGTTTGCAACAGTCTGGGTGCAGAGTGACATTTGGACCGTGAAATTCACCTACTGCTGATTTGCTGCTAACAAGCCAGCTGCTCCCTGGCCTTCTTAAAGGGCTGGGTTTGCAGCTAGGCCCTGAGCAAGAAAGGCCCGCTCAGGGCCTAGCTGCAAACCCAGTAGCAAGGAGGGCCAACAGATTTCTCAACCTCCACAATGAGGCCTCTGTGGAGTATAGATTGAGGCCTCCAGCCCACTAGCATTCAATACCGCTATGAAAAGAGCGAGTGAGAAAGTTTGGAGAACTCCGAAAAATGTTTGGCCAAAAAAATGGAGATGCATGCAACGCGCCTTTAAAGTCTGCTGGCTGTCTTGAGCCGGCACAGTGCGCCGACACAAAAAACTGTCGGGGCATCGACAAGCGGCCGGTTGACTTTGAAAAATGAATTTAGCTTCCGGGGTGGAGAGGCTGCGGTGACGTCCTTAACAACGCATCTGCAGGAGCGGGGCGGAAGTGGGGGCAGCGGGGCGGATCGCCACACCACTGCCAAATCCCCAAAGGAGAATTTAGCAATTAGCGGCTAGTCGACCACAAATTGGCGGTCACACGACTCCGCTGCGTGGCCGCTGCTTTCCGGCATTAACAGGCCTTACCAGGAGGCTGAATTTCGGCCCTTGGGACTGACAAGGACAAGGAAATGATAAGCAGACCAGGAGTGGCAATTGCAATCCTATCTGTAGAGGGACATGATTTAGAAATTGGAGGGTGGCTACAGAAGAAATAGATTTGTCTCTTTGCAGTCATCATCATCATCATCATCATCATCATAGGCAGTCCCTTGGAATCGAGAAAGACTTGCTTCCACTCTTAAAATGAGTCCTTAAATGGCTGAACAGTCCAATACAAGAACCTCAGTCCCTGTCACAGGTGGGACAGATAGTCGTTGAGGGAAAGGGAGTTGGGACAGATTTGCCGCACGCTCTTTCCGCTGCCTGCGCTTGATTTCTGCATGCTCTTGGCAATGAGACTCGAGGTGCTCAGCGCCCTCCCGGATGCACATCCTCCACTTAGGGCAGTCTTTGGCCAGAGACTCCCAGGTGTCAGTGGGATGTTGCACTTTATCAGGGAGACTTTGAGGGTGTCCTTGTAACATAGAAACATAGAAAATAGGTGCAGGAGTAGGCCATTCAACACTTCGAGCCTGCACCACCATTCAATAAGATCATGGCTGATCATTCACCTCAGTACCCCTTTCCTGCTTTCTCTCAATACCCCTTGATCGCTTTAGGCGTAAGGGCCATATCTAACTCCCTCTTGAATATATCCAGTGAACTGGTATCAACAACTCTCTGCAGATGTTTCTTCTGCCCACCTTTGGCTCGTTTGCTGTGAAGGAGTTCCCAGTAGAGCGCTTGCTTTGGGAGTCTCGTGTCTGGCATGCGGACAATGTGGTCTGCCCAGTGGAGCTGATCAAGTGTGGTCAGTGCTTCGATGCTAGGGATGTTAGCCTGGTCCAGGACGCTAATGTTGGGGATTTGTAGGATCTTGCGGAGACATCGTTGGTGATATTTCTCCAGCAACTTGAGGTGTCTACTGTACTTTGATATCGACAGGCCTTACCAGGAGGCTGAATTTCGGCTCCTGGAACTGACAAGGACGAGGAAATGATAAGCAGACCAGGACTGGCAATTGCAATCCTATTTGTAGAGGGACATGATTTAGAAATTGGAGGGTGGCTGCAGAAGAAATCGATTTGCCTCTTTGCATTATCAGGTGGGATTAAATAGTCCTGCTGAAGTGAGGGGCTATGCCAAGGCTCAGTAAAACTGTTGCTGTTTGATTCTATCTTACAGGATCATTTTGCTGCGATGTAGATCAGTTCAACAGAGCTATAACCTGCCTGACATTTGGGCTTGTCTTTGGGGAGACTGAGTAAAATTGTTAAGTCGTTATTATCTCTGTTAGGGTTCATTAAGAGCTGAGGACATGCTGGTGTGTGGCGCTGCTTTGGAACTGTCGCACGATAATTGTGTCTCTCTGCAGGACTATGGCAGCTGTCATCCCGTTGTTGCAATGTCTGCTTTGAGATTTAGCAAAGCTACCAACTTGCTGGTAAGTACATCTGCGTTAGAGCGCAGCAGAGCCCTCGTCCTGTTGCTGTACGCCTCTGTGATCGGCTTAAGCAACGCTGTCATTATTCCTGCACATTGTGTGTGTGTTGGGACTTGGCAGCGCCGTTACCCTGCTGCTGTGGGTACGTGTTGGGCTGAGCATAGTCTCTGTCCTTCTGCTGTACAGGTCTGCCGTACGCTGCTGCCTCGCAACAGCTATTCATTTCGCCTTGTTTTTGCAAGGTTTTTTTTTGGCTCTGATCAAAGCCAGAAGAGATATAACAAATGTGCAATCGAAAATATTCACCGATCAGGAATGTGTGGGAATAAGTGACCGCAGACAGAACATGGGTTTGGGTTTCCTGTTTTCAATTCGTTTGGTGGAAACATTCACTTATCAGGTATTCACTTGTGTGGAATCAACTGTAAGTAACTGCCCCAAAGACAAAAAACACACACACACAGTGCAGGCTCGGTATGTAACTAGGTACAGACTGTTTGCGGATCCCATATGTTACTCAATCATTGACTGAATGAGATGTGATGTGTGGAAATCGCGTTACCCTGTAGTTCATTGTGCTCCCTTGCAACACATCCCACGCCCCTTCTCTAACAAAGATAAGTACAGCAAGTGACGGGAGGCCCTTTAATCGGTGTAGTAAAATACAAGGCTCTTCATTAGTGACACACAGGCCTCGCTAGTTGAACGAAGGTCAGATTGTATTGAATCTTTCTCCCTGCAGCTGACAGGCAGGCTTCCTTTGAGGTGCCCAGGACATTACACTGCCGTTTGTGCCAGCAACAGATAGTTTGGGAGGGTTTTTATTTGCTGTGAAAATAGAATTGTACATTTTCATTGAAAACGGAAGCCACACACAGAAATCTCAACAAGGGTCCATTCAGGTTCAGCAAAGCGTGGCCGCCACATTTCTATAGTCTCTGTTGCAGACTTGTTGCCGCGCTGGCAAAGCAAGCGAAATGGAGAAGCTTTGCACAGAACTCGAAAACAATTGGGCAAGCGTTTATTGTGTAAATAACGTAACATTTTAAACTCATGAAATTAGGAGAAAACGCTGTCAGTTTCGAACAGGACGCAGTGCACTTTTAACAATTATGTATGTGAATGAGTGAGAAAAAAAAGAAAGACTTGGATTTATATAGCACCTTTCATGACCACCAGACGTCCCAAATGCTTTACAGCCAATGAGGTACTTTTGGAGTGTAGTCACTGTTGTAATGTGGGAAATGCTGCAGCAAATTTGCACACAGCAAACTCCCACAAACAGCAATGTGATGGTCGACGTATTTACTGAGGCGTACGAAAATATGTGCCTTACGCTAAACATCCGTAAGACAAAGGTCCTCCATCAGGTATGGGAAATGGTCCACATTGTCCAGGTCCCCGCCGCACAGCACTGCCCCCCAGTCATCAAGATCCACGGCGCAGCCCTGGACAACGTGGACCATTTCCCATACCTCAGGAGCCTCTTATCAACAAGAGCAGATATTGATGACGAGATTCAACACCGCCTCCAATGCCCCAGTGCAGCCTTCGGCCGCCTGAGGAAAAGAGTGTTTGAAGACCAAGCCCTCAAATCTGCCACCAAGCTCATGGTCTACGGGGCTGTAGTAATACCCGCCCTTCTGTATGGCTCAGAGACATGGACAATGTACAGTAGACACCTCAAGTCGCTGGAGAAATACCACCAACGATGTCTCCGCAAGATCCTGCAAATCCCCTGGGAGGACAGATGCACCAACTTTAGCGTCCTCGACCAGGCCAACATCCCCAGCATTGAAGCACTGACCACACTTGATCAGCTCCGCTGGGCAGGCCACACTGTTTGCATGCCAGACACGGGACTCCCAAAGCAAGCGCTCTACTCGGAATTCTTTCACGGCAAACGAGCCAAAGGTGGGCAGAGGAAACTTTACAAGGACACCCTCAAAGCCTCCCTGATACAGTGCAACATCCCCACTGACACCTGGGAGTCCCTGGCCAAAGACCGCCCTAAGTGGAGGAAGTGCATCTGGGAGGGTGCTGAGCACCTCGAGTCTCATCGCCGAGAGCATGCAGAAATCAAGCGCAGGCAGCGGAAAGAGCGTGTGGCAAACCAGTCCCGCCCACCCTTTCCCTCAACGACTATCTGCCCAACCTATGACAGAGACTGTGGTTCTCGTATTGGACTGTTCAGCCACCTAAGGACTCATGTTTAGGGTGGAAGCAAGTCTTCCTCGATTCCGATGGACTGCCTATGGATGGCGATGATGATGATGGATAATGACCAAATAATCTGTTTTTTTGTTATGTTGATCGAGGGATAAATATTGACCAGGATATGGGGGATAACTCCCCTGCTCTTCTTCGAAAATGTGCCATGGGATCTTTTACGTCCACCTGAGAGAGCAGACTGGGCTTCGATTTAACATCTCATCCGAAAGATGATACCTCCGAGTGATACTGGGAGTGTCAGTCTAGATTTTTGTGCTCAAGTCCCTGGAGTGGGACTTGAGCCTACAACCTTCTGACGCAGAGGCAAGAGTGCTACCCACTGAGCCACAGCTGACACCTGTATGGGTAAGGGAGAGCAGATTTCTTTTGTTACTCATCCCCCATCAAAGACCCTAATTGTCCTTTTGCATCTTGCCCAAATGGCCATTCTTCATGTGTGAGTCCATTCACGGAGTCCAACATTCCACAGGGCACTGGACCATTGTCACCCTATGTTCACACATCCAGCAGGAAAGAGTCCACAGTGACCAGGTATTTCTAACTTTTCTCCATCCCTTCTGATGGAAGGTCATCAACCTGAAACAATAACTCTGCTTCTCTCTCCACAGACGCTGCCCGACCTGCTGAATATTTCCCGCATTTTTTGTTTTTATTACTCCATTCAATCCCTGAGCCATTCACAGTCAAATCCCACATACTGTTCCCACTCACAATTTCAGTGCCAGCACCGAATACATACATTGTCGCATTTGTGCTGTGCCTTTCTTGCAAATTGTTCAATAAATGTAATCTACAGCTGTCTGTCCATACTCTGAATCTTTAAGTTAGGATTGATTTTTAGCGAATTAATTACACAAATAGGAAAGAGCTACCCATTCCCACTGTCATCAAAGCATTTTCAAAATCATAGACTCATAGAATGATATAGCACAGAAGGTGGCCATTTAGCCCATTGTACCTGTGCTGGCTCTTTGAAAGAGCTATCCAATTAGTCCCACTCCCCTGCCTTTTCCCCAGAGCCTTGCAAATTTTTCCCCTTCATATAATTATTGAATTCCCCTTTGAAAGTTCCAGGAATGGATTTAAGCCAGCTTTCCATGTTCCTCTGAAAGATAGCGGCCGCCGAACGAATGCCAAACGGACACCTGTTGTAGATAAATAGCCCCTTGTGCGTCATGATGGTGGTCAGAAGCTTGGATTCTTCAGCCAGTTCCTGAGTCATGTAGGCCAAAGTGAGGTCCAACTTGGTGAACAGCTTGCCACCTGCCAGCATGGCAAAAAGGTCCTCCGCTCTCGGAAGCGGGTATTGGTCCTGCAGTGTCACTCGGTTGATGGTGGCCTTGTAGTCGCCACAAATCCTGACCAAGCCATCCGCTTTAAGAACAGGAACGATGGGGCTTGCCCAGTCACTGACTTCAACTGCCGAGATTATGCCCTCTCTGAGCAGCCTGTCCAATTCACTTTCAATTTTCTCACACATCACATATGGCACCGCTCTGGTTTTGTGGTGCACTGGTCTAGCGTCCGGGGTGATGCGTATCACTACTTTGGTGCCCTTGAAAGTCCCGACACCTGGTCGAAACAGTGCCCGAATTTCTGTAGGACCTGTGAGCATGAGCTTCGCTCCACAGATGAAATGGCGTGCACATCCTCCTATTTCCAGTTAATTTCGGCTAGTCAGCTTCTCCCCAAAAGTGCGGGGCCGTTTCCCGGGACAATCCAGAGTGGCAGCCGGTTCTCTGACCCATTATGTGTTACCACCAAGTTTGCACTGCCTAGCACTGGGATGATCTCTTTGGTGTACGTCCGTAGCTGCGTGTCAATGCGTTCCAGTTTTGGCCATAGTCTCTCAAATTGTTGGGCACTCATAAGGGACTGGCTGGCTCTTGTGTCCAGCTCCATGCACACCGAGATGCCATTCAATAAAACTTTCATCATCATGGGTGGCATTTTGGTATATGAGCTGTGGACATCAGCCACATGAACCCACTGAACTTCAGCATCCATGGCTTTGCCCCAAGCATAATCCTGCATTGCAGACCCCTCGTCTGGTTCCTCTGTCTCGTAGATTAGCCTCACTACAGCCTTCCTGCACATTCTGGCCAAGTGTCCACTGATGTTGTAATTCCTACAGATAAATTGATGGAACCTGCAGCTTTTCGCAGTATGTCTACCCCCACACCTCCAGCATGAGCTGAGGTTGTTGTTAACAAAAGGACTGTTACCAGGCATTCCTCTCTGATTGTCCCTTTGGTTGTTCCTAAGCGCTCTCATGGTGGGTGTCAATGGTCCCATCACGGGACGCATTGTTCCTCGAGATGGCGAGAATTGCCGATCCCCTTTCCATTGTCCCTGTTGCGGGCCCACCCTAGTGTTTGTTGCTGCCTGGCCAGTTTCAAAATGCACTTGCCTGCCTGCGGGGTCCTGAGCCGTGTTCACAATGTTAACTCCCTGGTCCATCACCACGTTGGAACCAGAGCTGCGTGCGTAAATTTGTTTGGTCTCCTCTTCCCCTGCCATGAAGGTCTGAGCTATCAACGCCACCCCTTCTAAAGTCAAGTCCTTGGTCTCTATGAGCTTCCTGAAAATCCCGGCATGACTAATGCCCTCAATGAAGAAATCCCTTAACATCGACCCCCTGAAGGCGTCTGTGAACTTACAGGGACTGGCCAAGCGCTGCAGGTCCCCAACGAAGTCCGAGATGTTTTGTCCCTCCCGACGCCGGTGTGTGTAGAACCAGTGCCGGGCCTTGTGTATGCTACTCGCCGGTTTGAGATGCTCACTAATCAGCTGGCTGAGCTCTTTGAAGGACTTGTCCGCCGGCTTCTCGGGTGTGAGCAGGTCTTTCATCAGCGCATCCATCTTTGGGCCGCAGCTGGTCAGTAGATGCGCCCTCCGCTTGTCAGCCGCTGCTGCTCCCAGCCAGTCCTTCATGACGAAACTCTGCTGGAGTCTCTCAACGAAGTTGTCCCAGTCCTCACCCACACAGTAACGTTCCTCTGTGCTACCGGTGGTGATTCCCGTTTCTCGTCGCCAAATGTGATGTCCCTGCACCTTGCTACTGAATCACATGAGGCATGTACTGCAGACACGGCCACTGCGTGACCTTTCTTTATTCCCAGGACCAAGAAGTGCGGACTCTGCGTGGGACCTCCCTTTAAATACCTGAGTGCCCAGGTGAGGAGTGTCTCCCACAAGTTCATCCACTGTGGTCAGGGTGTGCACTTCCAGGACATATATACAGTGTACAGTGTGGTTGCATGAAGGTTACAGTTACATGAAGGTTACAGTAGTATGAAGGTTGCATACATGACAAAAACAACCCCAGCCTATCCAATCTTTCGTTGTAGCTAAAATTCTCCAGTCTTGGCAACATCCTCATAAACTCCTCTGTACCCTCTCTAGTCCAATCACATCCATGCACTATTTTCCAAAATAATTTACTTTTACCTTCCATATGGTGTGAGTACCTAATTTTCCAGAAATCCATCTAATGCCTTCAAGAAGGGCTTTAAGAAATCAGTATCCATGACCTCCTCCAGAATCAACAACAACTTGCATTTATATAGAAACATAGAAAATAGGTGCAGGAGTAGGCCATTCGGCCCTTCTAGCCTGCACCGCCTTTCAATGAGTTCATGGCTGAACGTGCAACTTCAGTACCCCATTCCTGCTTTCTCGCCATACCCCTTGATCCCCCTAGTAGTAAGGACTTCATCTAACTCCTTTTTGAATAAATTTAGTGAATTGGCCTCAACAACTTTCTGTGGTAGAGAATTCTACAGGTTCACCACTCTCTGGGTGAAGAAGTTCCTCCTCATCTCGGTCCTAAATGGCTTACTCCTTATCCTTAGACTGTGTCCCCTGGTTCTGGACTTCCCCAACATTGGGAACATTCTTCCTGCATCTGTCTAACCCCGTCAGAATTTTAAAGGTTTCTATGAGGTTCCCTCTCATTCTTCTGAACTCCAGTGAATACAAGCCCAGTTGATCCAGTCTTTCTTGATAGGTCAGTCCCGCCATCCCGGGAATCAGTCTGGTGAACCTTCGCTGCACTCCCTCAATAGCAAGAATGTCTTTCCTCAGGTTAGGAGACCAAAACTGTACACAATACTCCAGGTGTGGCCTCACCAAGGCCCTGTACAACTGTAGCCACACCTCCCTGCCCCTGTACTCAAATCCCCTCGCTATGAAGGCCAACATGCCATTTGCTTTCTTAACCGCCTGCTGTACCTGCATGCCAACCTTCAATGACTGATGTACCATGACACCCAGGTCTCGTTGCACCTCCCCTTTTCCGAATCTGTCACCATTCAGATAATAGTCTGTCTCTCTGTTTTTACCACCAAAGTGGATAATCTCACATTTATCCACATTATACTTCATCTGCCATGCATTTGGCCACTCACTTAACCTATCCAAGTCGCTCTGCAGCCTCATAGCATCCTCCTCGCAGCTCACACTGCCACCCAACTTAGTGTCATCCGCAAATTTGGAGATACTACATTTAATCCCCTTGTCTAAATCATTAATGTACAGTGTAAACAGCTGGGGCCCCAGCACAGAACCTTGCGGTACCCCACTAGTCACTGCCTGCCATTCTGAAAAGTCCCCATTTACTCCTACTCTTTGCTTCCTGTCTGACAACCAGTTCTCAATCCTTGTCAGCACATTACCCCCAATCCCATGTGCTTTAACTTTGCACATTAATCTCTTGTGTGGGACCTTGTCGAAAGCCTTCTGAAAGTCCAAATATACCACATCAACTGGTTCTCCCTTGTCCACTCTACTGGAAACATCCTCAAAAAATTCCAGAAGATTTGTCAAGCATGATTTCCCTTTCACAAATCCATGCTGACTTGGACCTATCATGTCACCTCTTTCCAAATGCACTGCTATGACATCCTTAATAATTGATTCCATCATTTTACCCACTACCGATGTCAGGCTGACCAGTCTATAATTCCCTGTTATCTCTCTCCCTCCTTTTTTAAAAAGTGGGGTTACATTGGCTACCCTCCACTCCATAGGAACTGATCCAGAGTCAATGGAATGTTGGAAAATGACTGTCAATGCATCCGCTATTTCCAAGGCCACCTCCTTAAGTACTCTGGGATGCAGTCCATCAGACCCTGGGGATTTATCGGCCTTCAATCCCATCAATTTCCCCAACACAATTTCCCGATTAATAAGGATTTCCCTCAGTTCCTCCTCCTTACTAGACATATAGTGCCTTTCATGCAAGAAAATGTTCCACAGTGCTTCAGATCAAAGGAAGAGGCTTATAATATTGTCAAAAAGAGCAGTAAGCAGCAAAATTCCATAGATTCTAGAACGATTGGAAGGTAGCTAATGTAATCCTGCTATTGAAGAAAGGAGGGAGGGAGAAAACGGGGAACTACAGACCGGTTAGTCTGAGATCAGTAGTAGGGAAAATGTTAGAATCTATTATTAAGGACGTGGTAACTGAGCACTTAGAAAATAATAATAGGATCGGGCAGAATCAACACAAATTTATGAAAGGAAAATCATGTTTTACAAATCTGTTAACGTATTTTGAGGTTGTAACTAGTAGAATAGATAAGGTGGATTTTCAGAAGACATTCGATAAGGTGCCATACAAGAGGTTATTAAACAAAATTAGGGCTCATGGGATTGGGGATAATATACTAGCATGGACTGAGGATTGGTTAACAGACAGAAAACAGAGAGTAGGAATAAATGGGTAATTTTAGGGTTGGCAGACTGTAACTAGTGGGGTGCCGCAAGGATCGGTGCTTGGGCCCCAGCTATTCACAATCTATATCAATGATTTGGATGAGGGGACCAAATGTAATATATCCAAGTTTGCTGATGATACAAAGCTAGGTAGGAATGTAAGTTGTGAGGAGGATGCAAAGAGGCTTCAAGGGGATATAGACAGGCTAAGTGAGTGGGCAAGAACATGGCAAATGGAATATAATGTGGCGAATTGTGAAGTTATCCACTTTGGTAGGAAAAATAGAAAAGCAGTGTATTTTTTAAATGGTGAGAGATTGGTAAATGTTGGTGTTCAGAGGGACCTGGATGTCCTTGTACACAAATCACTGAAAGTTAACATGCAGGTACAGCAAGCAATTAAGAAAGCAAATAGTATGTTTGGACTTTATTATGAGGATTTGAGTATAAGAGTAAAAACGTCTTACTGCAATTATATAGGGCCCTGGTGAGACTGCACCTGGAGTATTGTGTACAGTTTTGGTCTCCTTACATTAATGATTTAGACGAGGGGATTAAATGTAGTATCTCCAAATTTGTGGATGACACTAAGTTGGGTGGCAGTGTGAGCTGCGCGGAGGATGCTATGAGGCTGCAGAGTGACTTGGATAGGTTAGGTGAGTGGGCAAATGCATGGCAGATGATGTATAATATGGATAAATATGAGGTTATCTGCTTTGGTGGTAAAAACAGAGAGACAGACTGTTATCTGAATGGTGACAGATTAGGAAAAGGGGAGGTGCAACGAGACCTGGGTGTCTGGTACATCAGTCATTGAAGGTTGGCATGCAGGTACAGCAGGCGGTTAAGAAAGCAAATGGCATGTTGGCCTTCATGGCGAGGGGATTTGAGTACAGGGGCAGGGAGGTGTTACTACAGTTGTACAGGGCCTTGGTGAAGCCACACCTGGAGTATTGTGTACAGTTTTGGTCTCCTAACTTGAGGAAGGACATTCTTGCTATTGAGGGAGTGCAGCGAAGGTTCACCAGACTGATTCCCGGGATGGCGGGACTGACATATCAAGAAAGACTGGATCAACTGGGCTTGTATTCACTGGAGATCAGACGAATGAGAGGGGATCTCATAGAAACGTTTAAAATTCTGATGGGTTTAGACAGGGTAGATGCAGAAAGAATGTTTCCAATGTTGGGGAAGTCCAGAACCAGGGGTCACAGTCTAAGGATAAGGGGTAAGTCATTTAGGACCAAGATGAGGAGAAACTTCTTCACCCAGAGAGTGGTGAACCTGTGGAATTCTCTACCACAGAAAGTTGTTGAGGCCAATTCACTAAATATATTCAAGAAGGAGTTAGATGTAGTCCTTACTACTAGGGAGAATCAAGGGGTATGGCGAGAAAGCAGGAATGGGGTACTGAAGTTGCATGTTCAGCCATGAACTCATTGAATGGCGGTGCAGGCTCGAAGGGCCGAATGGCCTACTCCTGCATCTATTTTCTATGTTTCTAAGGGAGGATATACTTGCCATTGAGAGAGTGCAACAAAAGTTCATCAGACTGATTCCTGGGATGGGGAATTGTCCTATGAGGATAGATTGAGTAGAATAGGCCTATATTCTCTAGAGTTTAGAAGAATGAGAGGTGATCTAATTGAAACATACAAAATTCTTATAGGGCTTGACAGGGTAGATGCAGGGAGGATGTTTTCCCTGGCTGTGGAAACTAGAACCAAGGGTCACAGTCTCAGAATAAGGGGTCGGCCATTTAGGACTGAGATGAGGAGATCTTATTCACTCAGAGGATGGCAAATCTTTGGAATTATCTACCCCGGAGGGCTGTGGAGGCTGAGCCTTTGAGTATCTTCAAGACAGAGATCGATAGAATTTTGGATATTAAGGAAATCAAGGGATATGGGGACAGTGCAGGAAAATGTCGAGGTAGAAGATCAGCCATGATCTTATTGAATGGTGGAGAAGGCTCGAGGGGCCAAATGGCCTACTCCTGCTCCTAATTCTTATGTTTTTATGTCCCCAGACAATGATTTTATATCCTTCTTTTCCATTTCACCCCCTATAATTTTAATGTCCTTATAATAATTTAGAAATTACAGTAAAATTGAATGACCCAGTGGGCAAAGATAGCATTTACATGTAATGTCAAAGGTATATAAATCAGAAGGGCCCAGGTTTGACCCATGACCTTTGCTGTTACCCCACCATAGCTGGGAGAGCAGTTGGGTGCTATCGTTGACCTGCGCACCGCTGGAACAGAAAATGGAAAATTTAGCCAGGATTCCCACCTCCCGATTGCTCTCCATTGACTCCAGCTGGAATATTTGTGGATATTTGATGAGAACAGGATCAGGTTCAGTTGTGATGCCCCTTACAGTTGAGTAGCCTACTAACATTCAAAGAGGAATTTGAACTCTCAGGCAGGAATCCGGCAGGATATACGGTCTTCTTGTTGGAATCTTGGTGGAGGCCTGGGTGATATTGGCTGCCGGGCCTCATTTACATTCGAAACAGATGTAAAGAGGTCAGGCAAGTAAGTCATAGGGTGGGGTTGACACGGTCTTACAGGTTGAAAGAAGAGAATCCCTGGACAGTAGAGGTCCAGATTTTCCCTGTGGGGACTAGTGGGGCAGTCTTGCTCCTCCTGGCCCCACAAAGGTAAGTAGCACTTCCACTTCTACGACAGGTTTTAAAACGCTGTTAAAATGCAACTGAGGTCCTGCGTATGAGTTCTGACGAAAGGTCACAGAGACTCGAATCATTGATTCTGTTTCTCTCCACAGATGCTGCCTGACCTATTGAGATTTCCAGCATTTTCTGTTTTTATTTCAGATTCCAGCAGCCGCAGTGTTTTGCTTTGGTCTTATGTATGAGGTTTGTGTCCGAGTCAGCCGGGCAAAAACAGCCGGGTTAAACCGGCTGTGGGACGGGAATGGAGCGGCAAACAGAGCTGCTCGATTTTAACTCCCGTTCCATCCGGTTTCTGACAGGTGGAGGCGGGCTTACAATTTCCGCCTTTACAGTCTAGCCTTACACATGAAGAATGGCCACTTGACTGAGGCAATGACGCAGATTTGGTTCAGCTATGATGCCCCTGCAGCTGAATAGCCTAACATTCATTGTCTAGCCTTACACATGAAGAATGCCCACTCAAGTGAGGCACTGACAGGCTCCTGATACCCATGGAATTGTATCCCAGCATTAATCAGCAAATCCGGCAAGGGTTTGGGGGAGGGTAGAAAAAAAAAGGCAAAAATTTGCTTTTGGAGCACATTTTTCCACTTTCAGAATGTATTTTCTGTGTTGCATACAGCTGGCCTCACATTCCACTGTTCTAGTACAGGGTAGGAGAGTCTTGAAAAGAAACAATTAAAGAGGAGTAAAATGTAGTATTAAAATTCTAAACTTATATTGTTAACAGGCTTTTGCGTACTAACTTGTCAAAATGATACATTTACTGTACTTGGATACAATTGAAGTTCAGATAGACATATGCTTGTTGTGGATTGCGTACACCAGGTATTCTGTTTTCCTCAAAACATCGGGTACCAATGAGAATCCATGTATTTCGGAGGAAAGTGTAGTAACCAGCGTGTGCATTATTTAATGTACCTCACTCACAGGTAAGAACAGAAGCAGTTTGTTAGGCTTTACAAAGGCAATAGTGAATGATTTAGCCGTTATTTCGAGCAGTGCAGCTGGCCCAAATAAGTGACCATAGAATGTTCTAACCGTAGCAATAAGAAACAGATGAAAAAGATTTACAGTATTTAGAAAGAAAAATATTCGTCATGCAATGAAAAAAATTACTTAATTATGGAAGTTTAGCTCCTCGTTTAGATACTTGGATCAGGGCTTCCATAAAATGGGAGTAAATGGTAAATGATTTAATACACAACTGAAATCCTAAGCAATTTTAGGGATGAAATTATTCTCTGGTATTTATAACATGTTAGCATGTTGCTATGGAATTCCTCTGTGTTCTGTTTTAACCCATTTGCCAACTCATTTAAAGCAAACCTTTTAACAAACGCTTTCAAATACTACACAGACGAATTTCATAGAAACATGTTGACATACTGTTCTGACAGCAATTTCAAACTTCTTTTTGGGAGTATAATTTTTTTGGTGAACACATTTGTGTTATATTCCTATTTGTGTCATTTTAATGAGACCTATTTTAAAATTTAGCCAATAATGGAATTTAAACTCCTTGTGATTTTTAACTTGTACTCCTCAGCTTTGTAAGATCTGCAGGGTTAGATTTCCCATCAATAGTCCATGAATGAGCGCTAATCAAATTCACTTCATTCAATTGGAATGAATAGAAATTTATACTGGAAATAAATTTCAATTTCAATTTCATATTTTACTTTAGAAAGAGATATTTTATATTCTGCTCTCTATATGGCACAGTAAGTGTGTTGAAATATTATGCTGTGATGTGCATTGGGATTATTTTGTCACGTGATAGGCACTATTTAAATTTAAGCTGTTTTAAGCTCTTCCTATCATCTTTGAATTTAATTTCCTGTTCCAACAAGAGAAAGTAAAGCTGCATATCTTACATGCACACCTTTGACTTGGTGCAGGGAATTCCTATGTCCTCTTCCATCTCAGTGCAAGAACTGTAAGGTATTTGAAAATGATAAACCTGGCTCTTTCATGACATTGCAGCTGGAAGAGCAGAGCACATTGCAAGTCTCTGGTTTAGCAACAAAGCATTGAGGGCAGAACAGGTAGCTTAGCTTTGTCTTTGGTGAAAAAGTTGTTTCCTGTAGGTTTTGGAGGCAAAATGTACAAAATTGGAAGCTTTGTATTTAGAAAAGATTGTTTTAAACATTGTGTATTTTGTTTTTTCTGTTCGTATTTGACTGTTTCATTATAACAGGAAACAGATGGAGGTTGCAGCAATGCAATCGGATTTTTTGATGTAACCCGAGCGGGTAAATTTAAGTTGAGGTACAGATCAGTAATTGTTGAACAGGCTCGAGGGGCTGAATGGTCTCCTCCTATTCCTGTGATGGTAGCAGAAGAAAAATAATTTATTGCTAACAAGTCGATACTGGCAATACATCAGGGAAATGAAAAATTCCAGAAACCATGGCAGAATTCAAGTTCCACTGTTAACCAAACTCATTGCAGGGCTGTTCTTCCTGCCACATTGAAATACAGAGCTGGAATGCCTCCTCAGCAAAGTGAATTAGAACAAAAAATAACAATCAGAGATTGTTGGAATGCAGACACCTGGATACTGTATGAGGCACTCAACAAGAATGTGAATGAGCTTCACATCAGAGCCTCTAAGGAGATCATCAAAGTGTTACCAATCTGGTGGCAAGTATGAAAACACCACATGTATCAGACTTCAACTAACTTACTGGAAACAATTGATATATTTTCTTTACTGGGTATGTTTTGGCTCCGAAAATTCTACGTTGATAATAACTGTCACCTCTGCTTTTGTACTTTCATGAAACTGCTGAGATGGATTAACACTCTATTGAAAGTACATAAAACATGGTTAAGATACAAAACAAATCTGCAAACTCTACGGAGCCGAAATTGGTGAAACACAAGTTCCGCCTGTTTTTCGGCAGTCCCCGGGTGGTGCGTCATTTTTTTACCGCCTGGTACCACTGGGGCCGAGTGGGCGGGAGTTTCATCCCGTCTTTCTCGGCGGTAACCAGAGCGGAATGCAGTGGGCGGTGGCGGAGTGCAGCGGGCGGTGGCCGGCGGAGGAGACCTTTCGACTTGGGAATCTTCGGCTTCGAGTTGTGCGCACGCGCGCGCGGCTGTCAAGCTCCGCCCCCCGAGAGGCACCGACAAGAGGCCAGAGACTGCCAGCCTGAGATCGCTGTGGGGGGGAGAAATCGCTGTCAGGGGGGGGGGGGGCGGAGAGATCGCTGTGTGGAGTGGGGGGGGGTGTTCACTGTGTGGAGGTGGGGGAGAGATCGCTGTGTGGGAGGGGGGGGGGGATCATTGCCTGGAGGGGGGGAGAGATCGCTGTGGGGTGGGGGGGGGGAGAGATTGTTGTGTGGAGGGGGGGAGAGATAGCTGTGGAGGGGGGGAGAGATCGTTGTGTGGAGGGGGGGAGAGATCGCTGTGTGGAGGGGGGAGAGATCGCTGTGTGGAGGGGGGGAGAGATCGCTGTGTGGAGGGGGGGAGAGATCGCTCTGTGGAGGGGGGGAGAGATCGCTGTGTGGAGGGGGGGAGAGATCATTGTGTGGAGGGGGGAGAGATCGCTGTGTGGAGGGGGGGAGAGATCGCTGTGTGGAGGGGGGAGAGAGATCGTTGTGTGGAGGGGGGGAGAGATCGCTGTGTGGAGGGGGGGGAGAGATCGTTGTATGGGGGTGGGAGAGATCTCTGTGGTGGGGGGGGAGCAGAGAGATCACTGTGTGGGCGTGGGTAGAGATCGCTGTGTGGAAGACGGGGGGGGGGGAGAGATCACTATGTGGAGGGGGGGCGAGAGAGATCGCTGTGGGAAGGGGGGGCGAGAGAGATCGCTGTAGGTGGGGGAGGGTGGAGAGATCGCTGTATGGGGGGGGAAGAGATATCTGTGGGAGGGGGAAAGAGATAGCTGTGGGGGGTAGATGGGTAGATTGCTGTGTGTGTGGGGGGTGAAGAGATCGCTGTGTGTGGTGGGGGGGAGAGATCGTTATGTGGGGGGGCCAAGAGATTGCTGTGGGGGGGGGGGGAAGAGATCGCTATGTGGGGGGGGAGATTGCTGTGGCGGGGGGGAGATCGCTGTGGGGGGGAAAGAGATCGCTGTGTGTGGTGGGGGGGAGAGATCGTTGTGGGGGGGGGAAGAGATCGTTATGTGGGGGGGCCAAGAGATTGCTGTGGGGGGGGGGGAAGAGATCGCTATGTGGGGGGGGAGATTGCTGTGGCGGGGGGGAGATCGCTGTGGGGGGGAAAGAGATCGCTGTGAGGGTGGGGGGGAGAGATTGCTGTGTGAGGGGGATGTCGCTGTGGGGTGGGAAGGGAAAGAGATCGCTGTGGAGGAGGGGAAGATCGCTGTCTGCGGGGGGTGGAGATCGCTGTGTGGGTGGGGGGAGATCGCTGTCTGGAGGGCGGGAGAGATCGCTGTCTGGAGGGGGGGGAGATCGCTGTGTCGGGGGGGGAGAGATCGTTGTGTGGGGGGGGAAGAGATCGCTGTGGGGGGGGGAGATCGCTGTCTGGAGTGGGGGGGAGATCGCTGTGTGGTGGGTGGGGAGATCGCTGTGTGGGGGGGGGAGATTGCTGTCTGGAGGGGGGAGAGATCGCTGTGTGGGGGGGGAGATTGCTGTCTGAAGGGGGGAGAGATCGCTGTGTGGGGGGGGGAGATCGCTGTCTGGAGGGGGGGGGAGATCACTGTGTGGGGGGGGGAGATCGCTGTGATGGGGGGGAGATTGCTGTGGGGGGGAAAGAGATCGCTGTGAGGGTTGGGGGGAGAGATTGCTGTGGGAGAGGGATGTCGCTGAGGGGTGGGGGGGAAAGAGATCGCTTTGTGGGGGGGGAGAGATCGTTGTGTGGAGGGGGGGAGATCGCTGTGGGGGGGAAAGAGATCGCTGTGAGGGTGGGGGGGCGAGATTGCTGTGGGAGGGGGATGTCGCTGTGGTGGGGGGAGAGATCGCTGTGGGAGGGGGATGTCGCTGTGGGGTGGGGGGGGAAGAGATCGCTGTGGGGTGGGGGGGAGAGATCGCTGTGGGAGGGGGATGTCGCTGTGGGGTGGGGGGGGTAAGAGATACTGTATACTGTGTGGAGGGGGGGCGAGATCACTGTGTGAGGGGGAGTGAGATCGCTGTGGCGGGGGGAGAGGTCGCTGTGTGTAGGGGGCAGGGGGAGAGATCACTGTGTGGGGATTGAGTGAGATTGCTGTGGCGGGGGAGAGATCGCTGTGTGGGGGGGGAGTGAGATCGCTGTGGGGGGGGAGAGATCGCTGTGTGTGGGGGGCAGGGGGAGAGATCACTGTGTGGGGGGGGAGAAATCGCTGTGGGGGAGTGGGAGATTCTGGGAGGGGTGGAAAAATATTGGAGGCTGAGAGAGACTGCGGGGGCGAGAGCGACTAATAACATTTTCATTATAGTTCATTAATAAAGGAGTAAATAAGGCTTTATTAGACCACTTATATTATTTTCCAACACTAGAAAATACTGCAATCCATTTCAAAATACATCAAACTGTGGCGAACTATAAAGATCTGCGTAATATCAAACAAACCCCTGACAGCTCTGTGTACATACTGCCCACTTAAGATTCACTTAAAAGCATCTTCTCCAGGACGGTATGCAGTTCCAGTGGTATGTTGGCGGTATGTCATGAAACTTGCACTTTTGGACGGTATGTGGGCGGTGTGCATTGGCGGGCGATGTGCATGCCGCTCGGCGGTATTTCACTTATGAAACTTCCGCCAGATGGTATATCGACAGTATGTACCTGTTTTTTGTCGAACCTTGTGTTTTTGGGCGGATAGTGGGCGATATGTCGATGAATTTTGGGCCTACATAAAATACACCATTTGCATCTGATTTTATGCCACACAGACATATAGGGAATAAAGATAGAGAAAACTGGCGAAAAGGTCACAAGATAGATACTGAGAAATTGTAACTGTTTACATGAAACCCTCTTTAGAAGATGGCATCACAGGATTAACAACTTACAATCACATCAAAATACACATTATTTTTCCAATGTTGCCCCTTTACCAATCTTTTCTGGACCTGCTTGTCCAGCAGGCTGCATGAGTGCCTACTCTTAAGCTAATGCCCTGGCCAGCTGCCAGAAAACATTTGAGTATCCAGGTATGTTCTTTCCTTTAAACTTTCCCTGACCTCCATGGGAAGGTACAAAAAGGAGAAAATGAAGATTCGGTGTGTTTTGGCACCGTGGTCACTGGTCACATAATATTGCTCAAAAAAAACATGCCGTTAGCTATTTATCATTTCATATATACATTATATGCAGGGTATGCTATTCCTTGTAGCATGCAGTAAAATTAAACTGGGTCTTATGCTACACAATAGAGTATGCTACACATATGCTATACAGCAGAATCTTGCCGCAGAGAGTTGTTGATGCCAGTTCATTGGATATATTCAAGAGGGAGTTAGATGTGGCCCGTACAGCTAAGGGGATCAAGGGATATGGAGAGAAAGCAGGAAAGGGGTACTGAGGGAATGATCAGCCATGATCTTATTGAATGGTGGTGCAGGCTCGAAGGGCCGAATGGCCTACTCCTGCACCTATTTTCTATGTTTTCTACTTGTGATGTTCATTGCTTCAAATGTTCAGATGGATATAATGATTAATTTTAAAATGTCAAAGCCAGGTTGTACTGACTGTGGTACTTTAGAATGAAAGACTTGCATTTATATAGTGCCTTTCATGACCATCGGACGTCCCAAAGTGTTTTACAGCCAATGAAGTATTTTGAAGTGTAGTCACAGTTGTAATGTAGGAAAGACGGCAGCCAATTTGCAAGCTCACACAAACAGCAATGTGATAATGACCAGATAATCTGCTTTAGTGATGTTGATTGAGGGGTAAATATTGGCCAGGACACTGGGGATAACTTCCCTGATCTTCTTCAAAATATGCCATAGGATATTTTACGTCCACCTGAGAGCAGATGGGGCCTCGGTTTAAAATCTCATCCGGAATACGGCAGCTCCGACAGTGCAGCACTCCCTCAGTGCTGCACTGGTGTGTCAGCCTAGATTTTTGTGCCAAGTCTCTGGAGTGGGACTTAAACACACAACCTTTGGACTCAGAGATGAGGGTGCTACCCACTGAACCACAGTTCGCAGTATCCACTAACACAATGACCAGCACCCGTGCAACTAGACATCAGGATACGTCAGCAACTTCAGGAGAGGGTAGCAAACTGGAGGTAGCAAAAAAATGTAAGAAGCACAAAAATTACAGCACTGAAGGAGTGGCCGTGTCAATGTTGGCTCATCAACTGGAAATGTTTACTTTAATCCCTGCATGTTTCCTGTAGCCCTAATCTTATTTTGTTTATAAAGTCTAATAAATACTTAAGGGGCCGAAATTGCCCCTCCCCACCACCGTAGAAAATGCGGCGTACCTACTGTGTTTCGACTGTTTTTTTACCGCAGCAGTAGATGTGGTGCCCTCTTGTGTGAAATTCCGCTCTTTGGCTTTTTTTTTCCGAGTGGCCCGGAGGAAATCGGTCATAATTGGGGCAGAAGTGTGGCAGTGAGTGGAAGTTTGGTAAGTAGAGGGGTGGAAGTGGGTGGCAGGCGGAGTGTCCGCCGCTGTCACTCATTAGAGTCGTGCTGGTGCGTCACCACGTCCATCCCCTTCACTTAAAGGGGAGGGCCGCTGCGAGCTCTGCGTATCTTTATGTTTGGTCCACTGGGCCACCAGGAAGGGTTTTGGCCAGGCCAGCAGCCTGGCACCCAAGGCGGGGTGCCAGGCTGCTTGTTGGTGGCCCAGTCGAACCAGAAGGCATAATTGTTGGCCCGACATGGCAGGTGGCCGACAAAAAAAAAATAAGATGGCGGCCGCGACAGTCGGTGCTCACCTTTAATGGCAGCCACGCCCGAGCGGCGGGAGCAAGATTTTCAGCGGGGAATTTCGCGTTCGGGGCGGGGGGAAGGGGAGGGCACATCGGCGGTGTGTGCTCTGGTGACTCACTTAGGACGGATCGGCAGCAGCGGAGCGGTAGTGGGGGGAGCGGGTCATCGCCGGGATATCGTAGGAGGGCAGTTTTCAAAATGGCGGCCATTTGACAAAAAATTGGCGACAATTCCACTCCACTGCGTGACTGCCAATTTCCGGTGGTAATAGACCTTAAGGGAAGGAGCAATTTTGGCCCCTTAATCTGAATAGGCTGCACACTGAGTTTATTTAACAACAGTAACAACAAATTCTATTTATATATTGCTTTTAATGTTAAAAAAATATCCCAGCTGCTGCACAAGACATATATGAAAAACAGATGCCGAGCCAATAGAATTTAAGAGAGATGACAAAGGACTGGTTGGAGAGTTGGGTTTTGAGGTGTTTTTTAAAGGAGGGCAGAGGTGAAAAGGCAAAGAATTTTAGGGAGGTCAGTCCAGAGAAAAGGACCCAGAAAGCTGAAGACTGTCACCAATAGTGGAGCAAATGGAGAAATGTACAAGAGGCTGGAGCCAGAGGAATGGAGAGTTTGTGGTGGGGACCTGTGGGGCTGGAGGTGTTGTGGAATTAGGGTTGGGGGTATGACCATGATGACGTTTTAAAATTGGGTTATTTGGGGATGCGGAGTCAAAGTAGGTTAGCGAGGACCTGGGTGATGGGAAAACAGGGACTTAGTATGTGATCTAATATATGCAATAGAGCTTTGGTCAATTTGAAATTGATGAATGGTGGGAAATGGGAGGCCAGCAAGATGAGCATTAGATTAGTTGAGTCTGGAGGTGACAAAGCCACATATGAGTTTCAGCAATGGACGGGCTTAGTTAGGAGTGAAGGCGGATGTGAACATTCAATGTAGGGAGAATATGGGGTCTAAAGCTTAACTCCGAACCAACAAGCTTTTTTCAGCCTGAGGAGATGGAATCAGTGACAATGGAGAGCAGTTTGTGGAGGGAGAGAGCTGAAGACAATGGCTTCAATATTTTCAGTGCTGAACTGGAGGGACGTAATAATCATTCAAGACTGGATGTTTGACAAGCAGTCTGACAACACGGAGGTAGTTGAGGGGTCGTGAGGTGGCAGAGAGGTAGTGCTGGGTGTCATCAGCGTACATGTGGAAGTTGACCCTGTGTGCACGGATGATTAAATAGCAACAACCATATATACATTCACATTGGTTGGCACACATTTAACAGGCACATGGAAAAAGAGAGCCACAAATGATTTACTGACATGAAGCAGTTAAAGGGAAAGAGAGTATGCTAAATGATCCTAGTCTGAAACATGATGAGCATCTCTGTGGATAAATTAAATGTTCTTCCACTACAGAAAGTCTCTTGTTTCTCTACACTTAGTATTCACTTCTAATCCTGTGTGAAGCTAAGCTCCTATACAATATTATCACACAATCTGATATCTATTACAATGTTTACTGCCACAGCTCAGTAGCCATTTACAGAGAAAGACTGTAATCATATTGGCAGTGAGTCACTTGGACGCAGACACTGGATAGCTTATGAAGCACAAAACCATAGAAGTGAGAAAATCTGTCATATCTTCTCAATTGACTGAGTAAAGCACTGGTTGTAAATAAGTCATGTTAGCTTTGTGCTTTGTGCTATGACTCAGAGAAAACGCTCCTTTGTTTTACGATAACGTTTTGTTTCTAAAGGGGATATAAAATATACAAATAAAAAAATTAGATGACTGTAAAATAATAATGGGGAGTCTGAAGTCCAAGAATAACCTTCAAAAGGAAACCCAATCCACTCATTCGTCATTGTCTACATACATAAAGCAGAGGCACAAAAAGGCTCAAAAATTGTTTTTTATGACTCTCCATGCCCATTACTAATTTGTTTTTCTCCTTCCTTGGTCTTCCTGTCATATGTACCATCTGCATCTGAGAACGTGGGTGGGGTGACTTGTTTCACAGCACCCACCAGTGTCATTCTGAACTAGCCGTTAGGAAACGCACAGGAGTTAAACTCTTCTCATTGACCACTCTGCTTTCCCATAGGAGAAGGCCAGGACTCCAGAGCTGAGATTTGGAATTCAGCTTGAGGGGGAAAATGCCAGTCACAAGATTCCCAAAGCAAGCGCTCTATTCGGAACTTCTTCACGGTAAACGAGCCAAAGGTGGGCAGAGGAAACCTTACAAGGACACCCTCAAAGCCTCCCTGATAAAGTGCAACTTCCCCACTGACACCTGGGAGTCCCTGACCAAAGACCGCCCTAAGTGGAGGAAATGCATCCGGGAGGGCGCTGAGCACCTCGAGTCTCATCGCCAAGATCATGCAGAAATCAAGCCCAGGCAGCAGAAAGAGCATGCGGCAAACCAGTCCCACCCACCCTTTCCCTCAATGACTCTCTGTCCCACTTGTGACAGGGACTGTGGTTCTCGTATTGGACTGTTCAGCCACCTACGAACTCATGTTAAGAGTGGAAAGAAGTCTTCCTTGATTCCGAGGGACTGCCTATGATGATGATGAGGGGGCATCACAGGTGTAAACACATGCCTTAGCTGTGTCAACACATGTTGGTAAGTAAACTTATCGTCAGTGCCGTGTACACATGTTAAGTGTATAGCAGATATATTTTATAAAACAATACTATTACTAGGACTATCAAGTGCCACCTGTGCTGGAATATAGTTCCACAGGTGCCAGCTACTTGACTGGCCAGTTATCGTGTTCTTGCATGCCCCCCACAATGTACGCTTAAAACATACCAACTTTTTCCCTCCACTACTTCTTCCCTCCTGTTTCATGATGAAGTATGGTCCATCAGCACCAACACCATTCTAGTACCTTGCGTAAGTGACTCCGTTAGGTGTGTCGAGGAGGCTCAGGTATGTGCGGAGATCCCGTCCGAACTGACTCCCGTCCGGATGGAATTCTACATCGGCACCAAGCCCCAAAACCTCCCTCAGGAGCCGGCGCCTCACAATTTGAGCTTCCGCCGGGAAATCCCCTCCGTGCCTTTCAGTTCTGCACAGAGGGGATTCCTGCACGGGCTGCTATTGCACACTCTCCACTTTGCCATCTTTGTCTGCCGTCCGGACACGCTATGGCACACCATCTTGCCATCCGGAGGAGGCGGGGTCCCCAATGGAGTGCACTCTATGCGGGAGTCCTCCCTTTATTCATCGGGGACTTGGCCTGGAGGGTGTTACACAGGGCAGTCCCATGCAATAGATTTTTAAGTCGGTTCACGGACTCCCAGGCCGCCTGCAATTTCTGCGGTCTGGAAGAGACCATGTTCCATGTTTATGTGGAATGTGTGAGGTTGCAGCCCGTTCCAATATTTGAAGGGGCTGCGTCTCAAATTTTGGTTGCACTTCAGTCCCACATTCCTGATCTTTGGGCAACCTGTGCGGAGGGGAGTGGGCAGGTCGGAGGGCCTCCTCGTAGGACTGCTCCTGGGCATGGCCAAGATGGCCATTAACTGGTCCAGGCAGAGGGCGATCGAGGGGGTTGTTCAGCCCAACTGCCTGTCTCTTTTCCGCGACTACGTTCGAGCCAGGATGTCCCTGGAGATGGAGCACACGTGTCCACTGGTACGCTCACACGGCCTTCCGCAAGAGGTGGGCACCGGAGGGACTGGAGTGCATCATCACCCCCGGGAACAGAATTTTAAGTTGCAGTTAAAGTTTTATTTGGAAATTTGTGGGTTCTAATGCCCTTGCCAAAAGGGGGCATTTGATTTAAGGTTCGACTAAAATAGTTGAAGTACTGGCGGTTTCCCACCCCTCCCTAGCTAAGGGACACTTTGGGCAATCATTGCGTTCCAAATATGGCTTGGCTGATCTCAGCTAATTCAGCACAGATCAGGCTTTGAACCTGGTTTCAACTCGGATATTAACTCATTGTGCCATCTGCGAAGCCAGCTCTGAAAAAGATTTCCGTACTCCATAATTGATGTATTTCTGCCAATTTTTTGAACAGAATATGAGGCCAATCATTTACCTACATAATTTCCCAGGAAAGTGTGCTGCAAAGGATCACATTTGTAGGGGAGGACAAAAACCCCCTCATTTTACCCAGAAGGAAAAGGGCTGTGGGATCAGTCTGTGCTGTGAATTGAAACCGATATGGTTTGACCTTGGCAGAGCAGTGATTGGACGGGGGAGGACACCGGAGGGCCAATGGTGGGACAGAGTCAGCTCGAAGCATGTAGCTTTCAAGCCAATGGGAGAGCACTTGCTCGAAAACTGTGGGACTGACCCATAGCCATTATCGGGCTATTGTCCTCCCCATGTTTACACTATGGAAGGAAATTATGCAGACCTTTTGAAAACTAGGGAACCCAAAACAAACCAAGGGCCTACACAATGGCTACAGGAGGCCAACCCAATTAACACCTACTCAAACCTTGAGTAGGTTAGAAAACCTGAATTGGAGGAAAATTATGCAGACCTTCAGAAACCAGGGAACCCAAAACAACCCAAGGGCCTACACAATGGCTACAGGAGGCAACGCAATCAACACCCATTCAAACCTTGAGTAGGTTAACATCAGTGGAAAAAAACCCGCAATAATCTAAAACTGCTGCATTTTTCAAAATCACAAAGCCCACCAATGGGAAGAATCGATTTCAGCAGGAGAGGCGGACTGGATAATCTGGCTATAAAAAGGGGTTTCTGACGTAGTGTGTGTGGTTCCCTGCTCTCGTGATCCAACAACCAGCAAGCCTCTCGACACTGAAGGAAACCCAGTGTCCGAAGACACTGAAGATAGAAGAAACAAACCACCAGACTGCGGAAGGCACAGTAGTGAGTATAACCTCTGGTCCCCGGAACTCACAACTCAGTTAGGCTAGGAAAGGTGGGAGGTTGGGCATTGTACTGCTAAACTTGTGTAAAGATTTTCGTTGTGTCTGTTTAGTGGGATTTAGGGGGATTGTTTTGTTGGTGTATTGCTGTTTGTTGAGATACACCTTGTCAAATAAATTGGAAGCCTAAAGTTCCTCTTGGAATCACCTTGTCTCAGTTCTATTGTATTACATCTCCTGATCGTGAGTCTTATGTCAGAACAGTGTAAGGGAAGCTAGGAGCACCTCGAAAATGCTCAACTGTGTGTCACAGGCTAGGGAAGAAGGGGTTAGGAGTATTTGACACTCACAGGTGCCTCACAGGCTAGGCATAAGCTGTGGGGACACACGAGTCTCAAAACCCCCTTCATAAGCTGTGGACACAGTATCTCCAGGGGTGCTCTTGCAGCACTCAGGGTACCTCACAGGCCAGGCATAAGCTGTGATGGCAGAAGCCCAGAGAGAGGCACCCAAGGCACAACAACACTTCCTGAAAACCCCTTACACATTGTGAAAAATGAGCAATGTTCATTTGGTCAACAATAAAGGCTCTGAAAGACATTTTGTTTGGGTCCCCAGATCTAACTACTTCCAGTTATGATGAAAGGTCATCGACCTGGAATGTTGGCCTTTATTGCAAGGGGGATGGAGTATAAAAGCAGAGAAGTCCTGCTACAACTGTACAGGGTATTGGTGAGGCCACATCTAGAGTACTGCATACAGTTTTAGTCTCCATATTTAAGGAAGGATATACTTGCATTGGATGTTCAGAGAAGGTTCACTAGGTTGATTCCTGAGATGAAGGGTTTGACTTATGAAGAAAGGTTGAGTAGGTTGGGCCTACACTCATTGGAGTTTAGAAGAATGAGAGGTGATCTTATTGAAACATACAAGATAATGAGGGGGCTCAAAAAGGTAGATGCATGGAGGATGTTTCCACTCATGGGGGAATCTAGAACTAGGGAGCATAGTTTCAGAATAAGGGGTCGCCCATTTAAAACTGAGATGCGGAGGAATTTCTTCTCAGAGGGTTGTAAATCTGTGGAATTCTCTGCCCCAGAGAGCAGTGGAAGCTGGGTCATTGAATATATTTAAGGTGGAGATAGACATTATTGAACAATAAAGGGTTATGGGGAGCGGGCAGAGAAGCGGAGCTGAGCCCATGATCAGATCAGCCATGATCTTATTGAATGGCAGAGCAGGCTCCAGGGGCTAAATGGTCTACTCCTGCTCATATTCTTATCTTCTTAACTCTGTTTCTCTCCCCACAGATGCTGCCTGTCCTGCTGAGTATTTACAGCATTTTCTGTTTTTATTTAAGTATTTTTGAAGTGTAGTCACTGTTGCAAATGTAGGAAACATGGAAGTCAATTCGCACACAGCAAAGTCCCGCAAACAGCAATGAAATAATGACCAAGTCATCTGTTTTTAGTGATGTTGGTTGAAGGATAAATATTGTCCTCGACACTGGGAGAACTCCCCTGCTCTTCTTCGAAATAGTGCCATGGGATCTTTTACGTCCACCTGAGATGGCCTTGGCTTCACTTCTCATCCAAAAGACTGCACCTCTGACTGTGCAGTGCTCCCTCAGTGTGAGTTGAATCCACAATCTTCTGACTCAGACGAGAGTGACACGGAGATGTGACTGCCAATTTCCCACTCCTACTGAGTCAGTCTATCTCTCTCCCTTTTTAACTCCCCTGCTTGAGGCCCCACTCTGCCTCTCCCCTGATCTGTTGCCACTAGCATGACTCAACATAACAAAAAAACAGATTATCTGATCATTACCACATTGCTGCTTGTAGGAGTTTGCTGTACGCAAGTTGGCTGCTGCATTTCCCACATTACAACAGTGACTACAGTCCAAAAGTACTTCATTGGTTGTAAAGCGCGTTGAGACGGCCAGTGGTCGTGAAAGGCGCTATATAAATGCAAGTCTTTCTTTCCTTTTCCTGCCCACGGCCCAATTCTGCTGCTCTCTCCATTATTTCACTGCATGCATTCTTCCCAAGGCCAATATATTCCACGTCCTCTTCAGCCTTCCTGCTGGGATAAGCTCTGCCACTTATAATTTAAATAAATATCAATATAAATGTATAATACAATCTAAATGTAAATAAATCTGAATAATTAATATAAACAAATTTCATGAGTAAACCAAATACATGCTGTGTCATTGCTTACTAATGTCCACTGCTTTTATTTTACTAATTAATACATTTTGATAGAACCACATTACATTTGTTCTTTTGATGTTCCTGCTACATTTTACTGCATTTCTCTTAGATTAATTATCTGGTCCTTTTATTTACTTAATACATTTTATCGGAATCCTGTTAAATTAAATATCTGCACCTTTTATTTAACTAATAACTTTATGTAAGCACATGGATTAAATGGGCAGCCCCATTACCATCCCTAGTTTTATTTCAATAATAATTTTTTGACGAACCCCATTCCATTTTTTTTTTAAACACATTGCAACTTAATTTATAAATTTGGGGAGGAAGCCCATTGCACTAAACAGCCACCGTCTTTAATTAAATACATTTTGGGGTATGACTTTGTTCCTGAACATCCTGTCAGCAATTTGATTGGGAGATCCACTAGTAATAAATAATACTTGGATTTATATAACTCCCAATTACATTAAAACATCTCAAAGTGCTGTACAATTAATTAACTTTTGAAGTGCTGTGATTATTGTTGTTGGCAAACAATTCCCACAGTAAACAACAACAACAACTTGTATTTATATAGCGCCTTTAACGTAGTGAAACATCCCATGACGTTTCACAGGAGTATTATGCGATAAAAATTTGATACCAAGCCGCATAAATATAAATTTGCGTAGATGACCAAAAGCTGGTCAAGGAGGTATGTTTTAAGGAGCGTCTTCAAGGAGGAAACAGAGGTAGAGAGGTGGAGAGGTTTAGGGAGGGAGTTCCAGAGCTTGGGGTCTAGGCAACAGAAGGCACCTACACCAATTGTTGAGTGCTTATCATCAAGGATGCTCAGGAGGGCAGAATTAGAGGAGTGCAGACATCTCTGGAGGTGGGGGCGGGGGGGGGGGGGCGGTTATGGGGCTGGAGGAGATTAGAGATAGGGAGGAGCAAGGCTATGGAGGGATTTGAAAATAAGGATGAGAACCGGAAACCAATGTAGGTCAGCGAGCACAGAGGTGATGGATTAGCGGGACTTGGTGCGAGTTAGGACACGGGTAGCCAAGTTTTGGATCACCACTAGTTTACGTAGGGTAGAATGTGGGAGGCCAGCCAGGAGTGCGTTAACAATAAACACTGTACAATATTCCAACTATCCCTGTATTTCTTAGTGAATCTCAGGAGTCTCAGCTTACAAGTCATGCATGATAAGGAGTAGCCACCCCCTGCAACCCATCTCAGGCTGAGGTCTAGGTTTACTTCTCACCCAGGTAGTGCTCTCATCATAATGTGTTTGCAGGAACTTAAATTGTCTCCTATTTTAAAAGGTGTTAACCTCTTAATATTGCAAACTATGATTTCATCCCATCAACGGTTTTTCCTGCAGTGAGCAGGATTTTGCTTTTTTTTACTGTATCAAAAACCAGCTTCCCAGTCTTGCAGCTCTGCTAGTTTGAAAGGCTACTACTTTTGAATTGCTAGTTTGAAGTGGCCTTTTTTTTACCTGCTGCAATTTTCTCCCTTTTCCGAATGCATTGACTGTTGCTGGGATAATGATCCACATGCACCATTTGTCTTTTGGTACCTTGATTAAGAACCTTTCTTCATCTGTGAGCCTGGACAATGACTATTGCAAGTTATACAACTGTGGAGGATATCACAGCAACTCTTTGAACCCATGTACTTCAACCAGGGGATGCTGAATAATAATCAAGAGTGTAAACCTTGGCTGATTGTCACCTCTGTTGCCTAGGTAACTGAGCCAAATGTAGCACTATTCCTACATTGCAACAGTGACTACATTTCAAAAACATTGCCTGTAAAACGCATTGAGACGTCCTAAGGTCACAAAAGGCGCAATATAAATGCAAGTCGTTCTTTTTTCTTTATTACCACTGCGAAAGCTGAGATCAGCTAAATGAGCATTTGTTGAACCATCGGACTATAATTAACAGTTTTAAGCTGTATTTAATAATTTCAAAGGTAGTGTAATGTAATGAAATTCCAGTGAAGTGATAGCAATTAGATTTATGCCTACTACACATGTTGTGCCTACCACAAATGCTTCTCGCACTCCTAATGTTCAACTCGAGTAGCATAGTTGAAGTCCTGGTTGCCCCCTTTTTTTTGCTATAGGTTCAGTGGTCCAGGAGACCTGAAAATAAGACTGAGGTTAAAAATAGTTCATATTTTTATATATGTAAACTTGTATGTAATTGTACAGCCACCAGAGGGCTCATCTCCTGGTGCCCCAAGGGATCCCATAATCCCTTGGGAGCTCAGGTACTTAAGGAGGCCTCACAGGTTGGAGAGGCACTCTGGAGACCTACAATAAAAGATTACGGTCACACTTTACCTTGAGCTTACAGTATCCAGTCAGATTCTTTATTCATACAGAACAACTGGCGACGAGATACAGGCAACGAACCCCACCGCAACAATGCAGAGAACAGTGAGCATCCTGGAGAAGTTTTCGGAGGGAGATGATTGGGAAACTTTCGTGGAGTGACTCGACCAATACTTCATGGCCAACGAGCTGGAAGGAGAAACGAACGCTGCCAAACGAAGGGCGATTTTCCTCACCGTCTGCGGGGCACCAATGTATAGCCTCATGAAAAATCTGCTTGCTCCAGCGAAACCCACAGAGAGATCGTACGATGATTTGTGCACACTGGTCCGGGAGCATCTGAACCCGAAGGAAAGCGTTCTGATGGCGAGGTACCGGTTCTACACCGACAAAAGGTCTGAAGGCCAAGAAGTGGCGAGTTATGTCGCCGAGCTAAGACGCCTTGCAGGACATTGCGAATTTGAAGGACACTTGGAGCACATGCTCAGAGACTTTTTCGTACTTGGCATTGGCCATGAAACGATACTTTACAAACTTTTGACTGTAGAGACCCCAACCTTGAGTAAGACCATAGCGATAGCCCAGGCGTTCATTGCTACCAGTGACAATACTAAACAAATCTCTCAGCACAGGAGTGCTGCTACAAGTACTGTGAAGAAAGTGATGTTGTTTTCAAATTGCAACGTACAGGGCAGGCCCCACATGCCTGCAGCTGCACGTCCACAGATGTCTCAGAGCCCACCATCAAGGGTGATGAATGCAAGGCCATTAATACCTTGTTGGCGCTGCGGGGCTGATCATCATTTCCATTCATGCCGCTTCAAAGGGTACGTTTGCAAGGGCTGTGGAACAATGGGACACCTCCAATGTATGTGCAGGCGAGCTGCAAATCCTGTTAATCCTGCAAACCACCATGTTGCAGAGAAGGACAGATCCACGGCGGATCACTATGAGCCAGAGCCTCAGACCGAGGAGGCAGAGGTATATGGGGTACACACATTTACCACAAAGTGTCCCACAATAATGCTGAAGATTGAACTAAATGGAATCCCAGTGTCAATGGAGCTGGACACGGGCGCAAGCCAGTCCATTGTGAGCATAAAGACTTTCGAAAAATTGTGGTGCAGCAAGGCCTCAAGGCCAGTCTTGACTCCAATTCGCACAAAACTGAGAACTTACACAAAGGAAGTGATTCCCGTAATCAGCAGTGCTACTATAAAAGTCTCCTACAACGGAGCGATGCACAAGCTACCACTTTGGGTCGTACCGGGCGATGATCTCATACTGCTCGGCAGGAGCTGGCTGGGAAAGATACGCTGGAACTGGGACGACATCCGAGCACTCTCGCCCGCTGACGACACTTCGTGTGCCCAGGTCTTAAACAAGTTCCCTTCACTGTTCGAACCAGGCATCGGGAAGTTCCAATGAGCAAAAGTGCAGATCCACCTAATTCCGGGGGCGCGACCCATCCATTACAAGGTGAGAGCAGTACCGTACATGATGAGAGAAAGGGTAGAGATCGAGCTGGACTGGCTGCAACGAGAGGGCATAATTTCGCCAATCGAATTCAACGAGTGGGCCAGTCGAATCGTTCAGTCCTCAAGGGAGACAGCACCGTCAGAATCTGTGGTGACTACAAAGTAACTATCAATCGTTTCTCCCTGCAGGACCAATACCCACTTCCAAAGGTCGACGACCTTTTTGCTACGCTGGCAGGAGGAAAGACGTTCACGAAGCTGGACTTGACCTCGGCCTACATGACGCAGGAGCTGGAGGAATCATTGAAGGCCCTCACCTGCATCAACACGCACAAAGGTCTCTTCATTTATAACAGATGCCCGTTTGGAATTCAATCAGCGGCAGTGATATTCCAGTGAAACATGGAAAGCTTACTGAAGTCGGTACCGCGCACGGTGGTCTTCCAGGACGACATCATCGTTACAGGTCGGGACACAGGTGAGCATCTGCAGAACGTAGAAGAGGTTCTTAGTCGACTCAATCATGTGGGGCTCAGGTTAAAACACTCGAAGTGCATTTTCCTGGCGCCTGAAGTGGAGTTCCTGGGAGAAGAATCGTGGCGGACGGCATCAGGCCCGATTCGAAGACGGAGGCAATCGAGAACGCACCAAGGCCACAGAACGTGACGGAGCTGCGGTCATTTCTAGGACTCCTGAACTATTTTGGTAACTTCTTACTGGGTCTCAGCAAACTGTTAGAACCACTGCATGCCTTACTGCATAAAGGAGACGAATGGGTATGTGGCAAAAGCCAAGAAAATGTCTTTGTAAAAGCTAGAAAATTGTTATGCTCAAACAAATCGCTTGTGTTGTATGATCCATGCAAGCGTTTGCTACTAGCATGTGATGCGTCGTCGTATGGCCTCGGGTGTGTATTGCAACAAGCTAATGATGTTGGGAAATTGCAACCGGTTGCCTATGCATCCAGGAGTCTGTCTAAGGCTGAGAGAGCCTACAGCATGATTGAAAAAGAAGGGATAGCGTGTCTATGAGGCAAAGAAAATGCATCAATATCTGTTTGGGCTAAAATTCCACTTAGAGTCCTGCATGCACAGATGTATCACATGCTTGCAGTTAAGCAGTGCACCCAGGAAGGCGCCACTAAGTTTATGACCTTGGCCCTCCAAACCGTGGTCTATGGTCCATGTCGACTATGCAGGCCCTTTCTTGGGTAAAATGTTTCTTGTGGTTGTAGATGCGTACACCAAATGGATTGTATTGTGTTCCTAACACAGATGAGGCTGCACACAGGGAGGTTAAAGTAACAGTGACCTCAGTCTTTAATAAGACACTCCAGAGTGAGGAACAGGCCTTAGGGGCCGGCTTATATACAGTGCTCCCAAGGGATGCTGGGATTCCTTGGGACTTTAGGGGATGAGCTCCCTGGTGGCGGAACATGGGAGTGTATGCTTTACAGATACACAACATCACTCCCCCCACCAAAGTCAAAGTGAAAACTATTTACAAGGTGAGGCAGTCGGAAACCTTTCTTTCCCTGGTGGACCGTGTCGGTACAAATGTCTGTTCTGGTGTATTGGCTGTGCCCTCGCTGGGCTGGCGTGTTGTTGGCCCTGCAGGGCTGCGAGGTGAGCCAGGCCTTGCTGGGCTGTTGGACGTGATGGGTTCGATTTCCTGGTCCGGCTTGGTGTCGTTGATCCTTTGGGTGTGTGTTGTGGGCTCGAAAAAGGTGGTGTCTGCTGTGGATTGTTCAGGGCAGTCTGTGAACCGCAGCCTCGTTTGGTCCAGGTGCTTTCTGAAAATGTGTCCATTGTCTAGTTTGACTACAAACACCCTATTCCCTTCTTTAGCAATCACCGTGCCCGCGATCCACTTGGGACCATGTCCATAGTTTAGCAAATACACAGGGTCATTCAGATCAATTTCCCGTGACACAGTGGCGGGACCATCATTTACATTTTGTTGCTGCCGCCTGCTGTCTACCTGATCATGCAGGTTGGGGCGAACCAGCGAGAGTCTGGTTTTAAGTGTCCTTTTCATGAGTAGCTCAGCCGGGGGCACCCCTGTGAGCGAGTGGGGTCTCGTGCGATAGCTGAGCAGTACTCGGGACAGGCGGGTTTGGAGTGAGCCTTCCGTGACTCGTTTAAGGCTCTGTTTGTACTGCCCACTCTGCCTGCCCATTGGAGGCTGGTTTAAACGTGGCCGAGGTGACATGTTTGATCCCATTGCGGGTCATGAATTCTTTAAATTCGACACTGGTGAAACATGGCCCGTTGTCACTGACCAGTATGTCAGGCAGGCTGTGGGTGGCAAACATGGCCCTCAGGCTTTCAATTGTGGCAGTGGCGGTGCTTCCCGACATTATTTCACATTCAATCCATTTTGAAAAAGCATCCACTACCACCAGGAACATTTTACCGAGAAACGGGCCCGCATAGTCGATATGGATCCTCGACCATGGTCTGGAGGGCCAGGACCACAAACTTAGTGGTGCCTCTCTGGGCGCGTTGCTCAACTGAGCACATACGCTGCATTGCCGTACACAGGACTCTAAGTCAGAGTCAATACCGGGCCACCACATGTGGGATCTGGCTAGCGCTTTCATCATTACTATACCCGGGTGTGTGCTGTGGAGATCCGAGATGAACGTCTCCCTGCCCTTTTTTGGTAGCACTACGCGGTTACCCCACAACAGGCAGTCTGCCTGAATGGACAGCTCGTCCTTTCGCCGCTGGAATGGCTTGATTGGCTCTTGCATTTCAACGGGGATGCTGGCCCAGCTCCCATGCAGTACATGGTTTTTTACTAGGGACAGCAGAGGATCTTGGCTGGTCCAAGTCCTAATCTGGCGGGCCGTGACGGGTGATTTATCATTTTCAAACGCTTCCATGACCATCAACAAGTCTGCGGGCTGCGCCACCATTAACAAGTTTGCAGGCTGCGCCATTTCCACGCCCGTGGTGGGCAATGATAGCCGACTGAGAGCATCCGCACAGTTCTCGGTGCCTGGCCTGTGGCGGATGGTACAGTTATACGCTGATAGCGCGAGTGCCCACCTTTGTATGTGGGCTGAGGCATTAGTATTTATCCCCTTGTTTTCAGCAAACAGGGATGTGAGGGGCTTGTGATCGGTTTCCAGCTCAAATTTGAGGCCAAACAGGGACTGATGCATTTTCTTTACCCCGAACACACACGCTAATGCCTCTTTCTCAATTATGCAGTAGGCCCTCTCGGCCTTCGACAAGCTCCTGGAAGCATAGGCGACAGGTTGCAACTTCCCCGCAACGTTAGCTTGTTATAATACTTACCCAACTCCGTACAACGATGCGTCACATGCTAGCACAAGTTTTTTACATGGGTTATACAATACAAGCAGCTTGTTGGAGCATAAAATGTTTCTGGCTTTCTCAAAAGCAATTACTTGGTTTTTTCCCCATACCCAGTTCTCACCTTTGCGCAACACTACATGTAGGGGCTCTAAGAGGGTGCTTAACCCCGGCAGGAAATTACCAAAATAGTTGAGCTCCGTGACGTTCTGTGGCCTGGGCGCGTTCCTGATAGCCTCTGTCTTGGCGTCTGTGGGCTGAATGCCGTCCGCCGCGATCTTTCTCCCCAAAAACTCCACTTCTGTTGCCATGATGACGCATTTCGACCGCGACTGGAGGACCTCCTCCAGGTTTTGTAGGTGCTCGGCGGTGTCCCGACCCATGACCAATATGTCGTCCTAAAAAACCACCGTGCGTGGTACCGACTTGAGTAGGCTCTCCATGTTTCTCTGGAAGATCGCTGCAGCTGACCGAATTCCAAACGGGCATCTGTTGGAGATGAACAGTCCCTTGTGCGTGTTGATGCAGGTGAGGCCCTTCAAAGACTCCTCCAGCTCCTGCATCATGTAGGCCGAAGTCAGGTCGAGCTTGGTGAATGTCTTGCCTCTTGCCAGCGTCGCAAATAGGTCGTCTGCTTTAGGTAGTGGGTATTGGTCCTGTAGCGAGAAACAATTAATAGTTACTTTATAATCGCCGCAAATCCTGACCGTGCCATCACTTTTGAGTCTTGGAACAATCGGGCTGGCCCACTCGCTGAATTCCACTGGGGAGATGATTCCCCCGCGTTGCAGCCTGTCCAGTTCGATTTCCACTCTCTCCCTCATCATGTGAGGTACTGCTCGCGCCTTGTGGTGAATGGGTCGTGCCTCTGGGACCAAGTGGATCTGCACCTTCGCCCCGGAAAAGTTTCCAATGTCTGGCTCAAAAAGGGAAAGAAATTTGTTAAGAACCTGGGTACATGAGGCCTCATTGACATGTGATAGCGCTCGGATATCATCGCAGTTCCAGCAGATTTTGCCCTGCCAGCTCCTTCCAAACAGTGTGGGGCCATCGCCAGGGACAATCCAGAGTGGCAGTTCGTGCACCGTGCCCTCGTAGGTGACCTTAACCATGGCGCTGCCCAGGGCAATGATAAGCTCTTTGGTGTACGTTCTCAGTTTTGTGTGGATGGAGCTCGGCTGGTCTGAATGACTTGTTGCACCACAGTCTCTCAAACATCTTTTTACTCATGCTGGATTGGCTAGTGGCAGTGTCCAGTTCCATGGCTACGGGTAAGCCATTCAATTTTACATTTAGCATTATAGGTGGACATTTCGTCGAAAATGTGTGCACCCCGTGTACTTCAGCATCTGCCTCCTCTCTCTGAGGCTCGAAATTGCTTTGATTCACCTTGGACCAATCTTCCTCTGCCACGTGGTGGTTAGCAGGTTTTGCAGAGTTTGCAGCTCGTTGGAGGTGCCCCATTGTTCCATAACTCTTGCAAACATAACCTTTGAAGCAGCATGAATAGGCTGAATGGAAGCCTCCACAACGCCAACAAGGTGTGAATTGCCTTGCATTCATCCTTTGTTGGGGACTCTGAGTCATCTGGGTCACCTGAGGCTTGCTGGCAGTTGCAGACTCGTGGGTTCTGCCCTGTACATTTCTGCTCACAAACACAGTTCCAGTTAATTTATGAACATTGCTAACACTTGTGTGCTGAGAGATTTGTTTGGTATTATCACTGGTGGGCATAAACGCCTGTGCTATCGCAATGGTCTTACTGAGGGTCGGTGTCTCTACAGTCAAAAGTTTTCATAGGATGGTCTCGTGGCCAATACCCAGTAAAAAAAAGTCTCTGAGCATTTGCTCCAGGTAGCCATCAAACTCACATTGTCCTGCAAGTCACCTTAGTTCGGCGACATAGCTCGCCACTTCCTGACCTTCAGATCGCTGGCACGTGTAGAACCGATACCTCGCCATCAGCACGCTCTCCCTCGGGTTAAGATGCTCCCGAACCAGTGTACACAGCTCCTCATACGACTTATCTGTGGGTTTCACCGGAGCCAGAAGATTCTTCTTGAGTCTGTAGGTAGGTGCTCCGCAGACTGTGAGGGGGACTGCTCTCCTTTTTGCAGCGCTTCCTTCTCCGTCCAGCTCGTTGACTACAAAGTACTGGTCTAGCCATTCGACATAGGCTTCCCAGTCCTCACCCTCCGAGAACTTCTCCAGAATGTCCACAGTTTGCTGCATCTTTGCGTTGGATTCGTATTCCTGTCGCCAGTTATTATGTTCCTAACACAGATGAGGCTGCACACAGGGAGGTTAAAGTAACAGTGACCTCAGTCTTTAATAAAACACTCCAGAGTGAGGAACAGGCCTTAGGGGCCGGCTTATATACAGTGCTCCCAAGGGATGCTGGGATCCCTTGGGACTTCAGGGGATGAGCTCCCTGGTGGTGGAACAGGGGAGTGCATGCTTTACAGATACACAACAGATTGAATGTGAGCTAATGTTGGCAAGCACATCAGCTGCCACCACTGAAAGCCTGCATGCCATGTTTGCCACGCACGGACTACCTGATGTCCTCGTGAGCGACAATGGGCCATGTTTTACCAGTGCCAAGTTCAAAGAGTTCATGACCCGTAAACGGGATCAAACATGTCACATCTGCCCCGTTCAAACCAGCATCCAATGGTCAGGCAGAGAGAGCAGTGCAAACCATCAAGCAGGGCTTGAAGAGGGTAACTGAAGGCTCACTGCAAACTCGCCTATCCCGAGTCCTGCTCAGTTACCGCACGAGACCCCACTCGCTCACTGGGATTCCACCTGCTGAACTGCTCATGAAAAGGGGACTAAAGACAAGGCTCTCGTTAGTTCACCCTGATCTACATGAACAGGTAGAGAGCAGGCGGCTTCAACAAAGTGCATCTCATGATAGCGCAAATGTGTCATGTGAAATTGAAATCAATGACCCTGTATTTGTACTGAATCATGGACAAGGTCCCAAGTGGCTTCCTGGAACTCTTGTGGCCAAAGAGAGTGTTTCGGGTCAAACTTTCAAATGGACTTATTCACCGGAAACACTTGGACCAAATCAAACTCAGATTCACGGACTATCCTGAGCATCCCACTTTGGACCCTACCTTCTTTGACCCCCCCCAACATACACACCAGTGGCAACCGACAGCGGTTGGCCACAAAACAGAACCCATTACCCGCAGCGGCCCAGCAGGACTCACCACACCAGGCAGCCCAGCAAGGCCAGCTGCACAGCAGCCCAGCGAGGGCCCAACAGACAGTTCATCAACACCAGCATCTGCACCGAGACGATCAACTGGGCAAAGAAGGGCCCCAGATCATCTCACCTTGTAAATAGATACACTGTTGACTTTGGGGGGGGGGGGGGGGAGGGGGGGAGTGCCGACGCGCTTAGCAGGCTACTCCTGGCGACCACAGAAGGGTCCGACGAACAGGACTGTGAGATGGTCATGGCAATCAATGCCTTTGAGTCCACAGGTTCGCCCATGACGGCTTGCTAAATCAGAGCCTGGACGACCAGCGACCCCACGTTATCCTTAGTCAAAAGATATGTTTTAACTGGTGACTGGGCAGAGGCTCGTGGTGCCTGCCCCGAGGAGATCAAACCTTTCCATGGGTGCATGCATGAACTATCACTACAGGCAGACTGCCTGACGTGGGGCAGCCGAGTAGTTATGCTCTTGCGAGGCAGAAAGGCGTTTGTCCGGGAGCTCCACTGCGAGCACCCAGGGATTGTCCTTATGAAGGCCATAGCCAGATCCCACGTCTGGTGGCCTGGCATTGACACGGACTTGGAGCTCTGCGTCTGGTGGTGCACCATTTGTACCCAACTCAGTAATGCCCCCAGGGAGGCCCCCCTAAACCCCTGGCCCTGGCCCACCAAACCGTGGTCGCGGGTGCATGTAGACTATGCGGGCCCATTCGTAGGCAAAATGTTCCTCGTAGTTGTTGATGCATTTTCAAAGTGGATCGAGTGCACCATTTTAAACTCGAGCACCACCTCCACCACTGTGGAGAGCCTTAGAACCATGTTTGCAACGCACGGAATTCCTGACATATTGGTCAGTGATAATGGTCCGTGCTTCACCAGCACAGAATTTCAAGATTTTACAGCTGACCACGGCATAAATCACGTTAAGACGGCACCGTTCAAGCCGGCCTCCAATGGCCAGCGGAGCGAGCAGTGCAGATCATTAAACAAGGCATGCTAAAAATCTAAGGTTCCACGCTGCAGAGCCGCCTGCGCGACTGCTGCTGGCATACAGATCTCGTCCGTATTCGTTGACTGGGGTTCCCCCCGCTCAACTATTGATGAAACGGACCTTAAAGACTAGGCTCTCGTTAATCCTCCCAGACATGCATGAAATTGTTGAGGCAAAGCGCCGAAAGCTAACTGAGTACCATGACCGAAATTCGAGGGGGAGGTGGAATGAAATAGGGGACAAATTGTTTGTGCTAAACTATGGCAGGGGTCCCAAATGGCTTGCAGGGACAGTAACAGGCAAGGAAGGAAACAGGCTACTGGTTGTACAAATGGACAATGGCCAAACCTGCCGGAGGCATGTAGACCAAGTAAAAAGATTCACCAACAACACTGCAGAACCAGAGGAACTCATGCCACATCTGGTGGACAGACAGAGGGAACAACCTGAGGAAAGAGCAGTCTCAATAGACAGCCCAGGCGAGATACCAGCAATCACACCGAAAGAAAAACAGACACCAAGGCAAACAACTGAACCACAAATAAGACGCTCCACGCGAGAGCGTAGAACACCTGAGAGACTGAATCTATAAAGACAATAAGACCTTGGGGAGGGTAATGTCATGTATCTCACACTACTGTATATAACTGTATTTTACCATGCTATACATGACTGTAACTAGATATGACCTGTAACCACAAGCATACTTTACCATCAGGGGTGCACTTGCAGGAGACACTGCATACCTGTTCCACACAGGTATATAAAGGCAGGTCTCAGGCAAGTGTGGCACTCGAGAGCTGTGAAATAAAGGTGCAGGTCCAGAGTGACCTTGACTTCAGCATGTGCCTCGTGTAAGTCTGTACTGCAGGGTCAGGACTTTACAATAATGTGTAACAGTAAATTAACTTCAAATAGTGCACACAATGTTGTATCTCATCATCAATTTATTTCAAAGAAAGATACGCACAACTATAAAGTCACAATTTCTAGCACAAAAAATGGATTCAAAGCTACTGACAGAAGAGTGAGGAAATCAGACAACTGTGTCAGCTGTGGCTTGGTGGGTAGCACTCTTGCCTCTGAGTCAAAAGGTTGTGGGTTCAAGTCCCACTCCAGAGACTTAAATGCAAAAATCTAGGCTGATGCTCCAGTGCAGTGCTGCACTGTCAGAAGTGCTGTTTTTTGGTTGAAACGTTAAACTGAGGCCCTGTCTCCAATTAAATATTTGGAAGACCAAAGCTATTGTTTTTGATCCCCGCCACAAACGCCGTTCCCCAGCTACTGACTCCATTCCTCTTCCCAACTTCTGTCATACGCTGAACCACACTGTTCACAACCTTTGTGTCATATTTGACCCCGAAATGAGCTTTTGACCACATATCCACAGCATAACTAAGACTGCCGATTTCCAACTCCTTAACGTTGCCCGTCTCCGCCCTTGCTTCAGCTCATCCGCTGCTGAAACCCTTATCCATGCCTTTGTTATCTCTATACTTGACTATTCCAATGCACTCCTGGCTCGCCTCCCACATTCTATCCTACATAAACTTGAGGTGATCCAAAACCCAGCTGCCCGGGTCCTAACTCGCACCAAGTCCCGCTCACCCATGCATGACCCCTGTGCTCACTGACCTACATTGGCTCCCAGTTAAGCAATGCCACGATTTCAAAATTCTTATCCTTGTTTTCAAATCTCTTCATGGCCTCACCCCTCCCTATCTCTTTAATCTCCTCCAGCCCAACAACCACCCCGGATGTCTGTGCTCCTCTAATTCTGCTCTCTTGAGCATCCCTGATTATAATCGCTCCACCATTGGTGACCGTGCCTTCTGTTGCCTGGGCCCCAAGCTCTCGAATTCCCTGCCTCAACCTGTCCGCCTCTCTACCTCTCTCTCCTCCTTTACAACGCTCCTTAAAACCTACCTCTTTGACCTAGCTTTTGGTCACCTGCCCTAATTTCCCCTTATGTGCCACAGTGTTAAATTTGTTTTGTCGCATAATACTCCTGTGAAGCGCCTTGGAACATTTTACCACATTAAAGGCGCTATATAAATACAGGTTGTTGTTGTTGCCCTCTCAGGTGGACATAAAAAATCCTACGACACTATTTCAAAGAAGAGCAGGGGAGTTATCCCTGGTGTCCTGGCCAATATATGTCCCTCAATCAACATAATAAAAACAGATTATCTTGTCATTATCACATTGCTGTTTTGGGAGATTGCTGCGTGCAAGTTGGCTGCCACGCTTCCTACATTACAACAGTGACTACACTTTGAAAGTACAGGTACTTCATTGGCTGTAAAGTGCTTTGAGATAGCTGGTGGCCGTGAAAGGCGCTACAGAAATGCAAGTCTTTCTTTTACAACACCCCATATTTTGAAGAGGATAATTTCTATCAGAGTACATTCATAATGATTTATTTATTATTCAGAGTATATTGTCGTAGGCCAACAGTAAATGGAGCAGAATTACAAACACTGACCAGGCACAGTGAAAGTTGGCGCTGAGTAGATTTGTGCTGTGCTCAGTTGTCTGAATGATATCTACAATGTCAGCTGTGGGTCAATGGGTAGCACACTTGCCTCTGAGTCAGAAGGTTGTAGGTTCAAGTCCCACTCCAGGAATTTCAACACAAAAATCTATGCTGGCACTCCAGTGCAGTCTTTCGGATGAGACATTAAACTGAGGCTTCTCAGGTGGACGTAAAAGATCCTATGGCACTGTTTCGAAGAAGAGCAGGGGAGTTATCCCTGGTGTCCTGGATAATAATTATCACTCAATCCAGTCATTATCACATTGCTGCTTGTGGGAGTTTACTGTGTGCAAATTGGCTGCTGTGTTTCCCAACATCTGCTGTTGGGAAAATGTTGGAGTCCATTATTAAAGAATCAGTAGCAGGACATTTGGAAAAGCAAAATTCAGTCAGGCAGAGTCAGCATGGATTTATGAAGGGGAAGTCATGTTTGACAAATTTGCTGGAGTTCTTTGAGGATGTAAGGAAGAGAGTGGATAAAGGGCAACCAGTGGCTATGGACTTCCAGAAGGCATTTGATAAGGTGCCACATAAAAGTTTACTGCAGAAGATAAAAGTTCATGGGGTTGGGGGTAATATATTAGCATGGATAGGGGATTGGCTAACGAACAGAAAACAGATTGTCGGGATAAATGGTTCATTCTCTGGTTGGCAACCAGTAACGAGTAGGGTGCCGCAGGGATCAGTGCTGGAACCACAACTATTGACAGTCTATATTAACGACTTGGAAGAAGGGACTGAGTGTAACGTAGCCAAGTTTGCTGACGATACAAAGATGGGAAGAAAAGCAATGTGTGAGGAGGACACAACAAATCTGCAAAAGGACATAGACAGGCTACCTGAGTGGGCAAAAATTTGGCTAATGGAGTATAATGTCGGAAAGTGTGAGGCACTTTGGCAGAAAAAAAATCAAAGAGCAAGTTATTATTTAAATGGAGAAAGATTGCAAAGTGCCGCAGTGCAGCGGGACCTGGGGGTACCTGTGCATGAAACACAAAAGGATAGTATGCAGGTACAGCAAGTGATCAGGAAGGCCAATGGTAACTTGGCCTTTATTGCAAAGGGGCTGGAGTATAAAAGCAGGGAAGTCTTGCTACAGTTATATAAGGTATTGGTGAGGCCACACCTGGAATACTGCATGCAGTTTTGGTTTCCATATTTACGAAAGGATATACTTGCTTTGGACGCAGTTCAGAGAAGGCTCACTAGGTTGATTCCGGGGATGAGGGGGTTGACTTATGAGGAAAGATTGAATAGGTTGGGCCTCTACTCATTGGAATTCAGAAGAATGAGAGGTGATCTTATCGAAACGCATAAGATTATGAGGGGGCTTGACAAGGTGGATGCAGAGAGTGTCATGTGTTCAACTATCATTGTAACCCATGTATAAGCTGACCTAAGTTGTACACCTTGAGAACATTGACCACAAGGGGGTGAACTTGTGAGAGACACTCCTAACCTGGACTTTCAGGTATGAAAGGGGAAGCTCCACCCACTTTCATCACTTGAGGTCTTGGTAATAAAGGTAACTGGTCACAGAGTGACCTCCTCTCAAGTATGGGCCTTGTGTGCATTTATACTGTATAGTAAGGACACATCATTGGCAACGAGAAACTGGGATTTAAACCATGCAAGCATGGCCACTAGCAGCACAGAAGAGAGGTACTGTGTTGGTGATGATAGGGACGACTTTATTGAGAGACTACAGCAAAGTTTTGTTACTAAGGCATGGTTGGGTCAGGATTCGTCCGACAAACGCAGGGCTCATCTCCTGACAGTTTGTGGATCCAGGACGTACTCCCTGATGAAGGACCTTCTAGCGCCAGAGAAGCCGGCGGACAAGACGTTCGAAGAGCTCAGTAAGTTGATTGGGGAACACCTTAAACTGGTGAGCAGCATGCATATGGCGAGACACCGGTTTTACACGTACCGGCGGCGAGAAGGGCAAAGCCTTCCTGACTTCGTGGCAGATCTCCGGCGACTGGCAAGCCTATGTAAGTTCACAGATGCATGCAGAGCGGAGATGCTGCAAATTTTTTATTGAGGGCATTGGGCATCGCTGGGGTTTTCAGGAAACTGATTGAGACCAAAGACTTGACCTTGGAAGCAGCTGCTCTGATAGCCCAGACATTTATCTCAGGGAGAAAGAGATCAGAATGATGTATGACAAAAATCTTGGCTTAAATGCGGCAAACGACCAGGGAGTCAACATTGTTAACGCAGCACACAATTCTCTAGGCAGACAAGGGCAATCGGACATGCCCCAGCATATAGTCGAGCCCAAAGGGGGAATTCAACAGAGACAATGGCTAGCTGAACGGTGATTCATGCCATCGCAATGGACAATGCGGCCTGTAATGGGGCCATCAACACGTGTTAATGGTGCGCTTAAGGACAGTTACAGAGACAGTCAGAGACGATCGACTGGTAATGGACCTTTTGTTTCCAACAACAGGGCCTCCACTCATGCTGGAGGTGTGGAAGCAAACACCTAGCCAGAGCTTGCAGGTATCAGCAATATACCTGCCGAAATTGCAACGTCAGCGGTCACTTGGTGCGTATGTGCAGGAAGCTTACAGCCAGGTTGATGTACGAGGAGGACGGGCCTGATGTAAGCCCTACGAGGCCAAATGAATACTGGGGGAAATCTCTGGAAGCTGAAGTTCAGCGAGTTCATGTGGCACACATATACAGTTCATATACCAGGATGCCACCGATAATGATGAAAGTGCTCCTCAATGGCATCCCAGTATTAATGGAGCTAGACACGGGGGCCAGCCAGTCCCTGATGAGTATCAAACAGTTTGAAAGGTTGTGGGTATCCAAGGCCAGGAGGCCAAAATTATTGCCGATTGAAGCACAGCTGCCGAGCACCATTTCGGTGCTAGGCAGCGCCACGGTAGTTGTGACCCACAAAGATTCGGAGAACAGGTTGCCACTTTGGATTGTCCCGGGGGACGGTCCCGCACTACTGGGGAGGAGTTGGCTTGCTGTCATGAACTGGAAATGGGGCGATGTCAATGCAATTTCTTCAGTGGAGCGAGTATCATGCTCACACGTCCTGGACAAATTTGACTCATCATTTCAACCCGGCATCGGCACTTTCATGGGGGCCAAGGTAGTGATTCACATAAACCCAGACGCCAAGCCAGTACACCACAAGGCCAGAGCGGTGCCCTACGTGATGCGGGAAAAGCTAGAATGCGAATTGGACCGCCTGCTGAGGGAAGGCATCATCTCGCCAGTCAAATTCAGTGACTGGGCGAGCCCGATCGTGCCGGTGCTCAAGGCGGATGGATCGGTCAGGATATGTGGCGATTACATGGCCACCATCAATCGGGTGTCACTCCAAGACCAGTACCCACTACCGAGAGCTATCCGGTGGCAAACTTTTTTCAAAATTGGACCTGACCTCAGCTTACATGACCCAGGAACTAACGAGTGAGTCGAAGAAGCTGACCACCATCACAGGGGTTGTTTGAGTATAACAGATGTCCGTTCGGGATTCGTTCAGCTGCCACGATCTATCAGCGAAATATGGAATGCCTCCTCAAGTTGATTCCAAGGATGGTGGTTTTTCAAGACAACATCCTCATCACGGGTCGCGATACTGAAGAACACCTCCACAACCTGGAGGAGGTGCTACGCAGACTGGACCGGATAGGGCTGCGACTGAAAAAGGTGAAGTGCGTCTTCTTAGCTCCAAAGGTGGAAGTCCTGGGGAGGAGGGTAGCAGCAGACGGGATCAGACCTACTGCGTCCAAAACGGAAGCGATCCAGAGAGCACCCAGACCCCACAACACGACAGAGCTGCGTTCGTTCCTGGGGCTCCTGAACTACTTTGGCAACTTTCTTCCCAAATTGAGCACGCTGTTAGAGCTGCTACACGTGCTCCTAGGCAAAGGTCGCGATTGGGTCTGGGGGGACTGCCCGAAAAGGGCTTTTGATAGAGCACGCAACTTGTTCTGCTCCAACAAACTGTTAACGTTATATGATCCGTGTAACCTGACATCAGTAGTGGGGAAAATGTTGGAATCAATTATTAAGGATGAAATAGCAGCACATTTGCAGAGCAGTGACAGGATTGGTCCAAATCAGCATGGATTTATGAAAGGGAAATCATGCTTGACAAATCTTTTGGAATTTTTTGAGGATGTAACTAGTAGAGTGGACAAGGGAGAACCAGTGGATGTGGTGTATTTGGACTTTCAAAAGGCTTTTGACAAGGTCCCACATAAGAGATTGGTGTGCAAAATCAAAGCACATGGTATTGGGGGTAATGTACTGGTGTGGATAGAGAATTGGTTGGCAGACAGGAAGCAGAGAGTTGAGATAAATGGGTCCTTTTCGGAATGGAAGGTAGTGACTAGTGGAGTGCCGCAGGGATCAGTGCTGGGACACCAGCTCTTTACAATATATATATAATGATTTGGATGAAGGAATTGAGTGTAATATCTCCAAGTTTGCAGATGACACTAAACTGGGTGGCGGTGTGAGCTGTGAGGAGGATGCTAAGAGTCTGCAGGGTGATTTGGACAGGTTAGGTGAGTGGGCAAATGCATGGCAGATGCAGTATAATGTGGATAAATGTGAGGTTATCCACTTTGATGGCAAAAACACGAAGGCAGAATATTATCTGAATGGCGGCAGGTTAGGAAAAGGGGAATTGCAACAAGACCTGGGTGTCATGGTTCATCAGTCATTGAAAGTTGGCATGCAGGTGCAGCAGGCCGTGAAGAAGGCAAATGGCATGTTGGCCTTCATAGCTAGGGGATTTGAGTATAGGAACAGGGAGGTCTGACTGCAATTGTACAGGACCTTGGTGAGGCCTCACCTGGAATATTGTGTTCAGTTTTGGTCTCCTAATCTGAGGAAGGACGTTCTTGCTATCGAGGGAGTGCAGCGAAGGTTCACCAGACTGATTCCAGGGATGGCTGGACTGACATATGAGGAGAGACTGGATCAACTGGGCCTTTATACACTGGAGTTTAGAAGGATGAGAGGGGATCTCATAGAAACGTATAAGATTCTGACGGGACGGGACAGGTTAGATGCGGGAAGAATGTTCCCGATGTTGGGGAAGTCCAGAACCAGGGGACACAGTTTTAGGATAAGGGGTAGGCCATTTAGGACTGAGATGAGGAGAAACTTCTTCACGCAGAGAGTTGTTAACCTGTGGAATTCCCTACCGCAGAGAGTCGTTGATGCCAGTTCATTGGATATATTCAAGAGGGAGTTAATATGGCCCTTGCGACTAAAGGGATCAAGGGGTATGGAGAGAAAGCAGGAAAGGGGTACCGAGGTGAATAATCAGCCAAGGTCTTATTGAATGGCGGTGCAGGCTCGAAGGGCCGAATGGCCTACTCCTGCACCTATTTTCTATGTTTCTATGTAAGAAACTTGTTCTAATGTGCAATGCTTTATCCTATGGGGTTGGGTATGTGTTGCAGCATGTGAATGCCAATGGTCAGTTACAGCCGGTAGCTTATGCCTCCAGAAGTCTGTCCCAGGCAGAAAGGGGCTACGGGATGGTAGAAAAGGAAGCGCTAGCATGTATATATGCAGTAAAAAAAATGCACCAGTACCTGTTTGGCAGGAAATTTGAGCGGGAGACAGATCACAAACCCCTAACATCCTTTTTGGCCGACAACAAGGCCATAAATGCGAATGCATCGGCCCGCATACAGAGGTGGGCACTTACGTTAGGCGCCTATGACTACACAATTCGGCACAGACCGGGCACTGAAAACTGCGCCGATGCACTCAGCAGGCTCCCACTAGCCACCACTGAGGGGGCAACTGAGCATGATTTTGAGATGGTCATGGCTGTTGAAGTTTTCGAAAGCGAAGGCTCACCTGTGACAGCCCGTCAGATTAAAGTCTGGACAAATAAAGACCCGCTACTGTCTTTAGTCAAGAAATGTGTCCTGAATGGGGACTGGGCAGCCACGTACGGGGCATGCCCTGAGGAACTTAAACCGTTTCATAGGTGCAAGGATGAACTCTCAATTCAGGCCGATTGCCTACTGTGGGGAAACCGAGTAGTCATGCCCCAGAGGGGCAGAGAGGTGTTTATCAGAGAACTTCACGATGAGCACCCGGGCATTGTCATGATGAAAGCAATTGCCAGGTCACACGTTTGGTGGCCAGGGATAGATGCAGACCTGGAACTTTGTGTTTGCAAGTGCAACACGTGTGCTCAGCTGGGCAACGCACCCAGGGAAGCCCCCCTTAGCCCCTGGTCCTGGCCCGCCAAGCCATCATCACGCATCCATGTGGACTACGCAGGTCCTTTCATGGGAAAAATTTTTTTGGTTGTAGTAGATGCCTACTCCAAATGGATTGAGTGTGCCATTTTAAATTCAAGCACATCCTCTGCCACGGTAGAAAGTCTATGGGCAATGTTCGCCGCCCATGGTCTACCGGATGTCTTGGTCAGCGACAATGGCCTGTGCTTCACAAGCACTGAATTCCAGGACTTCATGGCAGGCAATGGAATCAACCATGTCAGAACGGCACTGTTCAAGCCAGCCTCAAACGGCCAGGCAGAACGAGCAGTGCAGATAATCAAACAAGGGATGCTCAGAATCCAAGGGGGTTCCCTACAAAGCCGCTTATCACGCATCCTGTTGGCCAATAGATCCCGACCACACTCGCTCACAGGGGTTCCACCCGCAGAGCTGCTAATGAAATGGACGCTCAAAACCAGGTTATCCCTTATACACCCTGCTATGAAAGAAATTGTTTTGAGCAGGCGTCAGTCACAATGTAACTACCATGACAGGAATGTGAGGGCGCGATGTATTGATGTCAATGACCCTGTTTTTGTCCTTAATTACGCTGCAGGGCCCAAATGGCTTGAAGGCACTGTGATTGCCAAAGAGGGGAATAGGGTTTTGGTAGTTAAACTTACCAATGGACAAATCTGCCGCAAACTCGTGGATCAAACTAAAAGGAGGTTCAGCAACTCCATAGAAAGAAGCAGAGGAAGAACACGAAGTAGAGTTTACTCCACCACAGATGACCGAACATCGGAACTAAGTGGAGGAGAGCCCAGTCACTGTGGGCAGTCCAGACAGGCCTGAGGCATCGCAAACAGCAGACACTCAGGCCAGCGCCCAACAACTGGAGCCCCAACTCAGACGCTCTACAAGGAAGCTGAAACCACCAGAGAGACTTAACCTGTGATCCCAATCAGACTTTGGAGGGGAGGTGATGTCATGTATTCAACTATCATTGTAACCCATGTATAAGCTGACCTAAGTTGTACACCTTGAGAACATTGACCACAAGGGGTGAACTTGTGGGAGACACTCCTAACCTGAACTTTCAGGTATAAAAGGGGAAGCTCCACCCACCTTCATCACTTGAGGTCTTGGTAATAAAGGTAACTGGTCACAGAGTGACCTTCTCTCAAGAATGGGCCTCGTGTGCATTTATACTTTATAGTAAGGACGTATCAGAGAGGATGGGGGAGACCAGAACTAGAGGGTGTCATGTATGTAACCTTCATGTAACTGTAACCTTCATGACAACACTGCATACTGTATACACCTAAGAAATGCACACCTCGACCATAGGGGGTGAACTTGTGGGAGACACTCCTCACCTGGTCATCCAGATATATAAAGGGAGGTCTCACGCAGGGTCATCACTTCTTGGTCCTGTGAATAAAGGTTCAGGTCACAGAGTGACCTTGTCTGCAGAATGTGCCTCGTGTGAATTTATAGTAGCGTGTAAGGACATTACATTTGGCAATGAGAAACGGGAATCAACGACTCACGAGAATGGCCACCAGAAGCCCAGAGGAACGGTACTGTGTTGGTGAGGACTGGGACAATTTCGTTGAGAGGCTCCAGCAGAGCTTTGTCACGAAGGACTGGCTTGGAGATGCAGTGGCTGACAAGCGAAGGGCGCATCTACTAACCAGCTGTAGACCTTCGGCGCTTGGCCAGCCTCTGTAAGTTCACAGACACCTGCAGTGGGGAGATGTTAAGGGATTTCTTTATTGAGGGCATTGATCATGCCGGGATTTTCAGAAAGCTAATTGAGATCAAGAACTTGAACTTGGAAGCGGCGGCGTTGATGGCTCAGACTTTCATGGCGGGTGAGGAGGAAACCAAGATAATATACGCGCGCAACTCTGCTTCCAACGTGGCGATGGATCAGGGAGTTAACATTGTAAACGCGACTCAGAACCCCGGAGGCAGGCAAGGGCAATTCGACACCACCCAGACAGCAACAGACTCTAGAGTGGGTCCTCAACAGAGACAATGACAGGTTGAACGGACATTTACGTCATCATGGTGGACAATGCGTCCCGTGATGGGGCCATTGACATTCATTAACAGAGTGCTCAAGAGTAATCAAAGAGACAATCAGAGAGGAATGCCTGTTAACAGCCTTTTTGTTCACAACGATCTCAGCTCATGCTGGAGGTGCGGGGGCAAACATGCTGCAAAAACCTGTAGGTTTCAACAATTTATCTGCAGAAATTGTAACTTCAGTGGACATTTAGCCAGAATGTGCAGGAAGCCCGCAGCGAGGCTAATTTACGAGGCAGATGAACCAGAAGAGGGGTCTGCAAGGCAGGTTGATGCTTGAGACAAAGCAATGGATGCTGAAGTTCAGCGGGTTCATGTGGCAAACATCCACAGCTCATATACCAAAACGCCACCTATGATGATGAAAGTCCTATTAAATGGCATCCCGGTACGCATGGAGCTGGACACAGGGGCCAGCCAGTCACTTATAAGTATCCAACAATTCGAGAAACTATGGCCACTCAGAGCTAGCAGAACCAAACTAGAACGCATTGACACGCAACTACGGACGTACACCAAAGAGATCATCCCACTGCTAGGCGGTCACATATAATGGATCAGAGAACCGATTGCCACTCTGGATTGTCCAGGGAAATGGTCTCGCGCTTTTGGGGAGGAGCTGGCTAGCCGAGCTGAACTGGAAATGGGGGGATGTGCACGCCATTTCATCTGTGGAGCGAAGTTCATGCTCACAGTTGCTACATTAATTTGAGTCACTATTTCAACCTGGTGCCGGGACTTTCAACGGTACCAAAGTAGTGATACGCATCACCCCGGACGCCAGACCAGTGCACCACAAAGCCAGAGCTGTGCTGTATGTGATGCGGGAGAAAATTGAGAGTGAGTTGGACTGGTTGCGAAGAGAGGGCATAATTTCGCCCATTGAATTCAGCGACTGGGCAAGCCCATCGTCCCTGTCCTAAAAACGGGTGGCTCGGTCAGGATCTGTGGCGACTACAAGGCCACTATCAATCGAGTGTCACTACAAGACCAATACCCGCTTCCGAGAGCGGAGGATCTTTTTGCCACGCTGGCAGGCGGCAAGCTGTTCACCAAGTTGGACCTCACTTCAGCCTACATGACCCAGGAACTGACCGAAGAATCCAAGCTAGTGACCACCATCACCACACACAAGGGGCTGTTTGTCTACAAACAGGTGTCCGTTTGGCATTCGATCAGCAGCCGTTATCTTTCAAAGGAACATGGAAAGCCTGCTCAAATCCATCCCTGGAACAATCGTATTTCAGGACGACATCCTTATCACGGGTCGAGACACCGAGGAGCACCTCCACAACCTGGATGAGGTGCTACGCCCACTGGACCGGGTAGGCCTGTGACTAAAGAAGTCCAAGTGTGTGTTTTTGGCCCAGAGGTCGAGTTTTTGGGCAGGAGGGTTGCCGCAGACGGGATCCGGCCTACCGAATCCAAAACGGAGGCGATTCGTCGTGCGCCCAGGCCCGGCAACACGTCGGAGTTGCGTTCATTTCTGGGACTCTTGAACTATTTCGGGAACTTTCTGCCGAACTTAAACACATTGTTGGAACCGCTACATGTGTTCCTGCATAAGGGTTGCGATTGGTTTTGGGGGAACTGTCAGGAGCGGGCTTTCAATCGGGCGCGGAATCTGTTTTGTTCTAATAAGCTGTTGACTCTGTACAACCTCTGTAAGAAATTGGTTTTGACATGTGATGCATCATCCTGTGGGGTTGGGTGCGTGTTGCAGCAGAGTAATGATGAGGGCCAACTCCAACCTGTGGCTTATGCCTCCAGCTCGCTCTCCCAAGCAGAACGGGGATATATGATGGTTGAAAAGGAAGCACTCGCATGTGTCTACGGGGTGAAAAAGATGCACCAGTACCTTTTTGGCAGAAGGTTCGAGTTAGAAACGGACCACAAGCCGTTAACATCCCTGTTGTCAGTCAGCAAAGCTGTCAATGCCAATGCGTCAGCTCGCATACAGCATGGGCTCTCACGCTGGCTGCGTATAACTACACCATACGGCACCGGCCAGGCACCGAAAATTGCGCTCATGCGCTCAGCAGGCTTCCACTGGCCACCACTGAGGGGGCAGTGGAGCAAAGCGCTGAGATGGTCATGGCCGTTGAAGCCTTTGACAGCGCAGGCTCCCCCATCACAGCCCGCCAGATCAAAATCTGGACCAACAGAGATCCCCTCCTATCCTTGATTAAGAAATATGTCCTGACTGGGGATTGGGTGCCCACACACGGAGCATGCCCCGAGGAGGTCAGACCGTTTCACAGATGGATGGATGAGCTCTCCATCCAAGCCGACTGCCTACTATGGGGCAGCCGGGTAGTCATGCCCCAGAAGGGAAGGGAAGCATTCATCAGGGTCCTCCACAGCGAGCACCCAGGCTTCGTGCTAACGAAGGCCATTGCCCGGTCACATATATGGTAGCAGGGAATTGACTCAGACCTGGAACACTGTGTTCGAAGGTGCACGACGTGTGCCCAGCTGGGCAATGCCCCCAGGGAGGCCCCACTCAGCCCGTGGCCCTGGCCCACCAGGACATGGTCACATATTCACGTATACTATGCGGGCCCGTTCATGGGAAAAATTTTCCTCATTGTTGTTGATGCGTACTCGAAATGGATCGAGTGCATCATATTGAATTCGTGCATGACATCCACTACTGTGGAGAGTCTGCGTGCGACCCATGGCTTGCCGGACATCCTGGTTAGCGACAACGGCCCGTGTTTCACTAGCTATGAATTCCGGGAGTTCATGTCGGGTAATGGCATCAAACATGTCAGGATGGCACCGTTCAAGCCGGCTTCCAATGGCCAGGCGGAACGTGCGGTCCAAATCATAAAAAAGGGCATGCTCCAGATTCAAGGACCCTCTCTTCAATGCCGCCTATCGCGCCTCCTGCTGGCCTATAGGTCCCGACCGCATTTGCTCACGGGAATCCCGCCCGCGGAACTACTCATGAAACGTACACTTAAAACTCGGCTGTCCCTGATTCATCCTGGCCTATCAGACAAGCGCCAGTCCCAAAATGAGTGCCATGACCGTAACTCAAAGGGGAGATGTATAGAAATCGATTACCCTGTATTTGTTCTTAATCACGCTTTGGGGCCCAAGTGGCTTGAGGGTACTGTAATTGACAAAGAGGGAAATAGGGTCATAGTGGTCGGACTTAACAACGGACAGATATGCCGCAAGCATCTGGACCAAGTAAAAAAAGGGTTCAGCATGGACACTGAGGAACCTGAGGAAGATCATGAGATGCTGCCCACACCACCGCCAGTGAATGAGCAACAAGAACATTCAGCAGCATGCACAGTCCCTGCGGCCAGCCCGGACAAGCCGGAATCACCACAGGTGACAGAGATGCATGCCAAGGCTCAACCAACAGAGCCCCAACTGCGGCGCGCCACGCGAGAGCGTCGACCGCCTGAAAGGCTTAATCTTTGACCCCATAAGACGTTGGGGCGGGGGGGGGGGTGGGGTAGGTGATGTCATGTATGTAACCTTCATGTAACTGTAACCTTCATAACAACACTGCATACTGTATACATCTAAGAAATGCACACCTTGACCACAGGGGGTGAACTTGTGGGAGACACTCCTCACCTGGTCATCCAGATATATAAAGGGAGGTCCCACGCAGGGTCATCACTTCTTGGTCCTGTGAATAAAGGTTCAGGTCACAGAGTGACCTTGTCTGCAGAATGTGCCTTGTGTGAATTTATAGTAGTGTGTAAGGACATTACAGAGGGCATGATCTTAGAATAAGGGGCTGCCCATTTAAAAGAGATGAGGAGAAATTTCTTCTCTCAGGGAGTTGTAAATCTGTGGAATTTGCTGCCTCAGAGAGCTGCGGAAGCTGGGTCATTGAATAAATTTAAGGCAGAAATAGACGATAAGGGGATAAGGGGTTGTGGGGAGCGGGCAGGGAACTGGAGCTGAGTCCATGATCAGATCAGCCATGATCGTATTAAATGGCGGAGCAGGCTCGAGGGGCCTTATGGCCTACTCCTGTTCCTATTTCTTATTTTTTATTACAACAGTAACTACACTCCATTGGTTGTAAAGCGCTTTGAGACGTCCGGTGGTCGTGAAAGGCGCTATAAATGTAAGTCTTTCTTTACAAGTTTGTGGAATAGGAGGGGCTCAGTCTCAGACTGACTGAGGGAGGGGCTCAATGTCAGTCTGACCGGGGGAGGGGCTCAGTCTGAGTCTGACTGGGGGAGGGGCTCAGTCTGACCGGGGAGGGGCTCAGTCTGAGTCTGACCAGGGGAGAGGCTCAGTCTCATTGACCGGGGGAGGGGCTCAGTCTCAGTCTGACCGGGGAGGGGCTCAGTCTGAGTCTGACCGGGGGAGGGGCTCAGTCTGAGTCTGACCGGGGAGGAGCTCAGTCTCATTGACCAGGGAAGGGGCTCAGTCTGAGTTTGACCGGGGGAGGTGCTCAGTCTGAGTCTGACCGGGGGAGGGGCTTAGTCTCATTGACTGGTGGAGGGGCTCAGTCTGACCGGGGAGGGGCTCAGTCTGACTGGTGGAGGGGCTCAGTCTGAGTCTGACCAGGGGAGGGGCTCAGTCTGAGTCTGACTGGGTGAGGGGCTCAGTCTCATTGACCGGGGGTAGGGCTCAGTCTGACTGGGGAGGGGCTCAGTCCCATTCACCGGGGGAGGGGCTCAATCTGATTCTGACCGGGGAGGGGCTCAGTCTGACCAGGGAAGGGGCTCAATCTGAGTCTGACCGGGGGAGGGGCTCAGTCTGACCGGGGGAGAGGCTCAGTCTGAGTCTGACCGGGTGAGGGGCTCAGTCTCATTGACCGGGGGTAGGGCTCAGTCTGACTGGGGAGGGGCTCAGTCCCATTCACCGGGGGAGGGGCTCAATCTGAGTCTGACCGGGGAGGGGGCTCAATCTGAGTCTGACCGGGGGAGAGGCTCAGTCTGAGTCTGACCGGCGGAGGGGCTCAGTCTGAGTCTGACCAGGGGAAGGGCTCAGTCTCATTGACCGGGGGAGGGGCTCAGTCTGAGGCTGACCGGGGGAGGGGCTCAGTCTGACTGGGGGAGGGGCTCAGGCTTTCACTGACTGGAGGATGGTCTGAATCTGACCAGGGGAGGGGCTCAATCTCTGATTGACCGGGGGGGAGGAGTTCAGTCTGATTCTGAATGGGGGAGGGGCTCAGCCTCTGACTGACGGGGGGAGGGGCTCAGTCTCAGTCTGAGGCGGGACTTAGCCTCACTGGGAAGTTGCATTTCCCGCCAAGCCAGCAAAAACAACCTGAGGATTTTGGCGCCAACTCGCGAATGGCGATTTGTCTAACACCTCACATTTCTGTAAGATTTCACGCGATTGAATCGTTTTCGAACGTCTCGTCCTTCTTTCATATATTTTTGGTTTGGTGGTGCTCCGTTAATATTTTTCTTAAAAACTGCCTTTCTCTCAGCTTGGCCAACTCATTTTTTTTCCGCCATAGGCTCGCGAGTTTTCGTTCGCGCCGCGGCGACCCACGTGCTGCCCCTCCCCCTCTTGTCGTGAATGACAAACCCCCCGCCCAACGTGCTTTGAAGTCAACGCTCAGACGTAAGTTGGGGGGGGCGGGTAGATGCGCACGGGGCTTTCCTCCCCCACCAATCGGAGCAGCGCTCGAGGGCGCGCACACACAGCGAATGGGAGCCAAGAGGCGGGGCGGTTGGCGCTGGGCGGGAGAGCGCCGATTTGAATCGGACGCTGCGCGCGCGCGGAGGAGGAGAAACGTTGGATTGAAGAAGAGAGAGAAAAAAAAATTGAATTCGCGGGAAAGTTTTTTTTTTCTTCCTCCTTCCTTTTCCCCCCGCAGTGAGAAGGAGACGTGGGGAGAATCGATCGATCAGTGTGAACCCCCCTCCCCCCCGCAGTCTTGATTATTTATTCGGCCATAGACAAAGTGAGCCACTTCGCCGATCGACGATGTGGATCCAGGTGCGGACGATGGACGGCAAGGAGACCCGCCACATTGACGGGCTCTCTAAACTGACTCTGGTGCAGGAGCTGAGGGAAAAGATCCGGGAAGCGTTCGGTGTGGAGGCGGACCGGCAGCGGCTGTTCTACCGGGGAAAGCAGGTACTTCACAAGGGGAGGATTTGGGGGGTGGGTGATGTGTGGAACACCATGAGGAGCGGGAGAGGGTGGATTGAGCGCCTTTTCCTCTGGCGGGACCACCGGGGAACAAAGGGTGAACGCCGGCCGGCCACGTTCATTCTCAGGACCGAGAGGTGGGGGGAGGCTGGAGGATTTCGGTAGCAAATTGGGCGCCGAGGAGGTTAACCCTCCCCCCAGTCCGGACCCCTGGGATAGCCGTCGCCTCAGACGGGGCTCCCTGCTCCCTCTCCCTCCGGGGATGGGGGTGCCATCCTAGCCGGCGATCGGCATCCCTCATTGAATGAGGCGAGTGATGTTACACCCACGGTCCTCCGCCCGTTGATCCGTTCGCTCCCCGCCATCAGATTTCGGTTTTAAATCAACTTTAAAAAAAAAATGGTTTTGAACTTTCGAGTCAAACTCTTCCAACTGATCGGGAGGAGGCGGGGTGTTTACACCGCAACCTAGCCTGCTAGCTGTCGCGCCCTGATTGGCAGGACTGTTGCGGCCGGTGTCCGGCCACGCTGTTTCTGATTGGCAATCAAACCTGTCAGTCAGCGCTCTGATGCCCGCCCCCTTATCGCGTTTGGTTGCGCGGGAGGGGTTGGGTAAAGAAAAAAGGCGCTAAACACCCTGCATCCGCTTCATCGTTCGTTTTGTATCGGGACAGTGGGAATTAATTTCCCGCAGCTGGGGGAGTGTGCAAGCTTGCCTGCTCACCCCTGAACAATTGCATTTTTTGTGCATTCGCTTAAAAAAAAAGATTTATTTCGACCAACAATGTTCAGTCAAACACGCAGGGACTGGGAAGTATTAAAGTTTCAGTTGGCGCCACTCTTCAAAGACAATTTCTCCGTTAAATAAACGATGCAGACCATCATGTATTGATCTTCGGTCTAATTGGTCAGAATCAAATAGACACCATAACCACCATTTATAAAGGCAATATACCAAAAAGAGAGGTTTATCTATTTTTAGATATATCTTGCACTTAAACTAACTAGTGAGACTTCGGCTCTGTGGTCCTGGGCTTTTAACTGCAGAACGGATCTTTGGGTTTGAGCGCCGCCTAGAGTATATATGAAGTTCATCTTTATGGACAGCTGATTCTCTACGAATTTTAAAAGTTTAACTTGCTTGTGTCATAAGAGACCATGACTTGTTCTCTCTGGTTTAAGAATATGCAGTTTGGCAAACAGCGTTATGCAACTGTGTGTCTAAATTTGGTCATTCATCTGCAAACGGCATATTTGATAATTGCCTGGATTCAAAACGTTTGCTGTCTCTTTAATCTACCCTCAACCCCTATTGTAACAGGGCTTCTGATTCATCAGACTCTCCATTGTCAGTTGTGCCTCAGTGGCTAGTGCACTCGCCAGAATCAGAAGGTTGTGGGTTCAAGTCCCATTCCATCACTGTTGGAGGTGCCGTCTTTCGGATGAGACGTTAAATTGAAGTTCCATCTGCTCAGGGCGTAAAGATCCCATGGCACTATTTCAAAGAAGAGCAGGGGAGTTATCCTTGGTGTCCTGGCCAATATTTGTCCCAGAATCGATATAACAAAAAAACAGATTATCTGGTCATTATCTCATTGCTGTTTGTTTGCTTATGCACAAATTGGCTGCTGCGTTTCCCACATTACAACAGTGACTGCACTCCCAAAGTACCTCATTGGCTGTAAAGCACTTTGAGACGTATGGTGGTCGTGAAAGGCGCTATATAAAGCCAATTATTTCATTAGATCTTTTGGAATCGCATTGGAACTAATTGATTAAAACTTAGAGATGAAGTTGAATAAAGTACAATTGTCACGTCTCAAGTTTATCTGCTGAATAATTGACATACCAAAAAGGTGTATGGTTCGCTCTTGGGCCAAACAGCGTCAATAATTTCAGCTCTTTGGGCATTGTGATTGGTTTAAGCACCCAGGTTAAGGAGGGGAATGTCAGTTAGGACTCTGCTTGTGATCGCTACCAAAGCCCCTGCTGGAAATACTGTGAATACATAAAGTCCTCTATAATCATATAACCGGTCTACATTTGCTATCAATGCTGACGTGAATAATGGCAATTTGCAAAACTGACACCCATGGAACTATCCCAACATGGCTTTAATTACTCCGTGAGGAGGAAGATTGGCATAAGTAAATAAAATTAACTGCAAAACTTTAAAAATATATATTTTGCTCAAAATTCTAAGACAAAAATTAGGAGGCTAAATTCCATTTTGGTTAGTGTACAATAGTTGTATTTATATATGGTGTTAATTATTGACATTGGGAATACAGCAATAGTTTGATGTGAATGTTGTCCTATGCGTGGGAAGTGCAAAATGTCCACATTCGTGTTTTTAAAAATTAATTCTTGGGGTGTGAGTGCTGCTAGTAAGGTCAGCATTTGTTGCCCATCCTGAGTTCGGCAGAAAAGGGCGTGGTGCGCCTTTTCTTGAACCGCAGTCCGTTGGGTAGGGAATTCCAGGATTTTGACCTGATGACAATGAAATGCTTCTACCTAGGATATCTGGGCAGCGATAACTTGTCAGTGGACAAGTACATTTAACCGTTAAAATGTTTGTTTATCATTCAATGAAACGTTTCTTTTGTGCTTGCAGTTTACCACAATGTCTCGTGTACTGTCAATGAAAGTTGTTAAAATGGTGTGTGGTTTTTTTCTGGCTCTTCTTCCTCCGCCCACCATCCCCGCTCCGCCAGACTGGTGTATTTCCGTGTGTGTGTATATAGGCATTTAAGTATGTTCCATCTGCTGGCAACATTTTTAAGTTGTGATTGTTTTCATGTTGGGTTGTGTGGGAAGGTGATTTATAACCTAATGGTGCGATCAGGGCAAATATTTTGTGTGCGAGTGTGTGTGGGGTTTGGGGGGGGGGGAAATTGATGACGAAAATACTTGCCACTTTGTTAATACTATACCAAAAATGAAAGCCAGCTTATTTGTACGGTAGAAGATGATTTCCGGGTGGTTCACTAATCAGGACGACAAAACTTTAATGCACATCTGACCTTTCAAGTCCCTTGTGTGTTCATTCATTCATTCATTCATTCATACCATACCACAGTGTTTGCATTGATGATTTAAGCATGCACAGTGTTCATTTACAGCATGCTGGCAGAAGTTAGTACTACGAGTTACAATCAGCAGGCATGTAATAAACACCTTGGTTTCCTGACTTATGCCACTTTTCATGGGATTTAAAGTTTGCATGGTCATGGACTTTATTCAATTTCATCATACGAGGGATGAGTGACTAGGAAAAGATTTCCAGACAGCAAACACTGAAGTTCCTTAATTTCATAGTCCTCTCGCATTGTAGCCGAGGTTTAATACCAACAATCATATTTCCATGCGTTCAGCAGACCTTTAACGATAGAGCATGTATTTTGTTTCTTTACTAGCCTTCCAATCCACTTTTTGATTGCTCATCCAATCGAGAGATGTTAGATTTGAGGAATGGACTACAGCCTTGTGGGAGCTGCTTGTGTGCAAATTGGCTGCATCATTGGCTACATTACAACATTAACTCCATTTCAAAAGTACTTCATTGGTTGTAAAGAGCTTTGGGACATCCTGGGGTTGCGAGAGGTGCTATATAAATGCAAGTTCCTCTTTCATTCGGGTGTTGCACAGCCATCTGCAAAATAAAACTGTCCCTCTAATGTGGCTTGGTACCAACATGGAATAGCAACCTCCACTGCACAATTCATTTACCATTTCTTGCATCAACTATTTTTGTAGCCTCTGCGTGAGATTCTCAGATGGTACCAAATTGGGCTTAATTTTGTGCTGTGAAGCAGCAGCCACTGAGAAGTAGGCATACCATTGCATACATGCAGTTCATTTGAGATCTTTACAGCTGGTAGGGTAGATAATCATTCCATGAGCTTGACTTCAGTGTTTTATCCTATGCCTTCCAATCCAATTATTAACAATATATATTTTTTTTAAGTTGATATTTTTCAACTGAAGTGTGACTGCTTTCTAATGTAATGTTGGTGGAAGTTCTTGCAGCTTTGTGGGGACGGAGAGGGGGAGAATCCTTTCATCTCTAGCCTGGGCGAGGAGTGCCGTTTTTACTGCTAGATCGATTTGTGGTTGTTGCTTGTGTCTATTTTATTCATGTGTTTTAACATTTTTATTGTGTTCTACTTTTGAGGTCCAATTCTGTGAGCTTTTCACAGTGCGAGTCATTGTAATTCTTTTAACCCTCATAAGTATATAGAGTTCAAAGTAGACTGCCTGTATTCCAGTAATGCGTTCCAAATATTACTTTAATAATTGTTTCATAAGTTATTTTAATTCTTTATCTTGATATAATTGATTGTTCTTAATGGATACCAATGTCTGATTAGCTTCAGAAATCTCATGTTGACTGGACATGGCACCTAAATCCTTTTCTATCTTGGGTGTATGTCCAGTTCAACGTACTGGTTTATGATGTCTTGCTGATTCCGTGGATGCCAACTGTGGGTGCTACAGAGTTCTTTGAACTTAAATATAGCCGATTTCAAGGTTACAATTTAAATTTTTCTTTTTTATGTTTGGATAGACTGTTTATGGTCTTTTCTGTGAAAGTTGGGAGGGTACTTTCTAGTTTTTTGGGCTTTTTCCACTCTTGCAACCAATTAGCCTACCCATATAGGATTATAGAAAATTACGACACAGAAAGAGGCCATTTGGCCCATTGTGTCTGTGCCGGTCGAAAGAGTTACATAGTCTAATCCCACCTTCCAACACTAGGTCTGTAGCCCTGTAGGTTATGGCTCACATCCAAGAGCCTTTTAACCATGCTGAGGGTTTCTGCCGCTACCACCCTTTCAGGCAGTGAGTTCCAGACTCGCACCATCCTCATCTCCCCTCTAATCTTTCCACCAACTACTTTAAATATATGCCCCTGGTTATTGACCCCTATTCGAAGGGAAATGGGTCCTTCCTATCTACTCTATCTCGGCCCCATATAATTTTATACACCTCAATTAAATCTCCCTTCAGCCTCCTCTGTTCCGACGAAAACAACCCCAGTTTATCCAATCTTTCCTCATAGCTAAAGTTTTCCAGTCCTGGTAACATCCTTGTAAATCTCCTCTGCACCTTTTCTAGTGCAATCACATCCTTCCTGTAATGTGGTGACCAGAACTGCATGTAGTACTCAAGCTGTGGCCTAACTAATGTTGTATACAGTTTGAGCATAACTTCCCTGTTCTTGTATTCTATGCCTCGGCTAATAAAGGAAAGCATTCCATATGCCTTTTTAACTACCTTATCGACCTGACCTGCTAGCTTTAAGAATCTGTGGACATATACTCCTAATGTTCCTCCACACCTCTGAGTATCTTCCCATTTATTGTGTATTCCCTTGCCTTCTTGCCCCTCCTGAAATGCATTACCTCACACTTCTCCAGATTGAATTCCATTTGGCACTTTTCTGCCCAACTGACCAGTTCATTGATCTCTTCCTGCAGTCTAGAGCTTTCCTCCTCCGTCATCCACATGGACAATTTTTGTATGATCTGAAAATTTCTTTATCATGCCCCCTACATTTAAGTCTAAATCATTAATATATTTATATCTCTTTCCCTCCCTTGTCAATATCTGACGTGTTATAAGACCGCTGTGAAGCGCCTTGGGACGTTTTGCGGTGTTAAAGGCGCTATATAAATAAAAGATTATTTATTTATTTATTTATTTATTTATTACTACAGGTATTGTATACTACAAAAAGTAAGGGACCGAGTACTGAGTCTTGTAGCTCCCTTCAACCATTACCCTTTGCTTGCAGCCACTGAGCCAATTTCGGATCCAATTTGCCACTCTCCCTTGGATCCCATGGACTTTTACTTTTTTGTCCAACCTACTATGTGGGACCTTGTCAAAAGCCTTGCTAAAATCCATGTAAACTACATCAAATGCACTGCTCTCATCGACCCTCCTTGTTACCACCTCAAATAACTCAATTTAAGTTAGTCAGACATGATCTTCTCTTAACAAATCCATGTTGGTTAATCTTTGTAAATTAAGGTTTATTCTGTCCCTCAAAATTGATTCCAGGAATTTTCCCACCACTGAGGTTAAACTAACTGGCCTGTAATTGCTCGGTTTATCCCTTCCTCCCTTTTTAAACAATAGTACGACGTTAGCAGTTCTCCAATCCTCTTGACACAACTCCTGTAGCCAGGGAGGATTGTAAAATGATGGTTAGAGCCACCACAATTTCCTCCCTTGCTTCTTTTAGTAGCCTCGGATATATTTCATCCACCCGGCGATTTATCTACTTTCAAGGATGCTAAACCCCATAAAACTTCTGTCTTGCTATGTTTATCCCATCCAATATTTCACTATCTTCCTCCTGAACAGGAACATCATAGTATTCATTAAGTACGTTGCCCACATCCTCCGCCTCCACACATAGATGACTATTTTGGTCCCTAATAGACCCTACACTTTCCTTCATTATCCTCTTGCTCTTTATGTAATTGTAAAACATCTTTGGGTTTTCTTTGATTCTACTTGCCAGTATTTTTTCATTCCCTCTTTTTTTTGCTTTCCTAATTTCCTTCTTAATTTCACCCCTGCACTTTCTATACTCTTCTAGGTTTTCTGCAGTATTGAGCTCACAATATCTGATAAAGGCTTCCCTTCTTTGCCTTATCTTGCCCTGTGTGCACCTTGTCATCCAGAGGGCTCCACCTTTGTCAGTTCTACACTTTTTCTTTGCCATTGTTTTAACATTCTAACATCACTCCATGGGCTCGATTTTCGGCGAAAACGGTAGCAATACGTGAAAATTACTGCTTTCATTGCGCTACCATTTTTGGCCTTGGATGTATGCCCATCGGGAAGGGAGGTGTTCCCCGATTATTCACGGTGCAAAACATGAGTTTTGGCAGTTTGTGGGTGGGGGGGGGGATTTATTTTGCCAAAAACATTTACAAGATGCTTAACTAACTAATTGCTGCAAAAAAATATTAAAAATAAAAACTTTAACTTAGATTTTTTTGCAGGTTTTCGTACTTACCGCTGCTGGCAGGGCTGCACCGACGGGTACCTGTCGCTGTTCTGGGTGTGGCATGCGGGACGAGAGACTGCCGAAACTCTGACGGTAACGTAATAATCCTCATCGTTACACGTCCGGTGCAGCTCTTCCTGGCGGTACGTCCCATTGCCGCTGCAAACAACAAGCCGAGGTTCTCGCCCAGGCTTTGCGACCGGGTTTTCGCCGTGGAGGGTGAAAACGCAGCAAAAACCCCTCGCAAATCCGGCCCATCAGGTTTCCATTCCACGCCCTGGATCCTACAATTGACCACATGGTTGGGCATATGGAAGCAGCCTAATGGCCGATGGATTCCTAAGATACAAAAAAAAATCTTGCATTTAAGTAGTGGCTGAGCAGCATAACTTCCAGTAGTACTTTGAGAATCATGTGTAGTCATGCTTGAACGATGGTGCAATCTAATCTTGAGTGTTGCTTATGGGAAGACCATTTTGTCTCTCTAGAGAAGGAGTGTTGGAAATCAAGAGATGATCTGTTCGTTGCTTGCAGCTTCTATTGGTAGCTCAGCGGGATTGGTTAATGCTTCGGAATGGGTTAGCTGTCCTTTCACTGTTGAATAATTTGTACGGCTTGGAAAGAGCATAGGCATCAAAAGATGAATAATTCCCAGAAGTGTCGTATTTATTTGCTCATAATGAGAAGTTAAATTCTTGCCACTGGATGGTGCTGTAATAATGAAACTTAAATAGTAGTATAGTGGAATCTGCTTTCTGTAGTGATCACGAGTATTACATGTGTTTTTTAAAAAATCTGTACGTTCTCTGTTGTACTGAGCAGCTTTGCGCTGGACTTGTGCTTCATTCATTGCTTTCAACACATCTCAAAATCTCTGCCTAGTAAGCTCAAAACTGAGAGTTGCAATCCTGCAATGCCCCTCAGGACAACTACACCTGGCGTTCTGCACACAGTGCTGTTTAAGGTGGAAGTGAGTATCATTTTTAAACAGCTGGCTAGCATGCCGAGTGCTGCATCGGCTCTTTTACTATTTTACTGGTCAGCTATTTAACTTGCTGGTCAGGCAAGTTGCATTTAATTCATTTGGGCACAAGAAGTTTATTTGCCAGTTGATTTCCCCCCATCTTTCTCGTTGTCTTGCCTCACTTGAGCTGAAGGTGTATGAATCCATGGCACCAGGTGATGTGGGAACTATAGTACACTTTCCTTTTCCTAACCTGGGGCATTAAAGCCAACAGTCCTGAGTTTCTAAAGTTACAGTCACACTGTAAAATGTCTGGGGTCTGCTGCCTCTCAGCACTTCCAAATGTTACCTGGACTGTTTGGAGGACGTTTTAGAGAATGTGCAGTTTCATTATTTTCCTCATGTCTTGCGTCTTAATATTAAAAAAGTTGGTTATATAGATAAAAATGCAGTATTTTTGAGGTAATTGTGAATGGGCAGCTATTTTTTTTTTTACTTATGGGTTTAAAAACAAGACAGGGGCATTGTTTGGTAATAGTTACTTCCATGGAGTAACTGCATTTTTCCACTGAAGGCTCTATAGTGCAATTTTGAGTAATTAAGAACTCCCATCTTTTTCTCTTCCTTCCCAGCTTCCTCTGCAAGTACTTTTTATACGGTTGCGACTGTTATACTTTGATGAAATCAAATATACAAAATCTACTACTGGATGTAGCTTGTAGATAAGAATAGGTAAATGCAGTACCTCAATTCAGAGTTCCATAGCGGCGCTTTAACTTTCTTTTCCCTTTTTAGATGGAAGATGCCCATTCACTTTTTGACTATAACGTGGGACTTAATGACATCATCCAGCTGCTTATTCGCCAGGCTGATCAGGGTGTATCAAAAGGCACCACTAGAAAAGAAAAGGATGCCGAGCTGTCTGATACCGACTCTGGATGTGGATCTGCACAGAGTGAATCAGACAAGAACTCTAACAATGGTGAAGCTGCTATGGAACTGGAAGGACAAGTTGGAACGCCCACTCAGCCTGATCTTGTTGACCCAGGGTTTGGCTTATACAAGGTGAGCATAATGTCTTTGCTCATCAGTGGAACTGTTACACTGATTAGCTGCAATGGTGTATTGCAGAAGTATTTATCTCTATTTAAGATACAATATTTTGCGCCTCCTGGGAAAAATCCTGATATTGCTCCTTGTGAATTCCCCTTATTTCAATTGTTGGAGCCTCAATCACAAGCTGCCACAATATCCTTGCGGGATCTCACTAGCAAATTGCACGGCAATGCTTAGCCTGTCGCAACTCTTTAATATGATAAGAGAATTATCTGTAACCTTTTTTGAAATCAATACAGATAGTTGTGATTATCTGTAGTGCTGAAGACTTAGTAAAGGGGGCACTAAAACTGACAAGTAAACAAATTAACTTTTTACCGTAAACTTCAATCAAATTAAAATTCGGTTGCTGGGGGGTGGTGATGCACTCCAGTCCCTCTGGTGCCCACTTTTCGCAGAAGACCGCGAGCGTACCAGTGGATACGATGTGCTCCATCTCTAGTGACACCCTGGCTCGAATGTAACCGCGGCAGAGAGGCAGGCAGTCGGGCTGAACGACCGCCCGCTGCCTGGACCGCTTAATGGCCACCTTAGCGAGAATCTCTCAACTGACTGGAGTCATACCTGGTACAAAGGATGGTTGTTGAAGGGAAATCATCATAGCCCCAGGACATCGCGGCAGGAGTTCCTTAGAGCAGTGTCCTCGGCCTAACTATCTTCAGCTGCTTCATCAATGAGGCCAGAAGTAGGGATGATTGCGCAGTGTTCAGTTCCATTTGTAACTTCTCATAATGAAACAGTTTGTGCCTGCATGCAGAAAAACCTGGACATCATCCATGCTTGAGCTAATAAGTGACGAGTAACATTTACGCCACACAAGTGCTAGGTAATGACCATTTCCAGGTAGAGAGAATCTAACCACGTCTCTGACACTCAATGGCATTAACATCCTTGAATCCCCCACCATCAACATCCTGGGGTGGGGGGGGGGGGGGCACCATTATCCAGAAACTTAACTGGACCAGCCACATAATACTGTGGCTACAAGAGCATATCAGAGGCTGGGTATTCTGCTACGAGTGACTCTCCATTCTGACTTGGAAATATATCACCGTTCCTTCATTGTCACTGGGTCAAAATCATGGAACTCCCTACCTAACAACACTGAGTATCTTCACACAGACTGCAGCAGTTCAAGGCGGCGGCTCACCACCACCTTCGCAAGGGCAATTGGGGATAGGCAGTAAATGCTGGCCTTGCCAGCAACGCCCATGTCACGTGAATGAATGAATAAATAAAAAAACTCTTTCTGTAAATAGTAATGATATCTAGCAATTGATTGGAGGAGCTGGATTGTGAGGAGCTGAACTCTCATTCATAGATCATTAACCCAATATATTTTAGCTATTTCTTGGTTTGAACTATGTATATACTTGACATGCAGCATTTAAAATTCAGCAAGAATAAGTATAAGATCCTGTTTTCACTATATATTTTGCCAGTGCATGTATTTCCTGAGCTCTTGAGTTTTACTTTTCCTCTTCCTAACCATTGTTCAGGTCTGGTTTTTGATCCCTGACAGTACTACCTCAACAAAAAGCGAGAACTTATGATGACTTGCAATAAAGAGAGTTCAATTTCTCCGCGCCCCCCCCAAAAAGTGTGGTATGGCATAAAAGTTGATGAAGTTACACACTTCAACACTTACAATGTCAGGGGTTGAAGCTTGTAGCAACATGAATATTTGCTCCTGGGTCCTGTTTTGTTTCGTACATCATTTCATATGTTTAAAAAGTGTTCCTTCAACAAAGCAATAAGATTCCTAATGGAATTTTCAAAAAGGCTTTAGGTAACATTGGCTCTGCTATAATGCTCTGAACATAATTTAATAGCTTATTGATACTGTAGGTTCATGAATGTAGAATGGCATCTTGGGTGTGATGTTTTGTTCTCATGGAACTATATGTCATCATGAAGATGTTGGAGGGAGAAGCATGGTTGAATACCAGGGAAAACTGGAGTTTGGGCTACAGTGCTTGTACTTCTACTGAGTGGCCAGCTTCATGGACCAGGAAATGTTACATCTTGCTGTTTAGACCCAGGGCTCCACTTTAGCCTTGAATATAATTTTGTAGCAATTATATTGTACTGCCAATTGAATTATTATACTAGTTTTCAGCCCTCAAACATGCCTGTACTTACGGGGGTGGAAAGTTTGTATTTGCAGTCCATGGAATCTCCTAAAGTATGTGAGCGCTGCAGAATATATTTCTACGATTGGCTTGTGGAAAATGCTCAATTGCAGTTACACGAACAGAACCTGATAAAACATCAAAGGACAGTAATTTGTAATTAATGCGTGGGACTGTGTGGCTTAAATAGAAGATTTGACAGTGGAAGGACTGTTTTAGTAATGGTAAACTTGACCGTTTGCTTTGTGTCTTTGCATTGAAACGGTCTGCTGTACACTGGTTTGAGAAATCTGACCGCAAAGCAATTTGAGTTATGTTGCATTGGTTCTATATTCTGTTTTTTTTTTAAAGATAAATGAATTGATTGATGCTCGAGACATGCACATGGGTGCTTGGTTTGAAGCTGTGGTCGTCAATGTGACACGAGATGAGAGTGCAAGCAAAACTACTAATAATGAAGAGTCTGCACATTCAAGCAAAGCTACGGAAACCAAGATTGCTGATGATGTGATTTATCACATTAAATATGAAGAGTATGTTAAACAGGCCATTAATAGCCAGAAACCTTCAGTTCAGAGATGTTTCAAGGAATGCCATTTATCTTTATTGCTATTTTTCCAGAAGTACTGGGGGTTGGGGGGGAGGGGTTCTCCAGTTTCTCACTCTTTCTTAATTCCTTATCTGTTGAAGATGTAAACTTGTATAGATATGATTTCAAGGGCATTGGCAGCCTTCTGTTATTTGTCTGCATTCATGTTTTTCAGTGGAGATCTTGGGCAATGAATACAATCAGGATATTTGAATGGGTGTAGGAGGGAATAACGGATATTTGCTTCTGCAGGGTATATGTTAATCTTTTTTCTAATCCCCAAATCAGATGCTGAAGTCAGTTGTACTGTGTTTTCTGTTGTACCCTGAGCACAAATCAGTCTGGGATCATGCTGGTTTGCATGGTGCAGTGCCACACCATGTGACAGTTTCCAAATGAACCATTGAGTTGTCTTTGGTTGGGTGGATTGCTCTAAAAGATGAAGAAAAAGTTGACATCAGTTTGCCTGCCCTGACTTTGCTGATCCTGTACATTGCTATCATCCTATGATGGGTGGCCTCTTTGAAATCTTGCTCTCCAAATCATTAACATACAGGAGAGCAAAGCAAACAGGCAGGGTGGGAAGAAGTAATTAGAGTAGAAGGACTATAGACCAGTTGGGTCCAATTTCCTGTGCTGTAAATTTTATGTAACTTCCTGTAGTTGGTTGGCTTAAAGAACATGAGCAATGACTGACAGGAAAAGACTCTCTGGTCCATCCAGCCTGTCCCACACAATTGTGATACCTTGTGTATTGAGGGCGGGTGGGGAGGGGGTGGGTGATAGGTAGAGGATATCGAGTAAATTCTTCTCCGATCCCTCTTGGTGATCGAAACTAGTCCAGAAGATCACTCTGGCTCTGATAATTCCTTGCAGTGCCTACCTTTTGTAAGAGGTAATGTCCGCCTCAGCCAGAAACAGGTCCAACTTTAGTTTGAAAGAATTCAACAAATCTGCATCCAAGACACGAGAGGGCAGCCTGTTCCAGAGGTCCACTATTCTCTAGGGCAAAGAAGCACATCCTGACATTAAACTAGCCTGATGCAAATTAAATTGTGACCCCTGGTCCTCCCTAACTTATTTAATTGGAATAAACTGTCAACTTGAACACACTTCATTCGCTTCATCTTATAAACCTCGATTGGATGACCCCATAGTCTACGCTTCTCCTAAAGTATAGAATCTCAGCTCTTTTAGCCTATCTTGATAAGTAAGATGCTTTAAGCTGGAAATAAGTTTCATTGCCCTTCTCTGCAGCCTTTTCAAAGCTGCAAAATCACCCAACATGTGGGGAGACAAAACTGGACACAATATTCCAACAGAGGCCTGATGAAGGACTTGTACAAGGACAAAATAGTATGCTTTGTCATAGTTAATTGTCCTATGACTGCACCCCAACACCCTATTTGCTCTAGCTATCACTTCATGGCATTATTATGAACCTTTAGAGGTATATGCACTAGAACGCCCAGATCTCTCTCTCCCTGAAGGGTGTATGTATGTTGAGCATTTGCCCTGTCCACATGCATAACACTGCACTTTTCCATATGAAACATAATTTGCCAGTAACGAGCTCAATCCTCCACATCAATATTCACCTGATGTAGTCAAACATCCTCTACAGTCCTAACACTCGCACAGATCTTACTATTGTCTACAAATTTGCCGATTGTGCCCCCAACACTTACATGTAACTCATGAATAATAGTAAAAAGAAATGGTCCCTACAATGATTTCCTACTGGTGGCTGGTCTCCAAACAGATCCGAATCCATCTAACTACTTTCTGCCCATGACCTTCCAGCCAGTTCTCAATCCAGCTCAATATACCAGTGGCTTTGATCCTGTAGAGAAGCCTCTTGTGTGGTACCATTTCAAAAACCATTTGTAAGTCTTAAGTAGATAATGTCTACTGGGCTTCCTTTATTCACTGTCTTGGTGAGTTCTTTTTAAAAAAAAAAAATCATGATTTTTTTTTTAAGCCATGTTCGGTGTCACTAATGCCTCTTTCTATCCAAGTGATCATATATTTCACCTCCAATGAATCCCTCGAGCATCTCTGCTATTACTAATGGGCCTCTAGTTACTCGGGTCACTTTTATCTTTTTTAAAGATGTAACTACATTAGCCTCCTTCCAGTCGACGGGAACAGTCCCAGAGTGCAGTGAGCTATTAAAGCTATGGGTGTACCACATAGCATACGCCTCATCTCCCCGAGGACCCTTGGGTTGATATCATCTGGCCTGATGGCTCTATCGATTTTCAGGTTCTTAATTCTATCTAAAACAGTATGTCCTCAATATATCACTAGTTTTATCATTATTAAATTCTTAAGTCTAACATCGTCTTCAATAGTGAAGACTGATACAAAGTGCACATTTAATATTTCATCGACACCCTATACATAGCTATACATACAGCTTAATATGAAAATCGTAACACTGAATTTATTTATTTATATCTGCCAAGTTACCCAGAAAATGGAATTGTGCAGTTGCGATGGAAAGACATCCGGCCACGGGCGAGGATGGTCTTGCAGTGGCATCAGCTTCATGTTGGACACGTGGTGATGGTGAACTATAACCCGGATGAACCGAAAGAGCGAGGATACTGGTATGATGCAGAAATTCTACGAAAGCGGGAGACCAGAACTATCAAAGAGATCTATACAAAAATTCTTTTGGGGTAAGGATCTTAATATTTTGCTATAAGTTTTGAGCTTTTATCTTGTTTCAGGAGTAATAATCATTGTAATAAGCTGTTGAAGAGTTGTGAATTATTTTGACTCTTCAAAATGGAATGGGTTGTCTAGTTCAAATGCAGAGTAGTCTATTTGAAGAGATTTTTCTGTTTGCTTTTAAATTAAAATGTGCTGGAGCTCTGAAATAATATATTTCCTACAGTTAAACTTTTGCCACAAACTCCGTGCCCTCGTCCTCATACATTCAGCATTCAGTGGAATAATCAATTTTGAAAGCATTTATAAAAATCACTTCCATATCTTTGACTGGGAAAATAAAATAGCACTTAATAAGACGGTCAATAGATATTGACCGGTCGCCTTAAAAGAGGAAGTAGAATTGGGAAGCCTCATGAAGGCTATGTGCCATAGCACTGCCCAATCTCCATGTCATAAATATTTTTATGCACTTTAAATACAGCAATAGATTCCACTAGAGGATGCATATCTAAAAATCCGTGGCCTGTTTGGTCTTGCCCATAGCGTACAAACTTTTTCCATATCCTATTGTAATAGCTGTACCCTTTGATGTGCCATGAGGATCATCATGAGCCATTTGTTAATGTTAACTTAAAACCGTTAGAATACCCATAATTCACTATAACTTGTCAGAAAAACACTTGCGGTGTTGCAATGTCAATGTTTCCTTTCTCTCATCAGTATTTCTTGCTTAAGTGTAGGCTGGAATCCAGCTGATAGCAGGTGGTATCCAGACAGCTTGCCCTTTGGTGGAATCTATTGCTATTTTCTTCTTGACAAACATTTTTTGTAAATAATCAGTCACATTTTTTATTGTCATAGGGATGCTGGTGATTCTTTGAATGATTGCAGAATCTCACTGGTGGATGAAATCTACAAGATTGAGGAGCCGGGAAGTGTTGCAGCTAATGGATCTGAAAGTCCCTTGAAAAGTAAGGTTCTTGAGGATTGGCAGTATGTCATGAACATACTGTGTGTGTCTTGGAACTGAATATAAGGATAGGTGCTGTTCTTCTACTGTATCTTAGTTTGGGCTTGGCACTATGGTTTGTGTAATTCGGTTATAGTTCATAATTCAGTAAGAAGTTGCTGGTTGGTTAAATAAATCACAATGTTCTAATAGAAGCAAATGTGGATCAAGTTTGTGCAGCTACTAGAGATATAATGATAGAAGAAAACTTTGAATATTGTATGGCACATGTAGATGTAGCTCTTCCTTTTCCTGTTTTGTTGTATCATCCACATACATCTGATGCTATTTATCCACTTTTTAAAAATGTGTTCACAAATATGGGCAATACTGCCTGCCCGGCATTAAATGTCGACCACTTAGTCCAGATTGGGTAAGGATGGCAGGTTCCCTACCTTGAACCAGTTAGATTTTTACAATAATCCAAGCAGTTTCGTGCTCTCTTTTTTTTTTTTCTTTCTTTGGTGCGAACCACAACGTACCGTTTTTATTGAATTCCTTTTCATAATTTGACTTCTGGGTTCCTAGTCCAGTATCATAACTACTGCACAACATCACTTGCTTGGAATAACTGATAGGATGGACTAAATCTTGAGCACATCAATGGTCTTTTGATTAAACTTATGACCTATTTATATTTTCAGTTTTCTTCTGTGTAGTGAATATTAGGCTGGCATTTTGTACTGGGACCAGACACCCATGTTGTTCTAAACCACTACGTAAACCAATACACTTTCTGAACTGAGCTGAGTTGGTTTGGTAGGGTACTGGTTTATGTCGACTATAGCACAGTGAGTTACCTATCTCGGTGTAAAATTGCCAAGTGCAGGTGTGCTGCTTTGCCTCAAGGAAGAGCAATTTGAACTGGACCCATGTTGTCTTAATTGGGGATACTCCAGAAGGTAAATAGGAGGGGAAATGAACAGCACCATTGCATTTTGCTGTACTGTTTGCTTGCCTAGTAATTTTAAAGTAGTGTTGAATCTCAATACTGTGTATTAGCTAACAATTTAGTTATTTTTTAATTGTCTGTAGGGCAAAATGGACCTGAATGCAAGCATTGCAAAGATAACCCTAGCAAGGACTGCAAACAGTGTGCCTGTCACATATGTGGTGGGAAGGGCGACCCGGAGAAGCAGCTGCTATGTGATGAGTGTGACATGGCCTATCATACTTACTGCCTCAACCCTCCTCTCACTACCATACCAGAGGTTGAAGACTGGTATGTTGGGCTCAGCTCTTGTACCTTTTTTGTTTTGGTTGGGGAAGGAAGGCAGCAATAACACACTTTTGAAATTTTTGTAGTGTGTTGAAGAGGTTTTAAAGCCCCTTAAATTGTCAATTCCTGATGTGGCCCACAATTCGGTGAGAAGTTAGAGAGCATTGGTGATGTATTGTTTCCTTAGCCTTGATGTTTTGCATCCTGCGGGACATGGGTACCTGATTATGTCTGAACATTACAAGGCCATTTTGTCTTTGAGAGGTTAGTTTCCTACCGGGGGAGGGAATGATAAATTGACGAGCAGCTCCCACCCCTTTGAGCGACATTTGTTATAGCTGAGGGGCAATCTTTTATCTACTGTCTAATGCATGGAAATATTGCATCTTGGACTAGACCCAAAGTGCTTCATAGAATGCGGTCATTGTTTTGTAAACCAATATGGTAGCCATTTTTGTATACTGCAAAGTCCCATAAACAGTGCTCCATGCTTGTGAAATTTATGCATGGACTATTAATAGAACTGGGTCTGTACTCCTATAGTACATTTACTGTTACCACGTCGGTGTTCTCGCTTAGGCCAGCATCGAAGCTTTTTTAAGGATGTTGGTTTTTGGGTTAACTGTTGGTCAGGAAGTAGTGCCATTTAATCTTTTACGTCCACCTGCGAGGGCAGATGGGGCTTCGGTTTAACATCTCATCCCTAAGTGGTAGCTCCAATAGTGCAGCACTCCTTCCGTACTGCATTGAAGTGTCAGCTTTGGTGATATAGTTTGCAATGTAACCTGTTGTTTTGAGGATGAGAACCAATTTATAAAAATAGCATAGATCTGAATGGAACAATGAATGTGGGAACTTGTTCAGCCTGATGGACCAGATTGTCTGTTTCAGTGCCAACTCATGATTAAACAACACAGTATTCTAGGAAGCCTGTAGTCGAAGGAATTTATGGACTACTTTCAGAAAGCTTGCAAATGTGTCATTTAAGGACACGTTTATTTGTATTGTACAAATAAGTAGTGATACCTGCCCTCCTATGTGACTCAGACACATGGACTATATACAGCAGTATAGTATAGTATTAGGCAGTCCCTTGTAGCGAGGATGACCCGCTTCCACACTAAAAAGGGATGAGTTCACAGGTGTTTCAATGATAATCCAGGTCCCGAACTACATATTAAAGGGTGGAAGATGCCTGTGCGTGGATTCTTAACGTGGGATGGCTGATGCACCCTGATCCAGTGGCAAGGGTTAACCAAGACGACTGGACCTAGCACATACACATACTCCTACTGTCCATAGATCGCAGTGTGGGCTGGCACGTGCTGCCCCCGAACCCTCGCCTCTTCTGGGCCCCGATCTCTCTGCTCCGACCTCCGCGCTCCTCTGCTGTACCTGGGCACCTCCGGTGGTCCTGCCCGCGCTCCAATTGGTGACCTGGGTTTTGGTGACGCACCACTACAGCAGACGCCCCAAAGCGCTGGAGAAGTACCACCAGCGCTGCCTCCGCAAGATCCTGCAAATCCACTGGGAGGATAGATGCACCAATGTCTGTGTTCTTGCTCAGGCCAACATCCCCAGCATTGAAGCACTGACCACATTCGACCAGCTCCGTTGGGCGGGCCACATCGTCCGCGTGCCCGACACGAGACTCCCTAAGCAAGTGCTCTACTTGGAACTCCTACAAGGCAAGCGAGCCTCAGGTGGGAAGAGGAAACGCTTCAAGGACACCCTCAAAGCCTCCTTGATAAAGTGTAACATCCCCACCGGCACCTGGAAATCCCTGTCCCAAGACCACCCAAAGTGGAAGAAAAGCATCCGGGAGGGCGCTGAACACCTCGAGTTTCGTCGCCAAGAGCATGCAGAAAACAAGTGCTGACAGTGGAAGGAGTGTGCGGCAAACCTGGTTCCCCACCAACCCTTTCCTTCAACCATTGTCTGCCCTCAACTGTTAGACTGTAATTCCTGTATTGGACTGTACCGCCACCTGACAACTCACTTTGAGTGGAAGCAAGTCTTCCTCAATTTCGAGGGACTGCCTATGATACTGTTCAATGTTAGCACTGAGTTAAATGAGGCAGCACGGAGACCCACTTAATGTATCTTTCACCAGTATCTATGGAATAGGTAGCATCAGAGTAGAGATCAATGTTCTCTAAGCTGTGCAGCCACGCAGCACCCTGGAGGTCTTGTGCAGCCGGTGAGCCGGCTTTTAAATGGAAACGCCGCGGAATTGTGAATGGGCCAATGCTGCCTGTTCAAAGGGCTGCGCGGCACAAAAAAAATTAGAGTGAGCATTGGTAGAGATATAAATGTTGGCTGCCATTTTTTCCCTAGCTGCAGTTTGCTGGACTGTGGGCATTGCCCATGCACTGAGGAGGTGTACCGGCCAGAAAATAGAATTGAATTGTAATTTTCAAAGAATTGCATACGTAAAATTATTGCTGTTGTGGATTTTTGCATCGCAGAAAAGGCAATTGCAGAACTGGTTCTCCTTGCCACAGTTCTATAATATAAATAACAATGGATGAAATGTCTTTTATTTGACCAGGAAATTAATTATCTGCAAAGCTGTGCCTGTTAATCTCATTATTTGGGCAATTAGATGCATTTCTGACTTAAGATGCATTTAATTGCATAACTTGCTTTTTTTCTTGAAAGAGCCTTTGCTTGCTAGTTAAGACCTGAATTTCCTAGAGGAGTTGCAGAACACGCAGCTTTTATGACTGTATAGCTACATAACTGAACATTAAAGGAATGTAGGACATTGTTCTGCATTAAAGCTATAAATCCATCTTGCAGTCTTATCAATATGAAACTTATGTTGTCTTATTTATTCTATTTTGGCTTTTGTCAAGTCTCTTCTGTTTGAATAGAAGAAAATACTGTTCAGTACAAAGTATTTCTCCCTTCCTGAAGGGCCATGCACTTTTTAAATCTACCAGCCACATAGATACACATTAAAAACATAATATTGTGGCATCCCAGCTGGACCAAGAACTTAAGGTTTAGATCATGGTGGGAAGCATGCTGTTGAATAACATTCTAGAGCATTGTGGAAGAAAAGTGCTGTATTTGAGAGTTTGACTGCTGAGTTTTTAATCATTTGCATCTCTGTTTTCCCCCCCTCCCCACCCCAATGAAAGCTAATTTGTGTTTGTCATGTTTGCAAAGCTTTATTGTAGATTGTAACTAACCTTGTTCGTCAACTCGTAATGTGTGTTTTCGGTGGCTGTTCACAGGTATTGCCCTCTATGCAAAAATGATGCTAATGAAGTGGTGCTAGCTGGTGAGAAACTGAAAGAGAGCAAAAAGAAGGCTAAGATGGCTTCTGCTAACTCTGCCTGCCAGAGAGACTGGGGCAAGGTGAGTAAATTGCAAGTCAGGTATGATGGGTCAGAGGTTTGAAGTGGCTATATTTCAAATGTTGGATACAGTTTTAACAAAGGTGGAAATGGAAGGAAAATCAACCACTCAAGCTATTTCTGTAACTAAATCTGGTGCTTAAAGGGGAGCGATTTTGGTGCTGTAGTTACTAGATAAATTTACTGTGACTAGCTCCATAATTCATTTTCTTTACTGGTCTTGTGAATCTCTGTTGGTACAGGGTATTAAAATACTGTGAAGTTGACAACCCTACACTCCAACTTAGCCTCCACAGCAAAACCTAAACTGTAGGCAGCATTGTGATAGCTTGATAGTGGTACACATAGCCATGCTTGTACAATCCTGGACCTGTTTGATATTACCTCAGTTCCAATTAGCATGTATCATCATGTCTGTGGTATTCTCCTCATAACTATGCTACATCCAACAGTAAATCTGTGGTCAGAATTTAATTTGCCCTTGTAGCCCTTTTTACGTTAAGACATACAGAATGCCTCCTGTTGTTTACTGTCAACGACATTAATTTCTTCATTATGGTTTATTCCAGGGTATGGCCTGTGTAGGTCGCACAAAGGAATGCACAATCGTCCCCTCTAACCACTATGGGCCTGTCCCTGGTGTTCCTGTGGGCACTCAGTGGAAATTCAGGGTCCAGGTATGTTTGCTTTCAGTTTGCAATTCTGGTGAGATGACATAGGCTGAAAATGTTGTATTAAAGCACATTTCAGTCAATGCATTTGGCGTTAATATCACTCATTTTTATCCCATGTTATTTTATAGGGAAGATTAATGTGTTTCACTTTCTGAGCAGCAGCTGTTTTTACTGCTGTGGAGAGATCATTAGCAATCTTTTGTTACCCGATCGATCTTTGCCAATATATGATGGAGCAATTGTTAAGGCTTTTAAATGGGCACATTTCACACAGGTTTTTAGGTTCCCCTGATGTGTAAGTTGGTCCAATGTGCACTTGATCCATGTAGATCTGTAATGAGTTAACTGAGCAGTGGTATGATTTGACCTCTGCACCCTTGATTAGAGAGGGGAAATCAGTTGGAACTCCTGCACCTCATTGCTATCCAGCAATCTCTGTCAAAGTCTTATGAATATGGATACTGGAAATGGGATTGGGGCTTGGTTCTGACCCCTGCCTGCTCTTTCCAGTAGTCATAAAGCTTACCATTACATACAGTGAATAGCACTGACCTCCATGTGACTGCTTGCTCTATTCATTAAAAGCTTAAAAGTGGCTTCATAGACTGCCTAAGTTCTTATAATCATTGGTTTTGCATTACTCGGGTAGTGCAGCTAATGTGTAGCATTGGTTGTGAGACTATCTTTAGTACCTTTGCATGATGCCGTCTCCGTTACTACTGCTAGACATTTTGAGATATACAGCTGATAAATCCATCACTATCCTTGGTGCATATGAGGCACAGATTATTTCTGCATTCTAATAGCCTTGTACAAAAGGAATGCAGACTAATTAGACAGGTCATGTATATTCAGGTCCAAACCCACATTTAATGGCACTCCGTCTAGTTACTGCAATAGAATGCTTCATCTGGCTTGGCTATATTCTCTTATCCCAATGTGTTGCATTGCATGCGAGATGTGTAATCAAGCTAGAACTTTGGATGGCACAGTATGAAGAATCTGATTTTAACAGTACCTCCAAGCAGAGACTGGTTGTCATGTGTGCTACAGAATGTTATTGGTAGAGCCTGGGAACAGATCCCTAGCCTGTCCACTTGGCTGGGGATGCTGTGAAATATTGGGTGATTGTGGGGAAGGAAAATGGATAAGCTTACTTTTGTAATCTTTGACTTCAAACATCTGAGCATCTTTGTCCTAGCCTCTCCTGAACTATGGAAATGTTATTTCAGTGATCATTCCAATTGGTTTCTCTATTTGAAGGTGAGTGAATCAGGAGTTCACAGGCCACACGTGGCAGGAATTCATGGCCGAAGCAATGATGGAGCATATTCCCTTGTGCTTGCAGGAGGCTATGAAGATGATGTGGTGAGTTGGACATATTAATGTTTCAGGCCAGTTATCCCCCCGAGTCCTGGCCAATATTTATCCCTTGATCAACATAACTAAAACCAGATTATCTGGTTATTATCACATTGCTGTATGCAAATTGGCTGCCTCATTTCCTATATTCCTACAGTGACTACACTTGATTGGCTGTAAAGTGCTTTAGGATGTCCTGAGGTTGTAAACTGCACTATAGAAATGCACATTGCTCTTTAATAGACTTGAGGGGGACGTAGACACTGGTGAAATGAGCAGACACGTGGCAGATGAAATTTAATGCAGTGTGAAGTGTTGTATTTTGGTAGGGAGAATGAAGAGGTAATATGGGTTGAGCCTCTTATCCGGCACCACCCCCGGCCGCTGCGTGGCGCATGCGCAGAACTCCGACCGCCCACCCCCAGGTTTCCCATTCCCTTTTTAGGCACAATGGTGATACTGATCCTTTATGATTTAATTAAATCATTCACCTAAACAGAAAATCAACACATTTACTAGAAAGAAAGCAATCAGCAGTAACAAAAGCCCCCTCAACCTAGAACACCTCTGGGCCCGACCTTGGGCGACCTCCGACTCCCCTTGGGCTGATGACCTCCCCTCATCTGGCACAGGCCAGGTCCCGAGGGTGCCGGATAAGGGAGGTTCAACCTGTATAAGCTAAATGGTACAGTTTTTAATGGGGTGCAGGAACAGAGCCATCTGGGGCGGGGGGGGGGGGGCGGTGTACGAACACAAATCTTGGAAGGTAGCAGGACAAGTTGAGAAGGCTGCTTTGTTAAAAGCGGCATAGAGCAAGGAAGTTATGCTAAATCTTTATAAAATACTGCTCAATTTTGGACACCACACTTTTTAGGAAGAATGTCCAGTCCTTCGAGAGTGCAGAAGAGATTTACTAAAATGGTAGCTGGAATGAGGGGCTTCAGTTATGTGGAGAGACTTGAGAAGCTGGGATTGTCATCCTTAGAGCAGAGAATGTTGAGAAGATTTGTTGAGGGGTTCAAAACTATGAAGGGCTTTGATAGAGTAAATAAGATGAAACTTTCTCGAGTAATTACAGGTCAGTCAACCTAACCTCCGTGGTGGAGAAATTATTGGAGAAAATTCTGAGGAACAGGATAAATCTTCATTTAGAAAGACACTGATTAATCAAGGACAGTCAGCATAGATTTGTTAAGGGAAGGTCATGTCTGACTGACTTGATTGAATTTTTTGAGGAGGTTGCGATGAGGGTAGTGAGTTTGATGTAGTGTATATGGATTTTAGATAAGGTCCCACATGGCAGACTAGTCCCGAAAGTAAAAGCCCATGGGATCCGATGCAAAGTGGCAAGTTGGATCCAAAATTAGCTCGGAGGCAGGAAGCAAGAGTAATGGCTGGGTGTTTGTGACTGAAAGACTGTTTCCAGTGGGGTTCCGCAGGGCTCAGCACTAGGTACCTTGTTTTTTGTGGTATATAGCAATGATTTGGACTTGAATGTAGGTGGTATGATTAAGAAGTTTGCAGATGATACAAAAATTAGCGCTGTGGTTGATGAAGAAGCTATGGTGCAGGAAGATATCAATAACTGGTCAGGTCGGCAGAACAGTGGCAAATGGAATTCAATCCGGAGAAGTGTGAGGTAATGCATTTGGGGAGGGCTAACAAAGCAAGGGAATACACATTAAATGATAAGACACTGAGAAGCGTAGAGGAACAAAGGGACCTTGGAGTGCAGGTCCACAGATCCCTGAAGGTAGCTGGCCAGGTAGATAAGTTGGTTAAGAAGGCATATGGAATACTTGTCTTTATTAGCCAAGGCATAGAATATAAGAGCAGGGAGGTTATGCTTAAACTGCATAAAACACTAGATAGGCCACAGCTAGAGTATTATGTGCAATTATGGTCACCACATTAAAGGGACGATGTGATTGCGCTAGAGAGGGTACAGAGGAGATTTGAGGATGTTGCCTGGACTGGAGAATTTTAGCTATGAGGAAAGATTGGATGGGCTTGGGTTTTCTTTGGAACAGAGGAGGCTGAGGGGAAACCTTAGAGGTGTATAAAATCATGAGGGACTTGGATTCTTCCTATCCACTCTTATCTCCCTTTAGCAGAGGGGTCAAGACCAGGGGTCTTGGATTTAAAATAATTGGTAGGAGGTTTGGATGGGATTTGAGGGGAAATCTTTTCACCCAGAGGGTGGTGGGGATCTGGAACTCACTGCCTGAAAGGGTGGTAGAGGCAGAAACCCTCACCACTTTTTAAAAAAGTACTTGAAGTGCCGTAACCTGGAAAGTGGGATTAGGCTGGATAGCTTTGTTGGCCAGCGTGGACACGGTGGGCCGAAATGGCCTCCTTCCGTGCTGTAAATTTCTATGAAGCGTCGGTAACTAGAGGACACCGTTTTGAGATGATGGGCAAAAGAACAAAGGCGACATGAACTTTTACGCAGTGAGTTGTGGTGGTCTGGAATACACTGCCTGAAGGGGTGGTGGGAGCAGACTCAACAGTAACTTTCAAAAGGGATTTTGATAAATGTTTGGGGGAAATTTACAGGGCTATGGAGATGGAGCCAGGGTGTGTGACTGATTGGATAACTGGCACGGGTGCAATGGCCTGAATGGTGCAGCACAGGAGGAGGCCATGCTATATGATTCTATTATACAAAAAGCATTTTATTAAACATCTCCAGGCCCCTGTTTCCATTTATGTTGTTCTAATTCCTATAATTAATTTACACCTCAAATGCAACAATTTTACAAGGTTCTATTTTAATTTAGAAAAAACAATGAATAAAAGTTAACTGAGATTATAAACATTAAATGGCAAGATAAGGAAAGAAAATGGAATATATATGGTGTGGGAAGCATACCTCCTCCCACTGTACATTTTGGTACACATGTAAACTCCGTATCCACATTGCACTCTCATCTCTTACTGCAACTTTGTATGGATTCTAGCATGATGAGACTTTTCATACCACTACTAGTTTCTGGTGCCTGGATTCAATACCGTCATTTAACTTGTCTGCAAAGCAGGGATCCATTAGTTGGACCTGACAGTGCATTGTGCAATCAAGATTCTGAAATCTTGTGCAGAAATACTGCAATTGGTTTCATTACTATAGTTGCTGTATATTGGAATATTGATTTTTGGATCCTTTTTAAACCGTTCCCTGAATGAGGCGCTTTGGTGGTTCTTCAATAAATTAATGTGTGTAAAAGTTAAATGTAACCCAATCACAAAAAGTTATGATTAGTATTAATCGTCTGTTAGTGAAATTGCCTTGCATTTGGGAGTAGAGTGGAGGGGAGGATATCAGATTTTAATTGCAGGTAGTAGATATTCAGGTCTGATTTGAAAGTGGAGTTGAAGTAGAAGATCAGCCATGATCTTACTGAATGGCAGAGCGAGCTTAAGAGGCCGAATGGCCTGCTCCTAGTTCTTATGTTTGGGAACTGATCACAATGACTTGATCGTAAGTTTTTTGATACTATGGAACTATGGAAAATACATCTAATGAACAATTGAGAACTCTGCTGAAAAGGTGGAATGAATGTTGAGCCCATTCTCTTACAGGATCATGGGGGTGATTTCACCTATACAGGAAGTGGTGGGCGTGACCTTTCTGGAAACAAGCGCACAGCAGAACAATCATGTGATCAGAAGCTGACCAACATGAACAGGTTGGCCCTAATTTTTCACTTCATCTAATGCAAGAAAAAAAAAAATGGATTTACTTCAATGTTTTTAATTCTGCCATTGCTCAACAAAGAGAAATCTGAACTGTACTGAGTTTTTGGTGCACATACTGTTTGTGCATTTTATGGAGCTGGTTTTAGGGTAGTTGATCAGTGAGTTCTGGCTTTTTGTCTACTTCTGGTGAATTAGGCATACAGTTAACACAGTTTACATCCTCTATGTATGGGAGTTGATCCAGAGACCTCTGCTCTTATTACGAGGAACGCATGGTTTGTTTTATATTCAAGTGAGATGTTTGAAAACCTAAATGTTTTTGTTTTCTTGTATTGAAGCCTTTGCTGCTTTTTCTTTTCTTAAGTCTACTATTGGGTTTAGTCTATATCCTCCTCTCCATTTTACACCCCAAATTCTCTCTGTTCTGTAAGTATGTCACTGATTTTCCCATTAAATTTTATAAATTCTCCTTCCAAATAGCTTTTGAACTTCAGTATACTACTGAACATAGATTTTTAAATTGCACATTTTGGTTAAGTACTATATTGATGTATGTGAGTGTATAGTTTGCTATAATAGGAAATTGAAAAATAACTTTCTTTTGCAGGGCTTTGGCATTGAACTGTAACGCTCCTATTAATGACAAAGTAGGAGCTGATGCTAAAGATTGGAGAGCTGGAAAATCAGTCAGGGTTGTGAGAAGCGCCAAAGGCCGTAAACACAGCAAGTTTGCACCAGAAGAAGGGAACCGTTATGATGGCATTTATAAGGTGTGTACAAGATAACTTACAACGGTTTTAATTTGCGCATTTTCTTTAAATACACATCAGAGCTGAGGTGTTAAAATTGGTGCTGCTCGTAATTTTGTTTCCATATTCCTCAAATTGGATCGGGGAACCTAGTTCCTGTTTTCATTAGTACTATATCTCACTGATGTGTGTAGTATAAATCAAGAAATAATGGAGACTTGTAAGAAAGGTGCGGCAATAATCATGGGCGATTTTAATCTTATTGATTGGACAAATCAAATTGGTCAAGGTAGCCTTGAGGAAGAGTCCATGGGATGGCTTCCTTGAACAGTACATTGTGGAACCAACCAACCAACCAACCAGGGAGAAGGCTATCTTAGATCTTGTACTGTATAATGAGGCAGGATTAATAAATGATCTCATAGTAAAGAATCCTCTGGGAAAGAATGATCATAGCATGGTTGAATTTCAAATTTAGTTGGAGAGTGAAAAAGTTGGATCTGAAACCAGTGTCATGACTTTAAATAAAGCTGATTGCAAAGGTATGAAGGCCAAGTTGGATAAAATGGACTGGGAAAATAAATCAAAGAGTAAGACGGTTGATGAGCATGGCAGACATTTAAGGAAATATATCCCAGTGAGAAGGAAAGACTAAGAGAAGGGAGAACCATCTGTGGCTAACTAAGGAAGTAAAGGATAGTATCAAACAATGGCATACAATGTTGCCAAGATTAGTGGGAGGCCAGAGGATTGGGACATTGTTTAAAAACCAGCAAAGGACGACTAAAGAAAATCGAGAGAGAAGATGGATTATGAGAGTAAACTAGCAAGAAATATAAAAACAGATAGTAAAAGCTTCTACAGGTATATAAAAAGGAAGAGAGTAGCTAAAGTAAATGTTGGTCCCTTTTAGAGAATGAGACTGAGGAATAAATGGGGAAATGGCAGAGACTTTGAACAAATATTTTGTATTGGTCTTTATGGTAGAAGACACTAAAAACATCCCAATAATAGGTTATCAAGGGGCTATAGGCACTATCACTAAAGAAAAACGACTCAGTAAAATAATGGAACTAAAGGTGGAAAAGTCCCCTGGGCCTGATGGCTTCATCCTAGGGTCCTAAAAGAAGTGTCTACAGAGATAGCGGTTGCATTGGTTGCAATTTACCAAAATTGGAGAGGTCCCAGCGGATTGGAAAAGCGCAAATGTAATGCCCCTATTTAAAAAAAAAAAAGGAGGGAGTCAGAAAGCAAGAAACTAGACCAGTTAGCCTAACATCTGTTGTTGGGAAAATGCTGGAGTCCATTATTCAGGAAGCAGTAGCAGGATATTTGGAAAAGCATTATTCAATCAAGCAATCATGGTTTTATGAAAGGGAAATCATGTTTGACAAATTTGCTGGAGTTCTTTGAGGATGTAACGAGCAGAGTGGATTAGGGGGAACCAGTGGATGTGGTATATTTGGATTTCCAGAAGGCATTTGATAAAGGTGCCACATAAAAGTTTACTGCACAAGATAAGAGCTCACTGGATTGGTAATATATTAGCATGGATAGAGGACTGGCTAACTAAAAGAAAACAGTCGGGATAAATGGGTCATTTTACAGTTGGCAAACGGTACCTAGTGGGGTGCCACATGGATTGGTGCTGGGGCCTCAACTATTTACAATCTATATTAATGTCTTGGATGAAGGGACCAAGTGTAATATAGCCAAGTTTGTTGATGATAGAAAGATGGGTGGGAAAGTAAGTTGCGTGGAGGACACAAAGAATCTGCAAAGGGATATAGACAGGCTAATTGAGTGGGCAAACATTTGGCAGATGGAGTATAATGTGGGAACATGTGAGGTTATCCACTTCGGCAGGAAAAATAAAAAAGCAAATTATTATTTAAATGGAGAGAGATTACAAAATGCTGCAGTACAGCGGGACCTGGGGGTCCTTCTGCATGAAGCACAAAGTTAGTATGCAGGTACAGCAAATAATCAGAGGCAAACGGAATGTTGGCCTTTATTACAAGGGGGATGGAATATAAAAGCAGGGAAGTTCTGCTACAACTGTACAGGGTATTGATGAGGCCACACCGAGAATACTGCATACAGTTTTGGTCTCATTTAAGGAAGGATATACTTGCATCGAAGGCAGTTCAGAGAAGGTTTACTAGGTTGATTCCTGAGATGAAGGGGTTGACTTATGAAGGCAGGTTGGACCTATGCTCATTGGAGTTTAGAAGAATGAAAGGTGATCTTATTGAAACATAAGATACTGAGGGGGCTTGACAAGGTAGATGCAGAGAGGACGTTTCCACTCATGGAAACTAGAACGAGGGGGGCATAATTTAAGAATGGGGGTCACCCATTGAGAACTGAGATGAGGAGAAATTTATTCTGAGGGTTGTAAATCTCTGCAATTCTCTGCCCCAGAGAGCTGTGGAGGCTGGGTCATTGAATATATTTAAGTTGGGGATAGACAGATTTTTGAATGTTAAGGGAGTGAAGGGTTATGGCTAGTGGGCAGGGAAGTGGAACTTGAGCCGAGGATCAGATCAGCCATGATCTTATTGAATGGTGGAGCAGGCTTGAGTGGCCAATGGCCTACACCTGCTCCTATTTCTTATATTCCAACATTTTAATTTTGAGTTTTACTTTTTCAAATTCCCTCCCTTTATCCCCAGGGTGCACTGTGGTACTAATCCATCAACAGAAATAACTTGTGCTATTAAATTTGTCATTCTCTGTTATACTTGAAACCTGTAATTGGTTTAACCTAATTAAACCAATATTTTGTAGAAAAGAATTCATAGATATGATCGATAATTGGACAAATATTTTAATTCATAGCTTTTTCAATTAAAAAAAAATGTACACTTCATCTTTGCTATAACTCCAGTGTGGGGAAGGGAATGGAAAGGAAAACAGAAACCTCCTTGTTTGAGTTATGTGGTAATTGTTTCCGAACTAGGTGGCGAAATACTGGCCTGAGACAGGAAAGTCTGGTTTCTTGGTTTGGAGATACTTGTTGAAACGAGATGATGAAGAACCAGCTCCGTGGACTAAAGATGGTAAAGAGAGGATGAAGAAACTAGGATTGACTATGCAGGTAACTTTTTTTATTTTAAACTATTCGGCTTATGATCTAATGAGTTATTGTACAACTAAAAGCCACTTGGCAAAATTGGTGTTGTCTAACTGACATTTTCAGCGGACAAAGTTGCAGCTGGGCTAAGACATGAGTTTTCAGTGTTGTTTTAATTGTGGAATATGTTTCATTAACAAATCTTGTGCAACAGTACCCCGAAGGTTACCTTGATTCCCTCGCCAATAAAGAGAAAGAGAAGGAGAATAAAAAGCGAGATGAAGATCCTGAGCCAACACCAAGCAAAAGGAAAAGAAAATCAAATGCAGGTCTGTAGATTGTATTTTGAAGTTGGAGAACTCCAAGCTATTGCTACGTTTTCACCTAGTAAATATTCTACAGTTCAATCTGGTAGAGCACTTGTGTCAGCATGCAAAACATAGTGCAAAACAGTTTTCTTTTGCATAGATCCTGATCTTGATTAAGTTGTCTGGAGAATCCATAAGACCAAGCATCGTTGAGAAAGATAGAGAATCTGAATACAAGTTGTTCATCTTGCCTTTACCCTTCTTTGCTAAAATTGGGGCAGCTGCATTGAGAATATATATTTTTTTAAGTGGAGATCTGCAGGAGAGTGAGAGTTTCCAGTATTTTAGCTTTTTAATCTAATTTTTTTTTAAATGACACTTGGAATTTCTGTTCTCATCTAACTTAAAAATTGTGTGGAATAACCTGAGACAATGGAGTCTTCTCGGATTTTTTTTTAAGTTGCTCAATTATAGATTCATACTTTATAAAAATAAACATTGTTGACATTCTAATAAGTCTCAGCTACAGATTTCAATGAGATTGCCCTGCTGGCTACAAAGGATGGGAAAGAAAGTGAAGAAAGGGTATAGTAGTCTAGTGTATGTTTCTGGCTGAGTAATCCAGATGCCTGGACTAATAATAGAGAACGTGTTCAAATCTCACCGTGGAGGTAGTTTAAGAATTGGAATTCAGTTTTAGAAAAGAATCAGTAAAAGTTTTCATGAAACTATTTAATTGTCATAAGATCAATCGGTTCACTAATGTTTTTTAGGGAAGGAAACCTGTTTTCTTTACTTAGTCTGGCTGTATACATGACTCAGTCCCATGCCACAATGGTTGACTCTTAACTGCCCTCTGAAGTGGCCTAGCATGCCACTCAGTTGTATCAAACTACTACATGCAGTGGTTCAAGAATACCACCTTCTGAGAGCAACCAGGATTGAATATAGAAAATAGGTGCAGGAGTAGGCCCTTCGAGCCTGCACCACCATTCAATAAGATCATGACTGATCATTCCCTCAGTACCCCTTTCCTGTTTTCTCTCCATATCCCTTGATTCCCTTAGCCGTAAGGGCCATATCTAACTCCCTCTTGAATATATCCAATGAACTGGCATCAGCAACTCTTTCTGGCAGGGAATTCCACAGGGTAACAACTCTGAGTGAAGAAGTTTCTCCTCATCTCAGTCCTAAATGGCCTACCCTTTATCCAAAGACTGTGTTCTCTGGTTCTGGACTTCCCCGACATCGGGAACATTCTACCTGCATCTAACCTGTCCCGTCCCATCAGAATCTTGTTTGTTTCTATGAGACCCCCTCTCATCCTTCTAAACTCCAATGTATAAAGGCCCAGTTGATCCAGTCTCTCCTCATATGTCAGTTCAGCCATCCTGGGAATCAGTCTGGTGAACGTTCGCTGCACTCCCTCAATAGCAAGAACGTCCTTCCTCAGATTAGGAGACCAAAACTGAATACACTATTCCAGGTGAGGCCTCACCAAGACCCTGTATAACTACAGTAAGACCTCCCTGCTCCTATACTCAAATCTCCTAGCTATGAAGGCCAACATACCATTTGCCTTCTTCACCGCCTGCTGTACTTCTATGCCAACTTTCAGTGACTGATGAAACATGACACCCAGGTCTCATTGCACCTCCCTTTTTCCTAATCTGCCACCTTTCAGATAATATTCTGTCTTTGCGTTTTTGCCCCCAAAGTGGATAACCTCACATTTATCCACATTATACAGCATCTGCCATGCATTTGCCCACTCACCTAACCTGTCCAAATCAGCCTCTTAGCGTCCCCCTCACAGCTCACACCGCCACCCAATTTAGTGCCATCTGCAAACTTGGAGATATTACACTCAATTCCTTCTAAATCATTGATATATATTGTAAAGAGCTGGGCTCCCAGCACTGAGCCCTGCGGCACTCCACTAGTCACTGCCTGCCATTCTGAAAAGGACCTGTTTATCCCAACTCTCTGCTTCCTGTCTACCAACCAGTTCTCTATCCACGTCCGTATAGTACCCCCAATACCATGTGCTTTGATTTTGCACACCAATCTCTTGTGTGGGACCTTGTCAAAAGCCTTTTGAAAGTCCAAATACACCACATCCACTGGTTCTCCCATGTCCACTCTACCAGTTACATCCTCAAAAAATTCCAGAAGATTCGTCAAGCATGATTTCCCCTTCATAAATCCATGCTGACTTGGACTGATCCTGTCGCTGCTTTCCAAATGCGCTGCAATTTCATCTTTAATAATTGATTCCAACATTTTCCCTACTGATGTCAGGCTAACCGGTCTATAATTACCCGCTTTCTCTCTCTCCCTCCCTTTTTAAAAATAAAGTGGTGTTACATTAGCTCCCCTCCAGTCCATAGGAACTGATCCAGAGTCGATAGACTGTTGGAAAATGATTACCAATGCATCCACTATTTCTAGGGCCACTTCCTTAAGTACTCTGGGATGCAGACTATAAGTACTTGCCTTGCCAGCGACAACCACATCCATGGAATTTTGATAATCTAGGCAATTTTGACCACCTTTTGTGTTTTTACATATAGTTGAAATGCAGAAAAATATTCTGAAGACAAAACTTTTCTTTTCTATGCCCCAGCCCCCAGATCCCAATATTCTGGATGAACATGCTACATTCGCAGATAGGCAATTTGCTCTGTCTCTCAGTCCCACTCTGAAACAGCCTGCGAGTAGATGCTCCAGTGCTAGTTTTGTTTACACCTTTTTTTTTTAAAGCTAACTAAGATGGGTTGTTTGAACATGTAAATTATTACAAACATGAACTTGCATCCTGTTGTTCCTTGTTGTGAAATGCAACATGCTACGTGGCTGTTATAGTTCTCTCCAAATCTCATAGACTCTTCTCTACCTTTTTTTCTTTTCCCACACCCCTCCCTCATTTTAGCATAATGCTAAATCAGTTAATAGGAAAATCTGTTTGACTAACAGACAAATGACACACATGGTAAAACCAGTATTAGTGCCACAAAATTAAAGTACAGTAAACTCTCGTTTACCCGGATTGTTTGGGGATTCAGCAATTTCAGGTAAACAAATTTTCCGATAGGGCGAGTTTACATTTTAAAGTTAATATTTGAAGGTGATAGAACCACCCACAAAATATTTTATATATCGTATCGTATAGATCTTGATCTGCCCTTTCCAGAGCTGTTCAGATTGAAAATTGATTCAAAACTTTTCAAAATATAAAACAAATAATTGACAGGTGCTAAATTTATATGGTCGAATAAATAAAACGAAGATTTAGTTCATGTAATTTGAACGTGAATGTAATAAGTTATGAATATTTTCATTTATTTTTTCAAAATTAAAAATAAATGTCTAATAAATGAAACAATATTTAGTTCATGTTATTTTATTATTCTATTGAATTTGCTTATTCTGCCATTGCTGCTGCTTCAATTGCTACTTCTGCCAATATTTCTTCGTCTGCAGATGCTCCTTTTTCTGTGTTGACATTTGAGATTGATTTTTAAAATAGCAATTTTATATCTGCTTGTTTAAATGAATTCATTTTCTTTGGTTTTCTTTGAAACATTTTAATTACATTCATAAAGCACTTGGTCTAGTTTGTCAAGCTTCGGCTTTCGCAAATTATTGCAAGACATTGCCTTCACGGAAGATTCAGAAGCAGTGGTGAAACTTTCTAAATCTTTTGCTTCTTGATATCATAAATTATTGATGATCCAACTTCATATTCGCCCATCAAAGTACGCACACTTCTGCCAGCTTCAGACTTCTTTTATAATTTCTAATTTCCGCTGAATGTTCAATACTTTTCGTTTCCTAATGCTGCATTTGCTTTTAGTGCTGTCAGAAGGCATTTTAAATTGTTTGATTTCAGGGTGTTTTGAACAAGTACACGCGACAGACTGATGCGTTGCAATGAACTGCTTTCAATGTGTGTGACGGTTTGAAAAGTGAGCAAGAAGTCCACGCCTGCGTCAATTTATGTGTAATTGAGCAACCTGGCCACGTTTGCGATAGTTGAAGTGAGCGAGATATTCACATGTGTGACAGTTAAATTGCCGAATCTCGCAATATTTTAAATTCCGTTACGGCGGGTTTTCTGTTACATTCGTATCTGGGTAAACGAGAGTTTACTGCAATATGAATGTTTGTAACTTGTTGTCTGCTATCTGAAAATTTAAATGGGTTAGAGTAATGACTGATCCAAGATTCAGGGATGAATTTTCTGGAGTTTTTGGATTGGGAATGAACTTTCACTTTAACATTGGAAAAAGGAGCAGAATTGCAAGTTGCTCAGATACTACTACAAGTCGCTACTGTACTTGAGTGTGCTGTACATCGTATCGTAGGTTAGAAAGTAGTCACAGCTTCGTACAGCTTCTGCATTTGGTAATCTAACACTTAAAAGATTTTACAAATCGTCTGTTTCTGATAATCTACAACCTTTCATCTGAGTGCTTTTATTTCTTTTTAACTTGTGAATACACTTTAAAAATCCACCATTTAATAACTTTTCCCCTCAAAATTCTTTGTGGGGGGAAAAAATGATCAAAACATAACCACATAGTTTTTTGGTGTGTTGTAGAGTACTTTGATGCCGATATTCCAAAACATAATGTCTTTTCAGATGAGGATAACGTTTCATCAGCCCTGTCACCAAAAGGCACCCCAAAAAAGACAAAGATGGAAGCATTCAAACTGACGGCAGAGCAGAAGAAACTCATAAAAGATGATGAAGTTAATAAGAAGGTGTGGGATGAAGCACTGCTATCCCTTAAGGATGGACCGGTAAGGATTGAATTTGGTTTCAAAATTTTTTATTGCAAGATTATTCTAATGCATATAGAGCTCTTTTTGCCCTGCCCTTGGATGACCGACACCTGGAGACTTTTGAGTAAAGTAAATACATTGAGGCTGGGTGCTAAAGCAGCTTTTTAAAGCTCTCTAGATTGCATGGTTGTCAGCAAGTACTGGTACATTCAGCATTTTTTAAATTGCAGTAGGATTCATGTACATTATAAGAAACTGTAGTGGGGAACTTTCATAAATGAATGTGGCATTTGTGAGGCATGGTTTGGAGATAATCTGTCAATTTCCTATAATGATTGATGATTTGAAATTTGTTTCTCCAGAAATTCCTGTCAAAATTGGAGGAAACGTTCTTGTGCATTTGTTGTCAGGAGGTGGTATTCCAGCCAATTACAACAGACTGTCAACACAATGTCTGTAAAGTAAGTACTGTAGCTGTTAAAACAACCCCACACTGCAAAACTAATCTTGGATCATTTTCACTGTACTAGATTATATTTAATTTGGCTTCTGGAGACCTCTGACTTGCTGGTATCCATATATTGCCTGCCTTGTCACAAGTAACATTCTGGCTGGAAATTGCATTTGCATGCAAACCTGCTTTCCAAAATTGGGTTGCTGGGAACTGCCTATACATTTTTACTCAAACGGGATAATCCTAAGTAACCAATTCAGGCAAATAGGAACAGTTAGATGTAAATGTAGGAATAATTCAGTTGATAAAAGTGTAAGCAACTGAGCCATACTGTGCAGGAAGGGTCCAAGTTTGATTTACAGTTGGAGTGTCAAAAACAGGACAGTTGGCTTCGGGGGGTGGGGGGGGAAGAGAATTGCAGTTAGTGTTGCACTGTAAAGTACATGTGGTTATCAGATGGGGAATTGATTGGGCTTGGCTGTGAATTACCTGTAATATACTACACTGTTACCATAGCCCTCGTGTTTCAGAGATTTTTTTGTTATCTCCCATTTGCTTTCCTTTCTGCTGAGCTTGAGCAAGTGGCGGGCCCTGGGATGGAATCTGTGGTAAGGCAGCAGAATTTATTGCAGGGACTGAAAATGATGCCTTCTCAATCTTTAGTTGGAGACAATTGTAACTTGTCTACATGACATTGAACATGCAGTGTGACAACACTGAGTTGGTTGTCTTGCAAAAGGTGGTGGAGTTAGGTGTCATCAACATATGTATGGCAACTAATATCATTCCTATCGGTGATGATGATTTAGTCGAAGAACAGGATGGAGCCAAGATAAAATCTCAGACTCCTGGGGTGACAGAATAGGGTTGGGACAAGAAATCACAGCTGGAGTTTCCACATATTTGCTGACAGCACTCAGCTCTTCCTCACCATCACCACCACCACTCTTGACCTCTCTATTTTCTCTGATTTGTCATATTGCTTGTCCAACATTCAGTACTGGATGAGCAGAAATTCCTAGCTGTGCTAGGAAGCGTAGACATGTTGCTTTCTGGGTTAGCATCAAGATCAGTTTTTGTGTTCAGGCTCCGTAGTGTCCTGCAACCAGTTCTCTTCACTAAGTAAATCCTCAAACGTAAAGTGTATTAAAACTGATCGTTATTTGCTTTAATGGGGTTTGTTGTGATAATCCATTAGGGATTTGGTTTCTTGACAATGATTCTCAAGTACAGTTTATTTATGGATTCTTACTTTTTTCCGTTTTAATTACTATAATCCAGAGCTGCTTGCAACGTTCCTTCAAGGCTGACGTGTACACCTGTCCTGCCTGCCGCTATGACATTGGCAAAAACTGCAGCATGGCAGTCAATAAAAGTCTGCAGAGTCTTCTAACCCAACTGTTCCCAGGATATGGTAATGGACGGTGATGCCTTCGTCTTCAGATTACTTCTTGCCTCTTAATTGCTGATGCATCATTTCTTTTAAGCATGGGCATTCTGGCCTGTGCAGCTTGACTGGAGGACAGATTGACTAATGAATCCAGGGTAGCTGACCTCCTGTTCCCCAATCTTTCTGTGTAGCACGTATGAACTTCAAAATCTTTGTGCTTATTTTGTTTTTAGTCTAGGAGCTTGTCTAGATGTGCAGACCAATGTTATTGGTGTAACACTGCGGGGGAAAACATTTTTAAAAAAAAATACTACCTCAAAGTGGGGATAATTTTCTTGGGATCTTTCTTTGGCCAGTGTAGGTTCAGCTGAACACTGACTGTCTAGTCAGCCTTGATTTCCTTTGCTTGATAAGTTAAGCCATCACATAAGTGCCTTAGCCCTTGTTGAAGGCTGGGCTGTGAGCGACTTCCTAGCACTGAATTTTTTTAAACTGCAAATAGCACATTGGTTGACAAACTTAGCTGTGCAGATCAATTTATCAAAGCAGGGAATATGCAGGTGTTTTTGTTGCTGTTATTTTTATACAACAGTAACCTCTTATTTGTGGTTTGTAATTCAGAAATGTACACATTTCTCATCATTTATTCATGTTTGTTGAACTGTTAATGGCCTTTTTCCCACCCTGGTTAACTGTGAAAAGCAATCCTTTATTAATTGAAATTTGTGAAAGGGGATGTAACCTGGGCAAAAGGGGACCTGCAACCTACATGTTAGTACTTGTAAATTAAGTTTTTTCCACAGGCACCCTCTTTCTCTAATGACAATACCAAAGGATGCAGTCTGGTACCTCAACATTGCATGGACATCATTCCATACATCAGATTTAGTCTTTTATGGAGTTAGACTGGACATAATCTAATTTGTTTAATTCCTTTTGAAATGTTTTAGGGTGCTAAATCAATAGTAAAAGGCTGTGGAACTTTGTGGACTTCCATGGGAATTTTTCACTTGGTAAATGCTGTGTCTATATGCTGCGTTAAAATAAAGTTTCTTGCTTTTAACTTGGTGGCTTTACTTTGTGTACATGTATGAGTGCCTGAAATATCAACTTTGCAGCTAGTAATATCAAATATATCCCGGTTCTGCATTGCAAATTGGATGTGGTTTTATGAACATGACCTCATTTTAAAGTTGTAATATGTTGGTTGTTGCAGTCTATGTTGGACATTAAGTTTTGTCATTGTCCTCTTCTGGATGTCTAGAACCTGTACAGTATGAAAGTCTCTTTTTTTTGCTGCTTATGCCACTCTTGGTAGAGGAGAGCACTTTGTCTTATTTGGTGTATTTGGACTTCCAGAAGGCATTTGACAAGGCGCCACATAAAAGGTTGCTGCACAAGTTAAAAGTTCACGGGGTTGGGGGTAATATTAGCATGGATAGAGGAGTGGTTAACTAACAGAGAACAGAGTCGGGATAAATGGTTCATTCTCTGGTTGGCAACCAGTAACTAGTGGGATGCCGCAGGGATCAGTGCTGGGATCCCAACTATTTACAATCTATATTAACGACTTGGAAGAAGGGACAATGTAATGTAGCCAAGTTTGCTGATGATACAAAGATGGGAGGAAAAGCAATGCATGAGCTATCCTGCAATTGTTGGAAAGTACAACAAACTAGTTTGCTGTTCATTCTTTTTTAATTCCCTCCTGCAGAAAAGTCAGCCCTGACATTTTTATAAAATAAAACATTGAGCTGTTTACTGCTAGACTGTTGTTTTCTACATTGGAGGTATAACAAATGGATCAAGGACTTAGTGATGAAGGAAGACATTTGAGTGAACAGGCTGAAGATTTCTCTCAAAATCTGTACTTCTTGTAGATTGAATCTTTGGAAATCCCAGCCAAGTTCAGTTCATCAGAACATTAAGAGGGAAGTTTGATTCCTAAAGTGGATCAAGGGCTGTACTTAAAGAACTCTGAGCATAGCAATAATAAGAATACCATTCTCACCTCAAACCGTATTGGATACATCACAGTAAAATAAACGTTTGTGCCATATTGAACGAATACATGCAAGGATAATGCAGCTATCACCATAATACCAAATAAATGAATTATCAATTGGAGACTCGCCATAACATTTTCTGCATGTGCTTGGTAACATCTTTGCAGCGCTAAATTTTTATAACTTTGGTGACCATGTGATAGAGATGTAACTTAGTCAGGTAGCCGTTGTATCAAAGGTTTAACCTCTACCGTACTGATTCAGGCTGCTGGAGTCTGTCACTGACCAGTTATCAGTAATTTCTTTTACCAATATTAGCTATTATATTAAACTTCAGGCCAACACCTTGGAAGTATTTGTGCCTCTGCAACTCCTCTGTTGCTATGTGCTATAGTTACACGAATACCAATGCTTTACCATTAGACTTGATTCTTAAAACAAATTCTCTGACCTGTACACTGACAAACAGGATAACAGTAGTTTCTCATTAAAAGGCTATTCACAATTTTTAATATTGAAGCAGGTTCTTCTACTTTTTTCTCTTCCCCCCCCTGCAGGTGCTGATTCTTACTAGAGTATAATTCCACAAACACTTGCAACATTCTTTATATATTCCCAAATGCCTGTTCATTACATTTGAGCCTATGCAGTGAATCAACATACTAATTTGACTTGATATCCACATATTATTTGCAGCAGGATTCATTCATAGCTGATCTATCCCCCCACATTACAGTTGTCCTCTGTGCCCCAGGTTTTTAATCTGGTGTCTTGGAACTGGAGTTTGAATCTGGTTCCTATAGCTTGGCGTCATACCACCTGCAACCGTTACCCACTCAACTAGTGAGAGGGCTAGCCAAAGGCATCTGCTAAAAAGTATGTTTATAGACATCAGATAACTAGGGGTACAGAATTGGGGAATGGCACCTCAATGGCTAGGCTCATCTGCTCAATAGCCTTGGGTGAAGCAGCAGAGACAATCTGTAGCCGAGTACGTTTGAGATTGATAGAACATTGTAAGAAGATGAGTAAATTAAAATATGAAGTGTGTGTGATCATTCAGTGGCCTTTCCAGGTAACATTCCACAATTCTGGGTTTTAAAAAAAATAACGTACTAATTTATTTTTTCCCAACTGACTTTCCTAACAGTTAACTTCTGTTGATTTTGCCATCTCCACTTGCACCCTATTTAAACTCATCTTTTAATTTATCCTATTACCATCTTTTTAACTTGCACCATCATCCCCTTTGTCTTTTAATCTCTTTTGCCTTCCACCTGATCACAGACCTTCCCTTTTGTTTTCTTCCCTCTCTTTCTCCCCCCCCCCCCCCCACCCTTTTCCCTGCCCCTAGACTTGCTTAAAAATCTGTTACATCTAACTTTTTCCAGCTCTGATAAAGGGTTATCGACCTGCAACATTAACTCTGTTTCTCTATCCACAGATGCTGCCTGATCTGAGTGTTTCCAGCAATTTCTGTTGTAATTTATTTATGTTTAATGGTGCATGATGGTTCCAGTGGAGGTATTGGTCTGCGCTGGAACTGATGACAACAAAAATGCTTAGAATTTTCTTTGGGAAACACCCAGAGTCCCGGGCAAATAATATTCTGCTGAAAAATAAGAACAAAGGACACTGGATGATTAAAGACATCATAAAGAAATGTAAAGGAAAAATTGTACACAAGGAAAGAGGCATACACCAAGTATAATCAAGTAATAAATAATGAGCGGAAGTAATAAGCGGTTTAGCATCTTTGAAAGTGAATAAATCTCCAGGACTGGATGAAATGTATCCCAGGCTGTTAAGAGAAGCAAGTGAGAAAATGGAGGCTCTGGCTATCATTTTCCAATCCTCTCTGGCTACAGGTGTGCTGGAGGACTGCTAATGTTGTACCATTGTTTAAAAAGGGATAGACAGCGTACTTGCATGCCAGTCACCATAGCAGTGGAAAAATTATTGGAAAAAATTCTGAGGGACAGGATAAATATTTAGAGAGACAGGGATTCATCCAGGACAGTCGGCATGGATTTGTTAAGGGAAGGTCATGTATGATTAACTTGATTGAATTTTTTGAGGAGGTAACAGAGAGTCAATGAGAGTAGTGCATTTGATGTATATATGGATTTTAGCAAGGCTTTTGATGAGCTCCCACATGGCAGACTGGTCATGAAAGTAAAAGCCCATGGGATCGAAGGCAAAGTGGCAAGTTGGATCTTAAAATTGGCTGAGGCAGGAAGCAAAGGGTAATAATTGATGGATGTTTTTGTGACTGGAGTGCTGTTTCCAGTGGAGTTCTGCAGGGCTCAGTACTAGGCCCCTTGCTTTTTGTGGTATATATTGGATGATTTAGACTTGAATATAGGATGTGATTAAGAAGTTTGCAGATGATACAAAAATTGGCTGTGTCGTTGAAAAAGAAAGCTGTAAACTGCAGGATATCAATGGACTGGTCAGGTGAGTGGAACAGTGGCAGATGGAATTCAATCTGGAGGTAATGCAGTTGGCGAGGGTTAACAAAGCAAGAGAATACACAATAAATGGTAGGATACTGAGAAGTGTAGAGGAACAAAGGGACCTTTGAGTTCATGTCCACAGATACCTGACTGTAGCAGGACTAGAAGATAAGGTTAAGAAGGCATACAGGATACTTGGCTTTTATTAGCCGATGCATAGAAAATAAGAGTAAGGAGGTTATCCTTGAACTGTATAAAACATTAGTTGAGCTGGAGTACTGCGTGCAATTCTGGTCACCACATTACAGGAATTATGTGATTGCACTCGAGAGGGTACGGAGGATGTTGCCTGGACTGGAGAATTTTAGCTATAAGGAAAGACTGGATAGGCTGCGGTTGTTTTCTTGGAACATAGGAGGCTGAGGGGGTCTAGATAATGGATAGGAAGGATCTATTTCCCTCAGCAGAGGTGTCAATAACCATGGGGCATAGATTTAAAGTAATTGGTAGCAGGTTGCGAGGGGGTTTTGAGGAGAAATGTTTTCACCCAGAGGTTGGTGGGATCTGGTTCTCACTGCCTGAAAGGGTGTTCGAGGCAGACCCCCTCACCACATTTTAAAAAGTACTTGGATATACACTTGAAGTGCCATGACCTATAAGGCTATGGAACAAGAGCTTGGAAAGTGCGATTAGGCTGGATAGTTCTTTGTCGGCTGGTGTGAACATGATGGGCCAAATGGCCTCCTTCCGTGCTGTAAATTTCTATCTATTAGGTACATGGACAGCAGGAGAGAGCATGACCAGGGAGAATACTCCTGTGAAGTGCCTTGGGATATTTCGTTATGTTAAAGGCACTATATAAATACAAGTAATAATTCAGAGGCCTAGATGAATAAATTGAAGACACAAGTTCAAATCCCACTCACAATCCGCACACAATGCCTCATCTATGGCGGAGGGAAGAATGTGGTAAGGTCTTACATTTGGGTAAGGGTCTTCAGCTGCGGAAGGGATTGCTGGGGTAAGGGTCTTCAGCTGGGGGTGGGATGCACTTAAGCTGGGGTAATGGACTTCGGCTGTGGGAAGGGTCTTCAGCTGGAGGAGGGATGCACTTTACCTGGGGTAAGGAACTTGGCTTTTGGGGAGATCTATTCTCTGGCTTCTGAAGTCAAAATGGATCGAATTACAAATTGGAAGTTCATTCAGAACTTGGGTTGGGCTGGGCTGTTCCAATTACACATTCCAGAGGAACTTCAGGGTGTGGCTTATCCTCCAAGGGGACCAATCAGCAATAGGTCTGGAGAGCCAAACACAAACGGCTGCATTTCAGTTAGTACAAATAGACACATCCTTTCTCCAGGGCAATTTGGGCAGCCAGTGATGCCCACATCCCGTCAACAAATATTTTTTAAAAGCTTAGACAGCAAGTGTTGGCAAACCTCTCCACTGCGCATAGTGTCACAACAGAAGCCAATCCTGACCACATCCAACAACCATGACCATTCACTAGATACAGAGTTGGTAACCCTAGATGACTCTCGCTAGCCCAGGAACACAAGTTATTGAATAAAACCTGTATCTGTGCAACTGAATTTAACTACATTTTGATAAGGTAACACATAATAGATTAATGAATAAGGTCAGAGAATGCAGAGTCAGGACAAATAGCAGAATAGATAGCTAGCTGGCTTCAAGACAGAAAGCAGAGAGTCAGGGTAAAGGATAGTTATTCGGAGTGGAGAAGGTGGCAAGTGGTGTTCCATAAGGATCAGTGCTGGGACCAATGTTGTTCATAATTTATATTAACGATTTATACGTTAGAATCAAAAAACAATTTCTAAATTTGCAGATGACACCAAATTGATAGGGATAGTCAAAACCAACAAATTACATTAATACAACAAATAACAAGGACATTAATAAACTTACAGAATGTGCTTATAATTGGTAAATGAAGTTCAATGCAAATAAATGTGAGGTATTACATTTTGGTAGGAAAAATAGGGAGATCACATTACTTGGAGGGTGCACGTCGAGGTGGGTCAGAGCAACAAAGGGATCTTGGAATACAAGTACATAAATCACTAAAGGTTGTGACACGGGTGAGCAAGGACGTAAAAAAAGCAAACCAAGCACTTGGGTTTATTTCTAGAGGGATAAAATTGAAAAGTAGAGAGGTTATGCTAAACTTGTATCAAACCTTGATTAGACCACACTTGGGAGTACTGTGTACAATTCTGGTTGCTATATTATAAAAAGGATACAGAGGCACTAGAGGTTGCAAAAAACATTTACAATGATGATACCAGAAATGCGAGGGTATACCTATTAAGAAACGATGAACAGGCTAGGTCTCTTTTTTATCTTGAAAAGAGAAAGCTGAGGGGTGACCTAATAGAGGTATTTAAAATTATGAAAGGTTTTGATAGAGAGAGGCTTTCCACTTGTCGGGAAGAGTAAAACTAGAGGCCATCAATATAAGATAGTCACCAAGAAATCAAATAGGGATTTCAGAAGAAATGTCTTTACCCAGAGAGTGGTGAGTATGTGGAACTCACTACCAAGGGAGTGGTTGAAACGAATAATATAGATGCATTTAAGGGGAGGTTAGATAAGCATATCGGGGAGAAGGGAATAGAGGGTATTGCTGATAGTTAGATGAGGAAAGACAGGAGGAGGCTCAAGCATAGCATAAACGCTGGCATGGACTGGTTCGGCTGAATGCCCTTTTTCTCTGCTCTATACCCTATATAATCCCCTATGTAATCTCTGAATTAAAAAAAATAATTTAAATCTGTCATTCATAGTTGCATGGTACCTTGGATCTTTCCCAATCTCTTCCGTCCACAAATCCCTCCTGCTTTTTTCCCCTACTTTGTGTCCCTAGTCTGCTGCACATTTAGTGTCTCTGTCATTCTCTTCATCTACATGTACAGATTGATGATTGACATTTAAAAGAGGGGAATTGACCCTATCGTACTGCTTTGTAAAATTGATCTTTTCTGTGATGCTAAAGCCAGAGTGTAAATGAGAGAAATGTGATAAGTCTTCATTAATGCAGTCATGTCTCTATATACTAGCATTGAGTATTTCTGGAATACTTAATAAGCATTAGAATCTTTTAAGCTGTTTGTAATATTGTTGATAGCCCCAATGAATGTTGGACAGTTTCATGTAAACCAAGGGCAAACTGCGGAAGGAGCATACGACAACCCAAGCACCCTACTCACTTGTCCCTCCAACCACAGTCTGCCCCACCTGTGACAGAGGCTGTAGATTCCGCATTGGACTCATTAGTCACCTGAGAAGCAAGTCATCCTCGACACCGAAGGACTGCCTAAGAAGAAGAATCCAGCATTATGGGCAGATATGGGGATAGAGAGAGAGAGGATAGTGCTACATTGAATAGAAAGAAAGGGAATCTAAAAGAAATACAAATTGTGTTAGTGATTGAAATTGTGTGCCATTTGCAGAATTAAGAAAATTAGGTGAACAAATGAAACACCATGAAGCTAACCAAACCACAATCACAATGAAAAGAAGTGAAACAAAGTCCACAATGTCTTAAATTAAATCTTTAAAGTAAATGGGGTAGAAGAGCAAAGGGATATGGGAGTACAAATTGAAACATCACTAAAAGTTGAGATGCAGATCAATAAGGGCATAACAAAAGCAAACCAAGTGCTAGGGTTTATTTCTAGAGGGATAGAATTGAAAAGTAGAGAAGTTATACTAAATGTGTCTTGAACCTTGGGTTATATCACACTTGGAGTACTGTGTACAGTTCTGGTTGCTATCTTCTAAAAAGGATATAGAGGCACTGGCGTGTGTGAAATTTTTTTTTACAGGCATGATACCAGAACTGCAAGGTTATACCTATCAACAACAACTTGCATTTGTATATAGCGCTTGTAACGTAGCCAAACGTCCCAAGGCGTTTCACAGGAGCGTTATCAAATAAAGTTTGACATTGAGCCACTTAAAGAGATATTAGGACAGGTGCCCAGAAGCTCGGTCAAAGAGGTAGGTTATAAGGAGCAATTTAAAGGATGAGCGAGGCGGAGAGGTTTATGGAGGGAATTCCAGAGCTTGGGGCCGAGTTGCTGAAAGCACAGCTGCCAATGATGGAATGAAGAAAATCGGGGGTATGGAAGAAGCCAAAGTTGGAGGAGCACCGCAATTATGGTGGGTGAAAGGGCTGAAAGAGTTTCAAGAGATGGGAAGGGGCAGAGCGATGATGGGATTTGAAATCGTAAGAATTTTTAAATCGAGACATTGCTGGGCAGGGAATCAATATATATCTATAAGCACAGGAATGATGGGTGAAGTGTACTTGGTGCAAGTGAGGATATGGGAAATAGCATTTTGAATGAGCTCAAATTTAGAGAGGTTCCAAGTTGGGAGGTCGGACAGAAGAGCATTGGAATAGTCAAGTCTAGAAGTACCAATGGCATGGATAAGGGTTTCAGCAGCAGATGAGCTGAGGCACAGCCAGAGATGGGAGTGTTATGGAGGTGGAAACAAGCAGTCTTGGTGATGGAGAGGATATGGGGTTGGAAGCTCAACTTGGTCAAATAGGTCACTGGCGATAAATTCCAATGTTCTGTTGTACAATAGTGCCATGGGATCTTTCACGACCACCTGGGAGAGCAGTCAGATTGCTTAACATCTCAACCCGAAATATATGTTTATTTGTCTCCAGAATTCAATATGAGGGAAGAGCAACGAATTTTCATAGGAAAAATAGTATACTGCAATTAAAGCATTTTCTTCATAAAATTATCCTTGTATAAAGAAAAAGTAATTACTTCTTGCATTGATAACCTGAGGCCATCTTCACAAGAGATTGTAATGCATTGTTGATCAACATGTAATGGTAAATGGCAACCATTCAAAGGTATTTCGTTTGAAATAAACTATTGATGGCAATGGAAGGCGTTGGTAATACAGTCTTGGCAGGGTTAATGATGAAGCTCCATGTGCATCTCTCACAGGCTATGTCCAACTGCTCCATTAACCTGTCAAGCCCTGAAGGTGTGGCTCTGGGGTTGGATGATGGGTCGTACGATGAACCAATCGCATCGGCCGTGATCACTGCTCCCTTCTTCATTGGCCCGCAGTGACTCGCCTCCACCAATCGCAGCAGGCCAAGGGGCGGGGCCTTGCTCATCTTGGCGGAATGATATATTGCCACGGGGCAAGTGCTCCTGCGTTCTTTTGGTACATAGCCAAGCATTTCCCCGTGAAAAAAAAGCATAAATATAATTAAAAGTAATTCATTAAAACAACCGCGCTGGGTAAAGATCGCTGGAGTTTGAAGAGACCGGCAGGGAGAGACGCCGCGCTATTTTTACGGGGCGGACTGGTTTGACAGCCGTGCAACGGTCGCTTTCCTCACGTACCCTCCGCGCGCACAACCCAACCTGCTGCCGGAAGCGCCTGCGCAGAGTGGGCGGGCGCCTGAGCAAGATCGACGGGCCGTTTGTCCAATGGCAGATTTGCCCTGCCTGTCAATCAAATCCATTCACCAATTGGGAAAGGTGGCGGAGGCGGGAACTTTGGTGTCGGCAGATTAGGTTGACTCTTGAGTTTTCGTTTAGTGTCTTTTGCGCTTCAGTGCTGGTCTCCCCACTTCCCTTGCGCCAACATTTGCTGCTGGAGTGAGCGGTCAGCTGGCCCCCCTGCGGGTGAGTAACGGCCGGGAAAGGCCTACCGACGGTGGGTTGTGAGGCGAGTGGCCGAAGCGGTTTTAATGCGCCTGCGAGGATGGGGGAGGGCGAGAGCCCGGCTGAGGTTAGGCCTAGAGAGAGTGGCAATAGGATCCCCCTCAGAGAGTGTGTGGGTCAGTGAGAGCCAGGACAGTGGAGCCTGTGTCACGTACTGTCAGTAGGAGGGAATGGAGACCCCCAACAAACAGCTTGGAACTTGCACACCCACATCATTGCTATAATTATCTGCATTTTATTAATTGTGGTGTTGGGTTGGTTGGAGGGAGATCTGTCTTTTTTTTACCTCATTATTTACTATTATCAACACACGGTCATCCAGGAATTTGGGATAAAACCAGAAAATGCTGGAAATGCAAATCAGGCCCATCAGCAGCTGTAAAGGGAAAATGTTGGGTTTTCCTTGGATGGCTCTGGAGGGTCCATGAAAGGTCTACACTCAAAATGATAACCTCTCCCAGCTTTGCCCATGCCAAGGTATTGGACGAAGGATTTACACCCTAAATCTTAACTGGTCTTAATTTATACTCTCTTGACATTGATCTGTATATTCCCAGCATTTTCTGACCCATGTCAGATTTCCAATATTTTCTTTTTTGTCTTTAACTTTTCTTGGAGGTAGGCGGTACAATTTGTTTCCATACTCCTGGCCTGGGAGGATAATCTAAAATATCAGGCGGGTCTTGCTCCTTAGCACTTGTAAACCAGTGTTGAAACTCGATAAACGTTTATTTTCTTTTGTCCGGTGTGATTTGATGGAGCCCTTTCCTGGCAGTCATGCGTTACATGATTACAACGATTCAGGCAGGAGCCAAAAAGCTGAAAAAAGTAGGAGGATAGAAAAGAGCGTGGTGGCACGGTGACCTCCACCGTCAATAAAGATTAACAATTGAAGTGAGCAATGCAAGTCCCAGACGAAGAATTTGTTAAATTGGTAATTTTGATGAGATGAAAGCAGCATTGTTGTGCAATCGATGTAAGCTTTAGTGTTAAACTTGTGGGCTTGGCCTGTGAAATGCATGCCTGTTGTCGTGTTCCCAGTAAAGGACCCAAGCTCAACTGTGCTCTGCTGAGTTAGTTGCAAATGGATAACTTTCCAGACGTGGAGTCTGGCTCTAAGTGGTTCAAATGGAACGTAGGTTGGTTTCTTTACAAAACATGAGCTAATGTGTTATGGCAGGAACATGTTGCAATTTGACCTGTGTAAAACAATGTGAAAGATGTACTGCAAGGTAAACAAAATGGACTGAGTATTACATGTGAATGTTAATAAAAAGGAATATTTTTAAAACTGTTTTCCTGTCATTGTTGCCTATCTTGGGATCATTGTTGTCACCAAGGTTTCAATACAACATCATGACCATGTGTGAAATGTTTGTGCTGTGTGCACTTGAACTGTGGAAAAATGCCCAGCAATGCAAATATTGGTTTTATCTTTCCAAGTATATTTTCCAAGCATTTTAAACCCTTTATTTCTGGGGTGTGGTAGTGGTAAGAGACACAATGAATTAAGAATATAATACAAGAAGGCTCTTTGCACATTAAAATGTATTAACTGATTTGTTTTCCCCTGTACGATATTGATACTAATATGCTTAGTAAGCCTGGTGGTAACACTTGATTTATTGCACCAGTGGCTGGTATGCACGACAGTTGTGATTTACAATTTAAAAGTAGTGGGATACAGGGTTGTGTGTCCCACACTAAAGTGTTTCCGGTCTATTGCTGTGGGGCGATGCAGTACAGCAGCCACAAAAAGAAAATTGGAAGGAGGGTTTTAATGACTGGTATCAGTTGCCTATTTTTCCTCTCTGATGTGGATATTATGGGTAAACCAATGGGGAGGAAAGAGAAGAAAGATAGTTGGTGGGTGTGGGGGGACCGGGGACCGGCAGTGTTGACTGCGCCAAATAATTTCAATACAAAGTGCTTTTTTTTGTGTCTCGCTGTATTCTGCTGCCCTCCCCCACCCCAGCTTCTGAGTACCCTTTGTATTCTAGTGGTAATTAGGTAAGGTCTCCTAGTGTCATTGCAATTGGCTGGCTGACTAACGTAATCTCTAGATAATAAATTTAGGTTGTTATCAGGAAATACATGACCCATAATGATACAATACAGCTCTATCCTTGATTTTTGTGTCTATATAACAAGTGTCCTTTATTCTTTGCTCATTGTATAAAAAATGCTGCAATTCTGAATGCAAGGTTTTAGCCACCAAAGCTGTTAGCAGCTTTACAGACTTGATAGTATGGATTTAAAACTGTTGATTAGAAATGGTCACTTAGTTTCCTTGATGTGGTGCTCAGCAGTGAGTTGATCTCCTCTGTGGTGACAGTGGTAGGGCTGCTGCAATTGACTTCACATCTAAGGGTTAGGGAAGGGGGAAACCAGCCATGGTTCCCATTTCGGATTGTTATCCATGACGCTTGCTGAAGATTCTGATCTGTGGAGTTTGGCTCAGGGCCGGGCTTAACTCAGTGTAATGTTCTCCAATCACAAGAAGAGATTTCGGGAAAGAATTCCAGAGATTAGAGCCTAGATGCCTGAAGTTGTCTATGGTGGTAGGAAGGAAGCAGGGAATGCCTAAAAAGCCAGAGTTAGAGGAACGCAGAGTTCCTGGGAGAGTTGTAGGCCTGGAGGTAGTTACAGAAATAGGGAGGAGAGAAGCCATGAAGGTATTTAAACATGAAAATTTTAAATTTGAGGCATTGAGGGACCAGGAGCCAATGTAAATCAGTGAGCACAGGTGTGATGGGTGAACGAGACAAAAAAAAACGGGTAGGTCCGAGGGCCTCCTCGTAGGACTGCTCCTGGGCACGGCCAAGGGTGCCATCAGCCGGTCGAGGGGGTCGTCCAGCCTGACTGCCTGCCTCTCTTCCGCGCCTACATCCGGGCCAGGGTGTCCACTGGTACGCTCGTGGCCTTCCCCGAGAGGTGGGCACTGGAGGGACTGGAGTGCATTATTACCCCCAGCAACCAAATTTTAATTTGATTTTATTTGTTTTAAAGTCTAATTTATTTTAAATGCTGGTTTTAGTGTCCCCCTTCCCTTTTATAGGGGGCACTTGGAAAAAAAACTATGATTTTAGTGCCCAAAAAACCCCCCCAAAAAAACAAAAATCACCAAAAAAAAAAAAGGGCACGTGAAAAGTGTTTGGAGTGTCCCCCAGATCGGGGGGCACTTGATTTAATTTATTATGTTTTCCTTAAAAGAGTGGTGCGTGTTAGGTTACAGCAGCAGAGCTTTGAATGAGCTTAAGTTTATGGAGGATGCGAGACCGGCCAGGAAAGCATTAGAATAATCAAGTCTGGAGGTGGATGGAAGAGTGTTTCAGCAGATATGGGCTGAGGCAGGAGCAGAGACAGGCGATGTAATGGAGGTGAATGTAGGCAGTCCTTGGGATGGAGAGGTTAGGGCATCGGAAGCTTAGCTTGGGGTCAAATAGATAAGGTTGCGAATAGTGTACTTCCACTTGAGAGAGGGGGATGGAATTGATGGCGAGGGAATGGAGTTTGCGTGGGAAGAGGTGGCAGGGGCGGAGGGTAGATGAAGACAATGACGTTGGTCTTCCCAATGTTTAAAATGTTTTGAACATAAGAATGTACAGGTCTGGAAAAGATGTTTGTAGTCTATCAGGCTGGTCCCAATCTGAAAAATATGTACTATTTTTCTCTCATTTGTGCATAACCTTTCGAGATTTTCTCAGTTTTGATCTCTTTGATGCAGTGAAACTTCAGTGGAAAAGATTTAATCTCCTGAAATCTGATAGAAAGTTAGTGATGCTTGAGGCATTTTGTTTTGATACATTTGCAGATATTCCTCAGTCTGGTTTTCTGTTCTGGAGGGATTTCCCCCAGTTGTGTTTTGATTGTGTTCGTTATCTATGTACAATGCTTTGCAATGGACTGGAGGCTGATACTTTTACTTTAATATTGTTAAGTACCTGTATTGTAGTTTTGTTTGTAAAATTTATTTTTAGGGGTGATTTTTACAAGCTTTATTATATATAGTGTTTTTTGTTGTGAAAGTTATGAACGGCACACTAATGTTTGTGGGTCACTAGGTCAAAACTGGCTCAGCTGGTTTATACTAGATGTCGACGGTGGCATGTGCTCCATCTTATCTGTTAAAGAACTGCAGTTCCAGTTGGTTCTTACCCAGATACTTATCAGTTTTATGCAGAGAAGATTATTTGCCTTCTGCTAAAAATCTGGATCAACCAATTCTAAAATCATAAATACTATAGGTATGTAATTCCATTAAGAATATAAATTTGATGCTGAATTTAAATGTGAAATGCTGCCTTGATTTAACCTACATAAAAACATTTTTATTTCAATTTTTAATTTAGATAATTTTGCATAATTGAAAACCAGGGAATCATTAAGGTCCCAACATTTAGTATCACGCCAGGAGGCAGCTCTTTTCAGTCCCTTTTGTGCCAATTTTATCCTTTTCCCCCAATGAAGTCATTGATTCCTTGCAGGGTTGTGGTTTCCCAAGTGTTACGTACGCTCCAGTATCTCACCCAGTTGTGGAAGTTTTGACAGCGAGAATTGTACGGCTTAATCACGAGAAGGCACCACAGTTGAGCTTATCTTTCCCACATGGGAGTTGTTAAAAGCTGGTTTCATTTTTCCTCCCTAATCTAGGGTGCTAAAGCCCATCGTCACACCCCTGTTGCTGTTCTGGTTAAAGTAAATTAGCTGAACACAGACTAGGGACTGAGCCTGGGAGCTTTCTGTACAGTTCGGCTAGTCATTAGAGAAACTCGCTGAGCCATCGTCCTTAATTCTGTAACAACAATTGACTCGATATCTGGAATAAGTTAATTAACATATTGAAATGTGCGAGCTGCAAAACAGAATGTGGTTTGTAATGCAGATGTTGAAAATCTGAAACAAAAACAGAAAATGCTGGAGAGCAGCAGTGGGGCCACGTCAGAACTATTCTGAAGGAGGGCAGCACCTGAAACACAAATTTGGCTGTTATCAAATGTAGCACAATTGAGGAACAGTGGAGGACTTTTAAGGAGCTCTTTCATGGTGCTCAACAAAAATATATTCCAGTGAAAAAGAAGGGCGGTAAGAGAAGGGATAACCAGCCGTGGATAACCAAGGAAATAAAGGAGAGTATCAAATTAAAAACCAATGCGTATAAGGTGGCCAATGTTAGTGGGAAACTAGAAGATTGGGAAAATTTTAAACGACAGCAAAGAATGACTAAGAAAGCAATAAAGAAGGGGAAGATAGATTATGAATGTAAACTTGTGCAAAACATGAAAACAGATAGTAAAAGCTTTTACCGATTATATAAAATGGAAAAGAGTGACTAAAGTAAATGTTGGTCCCTTAGAAGATGAGAAAGGGGATTTAATAATGGGAAATGTGGAAATGGCTGAGACCTTAAACAATTATTTTGCTTCGGTCTTCACAGTGGAAGACACAAACCATGCCAAAAATTGCTGGTCACGGGAATGTGGGAAGGGAGGACCTTGAGACAATCACTATCATTAGGGGGGTAGTGCTGGACAGGCTAATGGGACTCAAGGTAGACAAGTCCCCTGGTCCTGATGAAATGCATCCCAGGGTATTAAAAGAGATGGCGGAAGTTATAGCAGATGCATTCGTTATAATCTACTAAAATTCTCTGGACTCTGGGGAGGTGCCATCGGATTGGAAAGCAGCTAATGTAACGCCTCTGTTTAAAAAAGGGGGCAGACAAAAGGCAGGTAACTATAGGCCGGTTAGTTTAACATCTGTAGTGGGGAAAATGCTTGAAGCTATCATTAAGGAAGAAATAACGGGACATCTAGATAGGAATACTGCAATCAAGCAGACGCAACATGGATTCATAAAGGGGAAATCATGTGTAACTAATTTACTGGAATTCTTTGAGGATATAACGAGCATGGTGGATAGAGGTGTACCGATGGATGTGGTGTATTTAGATTTCCAAAAGGCATTCGATAAGGTGCCACACTAAAGGTTACTGCAGAAGATAAAGGTACGCGGAGTCAGAGGAAATGTATTAGCATGGATCGAGAATTGGCTGGCTAACAGAAAGCAGAGAGTCGGGATAAATGGGTACTTTTCGGGTTGGAAATCGGTGGTTAGTGGTGTGCCACAGGGATCGGTGCTGGGACCACAACTGTTTACAATATACATAGATGACCTGGAAGAGGGGACAGAGTGTAGTGTAACAAAATTTGCAGATGACACAAAGATTAGTGGGAAAGCGGGTTGTGTAGAGGACACAGAGAGGCTGCAAAGAGATTTGGATAGGTTAAGCGAATGGGCTAAGGTTGGCAGATGGAATACAATGTCGGAAAATGTGAGGTCATCCACCTTGGGGGGGGGGAGGGGAAACAGGAAAAGGGAATATTATTTGAATAGGGAGAAATTACAACATGCTGTGGTGCAGAGGGACCTGGGGGTCCTTGTGCATGAAACTCTTTTTGGAGTTCACCTGCAAAACATAAAACATTAAACTGTGCCACCCGACCTGGGTGACACTCCAGACATTTACAAGGCCCTTTTTTTTCCCCTTTTTTTTTTTCTGTTTTTTTTTGGGCACTAAATTCACAATTTTCCCCAGTGCCCCCTATAAAAGGGAAGGGGGACACTAAAAGCACCGGCAATGAAAACAAATTAAACTTTAAAACGTAAAATCAAATTAAAATTTGGTTGCCGGGCGTGATGATGCACTCCAGTCCCTCCGGTGCCCACCTCTCGCGGAAGGCCGCGAGCGTACCGGTGGACACCGCGTGCTCCATCTCCAAGGACACCCTGGACCGGATGTAAGAGCGGAAGAGAGCAGGCAGTCAGGTTGAACGACCCCCTCGACCGCCCGCTGCCTGGACCGGCTGATGGCACCCTTGGCCGTGCCCAGGAGCAGTCCTACGAGGAGGCCTTCGGACCTACCCGCTCCCCTCCGCACAGGGTGCCCAAAGATCAGGAGAGTGGGACTGAAGTGCAGCCAGAATTTCAGGAGCAGCCCCTTCAAATAATGGAACAGGGGCTGCAACCTCGTGCACTCAATAAAAACATGGAACACGGACTCCTCCAGACCGCAGAAATTGCAGGCGGCCTGGGAGTCCGTGAACCGGCTTAAAAATTTGTTGCACGGCACTGCTCCGTGCACCACCCTCCAGGCCAAGTCCCCGATGAATAGTGGGAGGACCCCTGCGTAGAGTGCCCTCCATCGGGGACCCCCGCCTCCTCCGGACGGCAAGATGGTACGCCATGGCGTGTCCGGACGGCCGGCGAGGATGGCAAAGTTGAGGGTGCGCAGGAGCAGCCCGTACAGGAAACCCCTCCGCGCGGAACTGAAAGGCACGGAGGGGATTTCCCCGAGGCGGCTCAAGTTGTGAGGCGCCGGCCCCCGAGGGAGGTTCCGGGGTTTGGCGCCGATGAGGAATTCCGTCCGGACGGGGGTCAGTTCGGACGGGATCTCCCCACGTGCTTGAGCCTCCTCGATGCACCTAACGGAGTCAGGGCCCAGAGCTGTTTTTAGCGACTCGATGGCATCGGCCGCGTGGCGGACGTTGGCAGAGTTTAGGCGCCGCGCCAGCGTGTCTGGCGCCATCCAGCCCGCTCCTCCGCCATCGAGCAGGTCCCTGACCCTGGTCACCTCACCAGCCACAGCCCTCTCTTCCGACCGCCACATGAAACCTCGGCCGTGGAGGTACGGATTCCCGAGCAGCAGCTCCTGCAGGACGGCCGCCACTCCATCCGGCGGAGAGCTGCGCTTGGTGGAGACTTTGTTCCAGACCCTGATGAGTTCCCTGTAAAAGACAGGCAGCTCCCGGAGGGCGGTCCTGGCACCCCCCAAGTTCACAAACAGGAGCTGCGTGTCATAATTGAGGTCGTGCTGCTGGCGGAAGAAATACCTCGCCAGAGCACACCACCTAGGAGGGGGCTCGACGTAAAGGTATCTCTGCAGGGTCTGAAGACGGAAAGTCGCGAGCTGGGCGCTGACGCACACCAACGACTGACCGCCCTCCTCAAGCGGGAGACTCAGGACCGCGGCAGAGACCCAGTGCTTCCTGTTGTTCCAGAAGAAGTCCACCAGCTTCTTCTGTATCTTGGCGACAAACGCAGGGGGAGGGGTCAAAGTGACCAGCCGGTACCACAACATTGCGGCCACCAGCTGGTTTATGACTAGCGCTCGACCCCTGTAGGACAGCACTCGGAGCAGTCCTGTCCAGCGCCCTAGGCGAGCGGCGACCTTGGCCTCCAGCTCCTGCCAGTTCGCCGGCCAGGCTCCCTCGTCAGGGCTAAGGTAGATTCCCAGATAGAGGAGATGGGTCGTGCTCCAGGCAAAAGGCCTGAGCTCCTCCGGCAGGGAGTCCACCCGCCACTGACCCACCAGGAGTCCGGAACATTTCTCCCAGTTGATCCTGGCGGAGGACGCGGCCGAGTAAATCTCCTGGCACTCACGCATCCTCCGCAGGTCAGCGGGATCCTCTACCGCGAGGAGCACGTCATCGGCGTAAGCCGAGAGGACGACCTCCACGCCCGGCCCTTGCAGAGCCAGTCCCGTCAACCTCGTCCGCAAGAGGCGCAGGAAAGGCTCCACGCAAACGGCGTATAACTGGCCGGACATGGGGCATCCCTGGCGCACCCCTCTCCTAAAGCGAAGGGGCGCCGTCAAGGACCCGTTAACCTTAATCAGACACTCCGCGGCGGCGTACAAAAGTCGGATCCGGGCGACGAAATGCGTCCCGAACCCGAAAGCGCGCAGAGTTCCGAGCAGATAGTCGTGATCCACCCTGTCGAACGCCTTCCTTGTGCATGAAACTCTTTTGAGTTAACCTGCAAAACATAAAACATGTATCCGTGCCACCCGACCTGGATGACACACACAAGACATTTACAAGGCCCTTTTTTTTTTTTTTTTTTTTGTGGTTTTTTTTTTGGGCACTAAAATCAAATTTTTCCTTTTTTCCAGTGCCCCCTATAAAAGGAGAGGGGGACACTAAAAGCACCGGCAATTAAAACAAATTAAACTTTAAAACGTAAAATCAAATTAAAATTTGGTTGCCGGGCATGATGATGCACTCCAGTCCCTCCGGTGCCCACCTCTCGTCCTTGTGCATGAAACTCTTTTGAGTTAACCTGCAAAACATAAAACATGTATCCGTGCCACCCGACCTGGATGACACACACAAGACATTTACAAGGCCCTTTTTTTTTTGTTTGTTTTTTTTTTTGTTTTGGGCACTAAAATCAAATTTTTCCTTTTTCCAGTGCCCCCTATAAAAGGAGAGGGGGACACTAAAAGCACCGGCAATTAAAACAAATTAAACTTTAAAACGTAAAATCAAATTAAAATTTGGTTGCCGGGCGTGATGATGCACTCCAGTCCCTCCGGTGCCCACCTCTCGTCCTTGTGCATGAATCCCAAAAAGTTAATTTGCAGGTGCAGCAGGTAATCAGGAAGGCGAATGGAATGTTGGCCTTCATTGCGAGAGGGATGGAGTACAAAAGCAGGGAGGTCCTACTGCAACTGTACAGGGTATTGGTGAGGCAGCACCTGGAGTATTGCGTGCAGTTTTCGTTACCTTACTTAAGGAAGGATATACTAGCTTTGGAAGGGGTACAGAGACGATTCACGAGGCTGATTCCGGAGATGAGGGGGTTACCTTATGATGATAGATTGAGTAGACTGGGTCTTTACTCGTTGGAGTTGAGAAGGATGAGGGGTGATCTTATAGAAACATTTAAAATAATGAAGGGGATAGACAGGATAGAGGCAGAGAGGTTGTTTCCACTGGTCGGGGAGACTAGAACTAGGGGGCACAGCCTCAAAATACGGGGGAGCCGAGTTGAGAAGGAATTTCTTCTCCCAGAGGGTTGTGAATCTGTGGAATTCTCTGCCCAAGGAAGCAGTTGAGGCTAGCTCATTGAATATATTCAAATCACAGATAGATAGATTTTTTTAACCAATAAGGGAATTAAGGGTTATGGGGAGCGGGCGGGTAAGTGGAGCCGAGTCCACGGCCAGATCAGCCATGATCTTGTTGGGTGGCGGAGCAGGCTAGATGGCCTACTCCTGTTCCTAATTCTTAATTTCTTATTAATGTTGGGGAAGTCCAGAACCAGGGGTCACAGTCCAAGGATAAGGGGTAAGCTATTTAGGACCGAGATGAGGAGAAACTTCTTCACCCAGAGAGTGGTGAACCTGTGGAATTCTCTACCACAGAAAGTTGTTGAGGCCAATTCACTAAATATATTCAAAAAGGAGTTAGATGTAGTCCTTACTACTAGGGGGATCAAGGGGTATGGCGAGAAAGCAGGAATGGGGTACTGAAGTTGCATGTTCAGCGATGTTTTCACAGACTGAGGTTAACAACTGTCAGTATTTTTAAGCAAAAAAAAATGGAATTGGCGAGGAGAAAGAATCTTTCAGTCTAGATAGTCACAAGAAATATTGGTACATAAGAAATAAGAACAGGAGTAGGCCATAACGCCCCTCGAGCCTGCTCCGCCATTTAATACGATCATGGCTGATCCGATCATGGATTCAGGTCCACTTCACTGCCCGCTCCCCATAACCCCTTAATTCCTTATCGGTTAAGAAACTGTCTATCTCTGTCTTAAATTTATTCAATGTCCCGTCTTCCACAGCTCTCTGAGGCAGCGAATTCTACAGATTTACAACCCTGTGAGAGAAGAAATTTCTCCTCATCTCAGTTTTAAATGGGCGGCCCCTTATTCTAAGATTATACCCCCTAGTTCTAGTCTCTCCTATCAGTGGAAAAATCCTCTCTGCATCCACCTTGTCAAGCCCCCTCATAATCTTATACGTTTCGATAAGATCACCTCTCATTCTTTTGAATTCCAATGAATAGAGGCCCAACCTCCTCAACCTTTCCTCATCTCTGGAATCCACCTTGTGAACCTTCTCTGAACTGCCTCCAAAGCAAGTATATCCTTTCATAAATATGGAAACCAAAACTCCAAACAGTATTCCAGGCCTGGCCTCACCAATACCCTGTATAATTGTAGCAAGACTTCCCTGCTTTTATACTCCATCCCCTTTGTAATAAAGGCCAAGATTCCATTGCCTCCCTGATCACTTGCTGTACCTGCATACTAACCTTTTGTGTTTCATGCACAAGTACCACCAGGTCCCGCTGTACTGCAGCAATTTGCAATCTTTCTCCATTTAAATAATAACTTGCTCTTTGATTTTTTTTCTGCCAAAATGCATGACCTCACACTTTCCAATATTATACTCCATCTGCCAAATTTTTGCCCACTCATCTAGCCTGTCTATGTCCTTTTGCAGATTTGTTGTGTCCTCTTCACACATTGCTTTTCCTCCCATCTTTGTATCATCAGCAAACTTGGCTACGTTACACTCGGTCCTTTCTTCCAAGTCGTGAATATAGATTGTAAATAGTTGGAGTCCCAGCACTAATCCCTGCGTCACCCACTAGTTACTGATGGCAACCCGAGAATGAACCGTTTATCCTGACTCTGTTTTCTGTTATTTAGCCAATCCTCTATCCATGCTAATATATTACCCCCAACCCTGTGAACTTTTATGTGGCATCTTGTCAAATGCCTTCTGGAAGTCCAAATACACCACATCCACTGGTTCCCCTTTATCCACCCTGTTCGTTACATCCTCAAAGAATTCCAGCAAATCTGTCAAACATGATTTCCCCTTCATAAATCCATGCTGACTCTGCCTGACCGAATTTTGCTTTACCAAATGTCCTGCTACTGCTTCTTTAATAATGGACTCCAATATTTTCCCAACCACAGATGTTAGGCTAACTGGTCTATAGTTTCCTGCTTTTTGTCTGCCTTTTTTAAATAGTGGTGTTACATATGCAGTTTTCCAATCTGCTGGGACTCCCCCAGAATCCAGGTAATTTTGGTAAATTACAACCAATGCATCCACTATTCCTGCCACTACTTCTCTTAAAACCTTAGGGTGCAAACCATTAGGTCCAGGGGACTTAGCCGTCTTTAGTCCTATTATCTTACTGAGTACCACCTCCGTAGTGATTGTGATTGTTAAGTTCCTCCCCTCCTATAGCCCCTTGATTATCCACTGTTGGGATATTGTTAGTGTCCTCTACACTGTCTTGATGGCTCAGAAGTAAAGTTTCCACCTCCGAGACATAAAGATCAGAATGACGTGATCTTTGTCATGTGCTGAATTAGTTGGTCTCAGTCTGGCAGCAGTAGGGGTGCTATTGTGCATAGTGTCTGTAAATTAGGAAAAGAAAAAAAAAATCAATGATTCCTGCTGGAAGTATATGTTTATGAAGTTTGGGTTATGTGATGGCCTCTATAGTCGGATAGCCTGTGTACTCAATTTCAAGGCTATCAGATGAATGATGGGCACGTAGGTGAGGTAACAGAGGATGACCCCAGCTGTGGAACCATATCCCAGTGAAGGGCTCAGTGCCATCAGGAAGGAGGGGGTGAGAAAAATCGATATTGCAGTATCTAAAGGAGTGACATTAGTATATATGTCCTGCACCATTTAACTCCCTGTAACCCTGTGAAGGCTGTGATTCAAGTGTGTAATGTTTCAGAGGCTGACCGATGCTTTGCCAAAATCACCATTCTTCCTTTGTGAGCCTAGAGAATTGGTAGGATATTTTCTCAATAAAGACAACATATCTCTTATTGAGTTGTGACCTCGCCAATCTCCAGACTTGTGCGTTCATTCCAGCTGAAATTATTAGCTAGCTTTCAGGAACGGGAACAAAGACAGAACAACCCCAGGTTTGATCCTCAGTCCGTGCTGAGTGATCTGTGCTGGGGTGGGAGATGCCTATAGTTGGCCTCATCTTGGATGGGAAAGGATAAAATTGACTAGATTCTCATCTCCTGGGCATCCAGTAAACTGTAGTAGCATATGCATGTAGATCTGAACCCATAATCTCGCTCGGCTGTCATTCTGCCATGAATATCCCCCAGAAACTTGCTGTCATACGTTTGCATGAGATAAATGGGCCAATTCATCAAACTACTGTAGCCATGAAACTGTAGACCATCTTTGGGTAAGGATTGGTAAGGGAGAAAATTGCAGATGAGGAAAGTTGAATTGATATTTATAAAAATCCTATTTCTGAAGACTATTTTAGATTACATGTAGCAGGGACTCGTTTATTTAAGACAACAAAAAAACAACGTTGATTATTTTCCATGCTGATCCATGTTGTTTCATCTCATTTTATTTATAAATATGAACCAACTAGGGATAGCTCTCGTGTATAATGACAGGTTGTAAAAGCTTCCATGAATTGTAAACCGATATATTAGCATGTTTTACATATCGACCATTCAACCACTCGAGCCTGTTAAACCATTCAGTAAGATCATGGCTGATCTGTATCTTAATCCATCTACCCGCCTTGGTTCTGTAACCCTTAATATCCTTGCGTAACAAAAGTCCTTCAGTCTCGGATTTAAAATTTTCAACTGTCCTAGCCTCAACAGCTTTTTGGGAGAGAGAGTTATAGATTTCTATTACCCCTTGTGTGAAGAAGTGCTACTTGACATCACTCATGAATGGCCTAGTTCTAATTTTAAAGTTACGCCCCCTTGTGTACCAGAGGAGTTAGTTTCTTTCTATCTACCCTATCAACTTGAGCACCTCAATTAGATCACCCCTTAATCTTCTATACTCTGGGGAATACAAGACTAGTCTATGCAACCTGCCCTCATAATTTAACCCTTTTAGCCCCAGTCATCATCATCATCATCATAGGCAGTCCCTCAGAATCGAGGAAGACTTGCTTCCACTCTTAACATGAGTTCTTAGGTGGCTGTACAGTCCAATACAAGAACCACAGTCTCTGTCACAGGTGGGACAGATAGTCATTGAGGGAAGGGGTGGGTGGGACTGGTTTGCCGCACGCTCTTTCCGCTGCCTGCGCTGGATTTCTGCATACACTCGCGACGAGACTCAAGGAGCTCAGCGCCCTCCCGGATGCACTTCCTCCACTTAGGGAGGTCTTTGGCCAGGGACTCCCAGGTGTCAGTGGGGATGTTGCACTTTATTATGGTGAATCTGCGCTGCTGCATCTCCAAGGCCAATATATCCTTCCTGAGATGCAGTGTCCTGCACTGAATGCACACAGAGCTTTGTATAACTGGAACATAACAGCCACCCCTTTGAATTCCAGTCCCCTTGAGATAAAAGCCAACATTCCTTTAGCTTTTTAAATTTTTTTTTTGTACCTGTTCATTAGCTTTTAGTGATTTCTGTATTTTGACCCCTAATATCTCTGCTCCTCCACAGTTCCTAGCTTCTTGATATTTAGAAAATATTCCACTCGATATTTCTTGGGTCCAAAGTGGATGACCTCACACTTTCTCACATTGAATTCTATCTGCCACAGTTTTGCTCACTCAATTAAAAAAAAAAAGAAAGACTTGCATTTATATAGCACCTTTCACAACCACTGGACGTGAAAGGCGCTATAGTCAATTAAGTACTTTTGAAGTTTAGTCACTGCTGTAGTGTAGGAAACGTGGCAGCCAATTTGCGCACAGCAAGCTCCCACAAACAGCAATGTGATAATGACCAGATAATCTGTTTTTAGTGATGTTGATTGAGTGATAAATATTGGACAGGACACCAGGGATAACTCCCCTGCTCTGCTTTGAAATAGTGCCATGTGATCTTTTACGTCCACCTGAGAGAGCAGACGGCCTTGGTTTGATGGTACCTCTGATCGTGCCTGCAGAAGCCCTCAGAACTGCTGAGTGTCAACCTAGATTTTTGTGCTCAAGTGGGACTTGAACCCACAAACTTCTGACTCGGGCAAGGGTGCTGCCAACTGAGTAGCTGAGTGACTGGCTGACACTATGGACCCATGTCAATAGGTTGCCTCCAATTCCATGAGCTCATATTTTTGTTAACAGGTCTCTTGTATGGAACTTTATTGAATGCCGCCTTGAAGTCCTTGTAAACGACACCCATCGGCACCCCCATATCTATCATTAGCTACCTCTTCAAAGAATTCAGCACTGTTAGTTAGACATGACTTGCTCATTACAAAACCATGCTGCCTCTTTCTGATCAGTTTGTTTGTCCGTGCTCAGTAACTCTGTCCCTAATAGATTCTAGTAACTTCCCCACAACAGATGTTAGATTAATTGGCCTATAGTTATCTAATTTATCTCTCTTGCCCTTCTTAAATAGTGGAGTGACACTGGCAAATTTCAAATCCAAGGGGACAATTCCTGTATTGAGAGGGTTTTGTCCCAAGAATGCTGTCAATATAAATGAAACTATAGTATCCTGTACCCCGATTGCCCTGGTTTTAATTTTTTCACCTCAATTTTCCCCCCTCTCTTGAACGTGCTGACTTTTGCTGGGGTATGAATTGAGATATAGTGGCAGCTCTCTGGTTTCTTGTCCATATCCCTGCTCAGCTATGAGTCGAGACATTGGCTTTAGTCAGGGTGTTTGACCATGGGGGGCATCATAGCTGAGCCTGATCCTATCACTTCTGAATAAAGATCAGGAACAGGAACCTTGGCTGTTTTTTTCCCATCTCTGCCCTCCTTCGGGCAGGAGACGGAGACCATTTCTATCACCCTAATTGCTGTTCCATCTGAGCTCACCTAAGCTAGTATGGACTCAGGATCAAATCTGGTGACCTTCCTGATCTGTATAGCTTAGTTGTACATTAGTCTGCACGTCAGTCCATCGAGGAGACTTTTATTTTTTCACACTAATTTTTCTTCTTTGTCATGTTTTTGAAATTCACAATATCCAGGTTTTAAAAAAGATTTGTTTGAGCTATGCAGAGGAAGCCGAATTGGATAGCTGTGTGTTAAAACATGTACTTGATAAGAAAGGAAGTCACAAGGCAGTTCTTGAAGGCTTCCTGTGTGAGCTATGTATTCTATAATTAAGCATTCTGTTGGCCCTATGCTTTTGAAGCACCTGGGTGCTTTACATTCCTTATAGTTCTGTGGGTGGCTTTCACTAGAGATGTTTGCCTGCTATAGTGAAGACTCCTGTAGGCAAGGATTTAAATTAAATGTCAACAAGAAGAATTATAATGTAATTTATCCAGGAAGCTTTATTTCTGCTGTGAATATTATTTCAGAATTCAGATGTGTGATGTGGATAATTTAAGCACCATATTGATTTCAAATTCCATTAATTACAGCTGCGGTGTTTCATTGTGGAAGCGAATGTTTTAGAGTAGAAATGGGGCCGAAACGTGCCATTCTAGTAATGTTATTTCTAAATGGGTTTCACCACAGAGAGAGATGAATATTACTGTATATTATACTATTTTATCCTATAGTTGGATGTTTTTTTTATTGTTGGCTTGGTTTTATCTCTGGTTTTTCTTGTTTATATCTTCTTGTCACTCAATGTATTTTCGTAAGCAACTATTATTTTGTTTCTATCATCCAATAAACCTTTTTTGCCCAAGTATGTATTGGAAGCAACGTTCCCTATAAGCTGGGCGGTTGCGCAGCTCTCTGCCAGTCCCATGCAGCCCAGGACTGGCTTTTCCAAGGTTAATGTTCATGCATGCACAAAACTGTAAAATCCCATGCAGCCAAAAACAATTTGAGGGAACATTGGTGGGCAGCACCACCAAAAGCCTCTGTTTTGATGTATATTAGGAAATTAGGGGTGTAACAAGGGTAATACAATAATTATTGGGGACTTCAATCATCTTATAAACTGGGCAAACTAAATTGGCAAAAGTAACTTGGAGGACGAGTTCATGAATGCATTTGAGACAGTTTTTTGTTTTGGTTAAGGTAGATTTGAAAATTAGATTAAAAGATATAGAAATTTACAGCGCAGAAGAAGGCCATTTTGGCCCATCGTGTCTGCACCGGCCGACAAAGAGCCGCACGGCCCTTGGTCAGCAGCCCTGAAGGTTACATATAAACCAATGAACAATGACGGAAAGGCAAAGAGCACCTAGCCCAACCAGTTCGCCTCACACAACTGCGACACCCCTTATACTGAAACATTCTACACACCACTCCAACCGGAGCCATGCGATCTCCTGGGAGAGGCAAAAACCAGATTAAAAACCCAGGTCAATTTAGGGAGAAAAAATCTGGGAAAATTCCTCTCCGACCCATCCAGGCAATCGAAACTAGTCTAGGGGATCACACTGGCCGTATTCTATTCCCTGTAGTACTTATCATTATATCTGCTCCGTCCAACAAAAGGTCATCCAGTCTAATCCCAATTACCAGCTCTAGGTCCGTAACCCTGCAGGTTACTACACTTTAAGTGCCCATCCAAATATCTCTTAAAAGTGGTGGGGGTTTCTGCATCCACCACTCTTCCAGGCAGTGAGTTCCAGATCCCCACAACCCTCTGCATAAAGAAGCTACCCCCCCCCCCCCCTCAAATCCCGTCTAAACCTTCCACCAACCACCTTAAAACCCCTCATTATAGACCCCTCCACTAATGAAAATTGGCCCTTACTATCCACTATGTCCAGGCCCCTCAATATTTTGTACACCTCAATGAGGTCTCTTCTCAACCTCCTCTGTTCCAGTGAGAACAAACCCAGCCTATCCAATCTGTCCTCATAACTGAGATTCTCCATTTCAGGCAGCATCCTAGTAAATCCCCTCTGCACCCTCTCTAGTGCAATCACGTCCTTCCTATAATACGGCGACCAGAACTGCATATAGTACTCCAGCTGTGGCCTAACCAAAGTATTATATAATTTAAGCATAACCTCCCTGCTCTTATTCTCTGCCTCGGCCAATAAAGGCAAGCATTCCGTATGCCTTCTTAACCACCTTATCCACCTGGCCTGCTACTTTCAGGGATCTGTGGACAAGCACTCCAAGGTCCCTTTGTTTATCTACACTATTAAGTGGCCTACGCCTAATGTGTATACCCTTTCCTTATTAGCCCTCCCAAAGTGCATCACCTTGCACTTCTCTGAATTAAATTGAAGCAAGGGACCCAGTACTGAGCCCTGCAGAACCCCACTGGAAACATCCTTCCAGTCACACACACATCCATCAATCAATCATTACCCTTTGCTTTCTACCTCCAAGCCAGTTTTGGATCCAACTTGCCACTTTGCCATGGGCTTTAACCATCATGACCAGTCTACCATGTGGGACCTTATCAAAAGCCTTGCTAAAGTTCATATATACTACCCTCATCGACCCTCCTGGTTACCTCCTCAAAAAATTCAATCCGGTTAGTCAAACACGATCTTCTCTTAACAAATCCGTGCTGACTGACCCTAATTAATCCTTGTCTTTCCAAATGCAGATTTATCCTGTCTTTCAGGATTTTTTTCCAGTAATTCTCCCACCGCTGACAGGCCTGTAATTACTCTGCCTGTCCCTTTCTCCCTTCTTAAACAAGGGTACCCCACATTAGCAGCTCTCCAATCCTCTGGCACCATGCCCAGATACAAAGAGGAAAATGATGGTCAAGGCCTCTGCTATTTCCTCTTTTACTTCGCTCAACAGCCTGGGATTCATTTCATCTGGGCCTGGGGACTTATCTACTTTCAAAGCTGCTAAACCTCTTCATACTTCCTCTCTCTCTATATTTATTTCATCCAGAATATCAGGCTCTTCCTTGATAGCAGTACCTGCATTGCCCCTTTCCTTTGTGAAAATAGATGCAAAGTATTCGTTAAGAACTCTACCAACATCTTCCGCCTCCACACACAGATTACGCTCATGGTCTCTAATAGGCTCTACCCTTTCTTTAGTTACCGTCTTACTCTTAATATGTTTATAGAACATCTTGGGGTTTTCCTTAATTTTACTGGCCAAGAATTTCTCGTGCTCTCTTAGCATTCCTAATATCCTTTTTAATTTTGCCTCTTAACTTTCTATATTCCTCTAAAGTTCTATAGTATTTAGCCTTTGGTATATGACATAAGTGTCCCTTTTTTTCTTAATCTTCACCTGCAAGTCCCTAGATATCCAGGGGGCTCGAGAATTATTTTTCCCAGCCTTTTTCTTTAAGGGCACATGTTTGGCCTGATCCTTCCGCATCTCCTCCTTGAATGCCTCCCACTCTTCCGACACTGATTTACCCACAAGTAACTGTTTCTAGTCCACTATGGCCAAATCACTTCTTAACTTAGCAAAATTAGCGCTTCCCCAATTCGGAACTTTTATTCCAGGCCTATTCTTGTCCTTATCCATAACCAACTTGAATCTGACTGAATTATGGTCACTGGCACCCAAGTGCTCCCCCACTAATACCCCTTCAACCTGCCCAGCTTCATTCCCCAAAACTAAATCCAAGACCGCCCCCTCTCGTGTTGGGAGTACTACATACTGATAAAGTGCAACATCCCCACTGATACCTGGGAGCCCCCTGGCCCAAGACTGCCCTAAGTGGAGGAAGTGCATCCGAGAGGGCGCTGAGCACCTCGAGACCCAACGCCGAGAGCATGCAGAAATCAGGCATAGACAGCGGAAAGAGCGTGTGGCAAACCTGTCCCTCCCTCCCTCGCCCTCAACGACTATCTGTCCCACCTGTGACAGAGTCTGTGGCTCTCGTGTTGGACTGTTCAGCCACCAAAGAACTCAATTCAAGAGTGGAAGCAAGTCTTCCTCGATTCCAAGGGACTGCCTGTGATGATGATCACATACTGACGAAAAAAATTCTCTTGAATGCATCTCAAGAATTCTGCGCCCTTTATACCCTTCACACTAAATTTGTCCCAATCAATATTAGGATAGTTTAAAATCCCCTACTATTACTACCATATGGTTTTTAAACTTCACAGCAATTTGCCTACATATTTGCTCCTCTATCTCCCTCCCACTGTTTGGAGGTCTATAATACACGCCCAGCAGTGTGATTGCCCCTTTTTTATTTTTCAATTCGACCCATATGGCTTCATTTGATCCTCTAACATATCATCCCTCCTCACTGCTGTAATAGTTTCTTTAATCTGTACCACGACCCCGCCCCCCCCCCCCCCCCTTTTTACCCCCCTCTCTATCTCAAAATCCTGTAGCCAGGCATATTGATCTGCCAAATCTGCCCCTCTTTCAGCCATGTTTCTGTAATAGCTATAATGTCATACTCCCAAGTGTCTACCTGTGCTTTTAGCTCATCCGCCTTATTCGCTATACTCCTTGCATTTAAGTACATACCATTCAGCACAGGAAGACATCCTTGTTTACTACATACTAAGCCCTGCTTCCTCTGTCTTACAGATTCGCTTTCTAGATTCTTGCTATCCAATTTCTGCTTTACTTCCTTCCCTTTTGAATTCATTCTCAGGTTCCCATCCCCCTGCCAAGCTAGTTTAAACTCTCCCCAACAGCACTAGCAAAACTCCCCGCGAGGATATTGCTCCCGGTGCTGTTGAGGTGCAACCCGTCCGGTTTGTACAGGTCCCATCTCCCCCAGAAGCGTTCCCAATGCCTCAAGAATTTAAAGCCCTCCCTGCTACACCAACTTTCCAGCTACGTGTTCATCCTCTCTATCCTTTTATTCTTATACTCATTAGCACGTGGCACTGGTAGTAACCCGGAGATTACTACCTTTGAGGTCCTACTCTTTAATTTTCTTCCCAGCTCCCTGAATTCTTCCTGCATGACCTCATCCCTTATTTTACCTATGTCGTTGGTCCTGATTTGGACCACAACCTCTAGCTGTTTACCCCCCCCCACCCAAGGATGCCCTGCAATCCGCTCTGTGACATCCTTGACCCTGGCACCAGGGAGGCACAAAACCATTCGGGAGCCACGTCTACAGCGCAGAAACACCTGTCTGTTCCCCTAACTATAGAATACCCTATCACTATGGCTCTTTTGTTCTTCGTCCCTCCCCCCTGTGCATCTGAGCCACCCGTGGGCCTTGGAATTGGCTCTGGCTGCACTCCCCAGAGGCACCATCGCCCTTACCAATACTCAGAAGTGAATATCAGTTTGAAAGCGAGATGGACTCGTATATGATGGTAGATAAGCAATGGCAAACATTTAAAGAAATAATTCACAATTCTCAATGAATATACATTCCCTTGAGGAATTAAAAACTGCTGCTTTGGCTAACTAGAGAAGTTAAAGGATAGTATTAGATTAAAAGAAGCAGCATATAATGTTGCCAAAAAGAGCAGTAAACCTGAGGATTGGGAGAATTTTTTAAAATCAGCAAAGGATAACCAAGAAATTGATCGAGGAAAGAAATAGAATACACATGTAAACTAGCAAGAAAAGTGAAAACCGATTGTAAGAGCATTTACAATTATGTTAAAAGGAAGAGATTAGTGAAAGTAAACGTGGGTCTCTTAAAGACAGACAGAACATATTATAATGGTGAATAGGAAATGGCAGAGAAGTTAAACAAATATTTTGCATCTGCCTTCACAGTAGAAGACACAAAAAACATAGTAATCAATATTAGTAAAGAAAAAGTACTGGAGAACTTAATGGGAGTAAAAGCCGACAAATACCTCGTGTCCCATTTGTCTACATCCTAGGGTTTAAAACGAGGTGGCTGCAGAGATAGTGGATGCATTGGTTTTGATCTTCCAGAATTCCCTAGATTCTGGAATGGTCCCCATGAATTGGAAGTTAGCAAATGTAACCCTGCTGTTCCGTGAAAGGAGGGAGAGAGAAAACCGGGAACTATCGGCCAGTTAGCCTGACATCAGTTGTAGGTAAAATGCTAGAATCTATTATTGAGGACGTGGTAACAGAGCACTTGCAAAATCATATGATGAGGCAGAGCAACATGGTTTTATGAAAGGGAAATCATGTTTGACAAATCTGAGTTTTTGAGGGTTTAACGGACGGTAGATAAGGGGGAACCGGTGTATGTAGTATATTTGGATTTTCAGAAGGCATTCGATAAGGCGTTACACAAGATTACGGCTCATGGGATTTGGGATAATATATTAGTATGGATTGAGGATTGGTTAACAGACAGAAAAAGAGAGAATAGGAATAAACAGGTCATTTTCGAGATGGCAGGGTGTAACTGATGGAGTGCTGCAAGGATCAGTGCTTGAGCCTCAGCTATTTACAATCTATATCAATGACTTAGTTGAGGAGACCGAGTGTAATATATCCAAGTTTACTGACAATACAAAGCTAGGTGGGAAAATAAGCTGTGAGGAGGACGCAAAGAGGCTGCAAAGTGATTGGGCAAGAAGGTAGCAAATGGAGTATAATGTGGGGAAGTGTGAAATTATCCACTTTGGTAGGAAGAATGGAAAAGTAGAATAGTTAAAGATGAAAGACTAGTAAATGTTGGGATTCAGAGGGATTTGGATGACCTTGTAGATGAATCACAAAAAGTTAATGTTCAGGTACAGCAAGCAATTAGGATGGCAAATGGTATATTCGTCTTCATTGCAAGGAAATTAGAGTACAAGAGGAAGGAAGTCTTGCTGCAATTATATCAGACTTTGCTGAGTCCACACCTGGAGTGCTGTGTACAGTATTGGTCTCCTTACCTAAGGAAGGATATACTTGCCTTAGAAGGGGGTGCAACAAAGGTTCACTGATTCCTGGGGTGAGAGGGTTGTCCTATGAGGAGAGATTGAGTAGAATTGGCCTATATTCTCTGGAGTTGAGAAGAATGAAAGGTGATATCATTGAAACAGTATAAAATTCTGAGAGGGCTTGTCAGGGTAGATGCTGAGAGGCTGTTTCCCCTGGCTGGAGAGTTCAGAACAAGCGGTCAGCCATTTAGGACAGTGGAGGAGAAATTTCTTGATTTATGATAGTAACTTCAGATTTCTCTACCCCATATGGCTGTGGATGCTTAGTTGTTGAGCATATTCAAGATGGAGATCTACCAGATTTTTGGGAACTAAGGGAATCACCCTTGATGGGGATGGGGAAGTTGAGTTAATGTAGATGATCAGCCATGATATTGAATGGCAGAGCAGGCTTGAGAGGCCGTATGACCTGTTCCTGCTCCTAATACTTATGTTATTATGCGCTATGCATACGGAAAAAGCCCAGGCATGATTGGTCAATTGGCCTCCTGTGCTGTATAATTCTATGATTCTATGCTTACTAGATCTTATGCAATCCCTTTCCTCAATTTCTCTCAAAATTCACGTAAATTTCATCTGTAAATCGACTGCCTCCCAATTCTTAACTCCTTCTGATCTCGGGATGTTCCTTGTCCTCACTTCCTGATAGAGTATTCAAACAGGCTCATTTAGACAGGCTTTGAAAATTCACAGACTCCCAAGTCAAAGCTACTACGTGCTGCTCAGCATGTTGCATTAACTCATCAATCAACTTGACATTTTCGGACCTTGGGTAACGAGCCAATAAAACGTTAAAAGATTTTCAATTGAGCCAATAAGGTCAAAGAAGGCGAGTTCTTTTCTGTAAATTGATCCAGGTATAAAGTACAGCCATTTTGACCATGTGTCTCAGTAAGAACAAAAGACCTGGCTTGAAGCCAAGAAGTTTGTTGCTCTCTGGAAAGATTAATAAGTTAAAACTACCATCGGAGTTCGTATTTCATTGGAAATTAAGAGATCTAACACTTCCAAAATGCCGCAGATATTCACCTACTTACCTTGGTAATAGTATCTGATCTAGACTAGGTTAAAGATGGTTGGGCAAGCTGTTATTGATCATTCTCAAGAAAGCTTGACACTGCAGTGCTCTATAGAAATTGTTCATTGCACAGTGATGGACCAGCTCAGTTTGGTATGCCAGATAGAAACTGTTATATGCAGACTATAGATATACTCTCTGTGTAGTCACTGTGTAGTTGCATAAGATGAAGACTTGTTTACCTGATGTATTATCAATAAGGTTTACACTGTGTATATACATGCTGGCATCACTAGAGGGTGTAACTGTTGGAGACTGGGGTTACCTGTCCTGCCCTGGTGGCAGGGGCTGTATAAAAGGGGAGCCACCATGTGGCTGCCTCACTCTGGAGTTAGGAATATAGGACCAAGATCACTACAATTTGAGTACAACGAATTGCCTCGTGGAGTCATTCATAGGTACAGTATAAACATAATAGAAACCCCATCTCTTGTTCTTCGATCTAATATAGTCCGTAGCCATGCAGATCATTAAGCCTCATGAGGACGGGCAACTTTATGCCAGAGGCCATCTACCTAACATTGGAGACGTGGGGAGGCTGTCATTCTGCAGCTGTGTCACGGGAATTGTTACAATAGTAGTTTGTGCCACAAATGCAAGAACTGCACTTTGGCACTGCACATCAATCCAGAAAGTCTGCACAGTGCTGGTGGTAAAGCTCCACCCACTGTATATCTTTCCTGTAACACACTGTCCCAGGCAGCATTGTTGCCTGTAATTCTGGCCTTTGTATAAAGAAATGAAAAGCAGAGTTAACCACCATTTGCTGGAGCATCCATTAAGTCATTCTTGTGATTTGCCTGTTTAACTGATACAATTTTTCCAAGTCTTTTTGTGCACACAGCAATTGCTGAGGAGAAATTATTGAGACATTTGGTCTTATTATGGTTGTCTCTGGCTGAAACCACCCAATGAGATACACAAAACAAAACAAAAAAGTAGACATCAAAAGCTTTGAAGCTCCCCCACCCCTCAAGGACAATTCAGATATTTGCTCTAGTCCTAATTTTACTTTAGAAACATAGACATAGAAAATAGGTGCAGGAGTAGGCCATTCGGCCCTTCTAGCCTGCACCGCCATTCAATGAGTTCATGGCTGAACATTCAACTTCAGTACCCCATTCCTGCTTTCTCGCCATACCCCTTGATCCCCCTAGCAGTAAGGACCTCATCTAACTCCTTTTTGAATATATTTAGTGAATTGGCCTCAACAACTTTCTGTGGTAGAGAATTCCACAGGTTCACCACTCTCTGGGTGAAGAAGTTCCTCCGCATCTCGGTCCTAAATGGCTTACCCCTTATCCTTAGACTGTGACCCCTGGTTCTGGACTTCCCCAACATTGGGAACATTCTTCCTGCATCTAACCTGTCTAACCCCGTCAGAATTTTATATGTTTCTATGAGGTCCCCTCTCATTCTTCTGAACTCCAGTGAATACAAGCCCAGTTGATCCAGTCTTTCTTGATAGGTCAGTCCCGCCATCCCGGGAATCAGTCTGGTGAACCTTCGCTGCACTCCCTCAATAGCAAGAATGTCCTTCCTCAGGTTAGGAGACCAAAACTGTACACAATACTCCAGGTGTGGCCTCACCAATGCCCTGTACAACTGTAGCAACACCTCCCTGCCCCTGTACTCAAATCCCCTTGCTATGAAGGCCAACATGCCATTTGCTTTCTTAACCGCCTGCTGCACCTGCATGCCAACCTTCAATGACTGATGTACCATGACACCCAGGTCTCTTTGCACCTCCCCTTTTCCTAATCTGTCACCATTCAGATAATAGTCTGTCTCTCTGTTTTTACCACCAAAGTGGATAACCTCACATTTATCCACATTATACTTCATCTGCTATGCATTTGCCCACTCACCTAACCTATCCAAGTCGCTCTGCAGCCTCACAGCATCCTCCTCGCAGCTCACACTGCCACCCAACTTAGTGTCATCCGCAAATTTGGAGATACTACATTTAATCCCCTCATCTAAATCATTAATGTACAGTGTAAACAGCTGGGGCCCCAGCACAGAACCTTGCGGTACCCCACTAGTCACTGCCTGCCATTCTGAAAAGTACCCATTTACTCCTACTCTTTGCTTCCTGTCTGACAACCAGTTCTCAATCCATGTCAGTACACTACCCCCAATCCCATGTGCTCTAACTTTGCACATCAATCTCTTGTGTGGGACCTTGTCGAACGCCTTCTGAAAGTCCAAATATACCACATCAACTGGTTCTCCCTTATCCACTCTACTGGAAACATCCTCAAAAAATTCCAGAAGATTTGTCAAGCATGATTTCCCTTTCACAAATCCATGCTGACTTGGACCGATCATGTCACCTCTTTCCAAATGCACTGCTATGACATCCTTAATAATTGATTCCATCATTTTACCCACTACCGATGTCAGGCTGACCGGTCTATAATTCCCTGTTTTCTCTCTCCCTCCTTTTTTAAAAAGTGGGGTTACATTGGCTACCATCCACTCCATAGGAACTGATCCAGAGTCAATGGAATGTTGGAAAATGACTGTCAACGCATCCACTATTTCCAAGGCCACCTCCTTAAGTACTCTGGGATGCAGTCCATCAGGCCCTGGGGATTTATCGGCCTTCAATCCCATCAATTTCCCCAACACAATTTCCCGGCTAATAAGGATTTCCCTCAGTTCCTCCTCCTTACTAGACCCCCCGACCCCTTTTATAACCGGAAGGTTGTTCGTGTCCTCCTTCGTGAATACCGAACCAAAGTACTTGTTCAGTTGGTCCGCCATTTCTTTGTTCCCCGTTATGACTTCCCCTGATTCTGACTGCAGGGGACCTACATTTGTCTTTACTAACCTTTTTCTCTTTACATATCTATAGAAACTTTTGCAATCCGTCTTAATGTTCCCTGCAAGCTTCTTCTCATACTCCATTTTCCCTGCCCTAATCAAACCCTTTGTCCTCCTCTGCTGAGTTCTAAATTTCTCCCAGTCCCCAGGTTCGCTGCTATTTCTGGCCAATTTGTATGCCACTTCCTTGGCTTTAATACTATCCCTGATTTCCCTTGATAGCCACGGTTGAGCCACCTTCCCTTTTTTATTTCTATGCCAGACAGGAATGTACAATTGTTGTAGTTCATCCATGCGGTCTCTAAATGTCTGCCATTGCCCATCCACAGTCAACCCCTTAAGTATCATTCGCCAATCCATCTCAGCCAATTCACGCCTCATACCTTCAAAGTTAGCCTTCTTTAAGTTCTGGACCATGGTCTCTGAATTAACTGTTTCATTCTCCATCCTAATGCAGAATTCCACCATATTATGGTCACTCTTCCCCAAGGGGCCTCGCACAACGAGATTGCTAATTAATCCTTTCTCATTACATAACACCCAGTCTAAGATGGCCTCCCCCCTAGTTGGTTCCTCGACATATTGGTCTAAAAAACCATCCCTTATGCACTCCAGAAAATCCTCCTCCACCGTATTGCTTCCAGTTTGGTTAGCCCAATCTATGTGCATATTAACGTCACCCATTATAACTGCTGCACCTTTATTGCACGCACCCCTAATTTCCTGTTTGATGCCCTCCCCAACATCACTACTACTGTTTGGAGGTCTGTACACAACTCCCACTAACGTTTTTTGCTCTTTGGTGTTCTGCAGCTCTACCCATATAGATTCCACATCATCCAAGCTAATGTCCTTCCTAACTATTGCCTTAATCTCCTCCTTAACCAGCAATGCTACCCCACCTCCTTTTCCTTTTATTCTATCCTTCCTGAATGTTGAATACCCTTGGATGTTGAGTTCCCAGCCCTGCTCATCCTGGAGCCACGTCTCCGTAATCCCAATCACATCATATTTGTTAACATCTATTTGCACAGTTAATTCATCCACCTTATTGCGGATACTCCTTGCATTAAGACACAAAGCCTTTAGGCTTGTTTTTTTAACACCCTCTGTCCTTTTAGAATTTTGCTGTACAATGGCCCTTTTTGTTCTTTGCCTTGGGTTTCTCTGCCCTCCACTTTTCCTCATCTCCTTTCTGTCTTTTGTTTTTGCCTCCTTTTTGTTTCCCTCTATCTCCCTGCATTGGTTCCCATCCCCCTGCCATATTAGTTTAACTCCTCCCCAACAGCACTAGCAAACACTCCCCCGAGGACATTGGTTCCGATTCTGCCCAGGTGCAGACCGTCCGGATTGTACTGGTCCCACCTCCCCCAGAACCGGTTCCAATGCCCCAGGAATTTGAATCCCTCCCTGCTGCGCCATTGCTCAAGCCACGTATTCATCTGAGCTATCCTGCGATTCCTACTCTGACTAGCACGTGGCACTGGTAGCAATCCCGAGATTACTACTTTTGAGGTCCTACTTTTTAAAGCTTCCTAGCAAGGATGGGGTTAGTAATAATTTGCCTTCAGTTTTATGAGATAACATTGCAATTCAGCATCTTGGTTATTCGCAGTTGTTTTAATGCCAACTGAAAGCCCACTTTCACAGTGCAGATGGAAACGCTTATGAGAAGGAATGGGTGCACACAGCTAGCTGTAATGAGGATGGATATGGCTCACATTTGACCCTGGTGGTTTCTCAGAGCTCACAAAGACTTTATGAACTTGTACAGAGCCGAATGATTAAATGAATTAACATTTGGTAATAAATCATTTACCTTATTTGCAGTTAAACCATTTATCTCAATTTGTAACACTTTCATATGACCAGATCAGCCACAATCTTATTAAATGGTGGAGCAGGCTCAAGGGGCCAGGTGGCCTCCTCCTGCTCCTATTTCTTATGTTCTTATGTTTTACCATTGATCTTTTTAAAGAATAGTTACATAAAGAACAGAACTGATCATAAACCTTCAATTCTTTATTTTATAAGGCTGATTTGTAGTACTTCATTTTATTTCAGTGCAACATTTGTCTAGTTATATCAAAGCAAGAATAAACCTACCACATTTATTAGTTTACAACTGAAATTGGTGACTAATGTGTTAGAAACAATCAAATTTTCTGTCTGGTTAATGTGGCACTGAGCCCTTTGGACAAGGAAAGTCCCAGTTCGAACTCGATAGTTAGGGGAGCAGACAGGCATTTCTGCGGCCGCAGACCTGACCCCAGGATGGTATGTTTGCCTCCCTGGTGCCAGGATCTAGGATGTCACCGAGTGGCTGCAGGGCATTCTGGGAGGAGAGGGTGAACAGCCAGAGGTTGTGGTCCATATTGATACCAATAACATAGGTAGAAAGAGCAATGAGGTCCTATAGACTGCAGGAAGATATCAATGAACTGGTCAGGTGGGCAGAAAAGTGGCAAATGGAATTCAATCTGGAGAAGTGTGAGGTAATGCATTTGGGGTGGGCTAACAAGGCAAGGGCATACACATTAAATGGTAGGACACTGAAAAGTGTAGAGGAACAAAGGGACCTTGGAGTGTATGTCCACAGATCCTTGAAGATAGCAGGCCAGGTGGATAAGGTGGTTAAGAAGGCATATGAAATACTTGCCTTTATTAGCCAAGGCATACAATACAAGAGCAGGAAGATTATGCTTAAACTGTATAAAACACTAGTTAAGCAACAGCTAGAGTACTGTGTGCAGTTCTGGTCACCATGTTATAGGAAATATGTGATTGCACTAGTGGGTACAGAGGAGATTTATGAAGATGTTGCCAGGACTGGAGAATTTTAGTTATGAGGAAAGATTGGACAGACTGGGGTTGTTTTCTTTGGAACAGAGGAGGCTGAAGGGAGACCTTATTGAGGTGTATAAAATTATGAGGGGCCTAGATTGGATAGGAAGGACCTACTTCCCTTAGCAGAGGGGTCAACAACCAGGGGGCATAGATTTAAAGTAATTGGTAGGAGGTTTTGAGGGGAAATTTCTTCACCGAAGGTGGTGGGGGTCTGGAACTCACTGCCTGAAATTGTGGCAGAGGCAGAAATCCTCAACATTTAAAAAAATACTTGGATGTGCACTTGAAGTACGATAGCCTACAGGGCTACGGACCAAGAGCTGCAAAGTGGGGTTCGGCTGGATAGCTGTTTGTCGCCCGGCGCGGGCACAATAGGCTGAAATGGCCTCCTTCCGTGCTGTACATTTCTATGTTTCAGTCCCTAGTTTATGTTGAATTAGCTAATTCAATTAAGATGATGATATGTGCTACAATTACCCTTAGCATCCATTGTCCAGGGAAGTGGTCCCAGGTTTCTATCCTTCAATGATGTCCACTGACTTACCAGAAGTGTCTGTAATGAGGACAGAATTGGGCTTGATTCTGAAGCTCTCACTGCGGTTGAGTAGTTTAACATGTGTGTAAAAAATCTTGGACTAGGCACTAGAGGATTGATGGTGTCTGGAATTGTTGCTTTGAGATGGAAGAAAATTAGAGGAAAGCAAACTACTACTACTAGCGTGTCTATTAACAACACTGTCAGCCAATAAGTTGGAGGCAGGGCAGGATTTACTCAGCAAACAGCAAAGTAAACAATCATTTATCAAACAGCAAATCAAACAAATTATATTTACTCAGCAAACAGCAAAGCAAACAAAGGCTATTTACATAGTCTATTTAAAAAGAGTCTCTACCAACTGCAGCAAACAGAACTCAGCAACTTGTCAGGATTAAAGCTGGGTGATTTCTCCAGGAAAATACAGTCAGTGGAGGATAGTTGCATACTAAAAATTGTGTGTGAAATCCATTCCAGTCACTTCCAGCAGTCTGCAGGTGTTATTGACGGAAATGACCTAATCATCTCCATTCTGTCTGGTTATCGTGGTGCCACTTTGTAGTTGAAAAAACACACCTTGCAAGTTTGATGCAGTAATTAATCAAGCTTTAATCATTACAACAGGTTTCTTTTTGAAGATATTTAGTCCCCAGATTCAGTTCCTGTCCTGTCTTATTTGCTACCTACTTGGGGGATTATAGTGCATGGACAAAACATTCAAATTATTGACACTTTTTTAATCGAGGTTATATCATGAGATATCTAGTCGTAACATAAAATCTCAATCTGCATAATAAAACAAATCATCATGTGATTTGAGTCTGTAAGCTGACTCTTGCAGAAGCAGACCATTTCATGCTTTGATGAAAATTATAAATGAGCATTTTTTGAATCCTCAGTAATAAAGAGCTGCAGCTCTTCAGTCTTAGAGGACTTTGTATATTGGTTCATTAGATTCTTCTCCATGTCATCTTTGCTTAATGGTAGGTACCCTAAGCTTACTCTTGGCTTAATGATAGAACTACTTAGAAGGTTGTGAGTTTAAGCCCCAAACCAAAAGTTGAGCACATAATTAATTACCCAGACACCTCAGTGCAATAGGGAGCCCAATATTGTCAAATGTGCCATCCGTCAGGTTTTTTTGGTGTCCTGGCCAATACCTCCCTACAGTTGCAGAACCGTTACCCCATTAACTTGCCAATTATCCCGTTGCTGTTTGTGGGAGCTTGCGATGTGCAAAATGGCTGCAGCATTTTGCCTACATGAGTGTGAGTGACTCCAGAATAATTAATTGTGAAATGCTTTGGCTGTTTGAGGGATATAATGAGATGCACTGTATAAATGTAAGTTCTTTCTTCAATGGGATAGGGAAAGTAAACTTAGAACAGCACTTTTGAATATTCCTGGGTTTTGAAGGGTAAATTTAGAACAAATAGCAGGAAGTATTTCTTTGTGTATAAACAGTATCCAGGACATGACTTACTTGAGAAGCAACCAGCTGCTATAATGGGGAGAGGTGGAGCTGGAACGTTGTGGCCAAATGGGCCGCTGCCTTAAACTACCTAATGAAATTTTAAGCGATTTTTCTTTTGGTTACCTATTATGACGTGGGATTGTAACCCCCAAATAAATAAATAAAGACAGACTTCCATTTTGTATAGCGCATTTCACGGCCGCAGGACGTTTCAAAGCACTTTACAGCCAATGAAGTACCTTTAAAGTGTAATCACTGTTGTAATGTAGGAAACACAGCAGCCAATTTGCGCACAGCAAGCTCCCACAAACAGCAATGTGATGATGACCAGATAATCTGTTTTAGTGCTGTTGATTGAGGGATAAATATTATCCAGGACACCAGGGATAACTCCCCTGCTCTTCTTCGAAAAAGTGCCATGGGATCTTTTACATCCACCTGAGAAGGCACCTCCAGGGCAGTGCAGCACTCCCTCAGTACTGCACTAGAGTGTCAGCCGAGATTATGTACTCAATTCCCTGGAGTGGAACTTGAACCCACAACCTTCTGACTCCGAGGTGAGGGTGCTACCCACTGAGCCATAGCTGACACATGTAGAGCACGTTTATTGTTTAAACATTTCCTTCCAGTTGTTGAACCCATCACAGACCCAAGCTGTTATAATTTAGATTATTTCCTTTTTTATCTTTCTATAATTAACCAAAAAACTTTTAACGTTGTTTAGATTGAATGGATTACCACTCCTTCCCCACCACCTCTCCAGCCAAACTACATAAGTGTGTACTAAAGGCAGCATGGGTTTTCCTCCTGTGATCCCAGTGACCGCCTCTGCAAAGCTGATCTCTGAGGAGCTGCCGACTTTAAATACAGAGAGAGGATTGTTTGTTGGATGTAACATCAGATGGTTGCTGTCTTTTTGGCGGTGGTGCTTGTAAAATTTCAAATAAGATTTTGGAAAATGAAAAGGACTTGCATTTCTCCATTTGTCATAACACCACCAATTTAAGCAAATACTGTGGTATTTTTCCCAATTTTAACATAAAATTGCCCATGGTTTCCAAATAACTTGTCAACCATGGCTCATTGTTCGCACTTTTGCCTCTGACTCAGAAGATTGTGGATTCAAGATCCACTCTAGAGACTGGAGCACATAGTGCAGTACTGATGGAATGCTGCCCTGTCAGCCCCCTTGTGGACGTAAAGGAACCCACCATTTGAAGAAGAGAAGGGCAGTTCTTCCGATGTTTTGGCCAACATTTATCCTTCGACTAACTCTGTCCAAGCAAATTATCTGGTAAGTTATCTAAATGTTGCTCTGCACTAATTGGCTGTTGTGTTTGTTATTTTACAACATTGATTACACTTCAAAAGTACATCATTGAGGACATGAACGGTGCTATATAAATACAAGTTCTTTCTATTGTCCTCGTAATAAGTAATTTAATGGATCTTATGAAGAGGGCTGGCTGATAGAGTTTGCTAGGGTAGACGTGTACATGTAGCAACACAGTATTTATAGCATAGAAACAGGCCATTCTGCTCAACTGGTCCATGGTGGCATTCGTGCTCCACACGCGTCTCTCCCACCCCATTTCATCAGCACCCATCAACATATCCATCTATTTCTTTCTCCCTCGTACTTATCTAGTTTCCTCTTGAATGCATCAATGTTATTTGCCTCAACTATTCCCTGTGGGAGCAAGTTCCACATTCGAACCACTCTCTGGGTAAAGACATTTCTCCTGATTTCCCTATTTGATTTACTGGTGACTATCTTATTTATGGCCTCTAGTTCTAGTTTCACCTATGTCTATCAAACTCTTTCCAAACTCTTTTCAGCCAGCCCTTTTCATATGATTACATAGGATATACGGCACAGAAACCGGCCATTCTGTCCAACCAGTCCATGCCCGTGTTTATGCTCCACTTCAGCCTCCTCCGTCTTTCCTCATCTAATTCTATCAGCAGAACCCTCTATTTCCTTCTCCCTCATATCCTTATCTAGCCTACCCTTAAATACATCTATACTATTTCCTGAGATAGCGAGTTCCACATTCTCACCACCCTCTGGTTACAGAAATTTTTTCTGAATTCCTTATTTCATTTGTTGGTGACTATCTTATTTTGATGGCCTCTCGTTATGCTCTTCCCCACAAGTGGAAACATTCTCTCTGTATCCACTCTATCAGAACCTTTCATAATTTAAAAAATCTCAACTAGGTCACCCCTCAGTCTTTTTTCAAGCGTAGAGACCCAGCCTGTTCATCCTTTGCTGATAGATATACCCTCGCATTTCTGATACCATCCTTGTAAATATTCTCTGCACCCTTTCCAGTGCCTCTATATCCTTTTTATAATATGGCGACCAAAATTGCAGTGGTCCAAATGTGGTCTAACCAAGGTTCGATACAAGTTTAGTATGACTTCACTACTTTTCAATTCTATCTCTAGAAATAAACCCTAGTGCCTGGTTTGCTTTTTATGGCTGTTAACCTGTCTCGCTACTTTTAGTGATTTTTGTATTTGTACTCCGAGATTCCTTTACTCCTTTCTAAATGTAGATTCTTTTCTCTCAATCTGGTTCAGTAAAATTACTGAGTCGAATACCTATTGTGCTTTAATCATATATCCACACCTCTACCCCACCCAGACTCGGTCCCTCCAAGTAATAATTGGCCTCCCTGTTCTTCATACCAAAATGTAATACCTCACATTTATCTGTTGGATTTAATTTGCCAATTATGCCCATTCTGCAAGTTCATGAATGCCTTCTGTAATTTGGCGCAGTTCTCAGTATTAACTATCCCTGATAATTTAGTGGCATCCGCAAATTTAGAAGTTGTTTTTGATTCCAAAGTCTAAATCATTAATATAAATTGTGAACAACAGCACTGATACTTGTGGAACACCTTCCACTCTGAATAGCAACCCTTTACCCCTACTCTCTGCTTTCTGTCTTGAAGCTAGCTAGCTATTCTGCTACTTGCCCCCTGACTCCGCATTCCCTGACCTTATTCATTAGTTTATTACATGGTACCTAATCGAAGCATAAAGCTAAATTCTGTTGCATAGATGCAGGAGGTTTTATTCAATAACAAGTGTTCCTTGGTCTAGTGAGAGAAAGAGTCATCCAAGGTTACCTGCTCTAAACCACAATCCAGTGAATGTGCGTGGTTGTTGGTTATGGTCATGATTGGCGTCCGTTGTGATGCAACAATGGAGAGGTTTGCCAACACTTGCTGTCTAGGCTTTAAAAAAAATTTGTTCACGAGATGTGGGCATCACTGACATCCCAAATTGCCCTTGAGAAGGTGGTGGTGAACCGCTGCCTTGAACCACTTCAGTCCACAGTGCTGACTTTGTTGTAGCAGTTTGGTACAACTGAGTGGCTTGCTAGGCCATTTCAGGGGGCAGTTAAGAGTCAACCACATTGCTGTGGATCTGGAGTCACATAAAGGCCAGACCAGGTAAGGACGGCAGATTTCCTTCCCTAAAGGACATAGGTGAACCAGATAGGTTTTTTTCAACAATCCGATAGTTTTATGGTCATGTTACTAGCTTTTTAATTGCAGATTTATTTAATTAACTGAATTTAAATTCTCCAGCCGTGGTGGGATTTGAACTCGTGTCTCCGGTTCATTAGTCCAGGCCTATGAATTACTACAACAGCAAGTATTTATATAGCGCCTTTAACATAGTGAAATGTCCCAAGGTGCTTCACAGGAGTATTATGCAATAAAAATTTGACACTAAACCGCAGGTGACCAAAAGCTTGGTCAAAGATTTATGTTTTAAGGAGCGTCTTGAAGGAGGAAAGAAAGGCAAGGAGTTCTAGAGCTTGGGGCCTAGGCAACAGAAGGCACGGCTACCAATGGCTGAGCGATTATGGTCAGGGATGCTCGGGAGGGCAGAATTAGAAGAGACAGAGGGGGTTGGTTTGTGGGCCTGGAGGAGGTTAGAGATAGAGGGACGAGGCGATGGAGGGGTTTGAAAATAAGGATGAGAATTTTGAAATCGAGGCGTTGCTTAACTAGAAGCCAATGTAGGTCAGCGAGCATGGGTGGTGGGTGAGCAGGAATTGGTGCGAGTTAGGACACAGGCAGTCAAAGTTTGGATCCCTCTAGTTTACATAGGATCGAATGCGATTATAAGTCCAGTTACATGACCACTGATGCTACCCCATGGTACGTTGAAGGATATCTTGGGTATGTAACAATGGAACCATATCCCAGCAAAGGAGATAAGAAACTTATCGATTGGTCCATCCATATTTGGCTATGATCATTAAGGAGATCAGTTATCTGGCTGAAATTTCGTCCTGATCTATTTCACCTTGGTTCTTGGTATAATTCATTTTGGGCTTCTGAGTTGGCCATCTCATTCATCTCCTATTTGCAACTTGCATCCAGGGCATTGTGTTATTTATGAGTCAGCAACCTCTGGAAGATACAACCCTTTGCTTAGCTTTCTCGGGCTAAATTCTTATGGATTTGGTCTCCATTATGACATTGGACACTGAATGGGGTTCGGACCTGGGAATCTGATTGTGGTTTAAACCTCATTTCCTCTTTAGGTCTCATCCCTTGTTTTAATCTAAATAAAAGTTGTTATTATAAGAACATAATAGGAGCAGGTGTAGGCCATTTTGCCCCTCGAGCCTGCTCCGCCATTTAATAAGATCATGGCTGATCTGATCATGAGCTCGGCTCCATTTCCCTTACCATAACCCTTTATTCTCTTATCGCTCAAAAATCTGTATCTCCGCCTTAAATATATTCAGTGATCAGCCTCCATAGCTCTGAGACAGAGAATTCCACAGATTTATAACCCTCTGAGGGAACACATTCCTCCTCACCTCAGTTTTAAATGGGCGGCTCCTTATTCTGAGACGATGTCCCCGAGTTTTAGTTTCCCTTATGAGTGGAAATATCCTCTGTGCATCCACCTTGTCGAGCCCCCTCATTGTCTTATACGGTTCGATAAGATCACCTCTCGTTCTTCTGAACTCCAATGAGTATAGGTCCAACCTGTGGAATTACCTGCCGCAGAGAGTTGTTGATGCCAGTTCATTGGATATATTCAAGAGGGAGTTAGATATGGCCCTTACGGCTAAAGGGATCATGGGGTATGGAGAGAAAGCAGGTAAGGGATACTGAAGGAATGATCAGCCATGATCTTATTGAATGGTGGTGCAGGCTCGAAGGGCCGAATGGCCTACTGCACCTATTTTCAATGTTTCTATGTTTCAAACTACTCAACCTATATTCGTAAGTCAACCCCCTCATCTCCGGAATCAACCTCTTTTTGTTTTGACACTCCGCTTCTGCTGCTTTGATTACACTCGAGTCCCACTCTATTATGTTTCTTTGTGTTCTCCCTCTCCATTTCATGAGATGTTTTGTCCATGCTCCAGTTGCTCTGCTGGCATCAAATCTTTGAACTTCTGACCTCATCACTGAAACTCCATTCCCTTCCCTGTGCACCTATTTACTTTTCTGTCCTCGCTCTGCTAAATATAGAATTGAGTTTTTATACTTTTTTTTTAGTGCTGTGTTCTATTGTTTTTTTAATTTATTTTTGTAATTATATTCAGAATTTAAAAAAAAAAGTGGTTATGGTTATAATGTAGGAAACACGGCAGCCAATTTGTACACAAGACAACCTTTTTTTTAAGGATGTTGGTTTTGAGTTAACTGTTGGCCAGGAAGTCGTGCCGTTTATTCTTGTACGTGCGAGGGCAGATGGGGCTTCCATTTAACGTCTCATCCATAAGTGGTAGCTCTGATAGTGCAGCACTCCTTCATACTGCATTGAAGTGTCAGCCTTGGTTATATAGTTTGCAATGCAACCTGTCGTTTTGAGGGTTAGAACCAATTGATAAAATTAGTATAGATCTGAATGGAACGTTGAATGTGGGAACTTGTTCAGCCTGATAGACCAGTTTGTCTGTTTCAGTGCCAGCTCATGATTAAACAATACAGTATTCTAGGAAACCTATATTCGAGGGAATTTACAGACTACTTTCAGAAAGCTTGCAGGTGTATCATTTAAGGACAAGTCTATTTGTACAGTACAAATAAGTAGTGATACCCGCCCTCCTATATGGCTCAGATGTGGGCTATATGCAGCAGACATCTCAAAGTGCTGGAGAAGTACCACCAGCGGTGCCTCTGCATAAACCTGCAAATCCACTGGGAGGATAGATGCACCAACGTCGGTGTTCTCGTTCAGGCCAACATCGAAGCACTGACCACACTTGACTGGACGGGCCACTTCGTCCGCATGCCTGATACGAGACTCCCTAAGCAAGTGCTCTACTCAGGACTCCTACATGGCAACGAGCTCCAGGTGGGCAGAGGAAACGCTTCAAAGACACCCTCAAAGCCTCCTTGATAAAGTGTAACATCCCCACCGGCACCTAGGAATTCCTGGCCCAAGACCACCCAAAGTGGAGGAAGAGTATCCAGGAGGGCTCTGAGCATCTCGAGTCTCATCACTGAGAGCATGCAGAAACCAAGTGCAGACAGTGGAAGGAGCATACGGCAAACCAGGCTCCCCACCCACCCTTTCCTTCAACACTGTCTGCCCCATCTGTTACAGAGACTGTAGCCCCAAGTTTAGACCGACCCTTAGAACGGCGCACCGCGACTTTTTAAGAACAGAAATGGCACCTATTATTTACCTTCGTATTCTCCATGCAGTCCGATCGATCCAGGCGCAGCAGAGCGCATGAGGGGGCGGAGCCATGTCCCGGCGCTGAAAACAGTGCCGGGACCTCTGCACATGCACGCTAGAGTGTGTGCGCATGTGCAGTAGCTCCTCGCTCCCAGATTCTGTGCATGTGCTGCAGGCTGTGTGGGAGGGGCCCGAAGCACGCTGCCCCTAGCCCTAGCCGAATGTGCTCCCCTGATGCTGCATTCATGTGAGCAGGCCCCCAATGGCCCTGGCAGCATTATTTCAGTGGTTGTGCCTATGAATGGGCGCATGCTTTGATTTAAGGTATCTTGAATATTTTGACAAGGTTGGGATCTTTACAGCATAACTTGCCAAAGGCATTGTTGTCAACCAGCAAGTCAAAGGCAGGAGATGCTCGGCAACAGGGTTAATGTGCGTGTGGGGCACATGAAGCATTCAGAGAGCGGGGACGGCTTCATGCATCGTGTGAAAGCGAAGGAACAGGCCAAGAGGGGGCGAGGCAGATGGGGACCTGGCTCGAGCTGAATTATCAAACTGGCTGAGGCCAGAAAAGCAAACTTTGAACGAACCAAGGCAAACAACCAACAGCTGCTGGCACCAATCCAATATCGGTACGTGGTGTTATTTTGTTGACCAAATCGAACACATTTCGTGCGTGTGAGTGTGTTTCTCAAAAAATGCCACCGCTCCCTGCCCCCGCCGCCACCCGCCACCCCCCACCCCATCTCTGGCTACCTACGCCTGATTTCTAAAGTGTCCGCAAAGTTTTTCTGACCATACAAAAATGGACACATACTCTGGCCTAAGTTAGTTTGGAGTAACTATTGGTTGTCTAAACTTGCTTAAATGGCTAAAACAGGCGTAAGTGGCTGGTAACGTCCCCTTTTGGGGAAAAAAAACTGAACTAAGAAACTGAACTAACTCACTGAAACTGGAGCAAACTAAATGTGGAGAATTGCGATTTTTAAGATATTCCAAAAAAAACTAGTTACTCCAAAAAAATAGGAGCAACTCCTGTGGAAACTTGGCCCCTGTAATTCCCGCATTGGACTGTACTGCCACCTGAGAACTCACTTAGAGTGGAAGCAAGTCTTCCTCGATTTCGAGGGACAACCTATGATGATGATATTTGTACTGTAAAAGTGGGCGCATACCCTTGTCTCTGATCCCCTTGGAGAATAAGGCACACCCTTAAGTTTCTCTGGAATGTGTAACTGGAACCGCCCAGCCCAAGTTATCACTGACTTTGCAAATTGTAGCTCGATCTACTTTGATTTCCAGAAGCCAGAGAGGATAGATCTCCCCAGAAGCCACCTAGTGCCAGCAGAAGTCCCTTACCTCAACACAGGTGCGTCCCTCCCCGCCCAGCCAAAGTCCCTTGCCCCCCAGCATAGTGCTGCCTCCTCCAGCTGAGGTCCCTTGCACCAGGGCAAGTGTTGTGTCCCCAAGTCAAGATCCCCTACCCCAGTGGACGCTCCCCAGTGGTCTTCTCTCCCCGCCGGCGTGAGGGCCTCACCAAACTCGCTCGGAAGGGACAGCGCCGAAAAAACGGAGACCGCCGAGGGCAGCCGGCACTAAGTTCACCAAATTTGGGCCCATTAACTTGCACCTCAGTACCTTTTTAAAAAATCATGTAATTGAATTTCGGCAATGCTCTTTACTGTGGAATCATAGAATGATACCGCACAGAAGGAGGCTATTTGGCCCATTGTATCTGTGCCAGCTCTTTGGTAGAGCTATCCAACTAGTCCCACTCCCCTGCTCTTTATCCATAGCCACGTAAAATGTTTTGCCTTCAGATATGTATCCAATTCCCTTTTTGAAAGTTATTGTTGAATCTGCTCTCAGCACCCTCGGGTATGGTATCATAGTGTTTGTTACGGGACTAGTAATCCAGAGGCCTGGACGAATGATCCGGAGACGAGTTCAAATCCCATCATATCAGCTGAGGAATTTAAAATTCAGTTAATTAAATAAATCTGGAATTAAAAAAATGTGTAAAGTAATGGTGACCATGAAACTACCAGATTGTCGTAAAAACCCATCTAAGGAAATCTGCAGTCCTTACCTGATCTAGCCTACATGTGACTCCACACCCACAGCCATGTGCTTGACTCTTAACTGCCCTCTGAAATGGCCCAGCAGGCCAACCAGTACAAAGAAGTATCATGGACTGCAGTGGTTCAGAAAGGCAGCTCACCAGTTAGGGATGGGCAATTAATGCTGCCCTTGTTAGCAATGCCCACATCCTGTGAACGAATCAAACAAAAAAGGCACTGCATCCAGATCACACCAACTCGCTGTGTTTTATTTTTTTAATGTTTCCTCTTTTGCGAATCACCTTAAATCTGTCCTGATTAAGTGGCCCTTTTGCCACTGTAAACAGTTTCTCCTTATTTACTGTATCAAAACAATGATTTTGAACACCTTGATTAAATTTCCTCTTAACCTTCTCTGTTCTGAGGAGAATAACCTCAGCCTCTCCACACAACAGATGTCCCACATTTCTGGTACCATTCTATTAAATCTCTTCTGCACCTTTAAGGCTTTTGACATCCTTCCTAAAGTGTAGTGCCCAGAATTGAACACAATACTTTATCTGTGAGGCCTAATTAGTGCTTTATAAGGTTTAGCATAACTTCCTTGCTTTTGTATTCTATTCTTCTGTTAATACAGCCAAGGATCCCACATGCTTTTTTAGCAGCCTTCTCAAGTCCTACCGCCTTCAAAGATCTGTGTGCATTCTGTTTGTTCACCCCCTTTAAAATTGCATAATTTAGTTTATATTGCTTCTCATTTTCCTACCAAAATGTATAACTTCACACTTCTCTGTTAAATTTCATCTGCCACATGTTTGCCCATTTCACCAGTTTGTCTGTGTTCTCCTGAAGTCTGTTACTATCCTCCTCATTGTGCACTACATTTCCGAGTTTCGCGTTGTCTGCAAACTTTGAAATTATCCCCTGTCTGCCCAAGTCCAGGTCATTAATATATATCAAAAAGAGCAATGATCCAACTGTAAGTTACCAGAATGAAGCTATTGCCCAGAGAGCTATTGCCTCATCATCTCAGTGCTCTGTGTGGAATATACTAATATGAAGCATGTAGAGGAAATGGTTAAAATGAAGCTGTGCAATGCAACACAAACTATTTTATTGATAAAAGCTTACTGTGATTGAATCGTTCCAAAACTTGAATAGTGGAAGTGGCAAAATGTTTTTCCATACTTGGAAGGCTAAAGAGTATTTCAGAACTCCCTGAATGACTCATTTGGTGAATTCAGTGTACAAAGCAAATCTCATCAACACAGACCTCGAAGATCCCAGATTTGATTTCTGGTTTGTCCTGAATTAGCTGAACATGATTGAGGTGGTGATGTGGATGCTACGCTTGGCCTGAATCCCACTGAGCTATGGAAGAGAAACATCAGCTGATTTCTGCTGGAACGTATCCATTTGTAGATGTCTGGTGGGGATGGGAGCATGCATGCCTGTTGACATTCTGTCGATGCTAACGTATGAAATTTGGCAAGGTACCAGAGGAAGGGATACTGAGGCTTGTGGAAATATAGCCCTAAGGCGTCTGTGCTTTTTGTCGGGGAGGGGGCGCAGGTGGCGGTGGAAAAGAAATCCCAAGCTACATGATTGGAAACTACCCTGAACAGGATATAAGGTTAATATTTTAGTATCTGGGAGAAAGAGAGATAGGAGCAAAATTCAGTGTTGGTGTGGAAGACAATTAAAAATAATTAGTGCCACAGCATGAGAATGGTTAAGGTAAATCTGAGAGAGGTGGCATCTAGGATAATAACAGAATGTGGATGAAAGACCAATCTGAATCCATATGTAGCAAGCAACTACGCGTTGCTTGAAAAATAAAATGCATCACAAACCAAATTAGATTGTCCACTACAGTAAAAAGTATGAGAAATTGTTCAGTACAAAGCTTTTGCCAGTTTTCTCCCATTCTCTCAAAAGTGTTTTTTCCTGCTGGGTGACGACCATTCTCTTGTACATTGCTCAAGTGGCTATTTTGAAGATGCTTTTATATTGCCCCTGAAATCACGGCTTTGCTGGGTCCGTATGGAATACGAGGCCCCGCAAAAGCAGTTCTTTTGGTGCACACGCATCCCCGCAGCCAGGTCATCCGTGTGGGCGAGATTTTGCTATTTGCCCAACGCTTGCCCAGCGAATGTCCTTAAAACTCTTGCGCCTGGTAAAAGCAGGCGCATAGCCTACTTTTACCAGCGTAAGAGCTTTAAAACACACACCTGTTTTTTGTTTTTTATTTTTATATTTAAAAACCCTGTCCACTAAGGTAAGTTTATTTTAAACCCTACTAAAACGCTTTAAACAAAAATAAAAAATAAATGTTTTTTTCTAAACATTTAATGAACTTTAATTTCAATTAATTTTAATTGTGAGGTGTGTTTTTTATTTTTTATGTTGTGTTTAGTGCGTTTTTTTCTCTCATAGCAATGAGAACTTGTAGAGACGGAGTTCTCATTGCTATTAATGAGAATACTGTACCCGATTGGTAGTGCAGTCTGCATCCGAACCTCGAGGATGGGAGCGCGCTCCGAAGATCGGGAAGAGAAGGCCTTCCCACCAGAATCACAGGCGCCTCCGGGACCACCAGGTAAATCTCTTAAAAATTCTCGGGTCGGAGGTGTTCGTCCGAAGGAAGCCTGCCAAAAAAATAAATTGGTCACCCTGGTTGTTGATCTTGATGAATGTGTGGGAAGGGATTAACTCAGTTACCCAGCCTGTTGGCACCCCAGTAAGTTCACTCTTGGAGTTACTGCTGGCTGTTTCAATTTTTTAAATCTCATAATGCTCCTGTGAAGTGCCTTGGGACGTTTTGCTATGTAAAGTCGCTATATAAATATAAGTTGTTGTTGTATGAGCTGTACATTGGAAACTGGTGGAACTAACACCCCACTAAACTCTATCAAAGTAGCTTTAATGTGTGAGGCTATTCAGTGAATGCTGGTAAGCTGTTTAACTGATCTGTGTCGATGGGACAAAATAATGTAATCTTTTGCACCTTCCAGCCGGAGTCGATGGATAGCAATTAGGAACCAAAACCTTGTGTGATTTTATTTTGCACTAACAGTGATTTGAATTTGTATGACAAATTGGTTATTCACTTAATGGGAGTTAAATGTACCTATTTAGCCTGTGGAATGGATAGCTAATTAATGTCATTATACTTGACTCTTGTCCATTGAAAGTGATCTGATTACAGCTACTTATTTCCCTGGCCCCATCCCAGGACCACTTGAAATGCTAAGTGGGTAGTAGTGTGTGGCTGTTCCTCCTATCTGCTTGTTAGTCCTGTAGAGTTGCACATTTCACATCAAAGCTACGTACATAATGCAGTTTAATGGTGACCTGCGAGAGACCATCAGCGGCAGGTCGGAGCCATAAAAGGAGCAGCGACTATGGGCAGCGTGGCGGCGTACCACTGCAAAGTGCAGGAGGGCGATGGCAGCGAAGAGGGACGTCATCAAGGTCCAGGTCGGTGATTGGAGCGTGGGCAGGTACAGCAGGAGTGGAGAGGTCGGAGCGAAGGAGCGGCGAGACATTGTAGAGGGACGTGATCGGGGTCCAGGAGAGGTGCGAGTTTGGGGCCAGAAGAGGTTTGGGCCCAGGGGCAGCACAGGCCAGCCCACACTGCGATTTGTGTGAGCACTCGGCCTGTGCAGCAGAGCAGGTCTCCAGTCGTCTTGGTTAACCCTTGCCACTGGACCAAGACCTCGCTCTGTCAAGCCCATGTGGTGGCTAGTGTGCAATGGCCACCATATATTAAAAAAAATCCACGCACAGGCATCTTCCACCCTTGCAATATGCAGTTCAGGTCCTGGAATATTAGTTCCTTCATTGAAACACCTGTGAACTCATTCTTTTTTGGCGTGGAAGCAAGTCATCCTCGTTTCGAGGAAGTGCCTATGATGATGATGACATCTTGGGAATAGAGTGAAGGAGTATTGTTGTTGTGTTCTGGGAATGTCGTGTTACTGGCCCGAGCACCTATATCGTATTTGTGTCACGCCCCAGTTTAAGTTGAATGGTCGGTGGAATATTTCCAAATATCATTCTCCTTCTTAGATTTCACATCTTAAGTATTCATTTTGGTACCTGTAGAATGCATTTTTAAAAACTTGTTCAGAATTTCATTTTTAAGCTAGTTCTATATATATTCTACAATAAGTTGCTATTGGTCCTGTCTCTGCAACAATGAAAAGGCAGTTATGCTGCTGTATCTTGTTTGAAAACTAAAATATAGCCTTCAGTAAATTGTGCATTTTGTTAAATAAAGTTCCAGTATTTTCCTGTTTTGCAAGTGTGTGTGTGTTGGAAAATATTAAAAATCTCTCATCTGTGCATACATCTAAGGAATCTTGTTTTCAAATCCCTCCATGGCCTATCTGTGTAACCTCCGAGTTATCTGCGTTCCTCAAATTCTGGCCTCTTGGCATCCACCATTTTAATTACTCCATTGGCAGCTATGCTTTGACCAAGCTTTTTGTCATCTGCCCCATTATCTCCTTATGTGGCTTGGTGGCACATTTTGTTAATGCTCCTGTGAAGCGCTTTGGTATTTTTTAGTATGTTGAATGTGCCATATAAATGCAAGTTGTTGTAAACACTGAATTTGTAATTTTGGGATTGGTTCTTGGATGTGTGCCTGTCTCTCTCGCACATAAGAATATGTAAACATTATAAATACTGACCTATCAACACAATACAGGTAATTAGAGCTTTCAAATTGTAGTTCATTTGTTTTTGTTTGGGAAAACGAAAATGCGGAATGTCTCCACCACTGACGGTTGTTAATTAGTATGTTCACATTTTTCTACGTTGTACTCGTTATAAAGTAGCAGGTACTGTATATGTCACAGGCTTTGACAGGGAAGTGTGGCGCCTTAATATGGAAAATAGATATCATAGCGCCATCTGTATCCGGTACAGCAAGAGTTTTCAAAGAAATGTGTGCCCCACATATCAAATTTAATACAAAATAGATTATATAGATAAATATAAACTTGCTATTAAATAGCAAAATGTATGGCTGTTTGGGAAGCAGAAAAGTAATGTTGGTTGGAGTCTATGGAATTTCTCTACAGTACAGGCTGAGGAGCTAGGAAACACAAAGCTGAGGTGCTGCACTGCCACCACTGGCAGGAGAGTGTGATTACAGTGTGACAAGTTTACATTGTAAATGCGGATATAGAAATTCATAATGGATAAAAAGTTGATATGGGATGTGTACAGATGGTTTTTAATAGAAGATCATTTTTATATATTGAAATTTTAACTATTATTCCATATGACACAATGATAAATGTAGTAATGTAGTGTCCTTTTTATCTTGGTTCGCACTGTTCTTTTAGTGTCTACACCGCATAGAATTGTATAATACAGTAAATAACACATGGTCAGAATCAATTGCTTCCGTAAGGAAGAGGGTGAAGAAGAGAGTAGGTGGAGGAGTCCTTCGGTCGGGTATCTGCAGCACTTAAGCTGTGATCCCAAATGTGTTTCTTGTCAACAACCCTTCCCTGGTGGCTTTTGTGTATTATACAACAAGGTAGTCAATATTTTCCACTTGTGTTGATGCGTTGAGTAGAAATTTGTGAATTTGTACAGAACACAGTGAATGTGCTTTTTGTTCATTCATGTTCATGTTCTGTTATACAAAGCAAGGCTGTTCGACTTTGAAGTTTCATTGCCATCTCTGTGAGTGCACATTACGTGCTGCAATTACTAATTTGCGTGTTAGTTCTAGGATGTAAATGGTTACTGAAAAGTATGCATTTTACTGGATATAGGAGGTTGCGTACTAATTGAGTACTGGTTTACTTTAACCCAGAAGAAGCATTGAATTAAAACAATGCCTAACTGATCCACTGTAAAAATAATTTAGATATAATTGAGAAGTTACGCTATGTTTGCGGCTGGAATTGTTGTAATGGCCGCAGGGAAGATGAGGAAAGGCAGGAGCCAGGTATCCGGGTGGGAGGCTAGTGGAAATGTAGTGGCTTGACCTTGCACAGGAGTGGGATGCCTGTAAGTGGTTCCTGGTGGCTCTGTTGTAGGGGAAGGTGGAATTTGAGCACAGGGCCAGGAAACCAGAGGAGGCAGGAAAGACTTTTCAATAATTAGCCAGATTAACTCTGGAATATGGAGCAGCAGATGCTGCAGTTACTGGTGTCACAGGGAAACCTAACAATGGGCCCAAGTTTCCACAAGAAAAAAAACGGGCGCCCCTCCGAGCTGGGCGCCCGTTTTTCGCGCCTAAAACGGCGCCTAAAAAAAATCCTCGGTATTCTCCACCTACTTGCAGATCCTCTGGCTCTCGGCGCAGCCAGCACGAGCTGTGGGAGGGGGGGGGGGGGGCGGAGCCAGGTCCCGGCGCTGAAAACAGTGCCGGGACCTCTGCACATGCGCGCTACAGTCGGCACGCAAGTGCAGTAGCTCCAGGCGCCGAACTGTGTGGGAGGGGCCCGAAGCACGCAGCCCCTAGCCCTGGCTGAATGGCCTCACTGGGGCTGTGTGAATGAGGCTCCTCCCACGGCCAGCTCCTGCTCCCCGCCCTCGACCAGACCCGTCCCCCGCCGACCAGACCCGACCCGACACCCCCCCCCCCCCCGCCGACCAGACACCCGCTCCCCCCCTCCCCCCCCCCGGCGACCCAACCCGATCCGACACCCGCTCCCCCCGCCCCGACCCGACACCCGCTCCTCCCCCCCGCCCCGACCCGACACCCGCTCCCCCCCCCCCCGACCCGCGCTCCCCCTCTCCTTCTCCCCCCCCCCCCCCCCCCCGCCTCTCTCTCTCTCTCTCTCCCTCCCACCCCTCTCTCTCTCTCTCTCTCTCCTCCCTCCCCCCCTCTCTCCCTCCCTCCCCCTCTCTCTCCCTCCCTCCCCTCTCCTCTCCCTCCCCTCCTCTCTCTCTCCCTCCCTCCCCCCCCCCTCTCCTCTCCCTCCCTCCCCCCTCTCTCTCCCCTCCCTCCCCCTCCCTCCTCTCTCTCCCCCCTCCCCCCCCCTCTCTCTCTCCCTCCCTCCCCCTTCTCTCTCTCCTCCCTCCCTCCCCTCTCGCTCTCTCCCTCCTCCCTCCCTCCCTCGCTCTCCCTCCCTCTCGCTCTCCCTCCCTCCTCCCTCCCTTTCCCCTCTCCTTCCCCCCCCCCCCCTCTCCCTCCCTCCCTCTCTCTCTCCCCCTCCCGCTCAGCGGCACGAACGGCTGCAGAATTCTCCCTGGCTGAAGCACTTTCACACAGGTAGGAAGATGGTTTATTTAATCTTTTCTTGGCTTATAAATGTTTATTCAGATTGGATTTATTTGTGTAATATTGTAGAAGTATAAATAAGGATTTATTGTCGAATTTAATGAGTTCCCTCCCCCCCCCCCCCCCCACCTCGTTCTGGACGCCTAATTTGTAACCTGCGCCTGATTTTTTTAATGTGTAGAACAGTTTTTTCAGTTCTACAAAATCTTCACTGGCTCCATTCTACTTTAGTTTGGAGTACATTTCACTGTGAAAACTTTCAAATCAGGCGTCAGTGGCCAGACACGCCCCTTTTGAAGAAAAAATTCTGTTCTAAACTAGAACTGTTCTACTTGACTAGAACTGCAGAAAAAAAATGTGGAGAATTGCGATTTCTAAAATAGTCCGTTCTCCACCAGTTGCTCCTAAAAATCAGGCGCGAATCATGTGGAAACTTGGGCCAAATAAATGGACAGATAATGTGATTCTGCCCAATGGGAAATTCTTCAATGGAACCATAATCCATGTACTTAATTTATTTTAGATATATTAAAAGTCTTGTGTATAAATTAGTTCCTGCACCTTCAGGAAGACACTTTGACCATCGTTTTTAATATTTTTTAAAGCAAAGACTAACTAACCTATTCTAGTAGGGTGGGATTCCTTGTAGGGGATCATCCATAAGGCTTTTTCATAAATTTTTACTGAGAGCGAGGGGAGAGGTGAAGAGAAATTTCATTATGCAGCAGGTTATTTGAACACGGAATGCTTTGTCACAAAGAGAAATTGAGGCTGAGACCATTACATATTTTAAGAAAAAAGTGGGTAAACCTGTGAAGAGGAATAGGAGATATGTGGGGAAAAAGCAGGGAAGTGGGATTAATTTTGGATTCTTCTAGTAAAGCACCAACATATGGGCCATATGGTATTATTTTTTGTGAATTACAATGCTTCTAAACACAGAAAGGAAGGGGAGAGAGAGGAAAAACTCAGTGAAGGAGAAGCAATGTTATTTGCAGACTTTCCAGCAGCATTATCCTTGGGTAGAAAGGCAGGTGAGGCTGAACCTTTTTGTGGGGCCCAGCCTGTAAAAGTTTGAGAACCATTGAATCAGATAGTTTTATTCAAATTTATGATCATGAATTACAATTGACTTGGGGGAGCCTTGATTGTAGGCAGAGCTTGTTGTGTGTGGTCAAGTGTCCTGACCATTGTTTTGTTAGCGGTTACACCAATGTTTGAGAAGGGGAACAGATTTATTGGGTGGGGAAATCAGATAGTTGAAAATCTAACCCCAAGGTAGACGTCAGAGCTCTCCAATAATTATTATCTCTATCATTTTTAATGTTTATTAGCAGAAGGAAGGCTTTCTACTCAGCCCACATGGAAGCCTGAGTTTCATGTTATGATTCAAAAATGAGAAATGGTGGTGCACTTATAGGGCCCAAGTTTCCACATGATTTGCGCCTGATTTTTAGGAGCAACTGGTGGAGAACGGACTATCTTAGAAATCGCAATTCTCCACTTTTTTTTCCTGCAATTCTAGTCAGTTAGAACAGTTCTACTTTGGACACAGAATTTTTTCTTCAAAAGGGGGCGTGTCCGGCCACTGAAGCCTGATTTCAAAGTTTCCACAGTGAAAACGTACTCCAAACTAACTTAGAATGGAGCAAGTAAAGATTTTTGTAGAACTGAAAAAACCTTGTCTACACATTAAAAAATCGGGCGCAGGTTACAAATTAGGCGTCCAGAACGAGGTGGTGGGGGGAAGGGAAGTCATTAAATTCTACAATAAATCCTTATTTATACTTATACAAATATTATACAAATAAATCCAACCTGAATAAACATTTATAAGCAAAGAAAAGATTAAATAAACCATCTTCCTACCTGTGTGAAAGTGCTTCAGTCAGCTCAGCGGTGTGGCGTCGTTCCCGTGAACGGGAGGGAGGGGCAGTCGGGCAGCAAGCAGCCTTCCACTTGAGGTGGAAGCCTTACAGTCAGCTCAGCGGTGTGGCGTCGTTCCCGCGAACGGGAGGGAGGGAGGGAGGGGCAGTAAGCAGGCAGCAAGCAGCCTTCCACTTGAGGTGGAAGCCTTACAGTCAGCTCAGCGGTGTGGCGTCATTCCTGCGAACGGGAGGGAGGAGGCAGCCGTTCCCGATGGCGGGGGGGGCGGTGGGGGGTGGGGGGGGGGAGGAGGCAGTGAGAAGGCTGCCGGAAGCCTCAGAAGTTGAGCAGCCATTCCCGACGGCAGGGGGGGGAGAGGCCGTCGGGAAACGGCTGCCTCAACTTCTGAGGCTTCCTGCAGCCTTCTCACTGCTGCAAGAAGCCTCAGTGCTGATCATAGAAGGGCAATGTGCTTTTATTAAAAAATGTTCAAAAATTAAACAGCTACAAAGAACTACAAAAATGGCCGAGTGCCAATGTTTCCTTCACACTGCGCGTGCGCGAATGCTCCAACGCGCGCGCGCAGCGTTGCCGGCACGAAAAAAACTAATTTAAATGGTACCCGCCCCCTCCCACTTACAAAATCGGCGCGAGTGGTAGGCTCTGCCCCCCCTGGGCGCCACGCCAAGTAGACATGGAGCTGCAGGGCGCTCCAGAATCACGCGTTTTTTTTCAGGCGCCGTTTTTGGCGCGAAAATCGGACGCCCAGCTCGGAGGGGCGCCCGTTTTGTAGCGTGTGGAAACTTGGGGCCATACAAATTTTTATCAACCCTAAATATCGTTCAGCAATATCGGTCTGAATAGTCAACCACATACAAATTTTCTCATTTGCAGAAGCATGTTGACAGGTGTTGATGTTGACGAGAGGAGGGAAACTAAATCAGCAGCTGAAAGCTCTTGTACTATTTAAAAAAAAATTGTAACCGCTCTGTCTTTCTTCTCTTCCCACTCATCCTGACGTCTTATCCCAATGATTATATGTTTCAGGCTAATCCTTCTGTACCATAGATGCATGTGATTTTCTCCAAAACGATGGCCTTGGCTTGTACCGTTCTTGTTTCTTGGAGGATGAAAGAGATGGGCCTTCATTTGGCTGTCTCACAGTAAATTTGTAGTGCTTTAGTAAAGTTTACTTGCATTTGTAAAGCAGTTTTTTTTTTAAAAGAACAGCTGATGCAGAATTTCCAGCACGCAACTCTTTCAAAATCTTAAAACATATTCTGTGTTCAAAAGCTTAAACCATATACGAAAAAACTCAGTGATGTTCCATGTTGGACTTGGTATTTAATCCTAGTTTCTAGACTTCATCAGAATTAACGTAACAGCTGTACATGTGTTCATTTGTACAACACTGCAACTTTTTCGGTATTTAATGGGTCCAAGCTTTACATTGACAAATTAATACTCCTAGAGCCTTTTCAGTCCACTGTGACTAACTCCTTTTAATGCACGCCCATTTGTTTTGTATACTCCCATGGACATAACTTTATGATCTTATGAGGAATTCCAGTATTTCTCTGAGGGAATCATTCATTTCATGTTGCCCGCGCTTCTCTTGTGATTCCTTATTGAGTAGCACTGTCATAAGTTGAGCAGAATGTCATTCCAACCTCTTGGTTAAGATATAGGGCTCAAGTTTCCACAGGATAAAAAAACGGGCGCCCCTCCGAGCTGGGCGCCCGTTTTTCGCGCCTAAAATGGCAGCAGAAAAAAAACGCGCTATTCTCGAGCGCTTTGCAGTTTCTTGTCTGTTTGGTGCGGTGCCCAGGGGGGCGGAGCCTACACTCGCGCCGATTTTGTAAGTGGGAGGGGGCGGGTACTATTTAAATTAGTTTTTTTCCTGCCGGCAACGCTGCGCGTGCGCGTTGGAGCGTTCGCGCATGCTCAGTGTGAAAAAAACATTGGCACTCGGCCATTTTTGTAGTTCTTTGTAGCTGTTTAATTTTTGAACATTTAAAAAAAATCACATTGCCATCAGCACTGAGGCTTCCCTTCTCACTGTCTCCTTTCCCTCCCTCCCCTCCGCAGCAACAAGCCGCTGTCTCCTTCCCCTCCCTCCCCTGCGCGGCAACAAGCCGCTGTCTCCTTCCCCTCCCTCCCCTGCACGGCAACAAGCCGCTGTCTCCTTCCCCTCCCTCCCCTGCGCAGCAACAAACGGCGGTTTCCTTCGAGCAATGGCTGAAGCACTTTCACACAGGTAGGAAGATGGTTTATTTAATCTTTTCTTTGCTTATAAATGTTTATACAGGTTGGATTTATTTGTATAATATTTGTAGAAGTATAAATAAGGATTGATTGTAGAATTTAATGAGTTCCCTCCCCCCCCCCCTCCCCCCCCCCCCACCTCGTTCTGGACGCCTAATTTGTAACCTGCGCCTGATTTTTTAATGTGTAGAACAGGTTTTTTCAGTTCTACAAAAATCTTCACTTGCTCCATTCTACTTTAGTTTGGAGTACGTTTTCACTGTGGAAACTTTGAAATCAGGCGTCAGTGGCCGGACACTCCCCCTTTTGAAGAAAAAATTCTGTTCTAAAGTAGAACTGTTCTACCTGACTAGAACTGCAGAAATAAAAATGTGGAGAATTGCGATTTCTAAGATAGTCCATTCTCCACCAGTTGCTCCTAAAAATCAGGCGCAAATCATGTGGAAACTTGGGCCCATGGTATGTGAAATTCAGGAAAAGGGATTAAACATGAAACTTTCTAACTCAGTCCACCTTTCCTGAGGACAGTGAGTCATGGTGGTGTACAGCTCCTGGGGAGATGGAGACCCACTGCTACCTTAAGTGAGGGTCAGTGATCTATTTGACCGGGGAGGGATACTCTCACTACCCCTACCCCCCAATAATGTTCTTGTGTCACTGCATAATGTCAGAAGTAACAACCAAGGCCATGGAGGAATTTGAACATAAGGATGAGAATTTTAAAATTGAGGCATTGCCGGACCCGAAGCCAATGAAGATCAGAGAGCACAGGGATAATGGGAGAAGGGGACTTGGTGAATATTAGGAGACGGGTGGTTGAGTTTTGGATGAACTGAAATTTATGGAAGATGGGAGGCCGGCCAGGACAACTAATGGAATAGTCAAGTCTGGAGGTAATAAATGCATGGATGAGGGTTTCAGCAGCAGATAGGCTGAGGCAGGGGTCGGCGATGGGTAATGTTACGGATGTGGAAGTAGACGTTCTTAGTGACGGAGAGGATATAGTCAGATGCTCAGCTCGGGGTCGAATAGGACAGCAAGGTTGCAAATAGTCTGGTTCTGTCTCCGATAGTGGCCAAGGATGGCTTTGGGAATTGGTGGCTCTGGAATGGAGTTTGTGGCGGTGGCCAAAGACACTAGCTTTGGTCTTCCCACTATTTAATTGGAGGAAGTTAAAGAATTCGATTAGATCACTCCTCAACCGTCTAAACTCAAAAGAATACAAACCAGGTTTATGCAACATGACCTCATAATTTAATCCTTTCAGCTCTGGTATAATTCTGGTGAAACTGCGCTGTACCCCCTTCAGTGAAAATATATTTTTTCCTGAGGTTCAGTACCCAAAGCTGAATGCGGTGCTCCGGGTGGGGTCTGACCAAGGCTCTGTACAAATAAAGCATCACTTCCTCCTCTTTGTATTCTAGCCCCTTTGAGACAAAGGGCAACGTTCCATTATCCATTTTTTAAATTACTTTTTGTAACTACACACTAGCTTTTAGTGTACTAGCTTTTTTTTGGTACATGGGCACCTACATCCCCTTGCTCCTGCACAGTTCCTAGTCTCTCTCCATTTTATTAAAAATAAATCTGATTTGTATTTCAAACATTAATTTAGTACTGATGAAGAATCTACATCCAAAATGTTAACTTGTCTTTTCTATGGATCGATGCTGGTATTTCCAGCACTTTCAATATTTATTATTTAGCATGGTATACTGTATACACTGAGGACTAGCATAGTAATAAATGACAGAAAATAAAGTATGTGTGTATAATTTGACTTTGCAAACTGTGTTGCAGTGCTGGGAGGAACATTCACTTGAGCAGCAACGATCCGAATGTTTCACAAGTACTACAGTCATAAATGGAGAATTTTCCATATCATCAGTTACCAAGTATCTGCATTACATGACATCTGCTAGCTGAAGCAAAAGCAAAATACTGCAGCTGCTGGAATCTGAAATAAAAACGGAAAATGCTGGAGATCTCTGCAGGTCAGGCAGCATCTCTGGAGAGAAAGAGTTAGTGTTTTGGGTCTGTGACCCTTCGTCAGAAATGGAAAAGTTGGAGATGTAACAGATTCTTCATTGGAACAGTGTAGAAGGCCGTAAGTGTGACCCTGAGCTTCCAGTCGTCTGTCACTTCAATTCTCTGCTCCACTCCCACTTTGACCTCTCTGTCCTCAGCCTTTCTACATTGTTCCAGTGAAGCCCAATGTAAGCTCGAGGAACAGCACCTCATCTTTCGTTTAGGCACTTTACAGCCTTTGCACGCAACACCGAGTTCAACAATTTCAGATCATAACCTCTGCCTATATCTATTTTTCCCTTTCCTCTTTTTTTAAAATCCCTCCTTTTTTTTTCTCTTTCCCGAGGCAGCTGGTGATGATTTCGCCATTCACACTCCATCTCGACTCATCTTTTGTTTCCTAATTTGTGCCATTACCATCTAATTTTTGCCCATCATCCCATTTGTCTCTTAAGTCACTCCCGCCTTTCACCCTATCACAGACCTTCCCTTTTGTTCTTTCCACCCCTCCCCCTTTCAGTGCCCCTGCACTTCCTTAAGAATCTGTTACATCCTGAACTTTTCCAGCTCTGACGAAGGTCACAGACCCAAAACGTTAACTCTGTTTCTCTCCACAGATGCTGCCTGACCTGCTGAGATTTCCTGCATTTTCTGTTTTTATTGCTAACTGAAGCTATGTTTTAAAAGTGTAGCAGTAGTGATATTTGAATACAAATTCCCATCTAGTGGCAGTTCTGGACAGAATGGTTTTGCATTTCTGCTATTATATTGCATTGCATTCTTGGGCATTGTAAGATAAAATATATAAAAATGTACTAAAGCTTGTTTTCAAGAGGCAGTAGTTCCAAGGTTTCAACATAATCCATCAGGAGAGACCAATTTGAGTATTTTTTATTTACGGTTTTCAATTCTGTTTTTTCATATTCCATTTATAAAGCAATTTGCTATTTGAAGAGGACAATGTAAGAATATTCAGTTAATCTTGTGGCGATCTGGGTTTTCTTAGTTACCTTCTGATAATGCCTGTTTCTATTTCTGATTTGTTTGCAGTTAATTGCTCAATCATTTATTTCTCTACCCAGTGTTTCAATGAATCACAATCTGAAGAAGGTTTTCCTATTTTGGATGCAAGTCTTGGGGTATCTCAGAAGTAGAGTGCATGGAAGTCTGATTTTATGGTGAAGACAGTTCCTTTACATATTTGAACCCCGGTAGCAATAGATACTGTAGTTGAGTCCACCAGCTATTATCTGGAATTAAGTGTGGATATGTCTAAACTTGCACCCCGAGGAAATGGGATATGTGGAGGGGTGGGGTGGGGTGGGGGGCAGGGGTGAAAAATCCTAGTTGTGTTAGGAACTGACACTCCATCCGTCTTTCCCTGTGGAAGTACAGCTCCTCTCAGCAGAGCATTGAAAGGATATTGACATCATAAATTACAAGTATGAGTTGGGCTTCTTTTCTGTCTTAGCTAGAAAAGGAAGCTGGATAAGGGGATGGAGAAAGGAATAGAAGGATATGTTGATGGGGTGGGATGAGGCTTATGTTGAGCATAAACACCAGTAAAGACCAGTTGAGCCGGATGGCCCATCTCTCTGCTGTGCATTTTATATAATTATGTTGTCACAAGAGATTCTTTAAGGCCACGTGTACACTACCGGTACAGGTATCAAGGTGCCTATTCCTGAAAACTTCAGCTGAACAGCACCTGTCTGCACCAGTGTTCCTTTCGCTTAGGTTTGTTATTGCTCAATGCTGGTGAACCTGACATTTAGCGCTTTGTGGTGTTTGGGTCACCTATAGATTAAAACACTGCAGCTGTTAAAGGCATTATTTCCACTGCAGAGTGGCTATGTGATACGGCCGTATGAAAATGTGTGATCAAACAGTAACTCACCATGAAGGCGTTTACAGTGATCAAATCCGTACCACATTTGTGCTAACGATTATAAATATCAAGTTATTAACTAACCTTGTTGGCAGTAGTGTTTTGTTTAATTCAATGTGCGTGGCCTCTAGACCACTGATTTATACTTTCTGCAAGTGACAATCAGAACTGCATGATCACTTAACAAAACACATACCTGTTGATTTCATGTTGGGAAATGTGCTTGAGATAGGGCTACAATTTTGTATGTTGGGTGAAAATCTGGAAAATAAACTCCACTTGTATAGGTTTCGAAATCTGCTTGAATTTGCTGTGTTTAGAATGTTGAATGTAAGCCCTAGCTATTGGTTTATCCAAAGCCATGGATACTTCCAATCTGGCATTGTATTAAGTACTGTTACATTTGGCTCAGCAGTGTAATGGAGTGCAGTCTTTATTTCCAAGCATCTTGATCTTCCCACACACTGCTAACTTTCCTAAGCATTAGTGTGGCTCTTGAAGCAGGTAAAGGGAGTGTGCTGGGGACTAACAATTTTTATTTTGCTTTTTGAGACTAAGAGCATTTCTTTAACTCTCCATTTCCCAGATGGCTAGTGTGAGTTTATAATGCTGACTATGATGCTCGCCTGTATCCTACTCTCAGGATAGTTGGGTGACGCACCCATTCGCCTTTAGAGCAAGATGACTTTTCCAACAAACAGGAATTTATCTTCCAGTTAAAGTCTGGTGTATATGAATGACTCAATACTCTATTTTTTGTACAAATTTAAATTAGATTTTTTTTCATTTATATATATTTTTTTAACCAATCTTTCTCCCTTTTTCTCCCCCTCCTCCTCCTCGAAGGTGTGTATTCCTGGGGAGGGGGGACTCTCGACTGTGATTGTCAGCAAGCTATTTAATAGGGGATGGTGGCAGTGGTGCAGGTTATGGAAGGAAAGGGGAGGGAGATCTTGTGCATGCTAACTTGCAGCAGTCACTTGATAGCGTCCATAGGCCAGGGGCAATGAAAACTATTATACTCTCCTTGCTGTCAAACTGACTAACTGACTAACTGACTAACTGACTAACTTACTAACTGACTCGGCTAATTCAGACTGGGAACTGAACCTGGGTTCTTTTGATTGAGTGACTCAGTTACAAGTATTTACCAAACAAGCCATCAAGGGAGTAAAAAAGGGTCCTATCATTTCAAGACTAAGGCCAGTGTGTGTTTAGCACAAGCTTTGATAGCTGACCTTGTCAATGAATAGAATCTTATTTGCACGATAGTTGTTAATAGATAGAAACTGTGGTCTGCTGAAATGTTCAAATACGAGGATCTCCCTGTAGGTTCAAATGTGGAGTGCTGTAACTGGAATTTCAACAGCGGAAGATTAACAAGCCAATTGACCAATGAAGAGTTCTAATGATTTTCTCATTTAGTAACAAATGGATGTTTGAATTAGCTGTTCATTTTCTTGTGGGCCACCTTTATAAGATGGTAGGTTGAGAATAAATGATCAGTTCTCATGCAGCAGCTTTCTTGCTCTTTACTAGTAGAAGTAATTCCATGTTTGAATCCCTCCAGTCAGGTTTCCGGCCCAACCACGGTACTGATATGGTCCTTGTCAAAGTCACAAATGACATTCTTTGTGACTGTGACCGTGATAAACGACCCCTCCTCATCTTTCTTGACCTCTCAAGCCTTCGACACAGTTAACCACACCATCCTCCTCCAGCGTCTCGCCTCTGTTGTCAGCTGGGTGGAACTCTCCTAGCTTGGTTCCATTCTTCGCTATCGAATTGTAGCCAGAGAATCACCTGCAATGGCTTCCCTTCCCAGTCCTGCAATTGTTACCTCGAGTCCCCCAAGGATCTATCCTTGGCCCCCTTCTGTTTCTCATCTACATGCTATCCATCGGCGATATCATCCAAAAACACATCAGGTTCCACCTGTATGCTGATGACACACCGCTCTATCTCAACCACCACTTCTTTGGACCTCTCCACTGTCTCTGATTTGTCACACTGTTTGTCCGACCTTCAATATTGGATGAGCAGAAATTTTCTCCAACTAAATATTGGGAAGTCTGAAGCCATTGTCTTTAGTTCCTGCCACAAACTCCGTTCTTTGATCACCGTTTCCATTCCTGGCAACTGTCTTGAGCTGAGCAAGACCATTCTCAACCTTGGTGTTGTGTTTGACCCTGAGATTAGTTTCCGACCACATATCCGCTCCATCAAGTTTGCCTACTTTCACCTCCGTAACGTCGCTAAGTCCAACCCTGCCTCAGCTCATCTGCTGCTGAAACCCTCATCTATGCCTTTGTTACCTTTAGACTTGACTATTCCAATGCCCTCCTGGCTGGCCTCTTATCTTCCACCCTACATAAACTTGTACTCATCCAAAACTCTGCCCATATCTTAGCTTGCTCTAAATCTCGATCACCATCACCCCTGTGCTTGCTGACCTACACTGGCTCCCGGTCCGACAACACCTCAGTTTTAAAGTCTTCATCCTTGTTTTCAAATCTCTCATTGGCCTCACCTCTCCCTATCTCTGTAACTCCTTTAGCTCTACAAGCCTTTGAGATCTCTGCGTTCTTCCAACTCTGGTCTCTTGTGCATCTCCAATTTTAATTGCTCCACCATTGTCGGCCATGCTTTCATCTGTCTTGGCCCTAAACTTTGGAAATCACTTCTTAAACCTCTCTGCCGCTATATCCCTCTTTGCTCCTTAAAACATTTGTTTGTTGTAGTACACGCCAAGTTAAGGTAATCCTTTTTATATTTGTGAAGACTGCACATTGTTGCAGTGTCTTAGCCAGTAGATGTGGCTGTGACTGAGGCAGAAAGCAATATTTCATAATTTTGAAGCTATATAATATTTAATGAGGTTATGTTTCTAAAACATGAAAAGTTAACACTGTTGACATTCCCTGTGTTGGAAATGAGCCACGGTTGCTGTGCCGCAGGGAATAGACGTCTGTGATAGAGATAAGTTGGCAGCCACTCGTCTATAACTCAGTGGGTGTTCCCATCAGACCTCTCTTCACTCATTCCCTTCCCCAGTGCCTGGGGGAAAAATTCTTAGTCTTGAGTTAGATGTTTCGGAAGAGTAAGTTTTACCAGCTAGAATAATATCAATGGGTATTTTCATATTTCTAGATAATGCTTGGATAGATGTACACGTATAGCAGAAAATGTCTTCAGGAGAATTCACGTTTGTAATTGGGCTGTGATACATTTGATATCGAAGATTGTGTATGGAAGACATGCTGTTTATTTTACCTCTGTCCTGATCACACGTTATTCCTTAGCCATTCTGGCATTTTAAAAAGCAATGAGCACATGATGTGAAAAGTGTGAGTTTATTTCCACCAATATTACACGTTGCTACTTTGCAGTGCTGTATCTGATCAATTCTGACCAATTCTCTGTCCTAACCCTCTTGACAGCATGGCTCTTTTCTAGCATGGGCATTGTTAAATGTTAACATTTCATATTTTAATATTTTTAGTAGTGATCTCACATCAAGTATGACGGTAAGTGCCCCTTAAAAGTGATGAAATTATTACTTTTTATTTTGGAGTCATTTTTACAGGGTGAGGTAGTATAGTGAATGTGGTTTTTCGAAATCTAGAGGGCCATCCAACCATGTATAACAATATATTGCATAGGGCTGATTTGGGGCAGCTATCATGAGTAATTGAAGTAAGCTAAACATAAAGGATTACATTTTTCTAAATAGGATTGCACTGTCAAAGCCTCCTCCTTCGAAGCAGATAGTTTTAAAAATGACTTTGAACTGACGACCAAAAATTGAAAAGTACCCAATAATATAAAATCATAGCAATTGGAGTAACCAACATCCTCTACTTTCAGAGGTACTGTAGAGATTAAATTGCACAGCCTCCCATACTCCAAGAAAACTCAATAGGTACATAGAAATAACAGGAAATTTACAAATTGTCATACTTGAAAACTAATCCAACCACTCTTTTTGAGGGGGAGGAAATCACATATGCTACTGTTGTACAAGCCTTCACATGAAAAATATTGAAAGATAACTTGTCCATGATTAAAAAAAAATCACATGAAGACCTCAATAGTACATTGTCCGCATGCCTGATACGAGACTCCCAAAACAAGCGCTCTACTCGGAGCTCTGACATGGCAAGCGAGCCCAAGGTGGGCAGAGGAAATGCTTCAAGGACACCCTCAAAACCTCCTTGAAAAAGTGCAACATCCTCACCGACACCTGGGAATCCCTGGCCCAAGACCGCCCTAAGTGGAGGAGAAGCATCTGGGAAGGCGCCGAACACCCCGAGTCTCTTCGCCGGGAGCAAGCAGAGGCCAAGCGGAAGGAGCACACGACAACCCAAGCACCCCATTCACCGTCTCTTCAACCCACCTGTGACAGACTGTCGGTCCCGCATTGGACTCATCAGTCACCTGAGAACTCATTTTTAATGTGGAAGCAAGTCCTCTTCGACTCCGAGGGACTGCCTAAGAAGAATACCCTTTCAAAATTCCTTCCTAAAAGTGAGGAGAGAAAAAAAACCCAGAACCAATATCCTGTTATCTGAAGATTTTAGACTGGGGGGGATCCATGATTTTTGACTTCCCTCATCAACACCTTTCCTGTTAATGGCATCATCTGTAAACACAGTGTCAACTTCCACATGTTTACTGAAGACACCCAGCTCTCCCTTTCCACCACTTCCCTTGATCCCAGAGCCATTTCCTGCAGTGTCAGTTTGCCTGTTTCACATTGTCCAGAATTTACCACAATTGAACATTTGTTGGGCTTCCACCAAGAATTCCACACTTATTATTGACTCAATCCCACTCTTTCACTTCTTGCTCATGCTTAACTGGACTGGCAAGCAATCTCTGCATTCTGTTTCACCCAGAGTTGAGCTTTAAATCCCATGTCCTATAAGTTCTCGAAACAACTGACTTCCACCTCCACGTTGCTTGCCCCTGCCCCTACCTTTCGCCCCCTGCTGTTGAAAACCGTAGCCATACATTTGTCACTTGTAGACTTGACTTCTCCAACACCCTCCTTCTCCATGTCTTGACATCCTCCCTCATCAAATCCAAATGGTCCAAAATTCTGCTGCCCACATCTGTTCCATATCCTTGCTGGCCTACATTGGCTCTCTATTGTGCAATGGATTTAAATTAAAATTGCCTTTGCACACCCTGATGTCAGGATAGAGAATCACATATCCAAGTTTGCCGATGACCGAAAGTTCGGGAGGATATATTGGCCTTGGAGGGTGTGCAGCATAGATTTACTCGAATGATACCTGGACTCCAAGGGTTAAATTATGAGGCAAGATTACACAAACTAAGGTTGTACTCCCTGGAATTTAGAAGAATAAGGGGTGATTTAATCAAAATGTTCAAGATATTAAGGGGAACTGATCAGGTAGATAGAGGATTTGAGTACAAAACTTAAGATCTCTTACTGAGACCACACCTGGATAATTGTGTACAGTTTGGTCTCCTTACCCAAGGAAGGATATACTTGCTATAGAGGGAGTGCAATGCAGGTTCACCAGACTGATTCCTGGAATGGGGGATTGTCCTATGAGGAGAGATTGAGTAGACTAGGCCTATATTCTTTAGAGTTTAGAAGAATGAGCGGTGATTGAAACATGCAAAATTCTTACAGGGCTAGATAGGATAGATGCAGGGAGGATGTTCCCCCTGGCTGGGGAGTCTAAAACCAGGGGTCACCGTCTCAGAATAAAGTTCGCCCATTTAGGACTGAGATGAGGAAAAACTTCTTCACTCAGAGGGTGGTGAATCTTTGGGATTCTCTACGACTTGAATGGCTCAGTCATTGAGTACATTCAAGACCGAGATTGATAGATTTTTGGATATGGGGATAGTGCAGTTGAGGTAGATGATCAGTCATGGTCTTATTGAATGGCAGAGCAGGCTCTAGGGGCTAAGTGGCCTATTCCTCCTATTTCTTATGTTATGATATTAGCGTGCGGCAAACCAGTCTTCCCACTCACCCTTTCCTTCAACGACTGTCTGTCCCACCTGTGACAGAGACTGTAATTCCTGTATTGGACTGTACAGTCACCTGAGAACTCACTTTTGGAGTGGATGCAAGTCTTCCTTGATTTGGAGGGATTGCTGATGATGATGATATGTTATGTTCTTAAACTACTTCTTGGGGAATCTTGGAGTAGATATAGGCTAAAAATGTGAGCTAGGCTTTTCAGGAGTGAAGTTCGGAAACATTTCTGTAAAGGGTGGTAGAAGTTTGGAACACTCTTCTGCAAATGGCAATTGATGCTGCATTGATTTAAAATCTGAGATTGATGGATTTACCATTAATGGATATGTGGAAAATGTGGGTATATGGAGTTAGGTCACAGATCAGCCATTATCTCATTAAATGGCGGAACAGGTTCGAGTGGCTCAATGGTCTACTCCTATTCCCATGTCTCCTATCCTTAAACCCTTCTTCAATCTTGCACCTCCTATGTCCTCTGACTTTGGTGCACTTCTTCCAACCACCCCCCCTTCAGAAGTTTTGGCCTTACTCTAGAGCTCTTCCGCCGTCGTTGACCCTTTTTCCCTCTCACGTACTCTCTCACTGGTTAGTTGCTATTGTGTTAAAACGCCACAAGCATGGGGTGCATACCTACTATCTTGATTCAATGGTCCCTCCTGATTTTTTATTTATTCAGCTGCAGAGTCTTCCTGTATGCCACTTGGTGCCCTGAACTAACTTCACAGCCGTCACTTTCCAGCAAGTGCTGTATCTTGAAGTGGTATGCTCCTTTGAAAGCCCCGACCTGCTGATGGTCCTTGCAGGTCAGGGCTGCCACGCCGAATGCTGGGTCGGGCAGCACGCTGCTCCTTTGAAGACCTCTACCTGCTGGTGAAGAGGGCGACTGGATTGGACGTTACCAAGGCCCAGGTCGCTGATTGGAGTGTGGGCAGCTACAGCAGGAGCGGCAATGTTGGGAAGCAGGAACGGCGAGTGATCGTGGTGCGACGTGATCCGGGCCCAGGAGAGGTGTGAGTTCGGGGTCCAGAAGAGGTGAAGGCCCAGGGGCAGCATGGACCAGCCCACACTGCGATATGTGCGCGCACTGGGTCCGTGCAGCAGAGCTGGTCTCCAGTCGTCTTGGTTAATCCTTGCCACTGGACCAAGACCTAGCTCTGTCAAGCCCACTCGTGGCTGGTGTGCAACAGCCACCACACATTAAAAAAATCCACACACAGGCATCTTCCACCCTTTAACATGTAGTTCGGGACCTGGAATATTGGGTCCTTCATTGAAGCACCTGTGAACTCGTCCCTTTTTGGCATGGAAGCAAGTCATCCTCGATACGAGGGACCGTCTATGATGATGATGAACTAACTGTATAAAAGTAGTACTGCACATTACTTTATGCAAGGGTAAGAGAGCACAGGTTCAAGATTGTGAAGGGTAAGGCTAGGACTGATGCCAGGAAATATCCCTTTACAGAGAGCGTGATTAACAGCAGAGTTGATTGCCAGAACACGACTCTCTTGGGAAACAACTAGATGTTGTATTGGGAAAATAGTAGGATTGATCTGCTGGGCTGGAAGCATTGATTTATACATGCCTTTGATTTCATAACTATTGCTTAGACTTGGGTCATTACTGTCCTGGTAGTGTATCTCTGTTTCAGATATTAAATTGTAGTGGCCTCTATTCTTACTAACTAATAATCCAGGAGCAATTGAGATGACCTGTTTTGAGATGCTTGTCCCGAACTGTTGGACAATGCATTGTTAATTTGCAGCAATTTCATCCTTATTTAAACATGCAGGCGAATTGTTCAGTCCCATAGCATAACTCTGCAGGCCTCTGGGACAGATTGGGGATAATCCGGGGAGTCGGGAGGCAGAGCGGCAGCATGGTGAGGCCTACAAGAGGGCCCAACAGTAGCGTCGGAACGACCAGCAGGGAGTCGGGAGGCAGAGCGGCAGCGTGGTGTGGCCCACAAGAGGCCCAACAGGAGTGTCTGAGCGACCAGCGGGGAGTCGGGAGGCAGAGCGGCAGCGTGGTGAGGCCTACAAGAGGACCAACAGGAGCAGCAGCAGCCAAGTTCATGGCACCGTGGGTGGCTCTGCTGCACAGGAGGGCAGGAAAAAGAGTGGGAGTGGGAGAGGTATAGTGGTAGGGGATTCTATTGTAAGAGGAATAGATAGACGTTTCTGCGGCCGCAACCGAGACTCTAGGATGGTATGTTGACTCCCTGGTGCAAGGGTCAAGGATGACTTGGAGCGGGTGCAGGACATTTTGAAGAGGGAGGGTGACCAGCCAGTTGTGCTGCATATAGGTACCAACGATATAGATACAAAACGGGATGAGGTCCAACAAGATGAATTTAGAGAGCTAGGAGCTAAATTTAAAAAGTAGGACCTCAAAAGTAGTAATCTCAGGATTGCTACCAGTGCCACGTGCTAGTCAGAGTAGGAATCGCAGGATAGCTCAGGTGAATACTTGGCTTGAGGAGTGGTGCAGAAGGGAGGGATTCAAATTCCTGGGACATTGGTTCCGGTCCTGCCTGTACTGGTCCCACCTCCTCCAGAACCGGTTCCAATGTCCTAGGGGGAGTGTTTGCTAGTGCTGTTGGGGAGGAGTTAAACTAATATGGCAGGGGGATAGGAACCTATGCAGGGAGACAGAGGGAAGTAGAATGGGGACAGAAGCAAAAGATAGAAAGAAGAAAAGTAAAAGTGGAGGGCAGAGAAACCCAAGGCAAAAAGCAAAAAGGGCCAAATTACAACAAAATTCTAAAGGGGCAAAGTGTGTTAAAAAGACAAGCCTGAAGGCTCTGTGCCATAATGCGAGGAGTATTTGGAATAAGGTGGACGAATTAACTGTGCAGATAGCAGTTAACGGATATGATGTAATTGGCATCACGGAGACATGGCTCCAGGGTGACCAAAGCTGGGAACTCAACATACAGGGTTATTCAACATTTAGGAAGGATAGACAGAAAGGAAAAGGAGGTGGGGTGGTGTCACTGGTTAGAGAGGAAATTAATGCAATAGTAAGGAAGGACATTAGCTTGGATGATGTGGAATCGGTATGGGTGGAGCTACGGAATACCAAAGGGCAGAAAACGCTAGTGGGAGTTGTGTACAGACCACCAAACAGTAGTAGTGAGGTTGGGGACAGCATCAAACAAGAAATTAGGGATGCGTGCAATAAAGGTACAGCAGTTATCATGGGCGACTTTAATCTACATATAGATTGGGCTAACCAAACTGGTAGCAATGCGGTGGAGGAGGATTTCCTGGAGTGCATTTGGGATGTTTTTCTAGACCGATATGTCGAGGAACCAACTTGAAGGCTGGCCATCCCAGACCGGGTGATGTGTAATGAGAAAGGACTAATTAGCAATCTTGTTGTGCGAGGCCCTTTGGGGAAGAGTGACCATAATATGGTAGAATTCTTTAATAAGATGGAGAGTGACAATTAATTCAGAGACTAGGGTCCCGAACTTAAGGAACGGTAACTTCGATGGTATGAGATGTGAATTGGCTAGAATAGACTGGCGAGTGATACTTAAAGGGTTGACGGTGGATAGGCAATGGCAAACATTTAAGGATCACATGGATGAACTTCAACAATTGTACATCCCTGTCTGGAGTAAAAATAAAATGAGGAAGGTGGCTCAACCGTGGCTAACAAGGGAAATTAAGGATAGTGTTAAATCCAAGGAAGAGGCATATAAATTGGCCAGAAAAAGCAGCAAACCCGAGGACTGGGAGAATTTTGTAATATAGCAGAGGAGGACAAAGGGTTTAATTAGGAGGGGGAAAATAGAGTATGAGAGGAAGCTTGCTGGGAATAAAAAAACTGACTGCAAAAGCTTCTATAGATATGTGAAAAGAAAAAGATTAGTAAAAACAAACGTAGGTCGCTTGCAGTCAGATTCAGGTGAATTTATAATGGGGAACAAAGAAATGGCGGACCAGTTAAACAAGTACTTTGGTTCTGTCTTCACGAAGGAAGACACAAATAACCTTCCGGAAATACTAGGGGCCCGAGGGTCTAGTAAGAAGGAGGAACTGAAGGAAATCCTTAGACGGGAAATGGTATTAGGGAAATTGATGGGATTGAAGGCCGATAAATCCCCGGGGCCTGATAGTCTGCATCCCAGAGTACTTAAGGAAGTAGCCCTAGAAGTAGTGGATGCATTGGTGATCATTTTCCAACAGTCTATCGACTCTGGATCGGTTCCTATGGACTGGAGGGTAGCTAATGTAACACCACTTTTTAAGAAAGGAGGGAGAGAGAAAATGGGTAATTATAGACCGGTTAGCCTGACATCAGTAGTGGAGAAAATGTTGGAATCAATTATTAAAGATGAAATAGCACATTTGGAAAGCAGTGACGGGATCGGCCCAAGTCAGCGTGGATTTATAAAAGGGAAATCCTGCTTGACAAATTTTCTAGAATTTTTTGAGGATGTAACTGGTAGAGTGGACAAGGGAGAACCAGTGGATATGGTGTATTTGGACTTTCAAAGGGCTTTTGACAATGTCCCACACAAGAGATTGGTGTGCAAAATTATAGCACATGGTATTGGGGGTAATGTACTGACGTGGATAGAGAACTGGTTGGCAGCCAGGAAGCAGAGAGTCGGGATAAATGGGTCCTTTTCAGAATGGCAGGCAGTGACTAGTGGGGTGCCGCAGGGCTCAGTGCTGGGACCCTAGCTATTTACAATATACATCAATGATTTGGATGAGGGAATTGTGTGTAATATCTCCAAGTTTGCAGATGACACTAAGCTGGATGGCAGTGTGAGCTGTGAGGAGGACGCTAAAAGGCTGGAGGGTGACTTGGACAGGTTAGGTGAGTGGGCAAACGCGTGGCAGATGCAGTATAATGTGGATAAATGTGAGGTTATCCACTTTGGTGGCAAAAATACAAAGACAGAATATTATCTGAATGGTGGCAGATTAGGAAAAGGGGAGGTGCAGCGAGACCTGGGTGTCATGGTGCATCAATCATTGAAAGTTGGCATGCAGGTTCAGCAGGCGGTGAAGAAGGCAAATGGTATGTTGGCCTTCATAGCTCGGGGATTTGAGTATAGGAGTAAGGAGGTCTTACTGCAGTTGTACAGGACATTAGTGAGGTCTCACCTGGAATATTGTGTTCATTCAGTTTTGGTCTCCTAATCTGAGGAAGGGCATTCTTGCTATTGAGGGAGTGCAGCGAAGGTTCACCAGACTGATTCCCGGGATGACAGGACTGACATATGAGGAGAGACTGAATCGACTGGGCCTGTATTCACTGGAGTTTGGAAGGATGAGAGGGGATCTTATAGAAATATATAAAATTCTGACGGGACTGGACAGGTTAGATGCAGGAAGAATATTCCCAATGTTGGGGAAGTCCAGAACCAGGGGACACAGTCTAAGGATAAGGGGTAAGCCATTTAGGACTGAGATGAGGAGAAACTTCTTCACTCAGAGAGTTGTTAACCTGTTGAATTCCCTGCCGTAGAGAGTTGTTGATGCCAGTTCATTGGCTATATTCAAGGGGGAGTTAGATATGGCTCTTATGGCTAAGGGGATCAAGGAGTATGGAGAGAAAGCAGGAAAGGGGTACTGAGGTGAATGATCAGCCATGATCTTATTGAATGGTGGTGCAGACTCGAAGGGCCGAATGGCCTACTCCTGCACCTATTTTCTATGTTTCTGTCCTAGTAAATTTATTAGATCTGAGAGATGAAGTTTTGTGTACTGGCAACTTAAAGAAAATAAACTGTTAGAATTTTTTCCCTCCGGATTCTCTCCCTTATAAAACTGTGCTGCCTGTATCCTATGCTGCACCAAGTCCCGCTTGCCCATTACTCCTGTGCTGGCTCCTGGTTCTCCAATGTCTCTAATTTAAAATTCTCAATCCTCTTTTGAAATTCCTTTTTGGACTTGCCTCTACCTCCCTCCCCCCTCCTCCCCCCCCCCTCCTCCTCGCAGGACAAAGGATTGATAGACTGTAGGATCTTTTGGTGGCCTTGGCTTAATTGAACCTACGTTTATCAACTGAGACACAAATACTGCAGTGCTGTGAGTCTTCACTGTGCAGAGTGCATCTACCTCCTTATAACCACTTCTAGCAATGAGTAAAATACTGCGTGTGTACTTGGCTCAAAGAAACTGCAGTTGCAGAGGAGCGTCCCAGAGTTTTGGAGTACACTGAGAGCACAGATGAATTGTGGATGGGGATTCTGGTGCAAGAGATGATGGGCCCATATTCGTATTCTAACCCAAAAAGTGCACTAATGCATTGCAAGCCTGTGAATAGACTCCTTAACGGAGTGCATCAATTCCCTGTCCACTACTTGAATGTTCTGTTTTTATTTTATTTTGGGATATTCTGTTGCGTGTTCCTTTACAGCTCTTTATGGTTGTGGTTTGCGTGGAGTCAGCAAGTGATATTTAAGCAAATAGAACTATACCTGAGTGGTAGAATTTACATAACCTTCATAAATTTGTATATTGTTTAGACTCATTGCTGTGGAATTCAATGGGCTAGTTTTTTCACCGTTATAGGTTAGAAATCTTCGACTGGAGATGGATTACAACTCTTGCCTCCCTTCCAGGATACCCTACTTTAAATGCCTTTAGCCTCACCGGAGCACTCTGATAAATGGAACATTTTACTTTCCACCATAATGTTCAGTGTTAGTCTTGGCACATGCATTTAATCTATTTTTAATATTGTACTGCAGTCACCATTATAGTGATAAAGGGCCAGGATCAGGAGTTAATGTGACTGTGGAAATGTAAGTATGCAGCAGAACAATACCAAGCATGGTGGTAATACATATTCATAAAACATTTGTGGAAAATGTGGTGATGGTTTCCAGGTCTTGTGGGCCAATGCTATAAGCATTTTGCAACTCTGGCAGCATGAACCCAGTGCTCTGCACTGACCTCACTGGCTGGCACACATTCTGTCTGCAGATGCCCTCTTTTTCATTTGTTGCTTTGTGGTTTACATTTGCCTTCAGTTCTGCAGCTCTTCACTCGGCTGTGCCTACGATGCCCGATGACAACTTATCACCTGTAACTGGAGGAAGGTAGCATCAGAAAGCCATGAAGCTTGACGTCAAACCACAGGGCTGTAAAGCATATGCCTAATTTCACACTCTCCGTATTGTATCCTCCTGGGAATCAGTTGACTCTTGTTAAGTGTGATTGGATGGCCATTTTTTTGGTGTCACTTTGTAACCAGTTGTAGAAGGTCCTGAAGTGTGAACCAAGCTTTGTTTTTGTGAAATGATGACTCTAATGCTGCGTGTCTGAAATATCCCAGTACATTTTCTGTAGCAATTTTGGAGCGAGTCCCGTGCGGTTTGTTCACATTTCTAAAAAATCCTGACACTGGATATGTTATCTGCTACTGTGCAAGTCTGAGTTTGAATTCCAGTCTTCACCGACCCTTGGGCTCAGGTTCCATCCTTGGCTCCAACTTTTTCATCATCATCTTTAATCATAGGCTCTGCTTTTGAATGTATGCAACTGTCTCAGACCTCTACCCATTTGTCACCATCCTTGGCTCCATGACCACCATTTTTCTGTCGGATTATTTGTCTGACACCAGGTGATGGATAAGTAAAGATTTTCTCCAACTTCAGGTTGGCAGCAGCGAAGCCATTCTCATTAGCTGCAAAAACTGCCCTGACGCCATTGCCCTTCCCACCTGGTGAGAGACTGAACTCAATGTGTTTGATCATCAGCTGTGTGTCCAACCTATGTACTGCCCACCATTAAGACCGCTTGTTTTCACCTATGCAACAACATCTGCCTCTGCCCTTGCTTCATTCCCACCACCACGAAAACCCTTATTTATGCTTTTGTTTCCAGATTTGGTTTCTCCAACACCCTCTAACCTTCAGAGCTCCACTGTACATCAAATCCAACTTAGACCTCTTCTGTCCACAATCTGTCTCACTCATCACCTCTGTTGTCGCTGACCTTCACTGATTTTCTGTTCCTAATGCATTGAATTTAAAGTGTAAATTTACAAATCCCTCCCACAGTCTCCCTCCATGCTGTAACTTCCTCAGGCTTGTGTCCTTCAATTGTCTGTCTCTAGGTGAGGGCGATATTTTGGTTCTTGCTTCAGTATTGGCAGAACCTTGGGCTCAATTTTCCCCAGTGATCTGCACTTTTTTTTGGCCTAAGTTTAAAATATCCAAGTTTCCCCAAAGATTGTGCGCCAGCGTTACTCGGTTACGTTTTTTTAAGTTATTTTTTTTTGCATCATGGGGGCGTAATCTGATGTCTGCACCAGTTTTTCACATTTATGCAAGTACCGCAGGGCTCAGTGCTGGGACCCCAGCTATTTACAATATACATCAATGATTTGGATGAGGGAATTGTGTGTAATATCTCCAAGTTTGCGGATGACACTAAACTGGGTGGTGTGAGCTGTGAGGAGGGCACTAAGAGGCTGCAGGGTGACTTGGACAGATTAGGTGAGTGGGCAAATACATGGCAGATGCAGTGTAATGTGGATAAATGTGAGATTATCCATTTTGGGGGCAAAAACACGAAAGCAGAATATTATCTGAATGGTGGCAGACTAGAAAAAGGGGAGGTGCAACGAGACCTGGGTGTCATGGTTAATCAGTCACTGAAAGTGGGCATGCAAATACAGCAGGCGGTAAAGAAGGCAAATGGTATGTTGGCCTTCATAACTAGGGGATTTGAGTATAGGAGCAGGGAGGTCTTACTGCAGTTGTACAGGGCCTTAGTGAGGCCTCACCTGGAATATTGTGTTCAGTTTTGGTCTTCCAGTCTGAGGAAGGATGTTCTTGCTATTGAGGGAGTGCAGCGAAGGTTCACCAGACTGATTCCAGGGATGGCTGGGCTGTCATATGAGGAGAGACTGGATCAACTGGGCCTTTATTCACTGAAGTTTAGAAGGATGAGAGGGGATCTCATAGAAACATATAAGATTCTGACTGGACTGGACAGGTTAGATACGGGAAGAATGTTCTCTGTGTTAGGGAAGTCCAGAACCAGGGGACATGGTCTTAGGATAAGGGGTAGGCCATTTAGGACTGAGATGAGGAGAAACTTCTTCACTCAGAGTTGTTAACCTATGGAATTCCCTGCCGCAGAGAGTTGTTGATGCCAGTTCATTGGATATATTCAAGAGGGAGTTAGATATGGCCCTTACGGTTAAGGGGATCAAGGGATATGGAGAGAAAAAAGGAAAGGGGTACTGAAGGAATGATCAGCCATGATATTGAATGGCAGTGCAGGCTCGAAGGGCCGAATGGCCTACTCCTGCACCTATTTTCTATGTTTCTATGTTTCAGCGGCAACTATTCCAAATGGAACATGTTTACCGTTTGGAACTATTCCATAATGTTGTGTTGTGTTAATGGAACAAATAATGGAAATGATTCGGTATAATTTAAAATATATTTTATTCAAAAGTTTAACACTTGTTTGTACTTAACTTTAATAAAAATATTCTTGTAACAAACTTTAAAGTTTTCAGTTAAGATCACTTACAAACTTTTAAACTTGTAAATTTACATAACTTACAAAAAAACTTTTAATTTGAGAACAATTACATAAGAACATAAGAAATGGGAGCAGGAGTAGGCCTTTTAGACCCTTGAGTCCGCTCTGCCATTTAATACGATCCTGGCTGATCCGATCATGGACTCAGCTCCACTTCCCTGCCGGCTCCCCATAACCCCTTATTTCCTTATCGGTTAAGAAACTGTCCAACGCTGTCTTAAATTTATTCAATGACCCAGCTTCCACAGCTTTCTCAGGCAGCGAATTCCACCTCATCTCAGTTTTAAATGGATGGCTCCTTATTCTAAGATTATGCCTCCTAGTTCTAGTCTCCCCTATCAGTGGAAACATCCTCTCTGCAACCACCTTGTCAAGCCCCCTCATAATCTTCTATGTTTCGATAAGATCACCTCTCATTCTTCTGAATTCCAGTGAGTTGAGGCCCAACCTACTCAAACCTATGCTCATGTCAACCCCTTCATCCCCAGAATCAACCTAGTGAACCTTCTTTGAACTGCCTCCAAAGCAAGTATATTCTTTCTTAAATATGGAAACCAAAACTGCACGCAGTATTCCTGGTGTGGCCTCACCAGTACCCTGTATAACTGTAGCAAGACCTCCCTGCTTTTATACTCCATCCCCTTTGCAAGATTCCATTGGCCTTTCTGATCACTTGCTGTACCTGCATACTAATCTTTTGTGTTTCATGCACAAGTACCTCCAGGTCTCGCTGTACTGCAGCACTTTGCAATTTACAACAGTAACAACAACAATAATAATAACAGCAGCAGCAGCAAAGAAAGGCAGCACCCATACCTTGCTGCGCCCATCTCTCTTCCACCTTATTCTAAGAGCGCCCGCTGCGCTTGGTCTTGTTGACTCCACCCCTGCCCGCAGGCAGTGACGCAGTGTTTCTCAGGTTGGTACCAAGCTTATTCTTTTGAACATCTCGGGTAATGCGCACTTCTTGATTGGGGGGGACAAGGGAGGTAATGTGGAAGGCCCGGCCTGGGCCTCTTCAGAAGCAGGCCTGGGGATTGGAGTGGGAGTGCCAGTTGATTCTGTCAATGGGCGCGGGGTTTGGGCATGTTCTCTTATTGCAGCAGCTAACTCCGACATTCCCTCCCTTGTGCGCCAGCAGTGTTTCAACTACCTGCAACATTCCCTCCCTCAGAGGTTCACTGACTTTGTATCAGCTGCCTGCAATATTCCGATGGCGGGGCCCTGGGTATGCCTCACTGCACACCACTGGAATCTCCAGCCTCGGACTGAGAGAAACCATGGAATGCCCCACCAACACTTGTACCACTCAGGAAAGAACCTGGCACCTCAATGGGTGGCACCTGCACCTCCTCCAGAGTGAGTACAACAGCGTGGTCTTCATCCATCCCCTCCCTCTCCTCCTCACCCCCATGCTCTTGGCCTGGAAGGTGGGATTGGGAGATGTTCTCTTCAGGCTCGTCTGCGTCTGAATCTTCATCGGCTTCAGCCTTGTCAGGGTTGGTCTCAAGTTCTGCAAAATATAACAGAACAGACAAATAGTTAGCAACAGAGGAGGGGGCAGGGTGGCATGAGTAGGCTCTCACAGTACAGGCAGCAGGCTCATTTGAAGGAACACGATGAATGGTAGCACATTGTATCAAATGAAGCGTAGCTAACGGAGACATCCCCATGAACTGAAGCATGGCCAGCCTGTGCAGTACCCTAACATTTAGCAGGATTTACTTTCTCCCTCGAGTGTGGGCCCAGCTTGTGCAGTGGTGGTTGCTTTTCTCCAGGCAGGACCCATCAAAACAGCGACCCTCTCTTCCAATGGTATTCGTTGGTGCAGATTTGCCAGGCCACCACCTGTTCGAGTTCTTTCCCTTTTGTTGTGCGCCACCTTCTTCTGCAAAGATGAAAATATAACTTTTTAGAGAGGGTGTCTTTCTGCTGGATGGGACATATACAGATGGTCACATTTACAATTGTAATTCCATTGAATAAATGAAAATATTACTTGCACTAACTACTTGACCAAGGTCCTGCTGCGGGGGGTGGGGGGGGGGGGTCACCATTGCACAGTAATCTTGTGCAAGTTGGTTCCAGTGTTTGTTCATTTCTTTTGGTGAAACTTTTAATGTGACTTCTGCTGGTGTCCAGCTCGTGCCATCTGGCCTCCATGACGGTAACCAGTGCCTCCACTTCATCCTGGAAGAAATTCTTGGTCCTTGAGCCATGTTGCATTTGTATTGCAGCTCCGATTTTTCCAATGAGAATTAAAGTTCTCACGCACAACTGGCTCTTTAAAAATGGCCGAATGCAGACCGGGAGCAGTACTGGGCATGTGCACCCATAGCAATCCCATCAAAAACATCCTTTTTCTTTACGCGCATGCGCAGAAGGGGGTGGGGCATCATTTTCTCAGCGCAGACATCAGGCTCCACCCCCCCCCCCCCCCCCCCCCCCCCCCCCCCGAAGCTAAAGGACAGGCTATGCGGTGCCAAATTCAAAAAATAGAACCGGGAAACTTTCTAGTTTTTTTTGGAGTAGTCGGGGCCAAAAAAAACAGGCGTAACTCTTGTAGTACACCAAAAAACGGCATTGGGGAAAATTGAGCCCAGAGAGCTGTCTTGGCCCTAATTTTGACACTACCTTCCTAAACCCCTCTGCCTTGCTATTTTTTTTACTCCTCTTAAAAATCTTTTGGAAAAACGACCTCTTCGACTCTCCTATCTCTCACGGCTTGGTGACTTCCATTCCTTTGTGAAGTGCCTGGAGATGCTTACCACGTTAAAGGTGCTGTGTTAAGGCAAGATGATGTTGCTCTTGTGATTCATGAAGGCATTTTACCATCTGAATGTACGTAAGAGAGAAGAATTGGGATTGGGGAGTCTATTTTATCATCTATTACTTCAGCATGCCTTCTACAGCTGGAATTTGTTGTGTCTGCATGCTGGATTGCCTTACTCTCCAATTTGATCACTCAACTTAATGTGAATTCAGAAGCTGGGGTGAGGAAAATAATCCTCGTTGTTGTGCGTGCTGCTTATGAAGGACGTTGCGGGGAGCTCACTTTACACTGTAAACTGTATAGGCGTCAGGTTTGGCTCAGTGGTTGCACTCTCGTCTCCGAGTCAGAAGGTTATAGGCGCAAGTTCCACTCCAGAGACCTGAGTGCATATTCTAGGCTGACACTTCAGTGCAGTACTAAGGGAGTGCTGCACTGTCCGAGGTGTCGCCTTTCGGATGAGACGTTAAACCGAGGCCTCGTCTGCCCTAGCGGATGAACTTAAAAGATCCCGAGGCACTATTCGAAGAAGAGCAGGAGAGTCCAGGCCAATATTTTTCCTCAACCAATATCACTAAAAAGAGATTACTTGGTCATTGCTGTTTGTGGGACCTTGCGATGTGCAATTTGGCTGCCATGCTTCCGATATTGTACACTTCAAAAATATTTTGTTTACTGTCGAGCACTTTGGCATGTCCCAAGATTGTGAATGGTGCTATATAAATGCAAGTTCTTTTCCCCATGGTTTTACATTTGCTGTAACTTTTTTTATACTGTACCCTTGTGGTTACTTTATATTGTACGTTTGTGGTTCTCATACTGTAGCCTTACTGTTGCACATCGCGTGCTTTGAGTTGAGCCAGAACCATTTTTGCTGGCGTCAAAATATTCCTTGTGCTTGTGGTTTGCTATTGGAGCTCAACTATATGAAATTAGATCTTTGTTTTAAATCTTGAGTCTCCACTATAAGCTCAAGATAGTAGCCTCTTGTAGTACTATATCCTGACTTGACTATTCCAATGCTCTCCTGGCCGGCCTGCCATCCTCCATCTTCCATAGCCATCAGCTCATCCAAACCTCTGATGTCCATCTCCTATCGCACACCAGGCCCGCTCACTCATCACCTCTGACCTTGGGCTGGGTCCCCTCACGTCTCCAATTTAAGATTCTCATCTGTGTTGAATTCCCTTCATGGCCTCACCCCTCTCTATCTCTCTAACCTCCTCCAGCCCTATATCCTGTCCCAGAACTCTTGTGCAACCCCTTCAGCTGTCGAAGTCCTTTTACCAGGAATTCCCTCCCTAAACCTCCACCCCTCTCTCCTCCTTTAGGACCCGCCACAAAACCCACCATTTTGAACAACCTTTTTGTTACCCCATCTAATATCTACATCGTTGGAATGGCATGCGTGTTTGTCCGATTACGCTTCTGTGAAGCATCTTGAGAACTTTATCTGTGGTTAAAAGCACCTTGTCAATGAAAGTAGTTGTGCTTGTTGTAAATCATTATTTTTAGACTTCATAGAATAGTACAGCACAGGAGGCCATTCGGCCCATCAAGTCTGCACCGGCTCTTTCAAAGAGCAATCCGGTTACTCCTACTCGCCCGCTCTTTCCCATATCCCTGCAATTTTTTCTCCTAGTATTTATCCAATTCCCTTTTGAAGGCTACTATTGAATCTGTATCCACTGTCCTATCAGGCTGTGAATTCCAACTCCGAACTACTCATTGCGTAAAAAAAGGTTTTTCTTCATGTCGCCTCTGGTTCTTTTGCCAGAGGGAGGCACGTTAAATCTGTGCCCCCCTCGTTATCGACCCGTCAGCCATTGGAAACCGTTTCTCTTTATTTACTCTATCTAAATCCTTCATGATTTTAAACACTATCAAATTCCCTCTTGGCCTTCCATAAAGAACAACTTGCCATAAGCCAATTTGAGCCATGTTTGAATTCTTGCCTTAGTTTCTGTCTTATTCAGTACTACAGGTATGATCAAAACTGTTAGGTATTTAACCCTTAGCAACCTGTATCACACCACCACCAGAGGGCCTACCTGTCGGAGTCCCAAGGGATCCCAGCGTCCCAAGGGAGCACTGTATATAAGCAGGCCACCCACGAGGTACCTGCACTCGAGTCTAATTAAAGGAGCTAAGGTCACACTTGCCCATTGCTTACAGTACTCAGTTTCATCCTTTATTTTGAGCATAATAAAAACTAAGCTCACTATTCCCAAGTGTGGCCTCAAAAAACCAATCGTTTTTGGGGTGTTGATTCAGCATTCCCTTTCCTTGGATAAAACAAATTAAAATGTGCGACAATTTCTATTAGTTTGTGAGAGCAGCACAAAAGTTTGGAAATGAACACTGCTGCAAAAGTAAAATATAACTATGTTGCTTTTTTTAAGTCACTTCTATTTGTGTCTACAGATTAGTTTTACTGTACTTCCATTTCTAGACAGGTTCAAAAATAACCAGGGTAAAACTGACTTCCTCAACCGTTTTAATTGACATAATTCAGTTTGCACAATTATTTTTGAAACAGCCGTTTGCATCACTAACAAGTTGAGGGTTAATCAGCTGAAGAAAGTATGGGCTTGTGGGTGGGCTTGTGCAACCCAACGATCACTCTGGTACCTTCACTGGGACAAAGGGCACCAGTGAAGTCTCTTGTCCTTTCTCCCCCACTCCTCTTCCCTCCCCTTCCCCACCCCCACCCTGCTTTTGGCCCCTATTTTCTTGAAGATTTTGAGGTATGGCTGGTCTCCATTCTTCATGTGTGAGCCCACATGGAGTGTTGGCAGGATATTTGACTATGGTGAGTATCGTAGCACATTCCGATCTTGCTCTCACGTCAGGTCCACATGCCTGCAACTATCAGCAGGATCTCCAATAGGAGGAGGGCGACTAGTTGATTTCTCTCACTCACCCAAAAAATTTAAGGGGCACTGAGGCAAACTGTAGGTGTCAGTCGTGGCTCAGTGGTAGCGATCTCGCCTGGGTCAGAAGGTTGTGGGTTTAAGTCCATTCCAGGACTTGGATGACAATTCAGTGTAGTACTGAGGGAATTCTTCATCGTCAGATATTGTGTTAAACCAAGGTCCCATTCCACCAGTCAGCTGGACGTAACAGATCCCCCAGCACCGTTCAGTAAGAACAGGGGAACTCTCCTGGTGTCCTGCCCAACAATTATCCCTCAAGCAACGTCATTAAAGCAGATTATTTGGTCACATATCTCATTGCTGTTTGTGGGACCTTGTGTGTAAATTGGCTGCAGTAGTTCCCGTCATTGTAACAGTGACCATACTTCAAAAAGTAGTTAATTTGCTGTGAAGCGCTTTGGGACATACTGACATCATAAAAGGTGCTATATAATACATTTATATACTCTCTCTCTCCCTTGCCTCCTTTTTGTCCTATATATGAATGTTTATTTTGTTAACATCCCCAGAGAAAGCAACGTTAAATCGAAAATATAGCTTGGTTAACCTTTTTTCAAGATTGTTGAGAGACATCTATTCTACGGAATTGTTCTGTACCTCTACCTCTAAATGTTAAGAGTGGAGATATCTATATATATTTTTTTGTTATGGCCACTCTCATTGCTCTATCTTATGTCTTAGAACTGCATTGCAAAGGTTGTTCGAAAGGCATTTTGAGTTCTGCTCTGATGACATTGGGTGAGGGTGGTATATTGTGGAAAACACCTCATTCACTGTCACTGGAGCAGAACAATCCATGGTGGGAGTTCCACCCAGAATGTGTGCACTTGAAATCTCAGTCAGCTCGAATGTACATGGGACTAATGAGATGTCTGTGTGGCAGTGATGAGTATTCACATAAGTTCCCTTTTATAACATGTAGGATTGATGTAATTCAGTAAAATATTTATATCTCAATATCAAAATGCCCACAAAGCTGATTTTAGCATGTCGACCCAAGGTTATGCTAAAGCCCTGCAGTGCACATGAATGCAATGTGATGTGTAATAGTTAGTGATTTCTCGTATTCTGACCAGATTAGTGTGATTTTGGTTTTATCATCATGATTTGAAGAGCAGTGATGCTGGAATTTTTTTTATCAACCAAAGTGAAAGATGATCACTGTTTCTAAACATTTAACTGCAATCCCATTGCCCCATGGACCACTACTACGTCATAGTAAGGACACTTAAAGGAAGAATGTAAGTCAGGGAAATGCTGTTTATGAAATGAGGTCCAGACGATCTGAATGGAATCCAAATTAAACTACAGGTAATTGGACGCTAATGAATCTACTTGTCTTAGTGCATAATTTCTTGAGGTCCATGTTTAAGGAAACCACCTTCTGATTACGACCTACTGCTCTCCCTCAGCTGATGATTCAGTATTCCTCCAGGTTGAACACCACTTGGAAGAAGCACTAGTAAGACTGAGAGTAGCAAGTGCACAGAATGTACTCTGGGGCGGGGGGACTTCAATATCCACCACCAAGACTGGCTTGGTAGCACCATTGCTGGCCGAGTCCTGAAGGTCATATCTGCCAGACTGGGCCTGCAGCAGGTGGTGAGAACACCAATACGAGGGGAAAAACCTACTTAACCTCGTACTCACCAATCTAACTGTCGTGGATGCATCAGTCCATGACAGCATTGGTAGCAGTGATCACCGCACAGTCATTGTGGACATGAAGTCCCGTCTTCACTCTGAAGACACCCTCCCACCGTATTATGTGGCACTACCACTGTGCTAAATGGGATAGATTCAGAATAGATATAGCAGCTCAAAAATGGACATCCATGAGGAGCTGTGGGCCATTAGCAGCAGCAGCAGAATTGTATTCCACCACAATCTGTAACCTCATGGCCTGGAATATCCCTCACTACCATTACCATCAAGCCAGGGGACCAATCCTGGTTCAATGAGGAGTGTAGAAGAGCATGTCAGGAGCAGCACCAGGCGTACCTAAAAATGAGGTACCAACCTGGGCAAGCTGCAGCACAGGACTACATGCATGCTATAAACAGAACTGAGCGATCCCACAATCAACGGATCAGATCAAAGCTCTACTGTCCTGCCACATCCAGCCGTGAATGGTGGTGGACAACTAAACAACTAACGGGAGGAGGAGGTTCCATGAATATCCCCATCCTCAATGATGGCGGAGCCCAGCATGCAAGTGCAAAAGACGAGGCTGAAGTGTTTGCAACGATCTTCAGCCAGAAGTGCCGAGTGGATGATCCACATCAGCCTCCTCCTGAGGTCCCCACCATCACAGAAGCCAGTCTTCAGCCAATTCGATTCACTCCATTTGATATCAAGAAGCGGCTGAGCACACTGGATACAGCAAAGGCTACGGGCCCTGACAACAATCCCGGCTGTCGTGCTGAAGACGTGCTCCAGAACTAGCCGTGCCTCGAACCAAGCTGTTTCAGAACAGCTGCAACACTGGCATCTACCCGACAATATGGAAAACTGCCCAGGTGTGTCCTGTCCACAAAAAGCAGGATAAATGCAATCCGGCCAATTACCGCTCCAATCAGTCTACTCAATCATCAAAAAAGGAATGCAAGGTGTCGTTGACGGTGCTATCAAGCGGCACTTACTCACCAATAACCTGCTCACCGATCCTCAGTTTGGGTTCTGCCAGGACCACTTGGCTCTAGACATCTTACAACCTTGGTCTAAACATGGACAAAAGAGCTGAAAACCAGAGGTGAGGTGAGAGTGTCGACCTTTGACATCAAGGCAGCATTTGACAGAGTGTGGCATCAAGTAAAATTGAAGTCAATGGGGAATGTGGCGGGGGGGGGAGACTCTAAACTGGCTGGAGTCATATCTAGCACGAAGGAAGATGGTTGTGGTCATTGGAGGTCAATCACCCCAGCCCCAGAACATCGCTGCAAGAGTTCCTCAGGGCAGTGTCCTAGGCCCAACCATCTACAGCTGTTTCATTAATGACCTTACCTCGATCATAAGGTCAGAATTGGGGATGTTCGCTGATGATTGCACAGCGTTTACTTCCATTTGTAACTCCTCAAAAAATGAAGCAGTTCATGCCCACATGCAGCAATACCTGCACAACATTCAGGCTTGGACTGATAAGTGGCAAATAGCATTCGTGTCACACCAGTGACAGCCAATGACCATCTCCAACCACCTCCCCATGATATTCAATGGCATTTCCATCGCCGAATCCCCCCCCCACCAACATTCTGGGGGTCACCATTGACCAGAAACTTAACTGGACCAGTCACATTCATTATCATCATCATAGGCGGCCCCTTGAACGAGGATGACTTGCTTCCCCACCAAAAGGGATGAGTTCGCAGATGTTTCAATGAAGGACCCGATGTTCCAGTCCTGAACTCCAGGGGTGGAAGATGCCTGTGCGTGGATTTTTTTTTATCGTGTGGTGACTGTTGCACATCAGCCACCACCTGGGCTTGACAGTGGCAAGGGTTAACCAGGATGACTGGAGACCTGCTCTGCTGCACAGACCTTGTGCACACACACATCGCAGTGTGGGCTGGCTCGTGCTGCCCCGGGCCCTCTGCTCTTCTGGGTCCCGTACCCCCATTTGCCGCTCCTCCGCCCCGGTCTCACGCCGCTCCTCTGCCCCGGTCTCTCGCCGCACCTAAATACTTTGGCAACGAGTGGGTCGGGCTGGGTATTCTGCGGCGAGTGTCTTGCCTCCTTTGGTCTAAAGCCTTTCCATTGTCTACAAGGCACAAGTCAGGAGAATGATGGAGTACTCTCCACTTGCCTGGATGATTGCAACTCCAACAACATTCAAGAAGCTTGACACCATACAGGACAAATCAGTCCGCTTGATTGGCATCCCGTCCACCACCTTCAACATTCACTCCCTCCACCATGGCTGCAGTATGTACCATCTCTACAAGATGCACTGCAGCAACTCGCCAAGGCTTCTTCGTAAGCCCAAACCTGTGACCTCTGCCATCTATAAGGACAAGGGCAGCAGGTGCATGGGAACACCATCACCTGCAACATTCCATGTTACTCACCCTCCTGACTTGGAAATATATCACCTTCATCGTCGCTGGGTCAAAATCCTGGAATTCCCTAACAGCACTGTGGGAGTACCTTTGCCACATGGACTACAGCGGTTCAAGAAGGCGGATCACCACCACCACCTCGAGAGCAATTAGGGATGGGCAATAAATGCTGGCCTTGCCAGAGACGACCACATTGTGGAACGAGTTTTTAAAAAAAAAACACCATTTTAAAAATTGAATTCTGCGGGGCCTTCCTCCAATGGTCTGGTAATGAAGGGAGCATCTGTTTTTTTTTTTGAAATTCGTAGCCAATCGTTCCAATTCTTTGTCAAATCACAAACGCCAGAGGTCACCTTGCACACGCCAAGGATCACTCTGCGCCAATGCTCTTAGCCAAAAGGCCTAGAGCCACTGCACCGTTCCTGGAAGTACTGCAATACCAGGTTCGTGCCATGGAGGTGGATGGGTCAGGTCCCCCACACACCTCCGTGGAGGTGGATGGGTCAAGCCACCCCACCCACCTCCTCATCTGTTGCACTAGCCATACGTACCAGAAGGCCCAGGTTTCTGCTCAGTTAGCTGCTGTCAGACAGGCTAGGAGTTGGAATGCCACAGTTGGGTTTTAGTGGGTAGTGTCAAATCAGCCAGAGTTCTTGCTTTTTATCTTTGACCAGTGGCCCTTGTTCAAAAGTGCATCTTTATCGATATCAGGTAAGGATGGTATTGTGTTTGGCTGTGATGCATTCTGCAGTTGAAAGTCTCCCAAGATTTGCTGTCCAGGAAAATATGAAGATCAGCCATTTGGGCGAAGTACCAGAGGGCTGCTGATGCATGTGGGGCCATTCCCCCTGTGAGAGACTTTAGGAGAAATGGGAGGAATACGATCCTAATCAGCCTGTGTACTCAGCTGCTGCTTCAGTGATGAATAACCTACCTTGTAGTTTATGCAATCTGACATTTTGGCAATCTGGCATAACCCTGTAACTGATAGCTTTGACATTTATACCTATTGTTCTTAATTGCAGGTGCAAACCACCTATTTATCTGCCTCGTCTTCTCTCATGAGATAACGCCAACCGTCTTCAAAAGAAGTACGGTAAGTGAAGTGCAACCTATTGTAGAACATAAAAAAAACATATGGTCATGGATAAATTGTAGAGCTCCTTGGAGATTTTGAGTTCCATCTGTGCACATGCTGTCTCTAAACCTGCTTGTGAGTTGTGTTCGGTTGAGTGTGGGAATTGAATGTTCATTTACATTTTATATTGTCTCGCCATGTTTTAACTTGTGTCGAACTGCTTATCTGTCAGGATGGACTGTGCCTGTTATGATGAATCATGCAAATTGTCCGATAAACACAAGTCCCTAAATTATACTGCTGATTGTTACTCTGAATTGTTAATGCATAGCCTCTTGCCAAGCCTGCCAAGCCCACCTAGCCGCCTACCTCCATCCCTTTCAATAGCACACCTGCCTGTTGCACTGCCCCTGCCAGTAAAATCAGGTGATATCATAACAACTAATCTGTTAACTAATTTGCCAACTCAAGACATGCAACTCCAGCTGCCAGAACTACTATAGAGCTGAGAGCCCGCTGCATTTTGTGCCTCTGTAACCTTGAATTTGAAGTCAAGAATGTGCAGTGTGTGGTGAACATAACATCAAATGGTTACTGAATGATGAAAAGAAAAATATTGGCAGCCTCAATTCCTGCTGGTGTCTCGTTATCTTGTCAGGCCCTACTACACACCATTTCCTCGTTCAAGAGCAAATGTTCTTTCGCCTGGTGAAGCCTCTCTCCGTCTGGTCTATAGCAGGTGTATGAGAGTCCAGGAAAGCAACAAAGATTGGTAACCTGCTGCTTGTCGACTTAACATGGTTGAAGTCTGGCAGACTGCTGGCTAGGTTTTAAAAAAAAATTGCCTTGGATTTGCCTCAGGAAATTTGTGAAAGGCATGTGCATTTAGAGGTGGTTTCATGCAACCTGCTCTTTTTTTTCTTCCTCCCAGGTTTGACCTCTAGCCAGATTGCGATCAGAAACTGTGAAATTGAGAATATCAAACCTCTTCTCTCTACCTTTTGAAGCTTCATTGTGTTTAAGCAGTTCTCAAGTTTAAGAACTACTTTAGCTTGGGATCCCAATACCTCCAACGTACATTGTGGGGAACTACTTTATATTGTCTCTGACACAGCTGCATGTAGCGACCATTACATACTGACGTGCCCTTGCTTCCAGGCTCTTCCTCAGGTGAAAATTCATAATTATGCCCACCTTTTGTGAAGTCAGATGTAAAGATATATCTGAGATGTGAATATTTTGTTAATTCTGTGGGATAGTCTTGTGTGTAACTGTGTGTTAGTTCTATTCCTGTATTACCATCTAGTGGTAGAATCCCAAACTATTCTTCACTTTGCACTACATTATTTAAGGGGAGCATTGATGTGGGAAAGAAGCAATATGCTTTTTGTCTTGAAGTGCCTTGTAATAAAGCACGTTTACTACTTCCTAAAAGGGGATGTTTATATTCGTGGAAGTCACAAAATAATTCTTGAGATGCACTATATTGAGTTTCCTGACTCGGAGATTCACTCCGGTTTGGTATCTACTAGATCCTTCTGTGTTGTGCATTTAAACATGATGTCAGAGTATATTTGCTGCTCTCTGACCTGTACAAGTGTAAATCACTCCCCTCTGAGAAGATACAGTAAACCATCTGTTTTTGTTCTTTTGCTTTTTAAAGTTTTTTGCTCATCAAGGTGAGCAGTATTCGTATCGGGAAACTGAACAGTTTCCAGTTTCTGTCATCCAGTCTTGGGATTAAGTTCTTCCAAGTCAAGAATTTGATGGGTTAGGTGCAGAGTAAGGTTCCTGTTACTTTATCCCAACAATATACTTCATCTATAACCTCCCAAAGGCACCCATGCTGCATCAGTATGGCAATTTTCACGAAGTAATATTGCAATTATATAAAGCGCTGGTCAGAGCTCATTTGGACTATTGTGTTCAGTTTTGGCTGATCAGTCTTAGAAGGTTTATAATTGCCTTAGAGAAAGTCCAGTGAATTTTTGCCAGGGTGATGCTTAGGATTGAGAAATTGAGTTGCGCTGAGAGACTGGGTGAATATTCTCTAGAGATAACGGGGTCAGGGGTAATGGAGCAGTTTTAAATAATGAAAAGAACCGTGGTGTAGATGGGGGAACAACATTTCTCTCGTGCAGGGGAGCCCAGAACCAGGGGACATACAACCTTAGAATTTGAGGTAAACAAGTTTTAAAAACTAAAGGCGCTGTCTTTCAGCAGAGACGATAAACTGAAGCCCCATCTCCCCCCTCAGGTGGATGTCAAAGATACCACTGCATTATTGAAAGAAAAGCATGGAAGTTCTTCTCATCTCCTAGACAGCATTTATCCCTCAACCAATAGATGACATGAAAGAAAGAAAACAAGAAAAATTTGCATTTATATGACGCCTTTCAGGACCACCGGACGTCCCATTTGGTCATTTATTTCATTGCTATTTCTGGGATCTTGCTGTGCACAAATGGCATTTCGTATTGCAACAGTGACTACACTTCGAAAGTATTTGATTGGCTATCAAGTGCATTGGGTCGTCCTGAAGTTATGAAAGGTGCTACATAAATGAAAGTTTGTCCTTTAAAACATGAAACTACAATCTGCAATATGGCTAAGAAAAATAATGGAGCTACCTAGATGAGGCTGAGGTACACTCATGTTTTTGTGTTCCTACTTTGTAAACCAGCTGTCCTGTGTCCTCTCTTTGAGATAGCCAATTTGTACTGAATAGGTGGCAGCTTTGTGCTGTCGGACCATTTTTCCTGGAACTCAGTTAATACTGCCCAAATTCATTCAAATAGGACTCCGTGAGGAGATCTTTGCTCCCTGACTCTGAGTCCATGGGTACTGAGGTCCCTTATCACACGTCAACTGCTGCACTGGCTGAGCTTGGCTCACTGAGAGCAAACTGGGAATTAAACCTGGGGACTTCCTAATCTATATGGCTTAGCGCCACACCACATGAGGAGCTCCATATTTCTCTTCAATTGCTTGACTGCAAAAGTTTGTCAATGCTTAGTTTGTGATGACTTAATACAGGATGTGATCCATAGATGTTTAGAAAATGGGAGCTGCAGCGAGACCTGGGTGACATGGTACATCAGTCATTGAAAGTTGGCATGCAGGTACAGCCAGCAGTGAAGAAGGCAAATGGTATGTTGGCCTTCATAGCTAGGGGATTTGAGTATAAGAGCAGGGAGGTCTTACTGCAGTTGTACAGGGTCTTGGTGAGGCCTCACCTGGAATATTGTGTTAGTTTTGGTCTCCTAATCTGAGGAAGGACGTTCTTGCTATTGAGGGAGTGCAGCGAAGCTTCACCAGACTAATTCCCAGGATGGCAGGACTGACATATGAGGAAAGACTGGAGTTTAGAAGAATGAGAGGGGATCTCATAGAAACGTATAAAATTCTAATGGGACTGGACAGGTTAGATGCAGGAAGAATGTTCCCGATGTTGGGGAAGTCCAGAACCAGGGGTCCCAGTCTAAGGATAAGGGGTGATGAGGACCGAGATGAGGCTGTGGAATTCTCTACCACAGAGTCGTTGATGCCAGTTCGTTAGATATATTCAAGAGGGAGTTAGATATAGCTCTTACGGCTAAAGGGATCAAGGGGTATGGAGAGAAATCAGGAAAGCGGTACTGAGGTGAATGATCAACTGTGAACTTATTGAATGGGTGGTGCAGGCTCGAAGGGCTGAATGGCCTACTCCTGCACCTATTTTCTATGTTTCTATGTCCTGCTTACTAATTAATATGGATGCCAATTGAGTAGTTTGGGAGCAAAATTTCTCTCTCGCAGGGGAACTCAGGACCAGGGGACATACAAATGTAGAATTTGACCTCAACTTGTTCAATATTCTAGTCATCATTGGGAAATGGTGTGTTTCATGTAGATAACTGAAAAGGATGTTTAATACTGGTAAGAATAAACATTTACTGTGCACAGGTACAGAGTAGAACATTACCAACTAGCCTTACCAGTTATCAGTGGGAGCTTCAGCTTTATCATACTCTGTTATTTATGTATAAAAGTATTGTCCATTACAGTTTTAATCCACGGTGGTTGGTTTAGTGGGAACTTTACATTAGGTTTTGCTGAGGAAAAGCATGTTTCCTGAAAAGGGACGGAAAGATACTTCCCCATTTTATAGATGACAGTATTGGCCTCCAGAGAATTTTGATTGACATATTTTAAAAATGCCAATTTAGGCCAGTCTGATGATGCCAATAAGTGATGTTAGTCAGCTCAGTGTCTCTGTTTTGCCCCTCAGATGATGACACGGTTTGTTACAATCCATGTACACCCCAGGGTGGCTTCACAATAGAAAATAGTGGGGCTGTGATATCTGACTGATCCAGAGCTGGGGGGGGAGGGGGCCCAGTGCATTTAGGGTTAGGGCCATATATCTGCCGACATCACAGTTTTGATGGGATGTGTAATAGTTCTGGAATCTTTGAGGCATTCTTGCAGTTCTGAAATTGGGAACATTGTAGGAAGAAGATTGCTATTTTACTGTACTTGGACTGAGCTCTAAACCACGATCCCTGTTACCTGTATCAGCAAGTAAGAGTTGTGAAACCTTGGGTCCATTTTTTTTTGTGTCCGTAAAGTGTCGAACTGTTTCTATGTTAGAAATGCTATATAAATGCAAGCTGTTGTCTTTATTGGTTGTCTGAAGATTTTTAAATGATTTACAGCCAAGGTAAAAATAAAGTACAGTATTCGCTCTGATTGTGTGTTCCTATCATGCAGAGTGATGTTTTACCGATTATAACTGGTTAGGCTGCTCAGATGGAACAAGCTTCTGTAATTGGTGTTCATTGACGATGATCGATGCTCTGATTTTGTGCTTGGCTAATGAGCTGTCTGCTATATTGAGGGGTAGTACGTGGCTACAGATGGTGGAAACTTTCAATTTTAAAATAACATTTCCATAAGCACTTTTCAATGTTGTGTTTAGAAACATCCAGAATCCCAGAAAAGTGTGTATAATATTGTGAATAGACTGAAGAGCGGAAACTGTTTTAATCATGGTGCAATAATGCTGCTGTATTCCCGAGCAGTTGGCTAGCATACACTTACAGTAGTCCATAGCTTCATAAAAATGAGTAAAGCTATCTTGCTCACCCCACTTTCTCTCCCTTGTCCTGATCTCAATGCCTGCAGTTCCAGCCATAAAGGAATCTAAAGCTTTGGTCAAAGAAATGTTCAAGACAGAAATAAAAGTTTGTCGCTTCCTGACCTTAAATCTGACCTCCGTGTCAGCTGTGGCTCGGTGAGTAGCACATTCATCTCTGAGTCACAAGGTTGTGTGTTCAAATCCAACTCCAGGGACTTGAGCACAAAAATCTAGGCTGACACTCCAGTGCAGTGCTGAGGGAGTGCTGTACAGTCTGAGGTGCTGTCTTAGATGAGACGTTAAACCGTGACCCTGTCTGCCCCCTCGGCTGAACCTAAAAGTTCCCATGGCACTATTTTGAAGAAGAGCAGGGGAGTTATCCCTGGTGTCCTGGCTAATATTTATCCCTCAATCAACATAACTTAAACAGATTATCTGGTCATTATCACATTGCTGTTTGTGGGAGATTGCTGTGTGCAAATTGGCTGCCGCATTTCCCACATTACAACAGTGATTACACTCCAAAAGCAATTCATTGGCTGTTCAACACTTTGAGATGTCCGGTGGTCATGAAAGATGATATAGAAATGTTAGTCTTCACTGTTTGGCACTTTCTTGGCAGCAGCATTAGATTGTTAAAATTGTTTATTTTCCATAATCAAACTTGTTTTTAGATAAGAGATGGACTAAAGAGTCTTGTTTTTGTCTCTGCAATGGTTTAATGTATTTTATTAACGTTGTAACAATGGTTATCTCGTGCAAAATTGGTGTGTCCTTGCTGTTAATGAGAATTCCCCCTGCTCGAGCATGTCTGTATTTGACATAAGTTTGTCTCAAAGATAATCTCGGTTTTACCTAAAACATAATATTGTAATCCTTTGTGCCTATGACATAAGCCATCTATCTCTCCTCGTCCTTCTTGACTTGTCTGCAGCGCTTGATACGGTTGACCATTCTATCCTTCTCCAATGCCTCTCCACTGTCGTCCAGCTTCGTGGGACTGCACTTGCTTGGTTCCATTCTTGTCTATCCAATCGTAGCCAGAGAATCCTCTGCAACAGCTTGTCTTCCTGTTACCACATAATCACCTCTGCTCTATCCTTGGCCCCCTCCTGTTTCTAATCTACATGTCGCCCCATGGCGACATCATCTGAAAGCACAGCATCAGTTTCCACTTGTACGCTGATGACACCTAGCTCTACCACTTCTTTTGTCCCCTCTACGGTCTCTAAATTGTCAGACAGCTTGTCCGACATCCAGTTCTGAATGAGCAGGAATCTTCTCCAATTGAATATTGGGAAGACCGGTCATTGTTTTCGGTCCCCGCCGCAAACTGCGTTCCCTATCCACTGACTCCAACCCTCTCCCTAGCATCTGTCTGAGGCTAAACCAGACTGTTCATAAGAGGTGTCATATGTGACCCTAAAATGAACTTCCGGTCATACATAACTAAAACCACCTATTTCCACCTCCGTAACATTGCCCGCCTCCGCCCCTGCCTTAGCTCATCTGTTGCTGAAGCCCTCTTCCATGCCTTTGTTACTTCAAGACTAGACTATTCCAACGTACTGATTGACCTCCCATTTCTACCATATGTAAACTAGAGGTGATCCAAAACTCGGCTGTCCGTGTCCTAACTCGCACCAAGTCCCGCTCACCCATCACCCCTGTGCTCGCTGACCTACATTGGCTTCCGGTTAAGCAATGCCTCGATTTCAAAATTCTCATCCTTATTTTCAAGTCCCTCCATGGCCTTGCCCCCCCTATCTCTGTAATCTCCTCCAACCTCTTAACCCACCCGCCTCTAAATGTCTACGCTCCTCTAATTCTGCCCTCTTGAACATCCTTGATTATAATCGCTCAACCAAGGGTGGCCGGCCTGCTGTTGCCTAAGCCCCAAGCTCTGGAACGCCCTGCCTAAATCTTTCAGCCACTCTACACCTCTTTCATCCTTCAAGACACTCGTTAAAACCTACCTTTTTGACCAAGCTTTTGGTCACCTACTGTAAGATTTCTAAATCTCTGGCATTTAAGTTCGACAGTGAGACGATTCTTTCTAAACAATTGGAACAGTTTATTAAAAACACACACATGCACATCAGCAGTCGTCAGTTACTTAGTTACAACAGATACAATGAGGTTATAATAACAAGCGATATACGTTACTTCCCTTTGACTGGCTGGTTTGAACACATGACTTGCTGTTTTGGCTGGTCTTCAACAGGAGGTCTTGTGCCATATGTCCAGCAGGGAGAAGAGAGGGAAAAGTCTTTGACTGAGTTCTTTATACTTCTCAAAGCCATTGTCCCTCAAAAAGCCTCCGGATTGGACCTTGGTTCCAGGGCAGTTCCTTATTGGCTCTCCTCACACATGTGGTTGTCTGGCCTGGCTCAGCCATTGATTAGTTTAATGGCTTTCCAATACACAAAAGCCATGCATTAACCTTGTGGGCTTTCATTTTGATTCAACACAAACAATCTTTCCGTATAATCTACACTTTTAACATTTACACACACAATTAATTTTAATCATTAATAAACACTTTTATTCTTCCAAACTCCCCACCTTGAGGGGGATGGCCTGACTTGGTCCCCACCTCGTAAGGTGTAAGCCACGTAGGGGATTTACTAGTCCATTAACATCTCCAGTGGAGACGCTCCCCTTCCCGTATCTTCATTGCACTGTCGCTTCTCCACCTTCCCTCGGCTTCAGTCGTGGCTGGTGTCGTCCTGACAATTGTGAGGATCTGTAACATGGTCTTTGGGAAACAAGATCAGTGCAGTATTTACTCTTTGGCAGTTTTTAACTGATTAATGTGAAACCACTTCTTGTACTTAACACACCTTTTCCCCGGTAACTGAATCAAATAGACTGCAGGGTTCAATCGGTCTATAATCTTATGCGGTCCCCACCACCCGGGCTCAAAGGCAGCTTCTTTTTTCCATAATTTGGAATCATTACTGAGTCTCCCACCTCATATTCAAAGGGACGTACTTTCTTGTCAAAGTACCTTTTAATTTGTCTTTTTGACTTCCCCAATTTGGTGGCCACAAATCGATTGATCTGATCGGTGTGATCTACCACTTGTTCCAGCCACTTGGAACTACATGTTTTCATTGTCAGGGGACTCATCCCTGCTAGTGTTAGCTGGCTTGGTGATCTCATGAGCCTTCCCGTCATGGTCTGATATGGGAGACCCCTGTTGTTCTATGAGGTGTAGACCTCATTGCCATTAAGCATATTGAATGCGGTGGTGCGCACAATTTTTTTAGCATTAACTTGAGGGTCCTGTTCCCCCTTTCGACCCCTCTGGACGACTGGGGGTGCTGAACAATATGTAATTTGTGTTTTATCCCCAACATTTCCTACAGGTGGGTAAAAATTTTACCGGTAAAGTGTGAACCTTGATCACTGTCCACTTGCACTGGTACTCCCCACTTACAAAACAATGTTTTGGCTGCTGTGATTGCGGTGTTGGAGTGGCAGGGGGATGCTTGGATCCATTTAGTGAATTGATCCACCACCACAAGGCATGCTGAAAATTGCTTTGCGCCTTTGGAAGTGGCCCAATGAAGTCTATCTGGAGGCGAGTCCATGTCCCTTGAGGTGGGGTGCGCTTTGAAGCAAGGCTCGGTTAGTGATTGTGTTGCAGGCACGGTCGGCATCGTACCACGTATTGGTTGAAGGTTACCAGGGCTAAATAGTGCCCTGCTGTGGGGTGGGAGTGAAAGAGGGAGAGCAGTTCCTGATCCATCTCTGATGGAACACATACCACAGGGCAGGTGTTTGGCTTTCTTTTGAACATCAGCAACTGCTCATCTGAGTCAGCGGCAGTGGCTAGTATGATATTGGGAGCCCAGGCTGTTAGTTGAGGAAGGGGTCTGCCTTCCTCGTGCCAGGCGCTTACAACAGCATATGACCATTATTGCTGCTGCAAGCAATTTAAATCTAGGTGATCTGTTGGAGAGGTCTTGTTAACAGCATTGCAGGGCTCAGCAACTATATCCTCTATCTCCCCATCAATTGCAGCGCCCTCGGCTGCTCTGGAATTTCCCTCACTATGTAGACCCCCTTTCTGTGGGCTGCTACCTTTCCTATAAAGCAGGGCTGGGATCACTGTTTAAGGTATGACAGAGCAGGCGTGACCAGGGCCTTACCATCTATTGTACAGTAGTCATTTTTGTGGTATAGGGGCAAGGAGAGCATGGTGTTTATAGCATAGACACTATCAGACCAAGTATTCAAGGGTCTTTCTGAGGTTTCCTTTACAGCAGTTAGAAGAGCAGCGATTTCTGCATATTGTGAAGACCGTCTGTTACATCTTCGCTGGATGGTTCTTTCTGGCAATACCACAGCGTATCCGGTGTGAGGGGATCTTTCAATGTGATATGAGGACCCATCGATGTAGACATCTGGGGCACCTTGTATGGGCGTTTTCTGCACAGGATGGGTCTCAAAGTTAATCAGGGGTAACGGACATTCGTGCGGGACCCCCTCATAGCTCAGAAATTGTGGCAACAATGTGGTGGGTTTGGAAATGGTATCAATGTCTCTTTCCATAAATTCCAATGTCCATTTGCTGAGGCGCTGCGAGGAAACTAGCGAATCTCCAGGTTTCATCAGTAGTTTCAGAGGTATGTGTCCGCTGTGCAGGATTGTAGCCTGTCACCCAGTAATAAAGGTAAAGTGATGGACCAGAAGACGGCCAGTTGGTGGTGCCCGCATGCGGTATGTCTTTTCTGCCCCCTACAGGATTCGAGACGCATATGCAATGGGCTGTAGTCGATCAGCTCGCATTTGGCTCAGAACTGCAGTGAGGCTTTGTTTCCTCTGTGGCGCCGACCTCCAAATGGAAGGGCTGCATGGGATCAGGAGGGATCAGACATGCGGCCTGTATCACTGCAGTTTTTAATTTAGCCACGGACTGGGTGTGGGCATCAGTCCATGCCGGGCGTATGTCATCACCCTGCAGTTTTATTAAATCATACAGGGGCTTTGCACACTCTGGGATAAAGTTCCTTTGGTACCCCACCAAATCCAAGAATGACCGTAGGGCTGTTTTTGAAGTGGGTAATGGCAGTCGCTATATTATCTCCACCTTGTGAGAATCGGGGGATGATCCCTCTGGAGAAATGGACACTCCTAGAAAGGTGACCCGTTCTTTTACTAATTGAACCTTGCGGGGATTCACTTTTAGTCCCGCCTGAGCCAACAATGTCAAAAGTTCGTGCAAAAGGGACAGATGCTCCTCCATACTGTCGGTTGCCAGCAGTAGATCGCCTACGTACTGCAGCAAGTAGGTATGATGGGAAAAGTCTTTTAAAATTGCAGCCATTCTTTTGTGGAATATCGTGGCGGCATTGTGGAACCCCTGAGGCAAGCATGTCCAGGTGTACCTCTGGTCCTCAAATGTAAAGGCAAATTTGTACTGGTCTTCCCCTTTAACAGGGATACTCCAGAATCCATGGTGATGTCGAGAGTCTAGAAGTACTTGGAACCAGCAGGAATTTGAGATAATATGGTAAGAGTTTCTCTTACTACCGGTGAGCAGGCTGGTGTTACAGAATTTAACTTTCTGTCATCAATAGTCAGTCGCCAGCTGCTTTCAGGCTTTTTAACTGGCCATGTGGGTGAATTGGTTGTGAAAGTGCCTGTCCTAAGAACACCCTACTTGACTAGAGATTTTATGGTGTCTCGGATGTAAGGGTGACTCTCCCTTGGGATGGGGTACTGTTTACTGAATGAGCGAGGGCGTCCCTCAATAGATTCTTCACCTGCCATTTTTCCACAATCATGCTTGCATGTGGCAAACACCGCTTGGTGTTTCTGAATTAGTTTTGCCACAGCTTCATTTTCACTCCCTGGAGCGTCATGCTCAGATGGCTTTTTAATAGCAAAAGCTGAGTGAGCGCCTGAAATTTCTATCACTCCTGCCTTATCTCAATCCCATCCAAACACAGTCCTGATTATAATCTATCACCGCGCCATACTGATCCAACACATCAGTTCCTAAAATTCCCCTTCCGTCGGTGGTCATTAGCATAGCTGCTGGGACCTTACAGTGAGGCCTCCCAACTGAAGTTCAGTGGCCTTCCCTGTATATGCGGTGGTTGTATCACCGTTAAACCCTTTAAGGGTCATATAACCCTTGCCCACCGCCGCATGGCATTCAGGGTATGGGATGTGGATGATGGTAATGGCTGAGCCAGTATCAATGAGCATAATCTGCCGTCTGCCCCCTTTTAAGTCAACAAGAACTACTGGTCTCCCGCTACCATCACGTCGGAACCCCACTTCCGACCAATCTTTGGGGGCCGAACCCTGTCATAGGGTCGATCCTGGAATGGGTGTCTCCAATGAGTGTGCATTGTCGATTGCGTGCACCGGTAAATGATTTTGCATCCTCCCCGTGGCAATTTGGGTTTGTATAAGGGTTATCAATTGATCCAATCTTTGATCTGTCCCAGAGGGCTTGGATTCGTCCCTCGGGGGGAGGTATCTATGCGTTGCAACATGGTTCGGTGCTGACCTAGGTCTGCTGCAGTCTTTTGCTAAGTGGCCTATCTTCTTACAATTAAAGCACTGTCCCTTAAAGGGGTAGTTTCGAGATCCCGCCACCATTGACACTGGTTTATTTGCAGTGGGTGATGACTTCCCCTTTAACTGATGTTTTACCATCTCCCAGGCTCTTTGAGCGCTGGTCTTTATATGTGTCCACTGATTGGTGGGCCTCATGACTATTCCCAGGGTGGTTTTAACTAATAGGTGGTGTTGGGTCAGGAACATCGATTTAAATTGTTCCTGATTCTTTCCTACTGTAGTATTTGCTGGTGTCTGGTTCTGCGTACTTTGATAAATATCATACAGGCGATTACTGAAGGCTCTAGGGGTCTCTTCTGGGCGCTGCTTGGTCTGATTAAGCAGAGCCACTAAGTTCAAGTTTAGGGTCCCGGTCATGAGGGCATCAGCCACTGTGCCAAGCTGGAGGACTGCATCTGGCAGATTATCTTTTAGGGAAGTGGAACAGGTCAAGAAGAGGACTCGTGTTAAGTCTCTTTCTCTCCTAACTCTGGGTGACCCCTCCTGAAATTTGCCCACCTCCTATTAACTTTCAGTGGGTCGCCCCCATCATTAATGGGCCCCAATTTGTGGCTACACATTGTAGTGTCAGCACCAGATATGGGCCGTGAGTCGATATGGTTACTGGTGATGTGGCCATGCGCATTATGTCGTGAAGAAGTGGTTACTACTGCTACGGTTGGCCCTCGTGTCTCCGTGGTATCCCATTCTACACCACTCCCCTGGGGATTATACTGACTTCTTTCCTGTTCTCAATCTGTCTCTCCCTTATCCTCTTCTGCTGTCTCTGTTATGGCTCCCCGTGTTACTGCGGATACCAGGGCCTGCTGCTCCCCTAACTTACTTTTTAGCCTCGCTATTTTTAGTTGGCACTGGGAGTGATCTTCCTCCCTATGTGGCTTCTTAATTACTTCCCTTAATGCCCCCCCACTAGCATCTTCTATCTCTTGCTGGAGCCTCAAGTTTTCCAATTCATATTTTTTAACTCTAATTTGGTTTCATTTGCTTCAACAGCGGCTGCTGTGGCATTTAAGTTTGAGAGGTTTTGTTGTTGTCGCAATGAAGCTTCTTGTTCGGCCCTCTTTCTAATTGCTTAATACTGTGGTTTAATTGACCAATTTTTTGTCTTAAATGCTGTATTTCTCCCTCTTTTAACTGCCTCACAAGTTGGAGGCCTTCTTCCTTTTGTTGTTTTATACCTTCAATTTCTCTCTTTTAGTTGTATCTCTTTTACTTGAAATTCTTTCAAATCTTGTATCACTTTGGCTTCCTGTCTCATTAATTCCTTATCTCTCCGGGCACAATAAAATGCGCTGAAAGCCATGAGACTGTTTGCCCGTTTTGGCCTTAGCTCTCCCTTATCTACTCTCTCCTGGGTGAGTTTCACCATCTCCCCAAATGGCGCAGGTTGACCCTCGTGAAGGTGCCGTGCCTGTTCCTTTAAATCTTGTATCGGGGACTTTTTGACAACTTCTCCTGATAAACTAGCTCAACATTTCTTTTTATTGTTGGCTTCCTGTCCCAGACCGATCCCTTCATCCTGTGTCTTTTTTGAATATAACTACTGGTGGGTCTCCACTTAAACAGTTACAACCCACCCCACTTAAACAGTTACAACTATCGAGACGACTGCTCCCCTAAGATGCAACTCCCGATCCGTTTAATCGTTTCAATTATAATTCGCAACACAGATTAGAATCGCAACTCCCGAGATTTCCAATTGTTCAAAAGAATCATCAAAAAGCTGTCTCGCCAGTTGCCCGCATTCTCCACCAATTGTAAGATTTCTAAATCTCTGGCATTTAAGTCCGACGAGTGAGATGATTCTTTCTAAACAATTGGAACAGTTTATTAAAAGCGCACACACATGCACATCAGCAGTCGTCAGTTACTTAGTTACAACAGATACAATGAGGTTATAGTAACAAGCGATATATGTTACTTCCCTTTTAGCTGGCTGGTTTGAACACACGGCTTGCTTTTTTGGCTGGTCTTCAACAGGAGGTCTTGTGCTGTGTGTCCAGCAGGGAGAAGAGAGAGAAAGGTCTTTGACTGAGTTCTTTATACTATCAAAGCCATTGTCCCTCAAAAAGCCTCCGGATTGGACCTTGGTTCTAGGGCAGTTCCTTATTGGCTCTCCTCACACATGTGGCTGGCTAGCCTGGCTCAGCCATTGATTAGTTGAATAGCTTTCCAATACACCAAACCCATGCAGCAATCCTGTGGGCTTTCATTTTGTTTCAACAGAAACAGATCTTTCTGTATAATCTACACTTAACATTTATACATGCACAGAATTAATTTTAATTATTAATAAACACTTTTATTCTTACACTACGCTAATTTCTACTGAAGCGGCTTGGTGTAAATTTTTTAAAATTTCATAATACTGTGAAGCGCCTTGGGATGTTTTACTACGTTAAAGGCACTATTTAAATACTACTTGTAATAAGGTCAATCTTTTTGTTCAATGTTCTGGATACCACGGATATAATTGTAGCACTGTGGGGTTCAAACTTGATTGGTTGAAGGACCCCTTTTCAAATGGATTAGTAATCATGGACCCCCTATCTAAATTATAATATAAACTTCTTGCACACTTACATTTCTGAAGGTAAAGTTCATCAGTGTCCTGTGAAAGGACTTGCATGAAATGTTGCCAGGGCTTGCCGATATAGTGAACATTGATGTGATTGGTGATGTGAAAACTGTCGTCTTCCCTTCGGCTGAAAGGTAACTCTACATGTTTAGCAACGTGCCTGTTGAATACTTCGCTGCATGGCTCTTCCTGGAGTGGGATTAGGCTCCTGTTAGTACACTGGAACTGTTTCAGGTGTAACCCTCCAGATCCCGCCGACTCACTGCACAGTTGCTGAGTCTTTCAGGGTTTTTTCCCTCGACCTCTGCTGTTTACTGGCCTGTCTGTGTTGGAATATCGCTGAGACGCTGCCTGGTGCGCAGCATTTCTGCCATCGGGACAGCGCCTTTAGTCTGGGTCCATTCACTGGCCCGGCTGTCGTACTCAGTGAATGAAGCATAGAAAGGTGAAAACTACTGCTGCATTGCTATTGATGTTTTGATAGTGTGGAAAAAGGTGATATGAGTTTTATTTTGGAGGCATCAAGAAAAAATGGAGCATGATCTATTCAGTTCTTCGCTTAGACTTGTAGTCAATCCAATGTAGAGCATTTTTGGATTGCAAACAAAATCAGGGAACCTGTCTAGGTCAGTGAGGGTGGCAGTGCTGGGTGAGCGAGTCTTGTCAGAAAGGACACAGGCAGCTCAGTTTTGGCCATTAGTGTTTTATGGAGGATGGGAGACCAGCAAAGAGGACATTGGAGTAATTGAATCTCGGGGAGACCAGCTTGGATCAGCTTTTTAAAAAGAGTGGAAGGGGAAGGAGAGGGTGGAAGCAGGCAATCTCACAGAGGTGGAAGTAAATGAGGGTGATGGCTGGGATGTGAGCTTTGAATTTCTGCTCTGGATTGAACAGTGCCAATTTTCCACATAATCTGGTTCAGTCTGAGCAGGTGGCTGGGGAGGGTGATGGAGTCAGTGCAGAGACAGCAGCATAAATGGTGGGGTCAGAAATTGATGGCTTTGGTCTTTATGATGATGATCAGCTGTCAGAAATTTTGACTCCTCCATTATTTGATGCCAGCCAAGCTGTCTGACAACACAGAGAACTCTGCAGGTCGAGAGAAGTGAAGGGGAAGTAAAGTTGGGTGGCATCAGCACATGCATGCCGGGAAACCATGCACTGTTGAACTTAATGGCTGAGTACAATTTACAGCTTACGTTCACTTGAACTAAAATACTGAACAGTGCAGTTGTAAGTTTTGCTTGCTCAAACTTGGATTGTGCTTGGGGAGAGCACGAGGATGAAGTATTGCTGCTCCAAGTCTATCACTGGTGCAGAGAAATTTGAATTAAGAGCATCACACAAGAAATGATTTGGTACAAGATTAAACCATATTGGCATAAGCATTGTTTTTTTTCCAACAGTGTATTGGTATCTATGTGCTAAATAAGTCTCATAACTGCACTACCTGATTACCCTCCTATACTGTTGAAGGTCAAGCTATTAGTTTGAAAATATAAGAATCTTAATTCTGTGTGCAAATGTATTGACCTGAAACTTCCTTTTTTTTGAAGTTCCCAGTAACCATTCAACCTGCCACTAAACCTGCCATTTTTTTTTGCATAAAGCCTTTCCACGACCGAATGCACCCTCCAGCCATCAACAGATTGATCTGACATCATTAAAGGACACAGTATTGCTAATCTTAACTATTACTGTGGAAATTGAAACCATCTGATTTGGTGCCAGGTTTCCCCGTTACAGGACAGTGGGCAATTTATCAGCACTTTTACCCTGTGCCATTTGCAAAAGCCACACAGTACTCCCCACTGTCGATTCAACTCCTAAATATAAAAAGAGGGCACTTTTCCCTAGATCTTGTGATCGTCCATCACGTTAGCTGCCTTCTCTTCCAATCAGCTAAATATGCTGTGTATTTGTGTCATGGGTGCAATGTTTACATGCACTCACCCATGTTGTGTACTTGATTGACTTGGGTTGTTGTCAGGTTAACACAATATTCAGACATTCTGTGCATGTACTGATAAATGGATCTCTGCTTTTTACATTGACCTCTTAAGAGCACACAGGAAAGTGGTGCCAGTATAAATCGAGTATAGTGGTGGATGGGAGTTGTTACAGCCTCTGGCCTGAAACCTGATTGTAGAGATAAAATGGCTGACATCACAGAAGTACTTCGAGCATTGGTTCTGTATTGTGCTGTGTGTCCCAGTGCTCTAGAATCTACCCGTTTTCACTGTCAACAGCAACACAAACAGCTGCA